>NC_054468.1:211487287-212101537 GCF_017639515.1 Carcharodon carcharias
CATTTGTTTGCCCGATGCAATGGATTCTGTCCACCTGTTGAGCATAGATTCTAAGCTCCAGGCACCCATTGGAGCAGATGGGATGTGGCAGGTTAGTACCTTACTAGTCAGGGGGCTGCCTGACTTGTGGGGGTGTGGTTGACTAGTGGGATATAATGTCCCTCCCACATTGGAGACAGCCTATAGCATCTGACCCCTCTGCCCACTGAGTTGGACTTAATCACTCTTAACTGTTGTCCCCTTTGTTGTGTTTATTCTCTGCAGCACAACTGGAGTGTCCTCTCCAGGGTGCAAGCCTGGGCAAAGTTTAGGGAGCCTCTGGGCTGCCCAAACATCAGTGTTACCTTTGACCTCCCTGGATGAGTCCAAATGAATACAAAGCATTATGTATGGCACCCAGCTTGGTTGCAGGAGTTGAAAGAAAGATGACATATTTAGACATCAGTTCCACTTCACATTTTTTTTTAAAATGGGGTTTACCCCCTTAGCCTTCAACTCTCCTGAGGCATCTAACCAGGCAGTGGAGCTACTCGTCCATAGCTGGGAGTTTGGTTCATGAGTGCCAGGGTGTGTACACATGCCCGATACCACTAAAAAAATCAAAAAGAAAATTCAGCATAAGCTATTTTTACCAAGAGTGTAATGAGGATGTGGAATTTGTTACTATAGAGAGTGATTGAAGTGATTAGTATAGCTGCATTTAAGAAGCTAGATCAGTATAGGGAGAAGGGAATTGTGCATTACGATGATAAGGAAGACAAGGAAGGATGGGAGAAAGCTCAAGTGGATCACAGACGACAGCATGGATTGGTGAGGCTGAAAGACCCGTTTCTTTGCTTATTTTCCTTGTAATTCTATGTAACAAATGGGTTTATGCTGCTTAAGTCCCATGAAGCCTATTTTTTTTAATAACACTTGGAAAGTACATTTGCCAGATAATGAAGGTAATAGTGGATAAGAAAGAGTTGGGAAAGTATAAGCATTCCAATGGCTGAAAGGTCAATTATTCATCTTCAGAAAGTGGCAGTCACTTTTCAAATGAAGTTTATATTCCATGAACACAACACAGTAATTTAAAAAAAACCTTTTTTTAAAGGGATTTCAGAGTTTCTTGGTCTTTATAGCTTAACTGCTCACTGAATAAACTTGCTGAGCTATCAGAGCAGACGCAATTTTCTGGAACCGGTAGGTCAGTTGGTAAATATACAAACATTAAAATGACAAGCAGAAGAGACTTTCTGATCCATCAAGCTGGCCCCACACTGTTGATGCCTGACGATATACTCCTACACACCCCCTCGCCTGCATTCATTTAATCTCCTGGCAGAAGCAACAAAAAACAATAGGGGTTATAAGAGGAAATAAATCTCCAATTAGAGGGTTCCTCTCCAAACCCTCAGGTGACCAAGACTAGGCCAGGACACCTGGGACAACATCTGCTGACCTACCCTTAGCATTTCTCTCCATAGGATAGCTCGCCGAGCTTAAGTAGGATTCCTTTTGCACTTACACAAGTGCAACAGCAGATCTACGTTCTAAATTGCAGCAATTGCAAAATCATCCATTATGAAGACAATACACGGGTGGACCCACCTCCAAAATAACTTCCTTCAGGAGCCACATAAAATGTTGTAATAGGCAACTTGTTCTAGCAAGATTGTTATATATATACTTTCTTGGTGAATCAGAGCCACAAACAATTAAAATTGCTTCAGGAGATTAAGATGTGCGAGAGCTTTTATGGTGAGTGGTTACTTTAGCGCAGTTTACATTTAAAATAATTACATTTAAATCCTTCTTTCTATAAGGTGTTTGGGCATGCCATTTGCAATCTGCTCAATCTTTGATCACATTGCTCTCATTATCTCTTCACATCTACCAAGCATGAGATTCACACCATTTTTTTTTTTGCTTAAACATTTGATTCCGCCTGCTACAAAATACTTGAAACCTATTGCATAATTTTCCATCTTACTGAGTGTTTAGAACAGGGTCACTGGAGTTAAGGTCACGTTAGGTAGAAATTATAATGTGGAGGGGGAGAAAAGTATCATATGCAAGACGTGGGAATATTTCTCCTCATCCTCCTCCTATCTCCATCATTTTACTTCACTCTTTGCAATTTTCCAATAACATTGTCAAAGTCGTGTTTGAATAATTCAAGCGTTAAGGAGCATTCAGCACCAAGCAGGAATTGTGCTATGCTATAACAAAGTTCTGTCAGGAATCCTAATATACATCATGGACCTTATCACTGTTAAGGCCCCTTATGTGATTGGCCTTGTTACAATTTTGTGGTGTATAAAATTGTTCTGCTTTATGTTCTGTGACTGTATCTTTAATTCAAGGTAAAATGAAAGCCTGGCAGCGGGTGTTCATATGACCTGTTCTGAGGTCTGCCCGACAGCAAGCCTGGGTGATTTGATTGTTAGAAATTAAAGTGGCCCAGGTTGTTTTACTGGAAAGATGATGCAAGGTGCTTATACATGGAGACAATGGCTGCAGCCTGTGTGCTAACAGTGGATAGACTGAGAGTCTCCAAAGTCCCAGAAAAATGTTCAGAATGTTGGGTTGTAAACAGTTGTGTTTTAAACTGTCCATTTATTTGCAAGATAAAAGAGAGTTGGGATCTCAAGGATAGATAATCTGGATACAAGGCCCCTATGATTCATATTGTCATAGAGATAGACCCCTAGACCTCGAAGCCTAGATATCCCTGAAAACTCTTAGAGAGGTTCGTCTGTCAAGATCAGGAGAGGGAGATCAGCTCGTGTCGGTGAGACGTGGATCACCGCGCAAGAATGTGAGTTGAAGCTCATACTCAGATTGGGCAGACCAAATTTGTGAAGAATTAGATGAGGCAGGAAGATTTGCCTAGCTTGTGCTGAGGGAGAATTTCTGGGGGAGAAACCCTCACTGTGAAAGGCAGTTCTGAGATTAAAAGTTCCCAGGCTGAGAAAGGAAAAGAACAGAAGCAAACCCTCGGCAGCTAAGGATCACTTTGGACTGATTGCGGAAAAACTGAATGTGAACTTAAAGGACAGTGCAAAGTAGATCAGTGAAGTGTGTTTTCAGTTGTGTTAAAAGAAAGGGGAATGTTGTGTTTAAAGAAAGGGGAATATTGTGTTTGTGGTTTAAAGTGTAAATTGCCTACAAAGATAGTATTCAGTTACTGGTGCTTTTAATCTTAAGATATGACATTTTGTTTTGTCAACCTTTCAGCTATTAACTGGAAGTTTTAATTTCTGTCTCTATGGAGATCATAACAACCTAACTTATAAACATGCTGACTTAACTGAAATTTCAGTTAAGTCATAAAAAACTAGATGCTAAGGTGGGTGGTAGAAATAAAAATAAGAATAAGGTTGTTTCAACGACAAAGGCTTTTACAGAGTTTAAGTACAGGTCAACCATGATCTGGCTGAATGGAGAAACACGATCGAAGGGATAGATGGCTAGCTTCTGCTTCTGTGTTCCTGTACAACTGCAGCAATCTCAGTCAGCATCATCTGACAGTCCTGTTGAACATTTATTTTCTTTGGTAACCATGGTTCCATCTAGAAGATGACAAGATATGGCTACTTCAAAAAAAAAAGTTAAATCATAACAACTAGATTTTTTGCTTTACAAGCTAATCAATGTTAAAGTCCCTTTCTTTGAAAATAGTGTTGGAGATTTTTTAAGTTTGCTTTTCACACAAGTTTCAAGATTTAGAAATATTTTCCTATGCTCTTCAGCTACCCTGCTCAGCTCCACCTTTCTAGGCTTACTGGACTATCCAGTCCTTGAAGTCATGAAGGAGAGTGGCATTGGCTTGGGGGTTAACCTGATTGACCAGTGTAACTGTGGTAGAATATACGCTGAAACTTTGTTAATCTATTTATCCACAGCTCCCACTGATCTGTTACCAACGTTATGGCAAACAATCAGGATAATCTCAAAACAATATCCTGGCAAACATGAATTAAGCTCGCCATCAAACATTGCTTTAGTTCCAACTATTAGAAGTACTAATGTAGCTTAGTGACTCTTCTGCTTGGGCTCAAGAACAGTAAAGTTAGGAATTCAGATTAGCAAAACATACCTACATCCCAGCATTTTATGCCACTGGGCACAGGTGTTTCAATACATTGTGCCAAACATTTACTGTTTAGGGGCATGAAGTTTACAACAGTGCACTATTTTTTTTAGCCAGAAAAATATGCCTATAAATGAAGTAGAGGCCCATGAATAAAATAGAAATAGAACACCAGAAGTAATTTTGATCAAAATTGAAAATGACAGGATAAAATCATTGGTAAATAATTGGTGAATGCCAATGAATGATAGGGACTGTTTAGGAAAGTAAGATGCTGCAGGGATTTTAATAATCTAGAGGTAAAGTGGGAAAATCAGAGTGGAAAAAAAATCAGAGCTTCAAACAACTTCATAAAGGAAATACTCACCAGTTACATGTAAAGCCAAGTAGAACAAATACCAGATATATTCAAGCTGTCAAACAGAATCTATTGGGGCCAGAACTTGACTTGCACAGTGGCGCTAAACATGCTGTATAATACAGGTCAAGTATCCTTTATCCAAAACCCTCAGGGCCAATTGCGTTTCGGATTTCAGATAATTTCAGTTTACGTGTATAGGACTAGGCCTACTTACATTACAATAGCCGAAGCCTAGGTCAGCTGCAGTCTAAAATAAATAAAATGGCTAGAAAAGTAAGATGTACCACTGAGTAATAAATACAAGGTACCTGGAATAAGTTCCCACCCATGGCGCCATCTGCAATTATGGTTGTAGGAGAGGGTTCACAAGGTAAACAGTGCAGACAAAAATCGCAAGGTAAACAGTGCAGACAAACAACTAGACTTCCCGTGTTAAAGGTCAGGTGTGGTCGGCTCAGGTCAGAGATTTCCCACGCTAAAGGTTGGTCTGGTCAGCTTGGGTTGTGTCAGCTCAGGTCAGGGACTTCCTGTACTAAAGGTTGGGTGCGGTCGGTGAGTTTCCTGTTGGCTTGGGTCAGGGACTTCCAGCACTAAAGGTCAGGTGCGGTCCACAAGTTTTGGGTCAACTTGGGTCAGAGATTTCCTGTGTTAGAGGTTGGGTGCGGTTGGCGAGTTTTGTGTCAGCTCAGATCAGGGACTTCCAGCGCTAATGGTTGGGTGCAGTCAGTGAGGGTGGTGTTAGCTCGGCTTGGGTCACAGGCTTCCTGCGCTAAAGGTTGATGATTTTTTTTTTTAAAAAGCACTGTTTTTGAACGTGTTCAGCTTTCGGATTCACGGATAAAGGACACTCGACCTGTATGTGTTGCTGCAATATTGCACACTCAGTGCTACTGGCCAATATGAATTCTACCACATCACCTTTTTAAGTTGGTCAGCATTTAAGTTTCTAGGCCATCATATAATTCAATCTAATATTTAAAAGTCTAAGGCAGACAATACAGAGTCACAATATCCTGGAAAAAGAAACTTGAAACTGTGGAGGATTACAAATAGAAATTATCAGCCTCCTCCCCAAGACAACTAAACATGTAGTCCAATAAAGCCAACCATTTTTGTAGGTCAACTCTATCTACTGGACATTTCAATGGCTGGGATTTTGCATTAGAAATATAGTGAGGTACTCAGTAAGGAGTAAATATGATGGCAACTTCCATCAGCTGCAACAAATACAAGGGCAAATACATCACAGTCAAACGCAGAAATCAGAAAGATGCTGTCTGAGTTGCCCTGCTCCTCCAGAAGCTTTGCTAAGCTGCTACCTCGCCGAGAGACCCAAGAATGAAATACATGCAATGGTATGAAGTTTCCATTAGATACCCACCAGACATGCCAGAAAAAGTTGGAGCTTGTCCATTCAAATGTGAGAGAATTTTTAACAGTGTGGTCAATTTAATTATTATCAAGTCTCCTTTCCAACACTGCAGGCATTTTCTTCTCCAAGCATGCAGTCTCATTCCATCAGATTTGAAAAATAAAAAAAAAACAAACTGGATTTTAAAAAAACTTTTTCCTGTATCTCTTTTATCTCTCTTTTAATCCCATATTCCCTTTCCTCTAATATTTTGTTTCCGGCACATGATTTGACATTCAATTAATTATTCTAACTTACAATCCATGGTTTAAACTCTACCTGTCTCAATGGGGATTCTTCAATCTGATTGGCTAAGGAGGTAAAGGCTTGCTCATCCTGTTCACATAGGTACTAGTTACCTAGTAGAAAGCACCATGTTACTAAGTTCCAGTGCAAAAGCCCACAGATAGTGTATGGTTAAGTCTAATGACCAGCTAGCACCATTCATTCACCACTGACTGCAAAATCTGAACCAATATATCTTTCAATTTTTTCTAGGATTGCAGAAATTAAATTTGTTAATTCCTGACAGTCTTTTCTCAACCTGTCCCAAAAACACAAACTCAAATTCTATTTCAAAGAAAAGTCATATTGGACTCAGTTTCTCTCTCCACAGATGCCACCAGACCTGCAGACTTTTTCCAGCACTTTGTTTGTATCTCAAATTCTGTGTTTGCTACTATACTCTTTCAAGCTCAAATATGAAGTGTCGATGAAAAATAGAAAAATGCATCTTGAAAGATCACACTACGGATACTTTAGAAGTAAAAATGTTACAAGCTCTCATTCAAAGTAGTTAAACAAAGGTCAACAAAAAAATCTGGAAATGATATTCATATTAAAGGCAGTTGTGGATAATTAAAATAAGCATTACTAGAGGTCAGAGGCATTGTGAAAATTGACCATATTTGACAAGGGATTTTTAAAAATTTGCCTATTTCCACAGATGACAGCTTTTTTGTTATGATGATGGACATTTTGGGAGAGAAATTCATTTGCATAACACTACTTCTAGTTGCATGACAGACTCCCCAGAAGGGCAGGGGCAGCCTGGGGCACAACCTGCCCTGGAGTATGCAGAAGTGCTTGAAATATTATGCAAGATAATTTATCTCCCTTTTTGTTCTGAATTAAGCCCTTTAGGGAATGAATTATGTGGCATTATTAGAAAATCAGGAAATAGCACCAGTGTTCAATTAATTTGTCAAACTAAAGATTGGAAAGACTTCTTGGGTTTTTCAATATTTTAATAATATTAGCAGTGAAAGAATAAATAGAAAAGAGAACTTGAAAAGCTATACATGAGGTTGGAATAGAGGATGCATATTAGAAAGTTAAGAGTAAGAGCTGTCTCAACCGGCTTCTTAATCAACTAACATATCAAAAAGGATAACAAAAGAAAATTGTGCAGATGCTGGAAGTATGAAATAAAGACAGAAATGCTGGACCAAATGCAGACTGGGTGACCGTTTGCAGAACACATCTGTTCAGTCTGCAACCATGACCCTGAGCTGCCAGATGCTTGTCATTTTAATTCTCTACCTTGCTCCCACTCTGACCCCTCTGTCCTTGGTCTGCTGTGGTGTTCCAATGCAAGCTTTAGGAACAGCACCTCATCTTTCAAGTGAGCACTTGACAGCCTTCTGGACTCAACATTGAGTGCAACAATTTTAGATCATAATCTCTGTCTGCACTTTGTTTCAAGCTTCTTTCCATTTTTTTAATGCTGCTTTCATTTTTTTCTCCCCCACCCACATCTCCTTCACTTTGCATTCAGGTGGCAGCCATCCTGCCATTCACACTTCCTTTAGATGCATCTTTTGTTTCTTTACCACTCTTTGGCCTAGCAACATGAAATTGTTTTGTCATTTAATCTCTCCTGCCTTCCACAGTAACGTAGACCTTCCCTTTTATTCTCTTCTTACCCTTTGCCCCCACCACCCCCCATCCCCCCTTTCACTTGCTCAAAACCTTTTACATTTTAAACTTCTTCCAGTTGTGATGAAAGATCACAGACCAGAAGTGGTAATTCTGTTTCTCTCTCCACAGATGGCCTGTTGAGCATTTCCAGCATTTTCTGTTTTTAACAAAGATGAATCATTTTTGGTTGCAACAAAACTGTCATTGGCAACACAGACGGGCCTAGGCATAGTCATGTTGGAAATGGATAATATATCACATTGGTGCAGTGGGTTATGTTCTGAGGTTGGCTTGTGCTATATCTGGCAGTGAACTTCATACCAACAGTACTGAAATTCAAAAAGTATTGTGGCAATATCCCACATCTTGATGAGCACAAAGAATTCTGTGGTTAAGAATCTCTGAAGATTGTGAAAGAGCAACAATGAATAAATCGCACCCCTTTAATCATTTATTCCACAAATTGTCAAACAAAATAATCGAATTTTTGTTTTGGAGAGAGTGGATTTCTGAACTGCATAGTTATAAAACATTGTCTAAGATGGAAAACAGCCAGCAATCTGAGCATTAAAAAGAACAATGAGAATATGCCAGAGAATGTTGCGCTCTGGTCAGAAAGCACCTTGAATATTGCATCTAGTATAGTTGTTAAGAAATGACAGATATTCAAGCAGAGTAGGCAGTGCAGGGAAGAATCTCGAGGTCGATCCCTAGTGTCAATGGTCAGAGTTACACGGGGAGACCAGAAAGATTTAGGAATTTAAGCTTAGAAAGAGATTGTCCTCTGGACGACCTTTGAGGCATAGGAGATTATTACAGGCTATCAAAAAGTTAACCAAGGATTATTTCTAATTCAACTGTGGGATTATAACTAAGGCACTCAAATTCAAATCAGTAAAAGGTAACGTTAGGACTGATGTCAAGAAATGCGTCCTCACAAAAAGTGATCAACAGCAATATTAACTTCCTGATAGAGTAGAGGTGGTAATAGTCCTGGAATCACTTAAGAAACAACCAAATGCTACAATGGGTGGACAGTAGCATCTAATAGTGCCACTTGCTCGCAAGACTAAAACCCATGGGAAGAAAGTGGCAATGGCTGTGTAGATACAAATTTGGTTAGGGACAGGAAGCAGAAAATAATGGTTGTTTTTCAGACTGGGGGTATAGAGTAATGTTCCCCAGGGGACGCTATTAGAAACAGTGCTCTTTTTCATGTTTACCCTGGACATGGTTAAACAGCATAATTCAAAGCCGGCAAATCACTCAAAATTTGAAAATGTGGGAAACCGTAAGGAGGATAGTAACAGTCTTCAGCAGGACACAGACTGGTAAAATAGGCAGATTTAATCAAGAAAAGTGTGATTATACATTTTGATAGGAAGAATGAGGAGAGGCAGTGGTACAATTTTAAAGAGTTGTGCAGAAACTGAGGTGTACACAAATCTTTGAAGGTAGCACAAGTTGAGAAGACCATTTAAAACACCTTTGGTTTTACTAATAGAGGAATACAGTACTAAAGCAAGGGAAATTGCTAAACCTGTTAAAAGCACTGCTTTTGCCTCAGTTGAGGTGTTAGCTTTAATTCTGGGTATCATGCTTTAGGAAGGATGTCAAGGTCTTGGAGAAGATGCAGAGGAGATTTACTAAGGAGGAGAGACTGGAAAAGCTGGGGTTGCTGTCCTTAAAGCAGAGAATGTTAAGGGGAGCTTTAATAAAGGTGCTCAAAATTTTGAATGATTTTACATTAATAAAGGAGAAACAGTTTCTAGTGACAGAAGGCCTGGAACACAGAGGACACAGATTTAAGGTGATCAGAAAAGAACCGAGAGTGGTGTGAGGAAAAGATTTTTACACAGCAAGTGTGAACGCTCTGGAACGTACTGCCCAAAGTAATGGTGGAAGCAGATTCAATGGAAGCGTTCAAAAGGGAATGTATAAATACTTGAAGGGAAAACATTTACAGTATGTCGGTGAGAGGGCAGGGGAATGGGATTAATTGGATCACTCTACATAAAAGCTGGCACAGATACATTGAGATGAATAGCCTCCTTTTATGCTGCATTATTTCCATGATTCTATCTCTTAGGGTGGATGAATGCAATGAGCACAGAACAGTTGTTGGATAACCAGACCAGTAATCCAGAAAACACTAGTTCAAACCTAATCATGGCACATTGAGAACTTGCAATCAATTTTTAAAAAAAATATGGAAATAAAAGCTGATGTAACTCCACAGGTCCAGCAAGCCACTCAGTTGTATTAAACTGACATAAAGGAGGACTAAATTTCGAAAAGGTACCGTACTTTCACCTTTGCAGGGCAACTAGGCATGGCCAATGTCTGAGACTAAATAACAAAAAAATACTGAAGGCCTCCTCAACTCTAATTATTTTATTTTATTTCTTCCGTCGTCTTCGTCTCTGTGCTCACTTCTTTGGGCAGGAGTCCTCTCTCTGTTCAATGGATCCTTTTACCCACCTCCAATATTTTCCTTCCACCTGGACCCCTCCCTCAGGATTCTTACCTTCTCTTGATCTTTTCATTGAGAACTGTTGGCGTGACATTAGTCATCTCAATTTCTCTGCTCCTCTCACCCATTCTAATCTGTCTCTCTCTGAACTTACTGCACTCCATTCTCTCAGGTCCAACCCCGACATTGTCATCAAACCCGCTGACAAGGGTGGTGCTGTTGTTGTCTGGCGCACTGACCTCTACCTCGCGAAGGCTGAGCGTCAACTCACAGACATTTCCTCCTACCTCTCCCTGGAGCATTACCCCACCACTGAACATCAAGCCATTGTTTCCAGGACTGTCATTGACCTCATCTCCTCTGGAGATCTTCCTCCCACAGCGTCCAACCTGATAGTCGCTCAAACTCGGACGGCCCGCTTCTACCTCCTACCCAAAATCCACAAACAGAACTGTCCCAGTAGACCAATCGTGTCAGCCTGTTCCTGCCCTACGGAAGTCATTTCTCGTTATCTTGACTCCCTTCTCTCTCCCCTTGTCCAGTCCCTTCCCACCTACATCCGTGATTCCTCTGACACCTTATATCAGATCAACAATTTCCAGTTCCCTGGCCCCAACCGCATCCTTTTGTTTTTTCCAATAATTTATATAGATTTTTCTTTTCCCACCTATTTCCATTATTTTTAAATCTTGTATGCTCTGCTAGTCTTTCCACCCCACCCCCATTAGAGCTGTACCTTGAGAGCCCTGCCATCCATTCTTAATTAGCACATTCATTTAGATAATATCACCACCTTCAACACCTCTTTGTTCCTTTGTTTGTGACATCTTTTGATTATCTGCTCCTATCACTGCTTGCTTGTCCCTACAACCACACCAGCACCCCCCCGCACTTCTCTCCCCCACACCCCCCAACCTTAAACCAGCTTATATTTCACCCCTCTCCTAATATTCATTCAGTTCTGTTGAAGGGTCATGAGGACTCGAAACGTCAACTCTTTTCTTCTCCGCCGAGGCTGCCAGACCTGCTGAGTTTTTCCAGGTAATTCTGTTTTGGTTTTTTTTTTCTATTTATTTTGTTGTTTACCTTGTTTAAACAACTTACATTTTCAAAAATGTTATCATGCCAAAGTGGCAAACAATGAAGCTTAATTCCTAAGCATACATTATGTATACCATTAAGGATAACAAAAAGGCAATTCGCAACTGAGTGAAATTTCTTTTTGCTCTTGTCCTCTATTTTTCTTTAAAACAAACAGACACATTGCCTTTCTTCAGTGTTTACATTATATAAGAAAAATAACACGAAACAGTCTTACAAGGTCTGAGTCACAAGGAGAAACTTAATCGGCTGCTCTTTAATAACATTTCAAAGGGATTTGTTAAAAAACAATTTTAGGTAATTTGATTTTTTTTTTGTTTGGCCATCATAAATCGCTGCTTAAATCACCAACCATCAAACCTCATTAGTTCTCCTTTTCAATGCTTTGGTCAAAGTTCAAAGCAGAATTGATCTGAAACACGAGTTCAATATGTAGCTAATTATCATATAATTACTCTATAATATGAAGGAAAACTTACAGCCATTATGAAGGCAGAAATTCAAATGACAAGTTATGATATGTACTGCCAGAAGAATTTGTCAGCCGAACATAGATTGTCTGCTGGGGATTGTTCTCCACTGAATTATTTCCTGCCTCACAAACAAACATTTAGATTGTAGATGATCATTATGTGTAATGCACACTGAGGACAGTAGAGGCAGTATGATGCAAGTGAGAGGAATTTTTTTTTTTAATCAAATGATTACAAGATGGTGTCAGAATTGTTGCAAATTCAGTCCTATTTTCCTAACATAAAGGAGGAAAATAAGGTAGAAACAAAGTGCATCTACAATATCTTATCATCAAAAGATCTTTCATAATTCTATGTTGGTAGAACCATAGAACCGTAGAAAAGTTATGGCACAGAAAGAGGCCATTCAGCCCATTGTGTCTGCACTGGCTGACAAAGAAAAATAAAAAAAACAAGTTGCCTATTCTAACCCCACCTTCCAGCAACTGGTCCGTAGCATTGCATATCACAACACTTCAGGTGCAGATCCAGGTACCTTTTAAATGAGCCATGGATTTCTACCTCCACCACCAAACCAGGCAATGAATTCCAAACACTCACCATCCTCTGCGTGAGGACGCTTTTCCTCATGTCCCCTCTAATCCTTCCATCAATTACCTCAAATCTGTGTCCCCTGGTAATTGACCTCTCTGCTAGGGAAAACAGGTCTTTCCTGCCTACCATATCTAGGCCCCTCAATCTTGTACACCTCAATTAAGTCACCCCTCAGCCTCCTCTGTTCTAAGAAAAACAAGCCTATCCCATCTAATCTTTCCTCACAGCTGCAATTTTCAAACCCCAACATCATTCTTATAAAACTCCTCTGTATTCTGTCCAGAGCAATTATGTCCTTCCTATAATGTGGTGACCAGAACTGTACTCATCCATCAAAGAAAGCATTCCATATGCTTTCTTCACCACTTAACCCGCCTGCCCTGCCACCTTCTGGAACCTGTAGGCATGCACTCCAAGGTCTCCCACTTTCTCAACCCCTCTCAATATCCTCTCATTTATTGTGTTTTACCTTCCTTTGTTTGCTCTCCCCAAATGCATTACCTCACACTTCTCTAGATTGAATTTCATTTGCTACTTTTCCACCCACTCAACCAAGCCATTGATAACATTCTGGAGTTGACCACTATCCTTTTACAATCAACCACACGGCCAATTTTTGTGTTATCTGCAAAGTATCCAATTATGCCTCCCACATTTAAGTCTAAATCATTAATATATGCAACAAACAGCAATGGCCCCAATGAGCCTGTGGAAAGCCACTGAAAGCAGTTTTCCATTTGCAAAAACATCCATCAACCGTTACGCTTTCTTTCCTGTAACTGAGCCAATTATGGATCCAACTCTCACATTTCCCTGCATCCCATGGGCTTTTAGAATAGGATAGTGCATCACAATACTGAATTTTTATTCCATTATCATATCAGGCAGTGTATTCTAAATCCAAATTATATGTGTAAAATGATTTTATGTCACCTCTGGTGTTTTTGCCAATACTCAGCTGGAGTATTGTGTACAATTCTGGGTGCCACACTTTAGGAAGGATGTGAACACATTGGAGAGGGTGCAGAAGAGGTTTACAAAAATGGTTCCAAGGATGAGAAACTTCAGTCATGAAGATAGGTTGGAGAATTTGGGACTGTTCTCCTAAGAGAGAAGACTAAGAGGAGATTTGATAGAGGTGTTCAAAATCATGAAGGGCTAGATGGAGTAGATAGGGAGAAATTGTTCCTGCACATAAAAGGGATCAAGAACCAGGGGGCACAGATTTAAAGTGATTTGCAAAAGAAACAAATAAGATACAAGAAAAAACTCTCACACTGCAAGTGGTTCGGGTTTGGAATGCACTGCCTGTAAGTATGGTGGATCGAGGCATTCAAGAGGACATTAGATGATCATTTGAATAGAAACAATGTGCAGGGCTACGGGGAAAAGGCAGGAGAACAGGACTGAGTCATAACGTTCATTCGGAGAGCTGGTGCAGACACGATGGACCGAATGACCTCCTTCTGCACTATAACAATTCTGATTCTGTGATAAATCTGTCGGGTCTAGTTATCGACCCTTCAGCCATTGGAAACAACTTCCCTTTAATTACTTTATCTAAACCCTACATTACTTTAAACACCTCTATCAAATGTATTTGCCTTTCTGCTCTAAGGAGAAAACCCTCAGCTTCTCCAGTCTAAGTAGCTGTAATCCCTCATCCCTGGAGTCATTCTAGTAAATTTCTTCTATACCCTCTCCAAAGCCTTCACTTTCTTCATGAAGTGTGGTGCCCAGAGTTGAACACAATAGTCTAACTGGGGCTGAATTAACATTTTACATAGGTTTACCTTAACTTCTTAGCTTTTGTACTCAATGCTTCTTACTCATAAAGGCCAGGACTGTACATATACATTAGGTGCTTTGTAACCCTTTCCTGCCGCTTTCAAAGATTTGTGCACAAACACTCCCAAGTCTTTCTCTTCTTGCATCCCCTTTAAACTTCTAAGGCCTCACAGTTTATGGCACTGAACTTCATTGGCCATACATCCGGCCATTCCATCAGTCTGTCCACGGCTTCCTCAAGTCATACTATCACCTTTCTCACTGTTTATGGCACTTGGAAGTTTTGTGTCGCCTACAAATTTCAAAATTATGCCTCTACTCCCAAATCCAAGTTATTAATGTACATTAAAAACAGCACTATTACCACTGGACCTTGGGGAAATCCACTGTATGCTTCCAGGCCAGTCTGAAAAACAACCATTCAGCAGTACTCTCAGCCTTTTGGACCATAGCCAAGTTTGTGCTCATGCTGCTACTGGCCCTTTAATCCTGCAGGCTTTATTTTTCAAACTTCCTAACAAGTCTATTATGTGCTAATTTATCAAACGTCCTCAGGCACTGCCTTCATCCATCCTCTGTTACCTCATCAAAAAACTCAACCAAATTAGTCAAAACGATTTGCCCTGAACAAATCCATGCCGAGTCTTCTCTATTAGCACATGCTTGACTGACTGACTGCTAAGTTTTTCTTGGATTACTGAGTGGAATTTGACTGTCCCCAGCCGGAGGGTTTGAACGCAGCGGGGGGGTGGGGGGGTGGTGGGGGGTTTCGTAAAATGCAGCACATGGTCTTTCTGCTGCATATCTGCCTGTTCCGATGTGTCTTTCATTTTACTCACTGCTGAGTATAAACAGACCCCATTTTGGCTGTTGTAAGGGTCTTGACCGGCAGCGTGGGAGCCACAGAGCAATGCAGTAGACATAAATACTCTGGAAGGGCAGATAAGGTCCACATAACCATCATGATTTGAAGATTTTTTAAAAAGAGATGGGTGGTTAAAGTTTTTCTTTAGGAAAACAAGCTGCAGCTGTCAGTTTTAGAAACTCCCCCATTAAGCCTTGATTGACAGGCATAGGTTAGAAAAAAAATTGCATGCGGTCGGTGCACTTTCAATACAGCTCTCTGTTGACATTTACCCAAAGGCCATCATTCTGTCACTATGAATGCTTGGCTGAAATTCAAATCATACAATTATCTCAGTAGGGGGCTCTGAGTTCACAGTTTGATTGATAGTTTGAGAGGCTATCAAAGTATTATCTGTCTTTGATGGGGGGGTTCTAAATAGAAGTTTGTTTTTGTAAGAGCGTAAACATTTGAGAAGATTTAAATGCTTGGGTTCTATAAATGGGAGTTTCTTATTCAATATCAAGTGTGTAGGAGTGACAGCATTTTAGATTGTTAGAAGTTTTTAAAAAATCTTCATATGATTGCTGAAGTCTGCCCATGGTGGATGCTGGATGGGTGGCTGTGAAGGTGGTATGGAGGTATGATGGACCTTGGAGGGTAGGAAGGGGCATGAGTTGGCATCGATTTAGCATAAAGAATATGAGGGGCCATTGAGGATGAGTGAGGGGTGGTGAGAGAGTGTGAGATGTCAGGGCTAGAGGGCCTAATAACTTATAACATAACTGGGACAAAATCCCAGAAAACCAAGGCGGGCCTTCCAGCCTGCCACAGCACTTGCCATGGCCACCTATGCTCTGCTTTTGGGGTTGGTGGGTCTGACTCCATCCCATACCCCACAGTGAAAATTGCATGTTTTAGGGTACTTTTTACTGAGGCGGGTCTGGGGGTGCGAGCTGCAAAGATTTCCCAACTTGAGCTGCCTACCTCAGCAGCCAAACTCCGGTCCTTCATGTCAACATCATGCAACCTCTGTTCAGCTTCTGCTCCAACCTGCAGTGCTATTCATGACCCAATGGCTGCTTGGATCCTCTGTTTGAACATTTAAACCAGTTACCGGAGTGAATTCATGGAAAATAAACTTCAAGCATCATCAGTTGCTGCGTCCCAATAAAAACCATGGCCTTCAGAAGTCAGAACAACTTTATTCCAAATTTAATTTGGATGCCAAACTTTGAATGGGGTGTGGGGGCAGTGACAGGAGGAATAGAAATCAACATTTTACTGCAGTGAATGACCTGCATTAATGAGCTTAGGTTGTCATCCTTGATCATTCTGGCTCTATTACATACAAAATAACACGTTCTGTAGTATTCCATGGCACTCATTTTTTCCATATTTGATAACTGTGCTTCTTTTCTTGAAGACTAAATCTTGCTTCATCCTTAGGTTATCCCATAAAACCTTCCTTTTTAAAATACATAAAATTACCCTCTTCCTGACATCAAACAAAGAAAAACAGCTAAAAAGAATCACAACTGTTGTACCCATCTAGTTTGCCTGATTGCCTTCTTATTGTAATGGAGCCATACAAAACATTTGTGATAAATCTTCAACATATTAACCATGGAGCCAGTAGGACAGCTGCCGGCTGATCTATCACAGTTATCTGATTTTTAACCCAGCCATTTCATGTATTCATTCTGTTTGAACTGTCTATGCTACAGCATACAAAGTACAAATTTCTTTTGGAGGCTCACTCTAATTAGCCCTGCTCAGTGTCTCATCTCTCTTTCCTCTCCTCTCCAATGTTTATACAATTATGGATTTCCCTAAAATTTTCCTCGTTATATTTTCCTCTTGTCCCTCATGTCAAAGCATCAGATTAATGCAAAAGGCAACTAATGCACAGGCTGCAACCGCTTGGCATTTTGCCTTGGTCATTTGGTGCCAGCCAGCCACTTGCCCATGGAGGCCATTACATGATGTCAAGCCTTGGCTCAGTGGTCACAGTTTCAACTGAGTCAGAAGGTTAAGAGTTCAAGTCCCACTTCCATAGGCTTCAGCCCATAATCTAGGTTGTTGAAGGTGCTGACTTTTGGATGAGACTTTTTAATGTCCCTTGGGTGGACATTAAAGATCCCATGGCATTATTCAAAGAACAGCATGAGAGTTCTCCCCAGTGTCCTGGCCAACATTTATCCCCTTAACCATATGGAAATAAATTATTATTGTTTGTTGCTGCATTTCTGTACACTACGATGATGATTACACTTTAAAAGTACTTATTTGGTTGCACCATGCATTGGGACTTTGGGAGATTATAGAAGGCACTACATAAATGCAAGCTTTTCTTCACATTGTAATCAAATTTGTATTCGTAACCAACTATACATATTCCCAGGAGGTAAGACTGGAAGGCACTGCATGTTCATGAGGAACAGGAATCTTTTTCTCATGACTTTGAGACATCTCATCAGCATTTTGCCTCAACTTTGTGAATGGCACAGATCCTTCTACTAATAGCTTAGTGAATTTACCTTGTTAGCAACCAAGTAACGCAAACAAAAACAAAAATACCTGGGAAAACTCAGCAGGTCTGATAGCATCTGCGGAGAGGAACACAGTTAATGTTTTGAGTCTGTATGACTCTTCAACAGAACTAAGAAATATAGAAATGAGGTGGAATATAAGCTGGTTGAAGGGGGTGGGACAGATAGAGCTGGATAGAGGGCCAGTGATAGGTGGAGGCAAAGAAGAGATTGCCAAAGATGTCATGGACAAAAGGACAAAGGGGTGTTGAAGGTGGTGCTATTAGCTAAGGAATGTGCTAATGATGACATTAAGGGTAGAAAGCAGGATGAGCTGGCCCTAGAGGGGTTGGGGTGGGGGGAGGGGATTGAAATAGGCTAAAAGGTAGAGATAAAACAATGGATGGAAATACATTTTAAAATAAAGGAAATAGGTGGGAAAAGAAAAGAAAAATATGTATAAAAAATTATAAATTATTGGAAAAAGGGGGATTGGAAAGCGGGTTGGGATGGAGGAGATGGTTCATGATCTAAAGTTGTTGAACTCAATATTAAGTCCTGAAGGCTGTAAAGTGCCTAGTTGGAAGATGAGGTGCTATTCTTCCAGTTTGCGTTGAGCTTCAATGGAATGATGCAGCAGGCCGAGGACGGACAAGTGGGCATGAGAGCAGGGTGGTGTGTTGAAACGGCAAGCGATAGGGAGGTCTGGGTCATGCTTGCAGACAGACTGAAGGTGTTCCGCAAAACGGTCGTCCAGTCTGCATTTGGTCTTTCCAATGTAGAGGAGACCGCATTGAGAGCAGCGAATGCAGTAGACTAAATTGAGGGAAGTGCAAGTGAAATGCAAACATCCCAGGTCCAGTCACCAGCTTCTGCTGAATTATTTTTCTTTCAGAGTTGCGATATGTATGCAAGAAATCAATTGATGCAGTCCAAGGTTAACAACATAAGAACTAGGAGAAGGCCATTCAAGCCTTCAAGCCCACTCTGCCATTCAATGAGATCATGGCAGAACTTCTACATCAACATCATTTTCCTGCTCTGCCCCTGTATCCCATGATGATTTTGAGATGTAGAAATCTGAGTCTTGAACATACTCAATGACTGATCTTCCACAGCCCTCTGGGGCAGAGAATTCCAAAGGCTCACCACCCTCCAAGTCAAGAAATTCATCCTCATCTCAGTCCTAAATGGTCTGCCCCTTATTCTGAGACCATGTCCCAGACTGTGTTCCCTGGTCGGGAGAAGAAAAATAAAACCACCAGGATATTAACATTTTAAAACAATTCCATAACCTCTGCTTGAATGTACATGTAGGGAAATGCAGGGTCAGGCTCAGCTGCAATGTATTCCCTCCTCCCTGGCAAGGTTAAATAATCTGCCAGCACGCTCTGTCAAGACTTAAATGACTAATGGCCACTTGAGCAAAGTACCAAAAGATGTCTGCACTCCAAAGAGAGGGGGAGGGGAACAGATTGGCTAGTGAGAAGAAGTGAAAAAAAATGAACTCTCAAGGATGTGGTACAGAACACAGGACCCATTAGTTTATTAGATGGACCTTACCATAGATTTAATTGACAGAGGATACATCTTCAGTACCAGCTTTGTGCAATAGTTGCCATTAATCAATTAGCCATAGTTCATTCCTGCAATTCACTTCTACCTTCAACTGTCTGCATATAGGGTTTACAAGGATTCGACTGATAAAAGCGTTGCAGTGTACTTTGTTGAGTGTAACAGATTGGGGAGGGCCCACATTTAACTGTGTGCACACCAAAGGTTTATGAACATCAGCTTGCATGCTGGTGAGGGAAAACATTTCTCTTCAGCTGTGGCAATTGAGCTGCAAAGCACGTAAATGGACATCAGTTTCAAAAGGAGCTGGAATTGGTAGTGCAGTCTCCATGGTCAAATAGCTGTGTAACATTCCACTATGTATACCCAGTAAGAAATGAGTTGCGAGAGAGATATCGGAGGATTGCCAGCATATCTGACATCTTTGCCCAGTGCAAGGTGGAGAGGGAAAAAAGAAGCTCGAGGGGGGTGGAAAGATGAAGGAAAACAGTCTGCTTGAACACTGCAACTTCATATAATTTCACTTGACATGCCCAACTTCTGTCTTTTCTCTATGTAGTTCAATTAAGAACAAAAAAAAAAGTGAACTGATTTTCATCCTGACTCATTCATTGAAGTACAATATTACCACATTCGGGAATGTTGCCATCAACAGCCAGGTCTTCCAAGATAAACAGCACCAGTGTTTGAACTAAAAGTTGATACGATCTTCAAAGCAATTAGCAAATCTTGGATGCACCACAAGACAAGAATTTCATTTTGAATGTCTGATGTGCAATAAGTGATAGAGGGAAAGAATAGTCTCCCTGATCCTTTACACCTGCAGACCCATGTCAACTTTGGCAAATAAATATCAGTTAACTTGCACTCTTTAATAACAGTATGTCTTTCCAAATATCAATTCATTTATATATTCTGCAGTGGTTTTTGAACAGACCATTGAAGAATACATTGCTTAACCAAGGAGATTTATACGGGATTACCAGAGGTTGGAAAATAATTACCTTTTGTGAGTTCTAGACAAGAAAGCTTCCTTAGACTCTTGATCAATCTTTGCTGTGAATCAAAAAAAAGACAGCAATTAATAAAGCAATCAAAAGTTAGCTCTAAATGCTTTCGAATTTGAGTCATTAAATAAATCTGTTGTCGCTTTTAGTCTAATTTTGAAAATTATATTGGAGGATCAATGAGAGGGGTAAGGAAACATACTTTGCTGCCCTGGACCCTTGACATTTTTGAAGCTTAATCATTAAGCACCAGTTCAAATACCCTGTACAAAATATGACATTGTATTACATTTGAGAACCTCTTCAGAAAGCCAACGGAAAACATTTGTTGGCTGTTTCTTCTGTTCACTGAACAATTAGTGCTTCAGTAGAGAACTAGAGGTTCGAAGAAAAATTAATCTAGAAATGTACAAATATATTAATGTGTTTTTCTAGAAATATCAATTCCTTTCAATACAAGGAAAACAAACTACAAATGGAATGTCAAACTTGGCTTTATTTTATCCAGTCAATGATTGCCAAATTATATTTATTTGGGTGCATTAACACCATCATTATTCCAACTTTTGAATCTCAGGTTTCACAACAGCCCACTCGAATATGATGAGAGTTTCATGTTTTTGATGCCTTAAAGGATCCAAAGTCCAAACAATTCAGGCTAGTCTCATACTAATTTAAATTAGTTATGTGTACACAGTAAAACATTGCTCAGAATTCAGAACTAAATAGCTAATAGAATGCTGCAAGGACAACTTCTGTCCTTAGCAGAAAATTCACCTTCGAATCTGCAATGATCAAACATACTGCTTAACAAGTAGTAGAAGAAAATTTATTCTAATTCCTGGTTATGCATTTTGCGATTTTTGAATAATCAATGTTGACAGTAAATATCCAAAAGAGAAAAAAATAGCATTCTATTCTCAGATCTGCATCTGATAGGAATACCACATTAGATCATGACTGACACCTCGGACCGAAATCTCTTGCTAATAGTTGCCCCATTTCCCATTGTGCAGGCAAAATAGAAGGTACCATTAACTTCTGCACAATGGAGAAACTTTTATCAGTTGTTGCTGGTTTTGAATGCATACCTGTATAAAAATCTTAATATTTTCAACAGAAAGCCAAGGGACAATCATATTTGTTATTGAATGAGTAAAATATGATATTTAAATTCTTCCATTTAGCTTCTCAGCTCCAGGGAGAAAAAAAAGTCTCTCCAAAGAACTGAAGTCTTTCATCTCCTCTGTAGTCTCTCACTCTAAAGGTCCATCCAAAAGTGAGGCTTCCAGGATTGAACACAAAATTCCACCTAAGCCCTAAGTAGTGGTGGTGGCTAAGGGTGGGGGTACACTACTATGGTTGGTGAGTTTAAACCAAAGTGGCAGGGGACTGAGGCATCAGCTTAAAGAAGTAGAAAAGAAAAATAAAGTGCATAGAGGAGTCCTAGAGAAGGAAGTAATACCATACTAGATAGGAGCAGACAAAGAATAGAATGATACGTGCAGTGAAAAAGGTTAGTGAGCTAGAGGCAAAAAGAGCCATATAATGTATTCACCTGACATCACATGTTTTCTTCTTCATCTTAATCCTTAAATCTTTTGTCATCACGGGCCTCTGGATTTTTTTGCCCTACCTTTCCCCTTTATGGGAATATACCTTGACTGTGCCCAAACACACACTTCAAACACTACCTGCTAATCTTTCATTCCAGTTTATCTGGGTCAGATCCATTCTTGCTTCATTAAAGTTGGTTTCCACCCAGTTAATTATTCTTACTCTGGTTTGTTCTTTGTCCTTTTCCATAGCCAGCCTATACCTTGTTATACAATGATCACTGTCCTCTGGATGTTCCCTCCTGACAATGATCCGCTTGGCCCACCTCATTCCCAAGAACTAGACCTAACAGTGCCTTCTTTCACCTTGGACTGAAAACATACTGCTGTGGAAAATTCTCCTAGGCACACGCTAGGAATTCTTGCCCTGCTCTGCCCTTTAACTATTACTTTCCCAATTTATATTTGGACAATTCAAGTCCCCCATTATAACTACTCTATAATTCTTGCACCACCCTGTAATTTTCTTGCAAATTTATTCCTCTACATTTTCCCCACTAGTTCATGGCCTATAGACTATGCTGAGAAATGTAATTACACCTTTTTTGTTCCTTGGCTCTAGCCAAACAGATTCTGTCCTTGATCCCCTCCCTCAAGTGCTGCAATGTTCTCCTTAATCAATACTGCCACCCCTCCCCCTTTCCTTCCTTTCCTATATTTTCTGTACATCTTGAATCTAGGACTATTTAATACCCAGTCCTGCCCTTTTTGGATCTTCAACTGGGATAATGCTTGAATAAAGAGAAAGGTGGATGGGGTTATATGACCTGTTCTAAAGTCTACCTGACAGTAAGCCTGGGTGGTTTGATTGTTAGAGATCGAAGGAAGGCTTAGATTGTTTTGCTGGGAAGAAGGTGCAAGGTATTTACGCTTAAAGATAATTGCGGCAGGCTATATGTTACCCAGACACTGCGAGTGCCAGAAATAAAGTGTTGAGTATGTTAAACAGTTGTGCTCTAAACTCTCCACTTAACTCCAAAATAAAAGAAAGTTGGGCTCTCAAGGGTAGCTAGTTAGCATTTCTACCTGGATACAAGGCCCATGTGATTCACGTAGCCATTGGGAATGAGGCAGAGAAAGCCATTAGAGCATTTCTTAGAATAGCATTGAATATCAAAAGCAGTTTTTTGGAGAGTCTGCATGGATTCAAGAGAGAGGAAGCAGCTCGAGGCCAAAGAAATCTTTATGGGCTTGTCATGCATGAATATGGGTGGAAGGTCACATCCAGGTTGAAAAGACAAAATTCATGGAGAGTTAAGATGAGGCTGGTAGTTGCCTAGCTTGAGCTAGAGGAAGAGTCTCCAGGAAAAGAAAACCTCACTGTGAAGGCACTTATAACAATGCAAGTTACCAGGCTGAGAAAAGAAAAGAGCAGGAATAAACTCTTGGGACCTAAGAATCACTTTGGATTGATCCTGGGAAAACTGAATGTCCATGTAAAGGATAGTATAAAATATTTCAGTGATGTGAACTTTCTCATTTCGGCAAGAAGAAGAAAGGGGGGTGGGTGGGGGTATTCTGTTCTGTAGTTTAAAGTGTAAGTTGCCTACAAAAAGAAATAGGGCTTAGTCAATAGTACTTTTTCTAGTCATTCACTGCAGTAAACATTTTAAGCATTTCACCTTTTGTTGTGTTTTTCTTTTAGTTCTTAGCTGGAAGTTCTTTTTTTTAAGGTTATTGGTCTCTACGGGGATCATAACACTACAAGGTTAGGTTGGAGATGCTGGGGTTGTTCTCCTTTGGAACAAAGGAGACAGAGGGACAATCTTACGGAGGTTTACAGGGTTATGACAGGTTTAGATAAGGTAGAAATAGAAATGCTGTTCCCATTAGCTGACACTACAAGGATGAGGGGACACAGGATTAACATTTTGGGTAAGAGGTACAGTGTGGGCTGTGGGGGAAATGTGAGGAAGAACACGTTCGACACAGTGAACGGTAATGACCTAGACCACACTGTCTGAGCAGGCCATAAAAGCAGAGAAGATCAATGATATGGAAAGCAAATTGGATTGGCACTTGAGGGAAATAATTTTCAGGGCTATGGCGATGGAGCAGGGACATGGGACTGACTGGACTGGACTGTTCTACAGAGCCAGCATGGCTGGATGGGCTGATTTTCCTCTTTCTATGCTGTGATGACTTTATGACATTGTGCGGCAAATTCACAGAGGTGTAAAACTACTTTTCTTTAAAAGGATGGCCAAGGAACAGTCATTCATAATCTTAGAATATGTATCAGATGATGCTGATTTGGTTTACAAATATATAGTTGAAAAATAAACGAAAGCAAACTCCCATAATTTCATCCGCAAGCAAAAAAAAAAACAGCAATTGTGTTCACCTGCACAGGCAGATGGGGCCTAGATTTATTATCTCATCTGAAATACACTACCCTGTTAATGCAGCACTCCCTCTTTACTGACAGTTCATCTCAGTACTATGTCATATCGGATGATTCCATAATCATTGAGTCCACTTTGAAAAATTACTGACTTCCCATTCTTGATATCCAGTGATGCAAACGCAAAATGCGCCTGCCCCCAAGTAGGAGCACGAGATTCTGCAAGCACTCAAATTCTGAATGAATCAGACCAAAACCAGTAAAGAAGCAAATTGAGCAATGAGTTAAATTGTGTGAAATCTTGCTCGATAATGAATTTAATGCTTCTGTTTAGCGGAAACCACAGTGCCCATAAATGTAAGATTCTGCTGATATAACAACTTTTAGAAAGAGAAACAGATACATGGGCCGAGGAACACAATCCTTCTTCAGATGTCAACACTACCATCAATCCTCCTTTTTCCAGAAACACCTCACATTGTCTCTTGAACACACACTTGTACAATCCAGCCCAACTGCCTGCCCTGGCAGCTAAAGCTGAGCTGTAACTTTTTGGGTGAAGAAAAGTTCAATCTGATCTCATTTTCTCACTCCTAACTTCGTAAACTTTTCAAACTTGCAACTCCAGTTATTTGGGTTTCTGGCAATGTCTTTACATATGGTATTTGTAATTCATATTTTGATCTCTAATAAAAGTTTGGGGGAACTTGCAGCAGACTTTATAACCTATAAAAATTCCTAAAAAAAAATGTTTCCAGTTCTATTACGATTGCTGGAAGCTATGCTCGCATATTGCAGATAGTTGACCATAGCTTTAATATACATAATCTCAGAGTAAGGAGGTGCCCATTTAAGACAGAGATGAGGAGGAATTTCTTCTCTCAGAGGGTCGTGAATCTATGGAATTCTTTACTGCAGAAGGCTGTGGAGGATGGGTTAAGTATATTCAAAGCTAAAAGCAAAAAAACTGCAGATGCTGGAAATCCAAAACAAAAATACCTGGAAAAAATCGGCAGGTCTGGCAGCATCTGCTGAGAGGAACACACTTAACGTTTCGAGTCCGTATGACTCTTCAAAAGAACTGTTGAAGAGTCATACAGATTCGAAACGTTAACTGTGTTCCTCTCCGCAGATGCTGCCAGACCTGCTGAGTTTTTCCAGGTATTTTTATTTTTGTTAAGTATATTCAAGGCTGAGATAGATAGATTTTTAATCAGTAAAGGAACAAAGGTTATGGGAAAAAGGCAGGAAAGTGGAGTTGAGGATTATCAGATCAGCCATGATCTCATTGAATGGCAGAACAGACTCAGTGGGCGGAATGGCCTGCTTCTGCTCCTACATCTTGTGGTCTTGTAGTTGGTTCCAGGCTAAGTTATCGCCTTGCGACATCTACCAAACTCAGTGACTAAAGCAGCTGCTTTACAGCAATGCTTCTCAAAATTGTGGTCCATGGACCACTGGCCCTCTAGCTGGTCCAAACGCAAGTCACTAACACACAACGCCATGGCTGAGCCATTAGTGAAAGCAGACCATAATCCTCATCCCCACCGCCAGACCGACTCCCGTGTATGTAGCATGCGTTGTCACAAGCACAAGCAATAATGTGGGTTTATCAGCAAGATTTAGGTTATTGGTATAATAAACGCTGCAGGGTCAGGTTTTCAACACTTGTGGTACTGAAAACAAAGAGGAAGCAGCTGAACATGGAGCCTGGTGTGAGACAGAAGCTCTCCAGCTTAGAAACAAACATCGCCTCACCGGAGGCGAGGTGAAGAATGGTCATTCAGACTCAAAAAGTTAACTCTGTTTCTCTCTTCACACATGCTGTAGACCTTAGTTTTTCCAGCATTTTCTGTTTTTGTTTCAGATTTCCAGCATCCGCAGTATTTTGCGTTCACCTCTCTAGTGTCTCATCAAAAGCAATGCTATTCTTCCCATTAACTCTGAAGAGTTTGCTTGCAATGCCAAGTGAAAACAGGCAAGGTAGGACCGGTAGGTGGTCCGTAGGGTCGTTTGCCTTGTCCAAGTCATATATTGACAAAAACATTTCGGAACCACTGCTTTAAGTTAAGTTAAGGGTCATGGTGCCTTGGATCGGATGACTTTAGAATGCTGTGATGCAATTGCTGTATCACATGACAAAACAGATCACATTGTGGATGGTACTGAGTAAATATTAAAATTATTCTTTGCGAGTTAAAAGAAAGGGAATTAAAAAACAAGATGCACACAGCTTAAACACATTGGACCTGATTTTTCCCTCAAATGCTAAATTTTGTTTACCAGATACCAATTTATTTGGTTAGCCTGTGGGTGTGGAGATATTGTCGGAGTAGTGTATAGCTAGTGAAATTAAAGACAACAAGTTCAGAAAGCCTGGACTTCAGTCAGTCAACAAGAGTGAGATACATGAAATATCCCTAAACACTGTCCAAGATTTGCTGGATTTCCACCTAGTGGATCACTTGGTATTGCAACACTGCATAAATTTTAGTTGCAAGAAGTTTGGAATGAGCACCTGCCTGTGTGGCATTTCCCTTTTGACCCCCCTTGCCTTCATAACTTGGTTTACACAGATATGCAGAGCTTTGCATTTGTAAAGGTGCCAGTGGTATCTCAGTCAGACGCTGGTTCCTTTGAATCACAAACATTCTTGTTTCAAGCCCCATTCCAGAAACCTAAGCATATATTCTAGGCTGATGTTTCAGTACACTACTGAGGGTGTTCCACATGGGGAACATGAAATGTTAAGCAGAGGCCTAATCTGCCGGTTCAGGCAACAGTAAAAGAACAAAATGATAGGTGTGATATCAGTGTAAATCTATCACATTCTCAGGGCATTCCAAAGAACTTTACAATCAGTATTTTTGAACTGTAGCTTTGAAACACATACAATTTGCATAAAAAGCCAGGCCCCACTAACAGCAAAGAAACAATGAACATATCACCCATTTTAGCTATTGGCTGAGGGATAAATGTTGGCTGGGTCATCAGGAAAACTCTCCTGATCTCTGATCCAAAGATCGCATGGCATTTGTCATAAAACGGGGGCTCACCTGGTGACCTGGCCCACATTTTTTCTTCAACAAAAAAAAGGAAATAGTTGGTTATTAATCTCATTGTTGTTTTTGGAATCTTGAGAGAAAATTCACGATGGTGTTTACCTACATTATAACATTGACAGCACTTCAAAAGTACTCCAATAAGTGAGGGAACATGAAAGGCACTACGTCAATGCAAGTTCTTTCCCTTCCATCCTAAATGCATTCAATAATCATAATATTCTCCCCTATCCAGCACCCACTAAGGAGGCAAGTCAGGAAATTTTAAAATAAAGCAAGAGCAAATTCTCCAGTGGTTCTTTTGAAGGTGATGAATTCATCACAGTGAAAAGCTAAAAGTAGCAAGGGTGCGAGATTTCTATCTACGTTTCGGTTTATGGAACACAAGAAAATTCTGGATCACTCAGCAGAGGTACAGTTTTACTCATTCGTATGAAAGAAATTCAATCTCCGCCTACAAAAAAAGGATTATTTATAGAGGGACTTGATCCTTCAAAAATTCACAGCAAGTTAGACAATCTGCCAGCTCGGGTAGTTTTGTTTAAGTTGGAGACAGACCTTCAGATCGTGAACTGAAGGAAACAACAGTAAGTGACCTTCAAGTCTAGCCAGAGCACTGAGCTAAGCAGGTAGGAATAGAAAAGATGAATGAAACAGCAATAAAAATCAATAATGAAACATGAAAATAATAAAGAAACCTATAAAAAAGGGGAAAAAGACATGTTATAAAAACATAACGTCAAGCTTCATCAGTTTGAGAGAGAGATGAGGGCTTGGTGTGAAAGAAACCATGTATGTATAGATTGGACTTCTTTCAAACAAAGTCAAAATAAAAAATCCAGATTAGAATGTTAGTAAATGGTCTACCAATCTACCTCATTTGTCCAATTTAGATTTCATTAAAAAAAGATTTTGCTTAGTTTTTACATGATTCAACAACAAAATTTTAAGTAGATCGAGCTGATCGTTTGCAAAACATGCGGATTCTTTCCATGATAAATTTCACAGCAGCCTCATGCTTATTGGTCCAAGACATAGACATTCCATGAAGACAGTGTGGTCCAAATAGTTTTGGTTTCAATCAAGCTATGAATTAAAAACAAAAGGTAAACATACATCACACTTCATTGTTCAACATTGTTAGGCACTGGGTTCCCAAGTTTTATTAGTTGAACTTTAGACTGATAATACTCTTCTCTTGTCCCCACAATAAGGAAGTTCTTTATGCACAACCACTTAACAGCACTTCCGTCATGATGGATATAGCAGCAGACACCAGGTTAAATGTTGGCACTGTTGGTTATCAGGACAATGGCAATTCAATTTTGGACATGAACAAAGATGAGCATAGCTATAACCCAATAGATGTATTTAACCAACCATATGAATAAAATTCGCTGGCTGTCCATGCTGATATAGGTGTCAGTATAGTAGTGATTGTAAATCAGGAGAGATTAAGAAAACCACAAGGATCTACAAGATTACAATCTAAGTTTATTCAGAGACAAGGATAGTATTTAACAAAGGCAATGGAAGTCTTGCTCGCTGGCCAAGGAGCCGGCAAGAGCCTTCTGTTGCTTCCTTTTGGAAAGGCCCACCGAATTAAGTGTCAATCAGGCGCTTAACTAGGCAGTGGCAGGCCTTCCCAGGATCAAGGATCCTGGCTTCAGAAGTCCCACCTGACAAAAGCTATTAGTATTATCTGCTTGGCACTGCCACCAGGGAGGCAGAGGCTGCTGCCACCCGAGGCCCAGGATCACCAATGGACTTGGCCGCAGTTGAGTGATGGTGGGAGGGGAGATCTTGGGGAGTAGCAGCAAGGGCAGGGGGTGACTCACAGCGGTCCCCCTATCAGGCACTGAGTACCTTTGAATGTGGGAGTCAGGGTTCAAGTTTCATAAAATACTGAATAAAAAGCCATCTCCATGAAGATCTCATCAAGTAATAAATCATAAAGCATTTTGCTATTACTTTATCTCATCTCCCTGTCCTCCCAGATGGAAATCCACCTTCTGAGGAAAGTGTTAATAACCAGTTTATAACATTCAAGGGCGTCAAACTTTCTCCAGTCTGTGATACCTGTTTGTCCTATCAAAACAACAGAGGCCATTGTGCAAAGACGTTTAACCACAAAGGCTGCATGGCACCACTACTCTTACGAGTACATGCAGACACTGCTGTACTTGGCAGTACTCTCAGTTATTGGCAATGAACCTGAAACACTTCAGTTCATACCACCAAAAGGGACAGCGTGCCATTTGTTCCTCAAACTGGGTCTTCCTGAGGTGATGCTGAGACTTATCCCAGGTGATAGCCAATTCCAGACCCAGAACAGAGAAGCAGTTTCAACTGCTTCCCATAAAGACTAGCAACAGCGTTTCAAAATGCAAATTATTTGGGGATAGGTATACAAGGAAGCTTTTGTACTTTATAAAGACTGGAATCAGAGGTGTTAGATAGCCATCCTGAGGGTGTTAGTGCCTTGTAGCCAGTTCATTCTAACCATGTTGCACTGAAAAAACTTCTTGTGGAACTCTGTTGTGCTGGCAATGACTTCAATGATGCATAGTTGCCACACACAGGTCATTAGTCTTGCTGAACCACTTAAATAAATTGTGGCTCAGCGATGTATGCTTAATGTTTAGACTCAGTAAGCCAAAACCCCCATGAATTCTGGATCCAATAAGTATCAGCAGGAAAACAGTATTCCTAGCCACAAAAAGTCTTATCCAAAAATAAAAATTTACGAGTTTATTTGCACAGTATCTCCCTTCTCTGTAAATCTTCAAACATTCCCAAGAAAACACTCGTGAATGCTTTAGGATGCGCTCAGAAATGGGAACACAAAACTGATGCTAGCCACTCATGTGAATTAGGTGGGGTTCTCCGAATATATCCCTTTCGCTTACTTGTAGGAGGGCAGAGTTGTCAGCACAGTTGCGGGATAGTGGAAGGATGGCAGCTGGCAGAGACAAGTCTCTTTTTGCTTCCCAACTGGAATTTTTCTCTGGCCAGACTCCCTATGGAATAAAGTGGGCACCATCCCAAGTCTGGGCTGGGATTTGAACCTTAGCTGCCATGCTAAGGATTGCCTGAATACTTTTCTGGTGCCTGTTCAAGCTTTCCAGAGTTACTTTCACTTGCTCCTGTAAGTGGCATGAGATCAAAGAAGTAACCTTCACCAACCCAATAGCCCGCTTGGCTTTCCAGCAACAACAACTTATATTTATATATATATATATTTATATATATATATATATATATATATATATATATATATATATATATATATATATCACCTTTAACATGAGACACCCAAGACACTTCGCAAGTTTATAAAACAAAGCATGACACAGAGTCACAAAAACTTGGTCAAAGAGGTAGATTTTAAGGAAGGTCTTAAAGGAGAAAAATGAGATAGTGAGGAAGAGAGGTGCAGGAATGGAATTCCAGAATTCGATGTAGAGTCAAGGGTTAACATCAGAAGCATACATGATGTTGATATAATAGTGATGTCAGATCACACGTCTGAGAAGTGAGAGAGATGGGAGGAGGAGAAGCTCCAACCTTGTGTAAATACTTGCTTTAAGTAAAGAGCAATGGTTTTGAGAAACTACAGACTCTAGCAGCATACTTTGGGAAAACAGACAATCCCAAAAACCCCTGTCTAGACCCCAACCACACAACAAAACACTTGGGACCTAAGTAACTAAAGGCATGGTCACCAATGGTGGTGCAATCATAATTGGGGGTGCACAAGAGGCCGGAATTAGAGGAGTGCAGACAGCTCTGGGGATTGTGGGGTTGGAGGAAGTTATAGAGATAGGGAGGGGCAAGGCCACAGAGGGAATTGAAAGCAAGAATGTATGACTGGAAGCCAATGTAGGTCAGCAAGCATAGGGATGAGGGGGAAAAGGGAATTACTGAGAGTTAAGATATGGGCAGCAGAGTTTTGGATGACTCCAAGTTTACAGAGGGTGGCATGTGGGGGACTGTTAATTACATTAAGGTATCCACGAGTGTTTGCTCAACCAAACGTTCTGTCTGGTCTATGTTATCCATAATGGCTTCTATCCACTGTTAAAGTGCATGTTTTATCAGCATCAATTTTCATGCGAGCTGTTTCCAAATTGGCCCAGTGGACTTGGCATGAAGCATCAACATCTGAAGTGTTCGTCCCACATTGAAGTTTGTTGCCTCTCGCCATTTTTGGACCAAATCTTTCTTGGACGTTACATGAGGATTCTACTGTGACAGATTCTCTAGCATAATTTTGGGGGTAGAATGGCAAAAGTTTGTCTAGTGTATACATCCAGACATTGGGATGTGATTTGGTTGGTTGTGTATTGATTCCTCTTCTTCAATGAATACAAGTACTGAACAACAGCAAGTTGTGCTTGGTATTGGGATTCACTTGCTAAGACATTGGTTTGGAGTTTGCAATGGACGACGTCACAGCTAAGGACCTAAACTGTGGGAAGTGATCAGCTGGGAAAGCCAGATGGGGCATGCAGAACTGATTACATTTCAAACCCAAACATAACACCTTTGTCAGTTAACACTGATATCTGACCACTGACAGTGGTCCAGTCTCCAAATACAGAAGTCAAATTGCACCTCATTGGCGAATACAGTAAATGGCTTAATGGGAATCCCCAAAATCATTCCCATTCATCTTGAACAAAAAGTTAGTAGGGGCGAGGTGCTGAAGGGGGATTAAAAATGGGAGATATTAATTTTCCCTTTGTGGGATGAAGTGATTACGTGTTTTCTACTTGATGGGTAAGGAAGTGAGGGAATGCTAGTTTGCTTGCCATATGTATCGTCACCCTCATTGCTTGCATCTCATTCAACTTATTTTTTTAATTAATTCATTCTTTCAAGGGATATGCACTTCATTGGCTGGGCCAGCATTTATTGCCCATCCCAAGTTGCCCTTGAGAAGATGGTGGTGAGCTGCCTTCATGAACCACTGCAGTGCATGTGGTGTAGGTACACCCACAGTGCTGTTAGGGAGTTCCAGGATTTTGAGCCAGTGACAGTGAAGGAACAGCAATATATTTCCAAGTCAGGATGGTGAGTGGCTTGGAGGGGAACTTCCAGGTGGTGGTGTTCCAATCTATCTGCTGCCCTTGTCCTTCTAGATAGAAGTGGTCGTGGATTTGGAAGGTGCTGTTGATGGAACCTTGGTGAATTCCTGCAGTGCATCTTGTAGATGGTACACACTACTACCACTGCGCACTGGTGGTGGTGGGAATGAATGTTTGTGGAATGTGGTGCTAATAAAGTGGGCTGCTTTGTCCTGGACGGTGTCAAGCTTCGAGTGTTGTGGGAGTTACACTCATCCAGGCAAGTGGGGAGAATTCCATCATACTCCTAACTTGTGCCTTGTAGATGGTGGGCAGGCTTTAGTAAATCGGGAGGTGAGGTTTCTCACTGCAGGATTCCTAGCCTCTGACCTGCTCTTGTAGCCATAGTATTTATATGGCTAGTCCAACAAAGTTTCTGGGCAATGGTAACTCCCAGGATGTTGATAGTGGGGGATTCAGTGATAGTAATGTCATTGAACATCAAGGGGCGATGGTTAGGTTTTCTCTTGTTGGAGATGGTCATTGCCTGGCACTTGTGTGGCATGAATGTTACTTGCCACTTGTCAGCCCAAGGCTGGATATCATCTAGGTCTTGCTGCTTTTGGACATGGACTGCTTCAGTATCTGAGGAGTCACAAATGGTGCTGAACATTGTGCAATCATCGGCAAACATCCCCACTCCTGACCTTATGATGGAAAGAAGGTCACTGATGAAGCAGCTAAAGATGATTGGACCAAGGAAACTACCCTGAGGAACTCCTGCAGTGATGTCCTGGAGCTGAGATGACTGACCCCCAACAAACACAACCATCTTCCTTTGTGCTAGGTATGACTCCAACCAGTGGAGAGTTTTCCCTGATTCCCATTTTTGCTAGGCCTCCTTGGTGTCACACTCGGTCAAATGCAGCTTTGATGTCCAGGGCAGTTACTCTCACTTTGTTTTGAGAGTTCAGCTCTTAATTCTATGTTTGAACCAAGGCTGTAATGAGGTGAGGAGCTGAGTGACCCTGGTGGAACCCAAACTGGGGATCAGTGAGCAGGTTATTGCTAAGCAAGTGCCGCTTGATAGCAATGTGATGACCACTTCCATTGCTTTACTGATGATCAAGAGTAGAATGATGGGGTTGTAATTGGTCAGGTTGGATTTGTCCTGCTTTTTATGTACAGGACATATCTGGGCAATTTCCCACATAGCTGGGTAGATGCTAGGGTTGTAGCTGTACTGGAAAAGCTTGGCTAGGAGCATGGCAAGTTCTGGAGCACAAATTTTCAGTGCTATTGCCAGAATATTGTCAAGGCCATTGCCTTTGCAGTATCCAGTACATTCAGCCATTTTTTGATATCACATGGAGTGAATTGAATTGGCTGAAGACTAGGATCTGTGATGCTGGGGATCTCTGGAGGAGGTTGAGATAGATCTTCCACTTGGCACTTCTGGCTGAAGATTGTAGCAGATGCTTCAGCTTTATCTTTTGCACTGGCGTGCTGGGCTCCTCAATCATTGAGGAAGGGGATATTTTTGGACCCTACTCCTCCAGTGAATTGTTCCATTGTCAGTCCCCATTCATGACTTGATGTGGCAGGACTGCAGAGCTTAGACGTGATCCGTTGGTTATGGGATCGCTTAGCTCTGTCACTTGCTGCTTATGCTGTTTGGCACGCAAGTACTCCTGTGTTATAGCTTCACCTCAGTTTTAGGTATGCCTGGTTGCTCCTGGCATGCCCTCCTGCACTCTTCATAGAACCAAGGTTGAGCCCCTGGCTTGGTGTTAATGGTAGAGTGGGGGATATGCTGGGCCATGAGGTTACAGATTGTGTTTGAGTACAATTCCACTGCTGATGATGGCCCACAGCGCCTCATGGATGCCCAGTCTTGAGTTGCTAGATCTGTTCGAAAGCTATCTGATTTAGCATGGTGGTAGTGCCACACAGCACAATAGAGAGTATCCTCAATGTGAAGGCAGGACTTTGTCTCCACAACGATTGAGTGGTGATCATTCCTGCCGATGCTGTCAGGGACAGATGCATCTGCGGCAGGCAGGTTTGTCAAGTATGCTTTTCCCTCGTTTGTTCCTTCACCACCTGCCGCAGACCCATTCTAGCAGTTATGTCCTTTAGACACAGCCTGCTCGGTCAGTAATGGTGCTACCGGGCCACTCTTGGTGGTGGACAATTAAGCCCCCCCACCCAAAGTACATTATGTGCTGTTGCCACCCTCAGTACTTCCTCCAAGTGGTGTTCAGCACCGATTAACTCACCCCTAACTTTCTAAATTACAGGGAATAAAATCCTGTGTGTAATCTCTTCTTATAAATTAACCTTTGGAGTCCAGGTATCGTTCCACTTTACCCCAAGGTTAATTCAATGGAGAAAGTTTGGAAGAAGAAAGTTCTGATGGGTTGGTCATGTCATGGAAGCAGGGACACTTTGCAGAACTGGGATCTAGTACATCTGAGTATAGGTTTGGATAGGCTAGTTCTACATTGCATAACGGCTGTACTTGCATGAACTGTAGATTTGCCTATGTTCAGATGAAGAGCTCGTGTCAATATTCTTAGTATGGGTAATTTCATATACAACAATAAAAATGGAGCTCCACATGCATAGAAGCAAGCAAAAAATTCAAAATGTAACATTTCATGACCTTTCAAGCTCCTTGACAGTTTCCAAATTGGCTCCACAGATTGATAAATATGATTAAATCTATGGCTATGAACACTTCTGGTTTCTCTGAACCAATTACCTAGGTCCTCAGAGTATTTAGTAATTTAATTGTAGCCTACAGTTTTCAATAAACTAATCTGATTTCTCTTTAACTGTAAATTTCACAGCAAAAGAATGCTGGGATTAAAATAAAACCCATGTTTATTTCTGCCTCACAAGCATCAGTAATGATGAAAGCAGGATTTACTTTTTAAAAAAAAAACTGGCAGAACTAAATTATTGAAATACAAAAAGGGTTTCAGGAAAACAATCAAATTAACTAAACATGTACAAAAAACCAATGAAGAACTGTATTTGTGACTCAGTCTTGGACCCAGTTTTATCCTGAAAAAAAAAATCAGAATAATGGAACTGGCCAACGATCTGCCTTGCATTTTGACAATGTTTGTATCTATTCTAGGGTGTGCACACTTGTACAGTTTACCAACAGAACTCCAAAATACAAATGCTGTAAAGAAATTAAATTTTATTTGACACTAATTTAAGGTAACTGACAAAAGGACCAGAGATGAGATAAAGAGAGGTTTATGTAGCAAGTTATGATCAGAGTGTACAGCTTGAAAAATGGTGGAAGCAGATTGAATAATAACTTGCAGAAGGAAATTAGATAAATATTTGAAGGGGAGTTATCTGTAGGCCTATGGGGAAAGGATCTAATTGGATCGTATTTTCACAGGCATAATGCATTGATTGGCTTACTGTACTGTATGGTTTCATGATTCTAGTTAGGTTGATTGCTCTAGAGGAGTCAAACAAAGATTTTTTTAATTAAACATAAATTTAGATAGAAAAAGAAACAAAGGACATGGAGAATCTGGAGAGAAATACATAGAGGCAAAGAAAGGGCCAAGCAATATGGTAGTGAATAAAATGTGCTGAATTCGCCAAACCTACAGGTTTCCTCCATTGGTGGTCAATGGTCTTTGGTGCTCTGTTTTCAATCCAATCCCAAAATGGTTGAACTGAGTTACCAGAGGTTAGAATAGTACCACATATATAATATTTCCATATTGGTCATTTCAGGTAAGGGTGTAGAATCCACCTTTGTCATTCCAGACAGATGTGCTGCTGTAAAATTAGTAAATTAACAATCAACCAGTATTAAATTCAGGATGGCCACTGCAGTTTAAACAAAAACAATCACTTTAGATATTTAAGTATTAATTGAGATGTTATTTTAAAATACCAGGGATCGGATAACTCAACACTTTCCACTATCTTAGTCTTACTACGTAAATTAACTAGGTGTTGGTTTCAGCCTCTCATTGTAATATTTCTGTTGTATTCTTAATGGTTTTAATGCCCTATAAGGTGAAGCTCATTAGATTTTTGCCAAGCAAAAGGCTTTTCATTGTCGAAAGCCCTCAGCCCTTCGGCTGCAATTAAGACACAACAGGCGGTTACAACTCTCTTTGCATCAACTGTGCCCATGGCCACCAGAGGGCTCATGTAGTAGGTTGATTGTACATCTATCAGCAGCTCCTAAACTGTGGAGCATGGGCAAATTCTGCATTCACCAAATAGCCTGCTTTCCTAACTGCAACTGAACTAGTCAACTATCTTGGTGCAGTTCCAGCAGTTGGAAATAATGGTGCAGTTGCAAAGTGAAGGCAATTCATCTCAATGTAGGTGGACAATTCTCTCCTGCATATTCAAAATAAAGCTCCAGCTGCTACTCTAAGCACAATGACTTAAAAGTCGTGAAAGACCCCATAAGCTGAGGCTGGATGTCAGCTATTATATATAGTGGAACAAAATTAGTTCTCTGTATCGTCCAGCAATAAGATCCAAGTGTTAACCAGCAATGTGCATCTTTCTGTTGAAATTTTAGAACCACGCTCAAAGTGGTACTGATCATGTAAGGCTCCTACTTTCACTATCATTCAACAATGCTGCTCAGGTCAAATGCTTTCACTCATAAATGAGAACATTCAAAGTTCCAATCCATCAGAAGTTTCACCACCTCTGTTCCAGTAGAATTGAAGCACAACATAGTCAGTTGGTTACTCTATTCCAAGCACCATCTCAACAATCTAAGAATAACTTGCCTCAACTATGCAGTTAGGTTAGGGATCCCTGTTCCAGATGACTAGCATCCATACATATTAAAAAGTTAAAGAAATGGCTAAGGCAATATTACATAAATATAGGTATAGAGAAGAAGTTTCCACGTACAAGGGGAAACCAAAACTAGGAGCCACGAGTATAACAGTTACCAAATCAAACAGGAAATTTAAGAGGAAATTTCTCCAATGGTTAGAATGTGGAATGTGCTATCAATAGAGTATTTAAGGTGAGTAGCATAGATGCCTTTAAGGGAATGCTATATGAACTCATGAGGGTGAAGGGAATAGAAGGTCATCAGATAGATAACGAGGGTTGGTAGGCGGCTCGTGTGAAGCTAAACACTGGCATGAACCAGTTAGGCTAAATAGCCTATTTCCGTGCTATTCATTCAATGCAATTCTAACTTGCAAAGCATAATTTGCTGCTTGAATGTTGCATAAAATGTCCCAGAGCCAATGAGAGGTTCTGGCAGTTAACAAGGTGCTTGTCCCATTTATGGGATGTTGTTTAATGCTGGAGCTGGGGCTTATTGTTGGGCAGAGTAATGAGAACTTTTGTATCTATTTGATTGATGCTAGCCTTAGTCTGGGAGAAACAATCTGCAATTGGTTGGAAAGTGTTGGGGCTCAGGCACAGACATCCATCGTCTTGAAGATCTTTCCATTAAAGTAAACCGACAGGAAGCACGTTGATTTCTATTCATGGGTCCATTCTACTTGGGCTAACTACTCCTCTCTCCTGGTATCTCAGATTAAGAAAATCTGATCTAATTTTTCCTAAAACCAACCTCAGCAACACAAATTATGATCTCATTAAATGGGACTGTCCAAATGGTGCTGAAAGTCAGAGCAATTTTTTAAAAATAGTTAATCCAGTTGATAGTTTATCAACAGGCTAACTGCGAACAGGCAATTTCGGTCAGCAAATGGATTCCTTTGTTGTGCTTGCATTCAGAAGTACAATTAACTGTGGCCTGCTGGATACATTACTGAATGCGTGCTAGCGAAGAATAATTACTTAATGAATGGATGTACTTCATCACTTGAAGAGGGAGATGAACCCATTCGAGCTATTGCTTTGGCAAGTTTCTATTTTTTCCCCATTGTAAAGCAATTTTAAAATAAAACAGTACATTTCCTCCAGGTGAAATGAGTCCATTATCTCATTTTGTTTCTTTCCATTTTATAACATTTCTACATTTGAGGGATTACAAATTGAGCTCCCAAATAGAAGCAAGTGTCACGTGAAATAATGGGCACCGTTCTATTGTTAATCTGTTATTTGACAGGTTCGTCACTTGTGGTGGCGGAGGCATTTGTTCTCGCCCATTAAATTCTTTACACAGTCTTGCATACTGACAGCGTACTTCTATTTGAAGGAAAATGTTCTGGGTTTCACTCTGACAATGCCAAGGCACAAATAGGCTATTATAATCTGATTTGATAAAACAGTAAATCAACTGGGATATGGGCAAACAGTGATTCATTTAGCATAGCAAGGTAAGACACTTATTAAGTAATAGTACCGGCTACTCTTTGTACTATGACTAACTTATATATACACCTCACATCAAATTTGAGTCAATAGGTGTGTGCTCCAGTTGTCTAATCTTGGTACAGCACCACAAAAACCACAATTCATCTGATTTTTGAACAGCACTATTTACACAACCAGTGCAAAAACAAAAAGAAAGTGCTTGGATCATATAATGCTTAGTTAAAATATGTTTCACACACATTTGATTTTATTTATAGAATCTTGAAAAGCAAATGAACTAAATTCACAAATAATCAGTTCCATGTGGCTAACGCTTCAAATGGAGTTCATTTTTAAAAGATGTGGTGAATTACAAATTTAAAATATTCCAAAACCATGGATTAGATCATTAAAGATTGTGAAAAAAATATTTTGCTAGTCTGAATTGGGTTCAGAAGTGGGATAGGAGCAAGAGTGAATGGTGATATTATGAAAAACAGAGAACTGCATTTTCTTCCAAACAGGAGTTTAACCTGGCCAAAGTAATTCGTCGAAGTGAGTGCATGTCAGGGAGAAATGTGGTCAGCAACCATGGAATTTAAGGAAATGCGTTATTTGCTGTAATATTACAAATGCAACTTTTAGATCTGTAGCTTCTTGTTTAGGGGAGTCGGGGTGGGGGTATTGGGGGAGAAGAGGTGGGTAGTCTAAAATAGGAATCAAATATGCTGATTGTATTTCTCTCAGTCACATAAGTAATTTATTTTAGAATACAGCAGCCAATTCTTGCACTATTCTAATAGCTTAGTCAAATATGGACAAGATTCTATGAATAGGTCTGTGGACATGCAACAAGATAAATTTTACCAGAGTGTTTGCAGCACAGCAGGAAGCCTCTCCGTAATGGCTGTGCTGGCTGCCCGCAAGAGCAACTCTGCTAACCCTACTCCCCCACCTTTTCCTCCTCGCCTTGCAAATGATTTCCCCTTTGGCTGCTTATCAAATCCCCTTCTGAAAGCCACGATTCAAATCTGCCTCCATCATACTCTCCGTCAGTGCGTTTCAGATCTTCACCACTCGTGCATAAAAGAAATCCTGCAATCTCAGGAGAATTGTGTGGATACACCTATCGTCATCTGAAATTGGCAGGAAGATGACTTATAACAGACCAGCTAATTGCGCCATATAAGTTACAAGATGATGGGCACAATAACAATGTATTTGGTTTGTGGTCAGAGAATAAAAATTAACGGTAGCCTGATTTCTCCAGATCTGCCTATTTTATCAGAGGACATTCCACCCAAGGCACAGGTAAATCATGTTCCACTTCCTCTAATGACTGTTAGGAATGGATGTATTACATGCAAAGAAAAAACAGCTGTCTCGTGAAGACTCATGTCATTTGGGACAATTTGCAATTTGCAGATTTTGGTACTAGATTAGAGGCAAATCTATTCTTAGTGTAGTGAAATTATGGCTGTGCTTTACAAATAAGTATTGTCCCTAGTTCTTCATCATGGCAAATGAATCAAATTAGTCACAAAATCTAGTTATGTAAGTCAAAGCACCAAAATTCCCTACCAAACCTGATGCATAAAACTCAAGTTTTGTGACATTAAAATACATGGCATAATTGCAAGTTTATGATGGCACTCAGTTTACATTTTTGGCAATGTTTCCAGAGTCAGTTCAAGACGACTAGTATTGTGGTTCTCAGAATTAATATTCCCTCTGCCTCAACATACCAGGTAAAGAATTAAATGTTAAGGCAATTCCTCAATAAACATTAAATACATTTACTGGTGGCAGTAATTTATGTGCCTAGTAATTGGAATGTAAACCTGTAGGGCCCTTACCTTCAGACAACACAAGACGGTCAGGTTCTGCAGTCTCAAATTTATTGCTACTACAACTACCAAATGGCAGTTTTCCCTGGCAAATAAATGAAAGCACTTCACTTTTGGAATTCTGGAACTGAATCACCATTTCAGAAAATATGCCCATAAATTCCCTTCCCTGCTCTACAGTTATAATTTTCTCATAATTTCATTTGGCACTGCTTCTCTCCCCATTTTTTTTTTAAACTGGAGAAAGTCAAACTTTGAAGTAAGATGTTCAACCTGCAGGAATCCTGGCCATAGGAACCGATTGGCACGGCACACTCTTCTCGCTCCTATTCCATCCAAGAGTGATTAATTTTCTTTTGCTTTTTAAAAGTTGCAGTTATACTGCTGCTCCTTGCTTCACACTGCTATTTGCTGTTTTAGCCAGTAGTGGAGAGTCATACTACCCGAGTGGATCTGCGAGAGCTGATCTAACTGGATGCACAGACAATTTCCACTTGTCAGTGTCCAGAATGTCAGTGATGGTTTTAACTTTAGCAACGAGTCGATTATCAGCCTGGCTCTTCTATTTAAAAGCTGTCCAACTTTCTTCCTCTTCCATGCCCAGCGTTAAACGAGGGCAACTTATTTCTTACATTCGTTTTACACCCAGAAAATCATACTCTGGGCTATATCCCATATAATGACTTTTATTTTTTTAAAAAAAAAGGTATGGGCAGGTTATCAGCCTGACTAGGCCAGTCTTAAACCGTCTTACAGATTCTGTATCGGTACTATAACCTCTCCAATCCGGAAATCCAAAATCCAGAAACACCAGGAATGTTTTGAGCAGGCTCATGCAACTCTCAGACTCACCACTTGCAATGCTGAAGCACATCATGAAATAATGAATTTGATGGCCTTTAAAGTTATCTTAATAGAAACATAGAAATTGGAGCAGGAGTAGGCCACTCAGTCCTTCGAGCCTGCTCCACCATTCATTATGATCATGACTGTTAATCCAACTCAATAGCTTGCTCCCGCTTTCTCCCATAGCCTTTGACCCCTTTCGCCCCAAGAGCTATATCTAACTCCTTCTTGAAAGCATACAATGTTTTGGCCACAACTACTTCCTGTGGTAACGAATTCCACAGGCTCACCACTCCCTGGGTGAAGGAATTTCTCCTCATCTCAGTCCTAAATGGTCTATCTCATATCCTCAGACTATGACCCCTGGTTCTGGAGTCCCCCACCATCGGGAACATCCTTCCTGCATCTATCCTGTCTAGTCTTGTTCGAATTTTGTAGATTTCTATGAGATCCCCCCTCATTCTTCTGAATTCCAGCGAATATAATCCTAATTGACTCAATCCCTCCTCCTATGTCAGTCCTGCCATCCCAGGAGTCAATCAGATAAACCTTCGCTGCACTCCCTCTATAGCAAGTACATCCTTCCTCAGATAAGGAGACCAAAACTGAACACAATATTCCAGGTGTGGTCTCACCAAGGCTCTGTACAATTGCAGCAAGACATCCCTGCTCCTGTACTCGAATCCTCTGGCTATGAAGGCCAACATACCATTTGCCTCCTTTACCGCCTGCTGCACCTGCATGCTTACCTTCAGTGACCGGTGTACGAGGATACCCAGGTCTCATTGCACATTCCCCTCTCTCAATTTATAGCCATTCAGATAATAATCTGCCTTCCTGTTTTTGCTACCAAAATTAATAACCTCACATTTATCCACATTATACTGCATCTGCCATGCATTTTTCCGCTCACTCAGCTTGTCCAAATTACACTGAAGCCATCTCTGCATCCTCCTCACAGCTCACCCTCCCACCCAGCTTTGAGTCATTTGCAAATTTGAAGGTATTATATTTAGTTCCCTCATCTAAATCATTAATATATATTGTGAATAACTGTGGTCCCAGCACCAATCCCTGTGGTACCCCACTAGTCACTGCCTGCCATTCGGAAAAAGATTCATTTATTCTTACTCTTTGTTTCCTGTCTGCAAACCAGTTTTCTATCCATCTCAATACATTACCCCCAGTCCCATGCACTTTAATTTTACATGCCAATTTCTTATGTGGGACTTTTTTGAAAGCCTTCTGAAAGTCCAAATAAACCACATCCACTGGCTCCCCCTCATCAACTCTACTCGTTACATCCTCCAAAAATTCCAGTAGATTTGTCAAGCATAATTTCCCTTTCATAAATCCATGCTGAATCTGTTCGATTCTGTCACTGTTTTCCACCTGTTCAGCTATTAAATCTTTTATAATGGACTCTACAATTTTCCCCACTACCGACATCAGGCTGACAGGTCTATAATTCCCTGTTTTCTCTCTGCCTCCCTTTTTAAATAGTGGGTTTACATTAGCTACTCTCCAATCTGTAGGAACTGTTCCAGAGTCTATAGAATCTCGGAAGATGACCACCAATGCATCCACTATTTCTAGGGCCACTTCCTTAAGTACTTTGTGAAGACAGAACCAAAGTATGTATTTAGTTGGTCAGCCATTTCTTTGTTCCCCATGGTTCTGCTTCTACTGTAGAATGCTATGGTTTGGCTGTTTGGTAGGAAGACTGCAGGAGAGAGACACAAGATGGATGACAGAGAAATAAAAGTTGGCTAAGTAGGTAGTAATTAGTCTTTTGGTAGGACAAAGCTTGAATATTGCTGGAAAAAAACATTTTGTTGAAGCTTTTCATCTTGTATTCATTAGGACAACTGCAAGAATACCAATGTCAGTGTATGAGAAGAGAGTGCTGATTGGCAAGTGGACTCGGATTGGTACAGGTATTGCTATGGAGAATGCACCAGTTAATTGTGACTGACAGTTAACTGCCAAGCATTGTTTGAAACCTAAACAATGCAACTTGACTCTGATTAGTCAATGCATAACTTTTAGCATGCAGAGGATTATTTAGCAAGTGTTGTCCAATTGTGGAATCACATCTAATGTTGGAGCATATCGATTTTCGGTTCATAGACTTGAGGTTAGGCGTTCTAACATTATTCCATAATCCAGAAAATTATGAAATCCAGAAACACCTTGATCCCAAACATCCTGGACTGGAGAGATTACAGCGCAATACATCTGTATGCACAATTGGCATTTATCTGGGTTGTTTTTAAGAATGTATTTTGCCAATTTTAAGTGCATTTTGGCTATTTTATTAGTTGCACTATTTAAAGGCCCTCTCCTCTCCCAATGCTATCCATTCAGAAAAAGAATTGCAACAAATGTAAATGTTACTCACATCAACAGGCTGTGATCCATCCAGAATAAAAGCAGCCATTAATTCTGACAATGAAATTCATATTCAATAACCTCCTCATTATTTAATCCATCTTCAAACTTAAAATCTTACAAATTAATTGTAATCATTTGCAATCATTTCAAGAATGCATTTTGAGTTTATTACTGGTATTAAGATTTAAAAAATAAACTAAGGATTTTGCTCAATTAATAAGAGTATGTATTAGCTTAAATAGGGTAATAATTCTAGATGCCCTTTGCCCCGTCACACTAATTGGCACTGTAAGGCTACCTTCTTTAGTTATCAAAGAAACTACCTGCTATCTATTTGAGCCAATAAATTTCTATGGCAACAGTAAAAATAAAGTGATTCCTTAATATAAGAATCTGTGAAAATTACCAAATTGTCAAATCACTTTTGCATCAACTGTCTATAATAGCTAACCTTTGTACTGACACATGCTGGCCTTATTAGTAGGTAGAGCACAAAGTGGCCCCAATCCAGTTAGGTTGGTACCAGAAGTTCCTTACTCATGTTATACTGGACTGAATATATTGTGACCAAGCCAACCTGTCATTAACAGTTGCCCAGCCTTCAACTTTATTTATTTTGAAATGGGTAGGGGAGGATACTTGCTGGCAGAACTGGGATAAGAGGATCAAGTTTTTAAAGGATTTCATGCTTTGTGTTTGCTAAGCCGGTGAAAAATTGTCTGGTTGTTTTTCTTCCCGATCACAGTGTGAAGCCGAGCCGAGAGCCTCATCGATTATATCTGTCTAAACATTCAAAGCCCAGAGTAAAGGGGCGGGGGGGTGGGGGGGGGGGGTTCAGAAAAAAAACACTTCTGCTGAGATCAAAGGGTCATCAACCACACAACATTGAAAAGGGGATAAATTTCTTTCAAGGTAATTCAATTGATTTTATTTTGGCCAAGCAACTAAGCTAAACAAAATGTTGTTATAATTATTCTGAACCACATGCTTTTGCTGATGATAATTTGTGATTAATGTGATGAGAACAAACTTTTGAGAAGAGTTAGGAACTATGAACGTTATATTACCATTTTTTTGGGGGGGGGAGAATAAACGTATTCAAGATTAGGTAGTTAATCATACAGTTTTTAATCCCCTACATGTCTACCGGCTCTGAATGTACAACCAACTGGCAATGAATAATTAAGAAATGCTTTTTCATAGAAATTTGAAGACTGATTTGACATCTGCTGTAGTTAACACAATGGCAGAATATTTTAGCTACTTTAAATAGTCACTGCAGTACTAAAAAATTGGGCAAGTCTGAGCATAGCTCTGGATTAATTGTTCACCTCAGTATTTCTTGTTTAAACATCAATCTTTTGTGTCAAGTTACTTCACTGAAGCCAACAGATAATTAATGACCTTGGCCAAACTATTTAAGCAGCTCTATGTTTATTTAAATCCACTATGCTAACAAAACTAGATTTCAATTTTATGTTAATTAGTGTAAGTAAAAGCTAAAAGGGAAATTAATCAACAAAGTATACACCCTTAAGAGCGGTTTACATATTGGAATGAGATGTTGTGCAGCAAATTATCACGTAAATCGACGTTAACTTAATTTTCATACTGGCATGAATGGCCATTACTTGACTACTGAAACTTAATACTAGTTTCAAATGGTGTTAAATCAAAGTTTTCTGCACTAAAGCATTTACTATCTAGAAAATGTTCGAATAACTGAATATCAGGTGTGCCCCGGGAAAGTGAACCTGTTCCTTCTGAATTAGTACTAAAATGTCACTGTACTGAATCAGTTATCTACTTTAATATCAATATACTTCACAATATATTACCCATCGGATCTCTCAAAAGAATAAAAATTCTAATCATAACTCACAGGTTTATTAGTTAGCCAACTAATGTAATGTTCTATCACTTGTTAGTGGTGGTAGTGAGTTTATCGAGTCTACTGTTTATTACCTGATTCATAGCAAAGCATCAGGCTGCAAGGAATGGAAACTACTACTATTGTACCTTTGAGGTAATAAAACATCCCAGGGCACCTCACAGGAACAATATAAAATTTTACGCCGAGCCACATGTGAAAATTTTAGGGCTAATGGCTAAAAGCTCGGACAATGAGGGTCAGTTTTAAGGAGCACCTTAAAGGATGAAAGTTTGAGGTGAAGCTTGAGAATCTACCCCACTTTTCAGTGATCAGAAATACAAGCTGTTTGCAATTTTTTCTCACAGTGGAACTGAACTGAAAAGTAGCTTTTTAAAGAGGTCTGCACTTACTGCTATGTTCACTATGCAGATGTCATATTATGTCCAGTCAATATTTTAAAAACTGGACGGAAACAAACAATTGAAATGGCTGTTGCAAATCACATGAACTTTCACATTTGAGCTATAGACTGAACCATGCCTCAAGCAAATACTTAATTAAATATGGATATTCACAGCCATCCCGGGGAATTTGCACATCTCTTTGTTTAAGGATGGGTCAACAAAGACGACTACGGGCTTTTCCAGACTACTTGTGAATTAGACTCAAAACAAACTGAGGCATCAGGCAGCCAAAGTATCTAACCTGTTCCAATTAAAGTTCACCTGAGAGCCAACCTCCTAGAAATTCAACAAGAAATCTCACAGCCTGCTGTCAACTCTTCACTTCATGAGACACTCACTTCAACTTCAAGGTATTGAAATCGTCTAAGAAACCAGGCCTGCCACATGAGAGACCAGAGATCGTAAACCAGAGACTAAGATAACTGTAATCTGAAGAAGTGCATGACCTTTACCTGTACCTAATCTTTGTTTGTTTGAGTCTGTGTGCAAGAATAAATGTGTCTGACATTACATTTAATTCTGGGTAAGCGTGTGAGAATAAATAATCTTTATTTTCAAACTCTCAAAAGCTTGCTGCTGAATAATCTAAGGGTAAGAAAAGACACGCTGTTTTCCGTATAAAAACACACTGATCATAAGCAGTAAGAATGCACATACTATAAGTAATGCCAAGGACAGAATGTGAGAAATTTTTAAGGGCCTCATACTATACTTGCTAGCACAAAGTTACATTTCCCACAAGCATGCACAATGCCCAATTTTGCCATTGTGTTACTCCTTAATGGCAACATCTATAATATCAATTCCTTTCCCTGCAAGTATTTCTTCCTTTGTTTACAAGGCTGGCTGCAATATGGATTTCTTTCTGCATTTGTACAATTCTTCAAAAATTAGTCTGGATGAAATTGAGGCAAATCAACCTCACTACAGATTTCAAAAAAAATAAGGCAGCAGCAGCATCAATTTGAGATGCTAATAAAAAAGGCTTAGAAATATAAGGGTTACTGATAGTTTCAATGTTTCCTTTCATGAAACTACAAAACAATTTCAGTCAGGTTGTGGTAGGTGAATGAAAAAGGATGACACTTCAATGGAAAGCGACAAATTGCAACAACTTGTTAATTATACAAGTGCATTTAATTCCACTTTTTAACAGTGAGGGACACAATTGTTATCTTGCAAGTCATAATGAAAAACAATCTACTGAATGAACAACAGAAGCTAGCTGGAGTCTAGGAAAGTAGTTTCAGTGGTTAAGTAACATTAGCTAATAAATTCAAGCATGGCTGTTGGCTGTCTAACTAAAGTTAGCTCTAGGGAATTACTGATGGCCTGAATGTTTGCATTATTGTATTTTATGAGTACTCCAAGTCCCAAAAGACAATGAAAAACACTTTAAACTATTTTCCATCAAGGTTATGTAATGCCTAATTGAATACACAAAATGTATCATGTGGCAAAATAATCAGTAGATATTAGAAATTTGAACGAAAACTTTGCAAGTCATATTTTGTTGCATTGCGATCAAGAGCTCTACTGCAATCGTCAATGTGATTGCCATAATCAGCTCTGACTAAAAAGTATTGTCAATTTACAATGGATTGCAATGTATTCTAATTTACAATACATGCCACAGGCAGCAAGTTGAGCTTAGTTGGGTAAATAGATAGCAGATATCCTTGAATCAGCATGTATAAAAGGTTATTTAAAGTGATACAATGACCCTAGATTCTTGCTCACCAAAAATGTCAAAATACACAGTTGCCAACCAGCACAAAATTAAATGTCATTGTTAGATTTTTATTAAGCAAAGTTATTTAGAATTACTGTACCAAGATGGGTTGATGTTAAGGTCCAGATCAGTTGTGATCTAATTGAACAGGCTCAAGGGACTCAATGATCCACTTCTGCTTTCCGCTTCCCACTTCCACTTCAATGGTCTTAATATAGTAAAACATTTCAAGGCGCTTCACAGGAGCGTTATCAAACAATAATTTGGTACCAAGTCACAAAAGAAGATTTTAGCTCGGATGACAAAAAGCTTGACCAATGTGGTAGGTTGTAAGGAATGCCTTAAAGGTGGAAAGAGAGAGGAGGCGCTGAGAGATTTAAGGATGGAATTCCAGAGCTTGGGCATAGGCACAGGAAGGCATGGCTGCCAATGGTGCAGCAATTAAAATTAGGGATGCTCCAGAGGCTAGAATTAGAGGGGTGTAAGTATCGGAGGGTTATATAGAACTGAAGGAGATTACAGAGAAAGGGAGGGGTGTGTCTATCTAGAAATTTAAAAACAAGGATGAGAATTTTAAAATTGAGGCATTGCTTAACAGTGAGCCAATGCAGAGTTTTGGATGGCCTTGAGTTTACAGAGGGTAGTAGAGGCCAAGCAGAATGCGATGGAATAGTCAAGTCTAGAGGAAACAAAGGCAACTGCTTCCGGTGACATTTACATCCTTCCTTAAATAAGGAGGCCAAAACTACACAGTATTCATGATCATATTGAATGGCAGAGCAGGCTCGAAGGGCCAAATGACCTACGCCTGCTCCTATTTTCTATGTTTCTATATTCCATCTGCCAGATTTTTGCCCCTTCAGTCAATCTATCTGTATCCATCTGCAACCTCCTTATGTCCGCTTCACAACACGTTTGTGTCATCAGCAAATTTTTAGCTACTATGCCGTCATTTCCCTCATTTAAGTCGTCGATATAAATTGTAAAAAGTTGAAGCCCCAGCACAGATCCCTGCAGGACTCCACTCGTCACATCCTGCCAATCAGAAAAAGACCTATTTATGCATACTCTCTGCCAGCCAGCCAATCTTCTATCCACGCTAATATGTTACCCTCTATACCATGAGCTTTTATTTTCTGCAATAACCTTTGATGTGGCACCTTATCAAATGGCTTCTGGAAATCCAAGTACAGTATGCCTACAGGCTCCTCTTTATCCACTGCACATGGTACTCCATCAAAGAATTCCAATAAATTGGTTAAATATGATTCCCCATTTACAAAACCATGCTGAATCTCCCCAATTACCTTGAGTTTTTCTAAGTGCCCAGCTATAACCTCCTTAAAGATCGATTCCAGCACCTTCCCCATGACAGACCTCAAGCCAACTGACTTTTAGTTTCTGGTTTTCTGCCTCCCTCCCTTCTTGAATAGATCGATCACATTTACTGCTTTCCAGACTGATGGAACCTTTCCAGAATCTAGTAAAATTGGGAAAATTAACACCAATGCGTCTACCACCTCATTAGCCAACACTCACTTTACTTACTCTCTTCCTCTTTAAATACCTGTAGAAACTCTATCCATTTTTACATTTCCAGCTAGTTTCCTCTCATACTCTAATTTACCTGTCCTAATTAACTTTTCAGTCATTCTCTGTTCTTTAAATTCTGACCAATCATCTGACCTGCCACTCATCTTTGCTCAGTTATATGCTTTTTCCTTCAGTTTGATACTTTACTTAACTTCTTTAGTTGGTCCTCCCCTTAGAATTTTTCTTTATAGCAGGAATGTACTTATTCTGAGTATTCTGAAATATCTCCTTAAAAGTCTGCCACTGCTTCTCTATTGATCTATCCCCTAGCCTTGTATCCCAGTTCACTTGAGCTAGCCCAGTCTTCATGCCCATATAGTTGCCCTTAAGTCTAAAATACTTGTTTTAAACCCACTCGTCCCTTTCAAACTGGATGTAAAATTCAAATCATATTGTGTTCGGGGCTACCTAGGAGTGCCTTCACTCTGAGGTCATTAATTAATCCTGTCACATTACACAATACCAAGTCTAAGATAACCTGCTGTCTGTTTGGTTCCAGGATGTGCTGCTTTAAGAAACTCTCTCGAAAGCATTCAATGAACTCCTCATTCAGACTACTACTGCCCGTCAGTTGACAGGGCCCTCAGCCGTGTCCGACCCATCTCCCGCGCATTCGCCCTCACACCTTCTTCTCCCTCCTAGAACCATGTTTGGGTCCCCTTGTCCTCACTTAACACCCCACCAGCCTCCGCATTCAAAGGACCATCCTCCGTCATTTCCGCCAACTACAGCATGATGCCACCACCAAACACATCTTCCGTTCAGCCCCTCTGGCAGCATTCCGCAGGGATTGTTCCCTCTGTGACACCCTGGTCCACTCCTCCATCACCCCCTACACCTCAACCCTCTCCCACAGCACCTTCCCATACAACCGCAGAAGGTGCAACACCTGCCCCTTTACTTCCCCTCTCCTCATCGTCTAACGGCCCAAACACTCCTTTCAAGTGAAGCAGCATTTCACTTGCACTTCCCTCAATTTAGTCTACTGCATTCGTTGCTCCCAATGCGGTTTCCTCTACGTTGGAGAGACCAAACGCAGACTGGATGACCGCTTTGCAGACCACCTTCAGTTTGTCCGCAAGCATGACCCAGACCTCCCTATCGCTTGCCATTTCAACACTCCACCCTGCTCTCTTGCCCACATGTCTGTCCTTGGCATGCTGCATTGTTCCAGTGAAGCTCAAAGCAAACTGGAGGAACAGCACCTCATCTTCCGACTAGGCATTTTACAGCCTTCTGGACTGAATATTGAGTTCAACAATTTTAGATCATGAACTCTCTCCTCCATCCCCACCCCCTTTCCAATCCCTCCCTTTTTTTTCCAATAACTTATATAGATTTTTCTTTTCCCACCTATTTCCATTATTTTTAAATGTATTTCCAACCATTGTTTTATCTTTACCTTTTATCCTATTTCGATCTCTTCTCTTCACCCTACCCCACCCCTACTAGGGATATCTGTACCTTGCTTGTCCTTTCTACCCTTAATTAGCACATTCCTTAGATAATATCACCACCTTCAACACCGCTTTGTCCTTTTGTCTATGACATCTTTTGGCTATCTCCACCTATCACTGGCCCTCTATCCAGCTCCACCTGTCCCACTTCCCCCTTAAACCAGCATATATTTCACCTCTTTCCTATTTTTACTTAGTTCTGTTGAAGAATCACACGGATTCAAAACATTAACTGTGTTCCTCTCCGCAGATGCTGCCAGACCTGCTGAGTTTTTCCAGGTATTTTTATTTTTGTTTTGGATTTCCAGCATCCGCAGTTTTTTGCTTTTATACTACTGCCAATCTGATTTTTCCAATTTATATGTAGATTAAAATCACCCATGATTATTGCTGTCTCATTATCACAAGCCCCCAATATCATTTCTTGTATACTTTGTGATTGTGATTACTGTTAGGGGGGCCTGCAGACTACTCCCACTCATGACTTCTTTCCCCAACTATCCTTCATTTCCACCCAAACTGATCCTACATTCTGATCTCCTGAACCAAGATCACCTCTAACTATTGCACCAATACAATCCTTAATTAACAGCGCTGCCCCTCCACCTTTACCTAGTTTCCTATTCTTCTTGAATATCATATACTGCTCAATATGCAGGACCCAATCCTTGTTTAGTTTAAAGCCTTCTCTACTTCCATAGTTATGTGGCTCGTTACAACACTGGCCCCAGCATGGTGTAGACCATCCTAACAGTACAGCGCCCACTTGCCCCAGTATTGAAGCCAGTGACTCATGAACCGGAACCCACTTCTCCCACACCAGTCTGAGCCATGCATTCATCTCTCTAATCTTATTTGCCCTGTGTTAGAGATTATTACCTTTCAAATTCTGCTGAATTTGGTGCCTAGCTCTTCATGCTGACTACACAGAACCTCTTTCATTGTCCTGCCCATATCATTGGTACCTACATGTACCACAACAACTGGATTCTCTCCCTCCCTCTGTAAAGTTCCTCTCCAGCTCTGAGCAGATGTCCCAAACCCCATCTTGGGGCAGGCAACGCTGCTGTATGGATTCTCACTCTTTGCTACAGAGAACAGTGGCTACACTCCTCGTCAGTGTCCCCTATTACCACTATATTCCTTTTTGATCCCCCCACTTGACGGCTTCCTGTACCATGGTGCCATAGCCAGCCTGCCCATCCACCTTGAAGACCTCACTTTCATCCATACAGATTGAGAACACTTCAAACCTGTTTACCTGCCCCACTAACGGTCACATCCTCCTGTCACTTACTTCCGTCCAAAACAGCCAACCCTATTCTAACATGGGTGCCCATCTTTTGGAACAAAGTGCCCAGATATTTCTTCCCATCCTTTATGTTGTGCAGTGTCTGCAGTTTGGCTTCTAGATCAATAATCGTGATCTGGAATTCCTCTAGCTGCTTACACTTCCTGCAGATGTGATTGTTCTGGATCGCCTTGATTAACCTCCAACAACCACAACCATCTTCCTTTGTGCTGGGTATGACTCAAAGCAACAGAGAGTCCTCCTCCTCCTCCCCACCGCCCCCCCCCCCCCCCCCCCCCCCCCCACACACACACACACACACACACACACACACACACACACACACACACACACACACACACACACACACACACACACACACACACACACACACACCAAATTCCCAATGACCAGTTTTGGCTCCTTGATGCCACACCTGGTCAAATGCTGCCTTGAGGTCAAGGGCAGTCACTCTTACCTCACCTTGGGAGTTCAAATCTTTTGTCCATGTTTGAATCAAGTCTGTAATGATGTCAGGAGCTGAGTGACCCTGGCAGAGCCCAAACTGAGCATCAGTGAGGTGATTGCCAAGCAGGTGCCACTTGATAGGACTGTTGCTGACCCCTTCCATCACTGTACTGATGATCAAGAATATACTGATGGGACAGTAATTGGTTGGGTTGGATTTGTCCTGCTTTATATCTACAGGACACATCTGGGCAATTTTCCACATTGCCAGGTACATGCCAGTGTTGTGGCTGTACAGGAACAGCTTGGCTAGGGGCGCGGCAAGTTCTCAATCACAAGTCTTCAATAGTATTGTTGGAATATTGTCAGGGCCCATAATCTTTTCAGCATCCAATGCCTTCTGCTGTTTCTTGATATGACGTGGAGTGAATCAAATTGGCTGAAGACTGGCATCTGTGATGCTGGGGACCTCCAGAAGAGGCCGAGATAGATCATCCACTTGGCACTTTTGGTTGAAGATTCTTGCAAATGCTTCAGCCTTATCCTTTGCACTGATATGCTGGACTCCTTCATTGCTAAGGTTGGAGATATTTGTGGAGCCTCCTCCTCCAGTAACTTGTTTACTTGTCCCCATCATTCATGACTGGATGTGGCAGGACTGCAGAGCTTGGATCTAACCCATTAATTATGGAATTGCTTAGCTCTGTCTATCGCTTGCTGTTTGGCATGCAAATAGTCCTGTGCTTCAGCTTCACCAGGTTGATACCTCATTTTGAGGTAAGCCTGATGCTGTTCCTAGCATGCCCTCTTGCACTCTTCATTGAACCAGGGTTGATCCCCTGGCTTGGTGGTAATGGTAGAGTGGGGGATATGCCAGGGTTTGAGGTTACAGGTTGTGGTTGAGTACAATTCTGCTGCTGCTGATGGCCCATTGTGCCTCTTGGATGCCTAGTCTTGAGTTGCTAGCTCTGTTCAAAATCTACCCCACTTAGCAAGGTGGTAGTGCCACACAATCCGATGGAGAGTATCCTCACTGTAAAGACAGGACTTCACCCCTACAAGGGCCATGCAGTCGTCACTCTTACTGATACTGGACGAATGCACCTGCGGCAGGCAGATTGGTGAAGATGAGGCCATGTATGTTTTTCCCTTGTGTGGTTCCCTCATCGCCTGCCGCAGACCCAGTCTAGCAGCTATGTCCTGAAGGACTCCACCAGCTTGGTCGGTAGTGATGCTACAGAGCCACTCTTGGTGATGGACATTAAAGTCCACCACCCAGAGTACATTCTGCACCTTTTCCACCCTCGGTGCTTCCTCCAAGTGATGTCCAAACATGGAGGAGTGCAGATTCATCAGAGGAGGGCAGTTGGGGGGCGTGGGAGGGGAGGAGGACAATATGTGGTAATCAGCAGGAGGTTTCCTTGCCCATATTTGATCTGATGCCATGAGACTTCATGGGATCCAGAGTTGGTGTTGAGGATTCCCAGGGCAACTCCCTCCTGAATGTCTACCACTGTGCCGCCACCTCTGCTGGGTCTGTCTTGCCAGTGGGACAGGACATGCTCAGAGACGGTGATGCTGCATCTGGGACATGGCTTCATATCTTACAGATCATGAGTATGAGACAGCAACAGCCTGACTAGTCTTTGAGACAGCTCTCCCAATTTTGGCACAAGCCCTCAGATGTTAGTGAGGATGACTTCGCAGGGCCAACAGGGCTGGGTTTGCCGTTGTTGTTTCCAGTGCCTTGGTCGATGGCGGGAGGTCCGTCTGGTTTCATTCCTTTTTATTGAGATTTTAGTGGTCTTGATACAGCTGGGTGGCTTGCAAGGCCATTTCAGGCCACTTTACTGTGGACCTGGAAGCTCAGGTAGGCCAGGCCAGGTGAGGATGGCAGATTTCCTTCTGCTAAAGGACATTAGTGAACCAGATGGTTTTTTACAACAATCGACACAGTCATCATTTGGCTTTTAATTCAAGATATTTATTGAACTCAAATTCCACCGTTTGCCATGGTGGAATTCGAACCTGGGTCCCCAGAGCATTACCCTGGGTCTCTGAATTACCAGTCCAGTGACAAAACCACTATGCTACCACCTCTCCTTCTTTATTCAGCCCCATTGGTTGGATAACCCAAAGACTGATTTGTATTTTTTTAAACTTTTATTTCTGGGCTTACTTCTCGCGCATGTGTGTGTATGTGTGTGTTGCAGTTTTATTATTTTTCTCGCAACAAGATTAATTTAAAAAGGATTCCTTCCTTCGTGGATATCTTTTCCCAGTCTAACTGCTTTTATATTTTAAAAGGAGCCTATTTAACCAGGCTTTGAGTCAAAGAAAGAGTGAGTTATGTAAACACGAGAAAAATAATAAAACTGCAACGCACACATACACACACATGCGCGAGAAGTGAGCCCAGAAATAAAAGTTTAAAAAAATACAAATCAGTCTTTGGGTTATCCATGAGGAGTGGTTGGCAAAATATTGCTGCCGTTACATTGGGTGATTCCGGTAGAGCTGACATTGGAAGTTGAGCAGTGGGTTTGGAGATTCTTTGTTCTGCAGGTTAGCTGAAAGGAGTTGTCCTGTTTTCTTTCCAACTGTGGTTGGAGTTGGCTTTTAACCCATTTCTTGTGTATTCTTAGAGGGGGGGGGGGGGGGGGGGGGGGGGGGGGGGGGGGGGGGGGGGGGGGGGGGGGGGGAACAAGGTTTTTGCTCAGAAACTGCCTTTCAACTTACATCAACCCACAGTCTGGGATATAACGTACAGGAGATGGTTTCTGCTGAGATGGTAATCAGCCTTCATTATCTCCACAACCACAGGAGATTACAGTTCAGCTTCCGCATTGCATCTTTTCCTTTGAAGCTTCTCTGTCTGAGTAGGCCTTGACACCTTTTTAGGTGCGACATTCCGTTATTTGGACTAGTTGATCAAATGTAATCCACATTGGAATTTTCCTGCAAGTGGTTACTTTACAGCCTCAGCCAGCTTTTGCTTGTGTCCCTTATTTAAAAAAAAAACGTCTTACTTAAAAGTTCAATATGTCCCCAAGTAATTCTGGGCTATGATCCATGGTCATGACAACACCAAATTAGACATCACTTTGGTGCTAACCATGTAATTTGGTGGACTTTACTCCCTCTGCAGCCATTTTGGTTAAATTCCTTGAACAATGATTTAAACAAACTATGTGGCAAGCAGTGAAATAAATACTTGCTAGTTTATATATTTAAAAAAAAACTAAGGTGTTTCTGTGAAACTGAAAAATTGTATTCATATGGAAGGGTTCATTATGATAAAACATGAAATGAAGAGGGTACTCAGTAGAGCACAGGCCTCCACCATACTGTTTTAACTCAAATGTTATTACGATTATACAGCTCTTATTTCAGGCTTTCCACTGCCTCGTTGATGCTCTAACTACAAAGCTGAAGAAAGAAATATTTTTAATAAGAGCTCCCATCTCATTGAGGAGGCTTCAGGCCAATCCACAAGCAACCTGCTCTGAAAATTTGCTCACATTTTGACTGCTGTGACAAATTCCACCACAGCAGATGAGACATCCACAATAGCCTAAAACAATCAATCAACATTCTAAATAAAGCAACCCACAACAGGCTAAAAAAGGTCAATGCACAATACCTCCCAATGTTAACAGATCCTTAAAGAAAATCTAGGATCTGGATCTGGATTCAGATCTTTACCAAAAGCTAATCAGTTCTTCCTTGAGCCACGTTCTGTGTACCAAGCTCTGTAGAAATACTTGCATTAGTTTTTGAGGCATGTTGTTACAGGCAAACATACTCCAGGGGCAAAAAATATTACCTCCACCTATCTTTATGGTGGAGGTAACAAGAACTTGATAGTTATCAGCTGCTGTCAGTATAAGAACTGTTAAAACTAAACACTGTTTTTCTATCAAATAACCACATAGGCCTATATTTCGTAGATAGAAAAGTGACCATGCTTACCAGTGACCTCAAAGAAAGCAGCCCACAAAGATCGAACTAGTCCTATGCCATGGATTTTACCTTTCCAGACTTGAATTCCATTCTGGTGGAATATGTAGGGATCTCTGGTGTCCAGCAAACACTGACATCATGAAGCAGACTAAGCAGCCAATCACAATCCAAAAGCCTCGTCGAACCTCAAGGTTATCAAGCCAGTCTATGATTGTCAAGTGGTTAATCAAACATTTGTTTCAGACACTTCTGTGCTAAACATCTGTGGGTTTGAATGCTGGTCTACACCTCCAACTTGCCTCAGAGAGGGGCAGAGTGTAGCTCAAAGTTACATCAGCCCAGTTTTGTTTAAAATTCAATTCTAAAGCAGTTCAAAATATTTTTATCCTCACCAGTCAAGATTAGACTCCCAATTCCTCTTATACAGCAAATCAGGAAGTAACAGGCAGGTTTTTATCATTCACGTTTCATTTTTTTTTTACAGAAAGCAAAATAAAGATTGAAACATTTATATGGGATTAAAGGTAGAAACTAGAATGTTAAACAATATTTTAAAAAAGATTAAAAATACATGCAATTATCACAGAATGGAGTTATTTGGCATCTAAAAATTATAAAATTAGTTTTTCAGGGCCAGAGAGGTTGTTCATCCATAGCTAAACAAGTACACTGTTAAAAATCCAGTTATACCTCATTCAACCGGGCATCACATTTTAAGGGTTCTTACTATGAGAATATGGTACAAGTTGTGGAAGTTTATGTCAATTCAGTGATTTCTAGATGGTTTTCAAGGATTCCAATAGTGTAGAGTGGGGAATTATTGACAGAAACTTCTGGATCTCTGCAGTTAACCAAGCATGTACGGATGACAGAAGTTGCGCTAAGTTTTACCAAGTAATGGCAGTGAGTGCTGATAGTTTTGATGTCGTTGCTATCACAAAATCTGGGCCATAACCTTAAGGGATTTCAAGGCAAGATTTAATTATTGGTTCACAATGGCAACTGTATGTAGCAGCTATAAGATACACTGCAGAAACCTGCCAAGGGTCCTTTGATAGCACTTGCCAAGTCCACAATCCCTACCACCTAAAAGAACAAGGGCAACAGCCGCTTGGGAACACCACCACCTGCAAGTTCCCCTCAAAGCCACACACCATCCTGACTTGGAACTAAAAGCACACTTCCTTCACTGTCAGTAGGTCAAAAATCTGGAATTCTCTTCCTAATAGCACTGAGTGAAACCAAAAAAAAAACACATGGACTGCAGCAGAACAAGGAGGCGGCTAACCACCACCTTCTCAAGGGAACTGGGATGACCAACAGATGCTGGCCTCATCCCATGAATGAATCAAAAAAAAAAGTAATTTGACCCCAGCTGATGCAATGTGCCCAATTCTGGGCGCTGCACTTTAGAAGGGACATGAGGCTCCAGATAAGTTTAAGCAGAAATGGTTCCAGGGTGAGACACAGGGATTATTCTCCTTAGAGCAGAAAAGGCTCAGAAGAGATCAGAGAGACGTGTATAAAATCATGAAGCTTTTAGAGTAAGTGAAGAGAATCTGTTTCTAATGGCTGAAGGGTTGATAACCAGAGGGCACAGATTTAGGGTGATTAGCAAAAAACCAGAGGTGACATGAGGAAAAATATTTTAGGCAATGAGTGGCAAAGATGTAAATTGATGTCACTATTCAATGATTAATCAAATTGCACAAAATGACTCAAGACATTCAGAATATCAGGACAGTGCCTTCAAATTATTGCTGCATGAAATTTGAATACGTAACAGTGCCTCAAGCTGAATGGCAGTAGGTAAGTTAGGAAATGTGATATTACTTTTTTAACAGAAATATACTGAATAAATTACTCCTTTCTGCCACCGATTACATACTTTAAGAGTCACTTTGTCAAGTTAAAAACCTGAATCCAAAAGCCTCGTCGAACCTCAAGGTTATCAAGCCAGTCTATGATTGTCAAGTGGTTAATCAAACATTTGTTTCAGACACTTCTGTGCTAAACATCTGTGGGTTTGAATGCCGGTCTACACCTCCAACTTGCCTCAGAGAGGGGCAGAGTGCAGCTCAAAGTTACATCAGCCCAGTTTTGTTTAAAATTCAATTCTAAAGCAGTCCAAAATATTTTTACCCCCACCAGTCAAGATTAGACTCCCAATTCCTCTTAGTTACTGAGCCATAGTAATTCAAAAGTTTGCTATATTTGTTTACTTTTGGAGCCGTCAGTCAAGCATGGCAGCAAGACTAGGACTATAGGCTCCAGTTTGACAGCAGCCTGTGATCCCAGCCACACACCCACATGCTTGATGGACAGCTCTGAAAGTAAACAAACTTTACTGTCTTGGGGCTTTGGAAAAATGTTTAAAAATAAAATAACATTGAGGCATTGTGGTTTTAAAGTCAATATCTACAGCAAATAAAATTATAATTTTTTGAGTGCTGGAGAAGAAAGGCTGTTTAAGAACTATACATTATGTTACTCCTTCTCTGAAACGGGTTTCCAGAACAATAAATTTCTTACAAAGCAAAAGGTGTTCTATTTCTAAAAAAATATTTCTAGCTGCCATGTACCTCCACTGATCAAAGGTGACCCTGTACGCCTGTATTGTAGACTGTCCATTAATGACTTTTAGTTGCATAAAGGCCCCAGATTGCGCTCACACCCCATTCAGAAGCAGAGAAGTGCTGACATGCCATTTGACTACAATGGCATTTATGGTTATGATCGGGTGCGAATTTTGAAATAAACAGTGAAATCAAACAATTTCAAAATGGGTTAATTCCACCAGAGTTTAATTGTGGACATACTTAGGTGACGCATGAAGTTCAACTTAAAAAAAAAAATCAACCATTACTCTGTTGCAGATCTAGCTCTAAATACTTCAAGGGCCTTTATTGGCAGCTTGAATTAGAATTTTCCAAAAAAAGTTGCCTGACATTCTTGTACGCATTTGATAGGTTCACATTTCTTTGATAGCTTCAGAGGACCTACCTGTCCAATGTGACCACTTAACTTGGTATCCTATGGTCATGGATTTTACACCTTTAAGATTTCAAGATTTGGATGATATGAATTTCAGTGCGCCCCAACTAATTGCACATCATAGTCAAAGAGCTTTCTGAGCTGACCAATGGAAAACGCAGCGTTGGAAAACCAATTACTGTGCTTGATAAAGTATTACACTTATAAGAATGTGTGGCCTGAAAATAATAATTGTGACCAACAGATTAACAAGTAGGCTATAGTAGCCAAGCAGGATTACAACCGTCAGTCCCCGCACCGTTAAAACATTTGAATAAAACATGGGCTTGAAGTGCTTTGAAGGATCAGAATTCCAAGTAACAAAGACTGGATAGAAAGGCTTTCGCATTTTGGAATCTACTTGGGTGCATAACATGGAAGCCACTGGCCATATTAAAATGATCATCCCATTAGTCTGCAGGTATCGCAGTCTGTAGAACAGAACACTTCTGTTTAGATTTAGGATGTATCCACCAACTGAAACTGGGCTGAAAACAGTCCTTTCCAAATCTCCGGACCCCCAAAATGCAAAGAGCACAAGAAAGTCAATAGAAAACACAAGCACTAATAGGTAACGAGGTGGCTGGTCTGCTGGGTCCATGTTGCCCTCAGGCCATAATTTAGAAACAAATTTATAAGTTTGACTCATTCTCCTCAAATGGCCAACTTGTCATCTACTTCTGCTATTTTATGAAATAAAAAAAGGAATTCTGTGTGCTTGCAGGAGATAAATATTGAGGAGGAAAAATCTGCTCCCAAACCACTGACAAGGATCATTAAAAAAGTGTTCTCATGATTAATAGCCCTGCCTCGGTTATAAATATCTTTATAATGCTATTGAAGAAAGCTAATAATATGGTTATATATAGTCTAAGAAAGCAATTTAAAGTTTGGTACAAAGTATTTTTGTTTTGCATCCCAAGAACTTCTCACCAGGGCCGATATGCTGCCAATGTACTTATGACACTGATTAATTGTGTCAGTTGGCAATGTTTCATGCCAAAACAAATATTGTCATGATTAAACTACATAATATCACTTACCTGGTCTTTTATTTATAAAAAGCCTGAACTCTGCTCCATTTACCTTGATTAATGAATTCTTCCATTTTGTCTTTAAAAGGCTGTAGATGCTCTTCTGGTGAAAGGCGGCAGACTTTTCCCATTTCTGTCTCACAAGCTGCAAAAAGAAAGGTGAAAAGCCCCCCAATGACTATCAAGTCCAATAACATCATGACTTTTGCTACTTGTATTTTGAAATGGGCATACAAAATTATATATAGTTCCCCAAAATAATATGCATAATTATTCTAACCCAAAGGTGACTTTTGATGGTGGTGTTAGATTTATAGGTTCTTGGGATATTCGATCAAAACATGTTTCTTGATACTCATGACATCAGGCAAAGAAAATAAAACTTGAAATGTTGCATTTTTTAATTCTCCAACAATAAAAACCTGAAGGAATGTGACCCCACACTTGTAATAATTAAAATTGATGCCAAAAATTCACACATCATATCATTAAAAGGGCACTTAGACAGACAAAGACAATATTTAAGATCTTGCAGCAAGGTTAATTTGTATTGGCCACAGAAATAGTTATTGAACATCATTCAGTGCACTTCAAATAGTGAGCCAGGTGGCTTTCTGGAAGCAGCATCTTGCCAACACTGGAGAGGCATAACGTGGACAGCGTCTTTTGGATATTTGCATTTAACCATGGATCTGCTCCATGTCTGATGTTGCTTTAGCATACATCTTTATACAATGGAGAGTGTCATTAGCCTCAAACATTATTTCGACACAAATGATGGTGGCACAATCCCTACAGATCAGTTTTCAGATTCAGAGTGATCAGATGTCTGGCTTAACAGCAAATTATTTGGAAGATTACAAGCGTCCAATTAAAAAAAAAATCACTCCTTCCTCCACAGAGTAAAAATCAGCAAGAATACATAATTGAGAGCATGTATTTTTCCTCAGAAACAGGTTGAGCAATTGCTTTGCTCAACAATTGCATTATATATCAAGTGAATTATCTTAAATTTCTAAACCACCTCAAATTACTCCACAGGGTCAGACGCAATTAATAGCCAATGTACAAATAAAAATAGATCATCCATGGCGTTGCTCAAGGTGCGACAAATGTTACACAGTAATTAAGGTTGGGGAAAATACTACATTGGGAGAAGAGAGTTGGATGGAGCTGCTACGCATGACCTCAAATGATTTGGAAGAGGTTTGCGCTCTATTACAGTGAGTCAAGTGTTTTGAATGTTCCCAAGAAATCTAGCTGTTAGGATTCTTTTTGTCGTGGACAAACGACAGACATGCTTCTGGAAAATGACGGACCTTTTTGTGGACTCAGTAAACTGGAAGTCATGCTACATTCCGCACAAAATCATAAGTAACTTTCCCTCTAAACTGTGCGATAGTGCAGAAAATTGTGAAAGTACTACACGGGCCCCTCACAAGTTGCCCCCTTTAACATATTGTCCATATGTGGTCGTGCAAAAAAAAAACATACTACACCATGCACAACAAAGAAAACTGAAAGATCAGTGACCATAAGCCCCTTTTCTCAATGTCCAGTTCAAAACTCTGATACTCTCTTACCTTCCATTACATTTTTTTGAGGCTTTGAGTTTATCATTTCTTAAGCTGTTTCCATCACTGGGCTCCCCACTAAAGGGACATGACTATATAAACAACAAATCTTGGTACACTCCATGAATGTCCAGTGAGGTGTCATGAAACAAAATCTCCAAGTTGAAAGTCCCTTTACCTTCTAGGAGTTAACTTGTAAGTCTCTTCATACAGCTTGTGTAATACTAGCTTCAGCAAATCCCTTGAACTCAGGCCTTGATTTCCCCAGAGACACGCAGATCTCTGACACAAAACACCATTAAAAATATTTCAAATACACAAAATGCCACTACTATACATCCAGAAGGAAAGAAAAAAAAAGGCAGGCTAAATTACAGGCCACAGGCCCACCCTTCCCATGGCTCTTCTGATAAAATGCCAACCAACCTTCCTAGTGATGCTGACAGACATACCTGCATTCCCAGCACCCCTTGATTCAAAGAAATCAGGAAAGTTGGCCACACTCTGAAGTTGCTAAAGTCAATCTTCAGATCTGACCATGAACAAAATGAAATACTGTTTCTGAAGTTTACGTCAAGTTTGGTCGAAAAGATACAGGAGGCCAAAGCTGGCAAGGTAGGAATGGGGCTGGTAAGCCACATGAAGGTTACGGTCATATTTATAGACAGAACAGAGACGGGTCATAGGGAATAGATTTAAAATTACTGACAAATGATCTAAAGGAGATATGAGGAAATTTTTTTTCTCCCACTCAGTTGCTGAGATCTAGATTGTTCTACCTGAAATGGTGGGGAGCTGATTCCATCAATTATTTTAGAAGGGGGTTGGGTTGGTTTTTCCTGAGAATTAGGTACTTAAGTTGAGGACAAAAAAAACAGAGGGGTGGTACGTGGTAGAACCAAGTATGACAGCTCTTCCAAAGAGCCAGCAGGGGTGCAACAGGCCAAAGAAACTATGATTTTAAGTGGATTTTTTAAACTGCATGCTGGCTCTCTAATGTAAAAGGAAATCATACAGAAACTAATGACTACAACATAAAATATAAAACAGAAGCACAAAACCAAAAGTACTGCCAATGCTGGAAACTCTCAGCATGTCCTTTCATCGTGCCTCAGCATTTGATGAAAGATTATTGACCTGAAACATTAGCCCAAGTTCATGAATGCTCTATTTTACGTGCACCACCACAGCAGGCAGGTTAAAATGGGCTGTGTAACCTGCCCACTGATCTGTTGGATGAAGAGACCACCCGCTGTAGCAATAAAGCATAAGGGTCTGGAGTTCCCAAATTCTCAGATTTACATTAACAGTTCATAACAAAAATGAATATTACATTTAAATTTGAAGGCTGCGTAGCATAGTTCAACATTAGCATTAATCACTGTCAACTGTCCCTCGATTTGAGCATGATGTCTACTCAAGGTGGAGAGTTTCTGCCATGTGACTAAACAGGCTGATTCCCAGCCCATAGATCTTTGGGCACAAGGAGCAGCATGTCTCAGGAGATGGCATCCTCAGGGCAAAATTTGCTTCTTTTCCTTCTCTGTCACCACCACGCTGTCTCATTATTAAGACGTTGCGAGTAGAAGTATGATGCAGTAGGATGGAACTTGTCGCCATTCTGAACGATTGGCAGCAAGCTCCTCACAGTCATTAATGTCAATGCTGCCATGCTTCAAGGTATCTTTGAAACATTGTGTATCAATTAGCATTAATACTCAGAGCAACAAAATGGCGCGGTGGGGGGGGGGGGGGGGGGGGGGGGGGGGGAGGTGGGTGGGGTGGGGGGGGGGGGGGGGGGGGGGGGGGGTGCATAGGTTTGATTCATCCCAGAAAGGTTGGCCATAGGGATGGGGAGAAGGGAAGAAGAAGAAAAAGAGGCAATTTCACCTGATAAGCTCTAATGCCCCTTGTTCATTGGTGAAAGTGGTACTGGCAGTCAACCTGCTCCCCCTTCACTGCAACAGAGTTGCAAAAGCCACACAGACAGAGATAACTTAGAAAAAATAACTTGTCCAGCAAAACAATATTAAGCTTGCATCAGCTATTTTTAATCTAACTACCTTTATGGACCTTTTTTTTGGAAAATTCCACCCCCCTCCCCACCTCACGCTGGCAGTGTGGCTGGGCCATTCTGGCTGAGTTCATGAAATTAAAAGGCAGGAGATAAATCCGAGCAGTAGCAGATGGGTATTTTGGTGAAACTGCATTGAACAAGCACACTCTGTCATCGTGACTTCAGGATGTGAACATCTGACTCATTATCAATGTAACTTGCCTGCAGGGAGTCCTTAGTTGCCCAGACTAAACCTCTACCCGAAGCGTGGTGTTAGTCTGAACAAACTGCATTTAGCCACAGACATTTGCTAAATGTGGAGAGAAGGCGACAGGCAGGCAAGGCAAGCTTTCCAGTCTGTTTGCTCAGTTTGCAGTCATTTATCTAAATGAGAAACAGTGCTACAGATTCTTAAATCAATATAGTCCATCAACTTCTTCATCAGAACTCTTTTTTCAGGATCTTGTACAGCTTTTTCTTTAAAGAAACAACATTACAAATTCTAAGGAACAGATCCTTGTTTCACATTAGAACCAGCAAATTCTTTCAAAAAGAAAACTACAAGATAAATGGCTTGAATATAGAACTTGCCTTTTCTTTTAAAAAAAGGTCAATTTTGAACTAATACAAAACACAATTTGTAGTTAAGAATGCCATGTAAATGCAAGACCTTCGCTAATATAGCGCCTGTACACATGACATAGAAAACGCTATAAGGTGCTTCATTGGATCATAATCAGGCAAAATTTTACGCCAAGTTCAATGATGAGGTAGTAAGAGGTGTGACTAAAAGCTTGTACAGAGTTTTAAACAGGGTCTTAAAGGAGGATAGTGTGGTACATAGGCAAAGGAATTCAGTATAGGAATTCCAGAGCTTAGGGCTAGTGGCTAAATGCATAGCAACCAATAGTAGGGCAAAAGGAGTTGGGAGGTGCAAGAGGCCAGAGTTGGAGGAACATAGCATTCTTATAGGGCTGGAGGAGGTTGCAGACACAGGGAGGGACGGCATATTGTATAAGCAATATTCGGTATAAAAGAGGCTAAATGGAAGGTTTTGGAGGAATCGAAGTTTACAAGTGGTTAGAAAATGAGTCTGGCAGAGACAGTGGAGAAAACCTAGCCTAGGCTGACAAAAGACAGGAACCTTTTTTGGCTGGTCTTCATCTTTTCACCATATGGGCATATCCTTTTTGCTAGATACACATCTAGTCACCTCATGAACCCATTTATAATGCTAATATAGTGACAAAAATGCCTACTTTTATTTTTTAGTTGCATTGTCTAATACTTGTTGAGCACAGAGTCGGTTAAATTTAGTTCAGATAATCATAGCATGGCCAAAGTTTTATTATATTAAAGCTACACTTTCCAAGACAATTCAAGAGCAGAGGGGTCTGGTACAGTAATCTGCAATAGTCATTCCCCAGCATGTCATATATCAGGCTACATAAACGCTAGCATGGGGGATAAATCATGGCTTTAATCACCTCTGTAATGTTACTTTCCATATTATTATATATGTAGCTTGCCACAAATTTGACTTCATCCTTGGAAATATGTCTGAAGTTGGAAACGGGTGGCGAGCAGAGTCTACCAAAATTACCAGAAGCAAAGCATGTGTGAGGAACTGCAGTGACTGGGGCAAAATTTAAAAAAACAGAGCATTCTTAAAAGATCACTCCTATTGATGGAAATTAAAACTGCACAACTTTCTACAAGAAATGACGCTTCACATTTGGGCTTTGCCAACAACCACATCTATTTCTCCAAACCTATTCCAGTATTTGACCAGAAAGCAAAGGAGCACTGCAATACCATTCTGCAATAAATTCAACAGAGGAATAATCTAAGCCATGGGTGTCACAAGAATGACTGACAGTGGTTCTATGTTGTTCGTTAGCAATCAACTGTATTCGAGTAGGCGCGATGCATTTTGTTCTCCTTGATCCAATTCTTGCCTCCACACCCTACATAAAAGTCATGGACACATAGCACCTTTAACATAATAAAATGTCCCAACTTCACAGGAGAGATTACAAAGCAAGAAAATTGACATTGAGCCACATAAATGGATATTAGGAAAGGTGACCAAAAGCTTCAAAGGGGTAGGTTTTAGGAAGTGCCTTAAAGAAAGGGAGAGAGGTAGAAAGGTGGAGGTAGCTTGAGGAGGAATTCCAGAGCTTAGAGCCTAGGCAGCTGAAAAAGGAAGCAGCATAACAGCCGAAGCAAAAGAGAATTGGAGAGTCAGACCTACATGCCAAGCTCAGTGGGATGGTTGAAGATTGAATGACTGAGCTGGAAGTGCAATAGTGTCAGACTATGAGACTGCAGTATTTCATGGGAGGGGGACAGAAATACACAAAAAAGTTTAAGTAGCATTATGTTCTGGCCCAGAATATTACAGGTACCACCACAACAACTCCCAGATGTGTAAATATTAGCTTCACCAGGGCAAGTAAACTTTAAACATGCAATATTCATGTCTTCAGATACAGAAATAAGAAATCTCCATACTATGCCAGGAATTAAACACAAGAACCGCACCAGGAACTTGGCTTTGATTAAAACATTTCACACTATTCATAGTGGATTTTACATATATTTTTCTGTTTCTGAAGGTGACTTGCAGAATCTGATATTGCAAAATAATGAGCACTGATGAATATATTGGGGCAGAATTTACTGTCACTGGCAAATGCATAGCATCCAGTGTTAGATTTGCGCTTATCTATTTAATTTCCATTTAGCTTGCATGGAAAGTTGCTCTAAGTAGATGACTGAAACAGTGCTGACGCCCTCTACAGGGGTGTCTGGGACCTGTGAAACCAAGGCGTTATAAGAATAAGAGGCCTTTCTCTTAAGATGGAGATGAGGAGAATTTTTTCCTCTGAGAGTAGTTATTCTGTGGAATTCTCTTCCCCAGGAAGCAATGGAGGCTGGGTCATTGAATTTATTCAAGGCTGAGTTAGATAAATTTTTGATAGGCATGGGAGTCGTAAATTATGGAGGGCAGACAAGAAAGTGGAGTTGAGACTACAGTCAGAATAGCCATGATCTTATCAAATGGCAGAACAGGCTCAAAGGGATGAATAGTCTCCAATTTGCCTATGTTCCTAACTGTGGAACATCGGAAAAGGAGTAGGGCATTCAGCCCCTTGAGCCTTTTCCAACATTCTATGAGATCGTAGCTGATCAACTTCATCCAGCTGTCTTGTCTAGTAAAAATCCATTCATCACAAGAATTAAAACTATTCATCAAGCTACTTCTACCATCCTTTCTAAATGACCTAGCTCCAATTTTAAGGTTATGCTCCTTTATCCTAAATGCCCCCAACCAACAGAAGAAAGCCTTCGCACTATGAAATCTATCAATTCTTTTCAAAAATCCTAAAAAATTCAAACAAATTACCCCCTAGCCTTTTCTGTTCCAGGGAATACAAGCCTAATTTATACAATCTTGCCTCATAATCAGACCTTCCAGTGAATCTGTGCAATGCTCCAAGGTCAATATATCCTTCCAAGGCGTGGTGCACAGAGCTGTCACAGTACTCCAGATGTAGTCTAACCAGAGCTTTGCAGAGTTGGAACAAAATTTCCTTCCCATTTTATTCCCAAATTCAAGTTATAAAGGCCAACATTCCATTAGCCTTTTGACTATTTTTGTACCCAACAACTTGTACATAGACTCCTAAATCTCTGCAGGCCTCCAACGTTCCTAGCTTCTTAACCAGATTTGGGAACTGTTGAAGAACAATGCAGAGTCTGAACATGAAAGTGCAAGTTAAAATAAGGTATGTAATAACACCAAATTGCAAAATATAAAGAACATAGCATTAGATGTGATTCTGTGATTGGACAGCATTTGCTGAACAATCCTAAGCTTGCTAATAGTTACATTAAAAACCAATTTAAGATGATCTGTCAGGCTTCCAATGTGGCTCACTTACACTTGCTAGAAGCTACATATATTCAGATGCAGGGACCTGTCCCCTGCAGGCAAAAGGAACATGTCCATGCATTGCATTTCTGAATTAAACAAAAGCATGAGGGACCATAGTTTCCTGGTGCATTCTCCATAGCAACGCCATGACCAGAAACAACATGCCAACCAATCAGCGCCCTGTTCTCATGCAGTATAAATTGCTGTTCCCTTTGAAATTTTTTGCCCATCTTGTTGAATGCATGATGAAAAGCTTTGACAGTATGTCTCTCTTTTCAGCAATGCATACACAGGTTCCTAAAGTGGCTAGCAAAATGAGCTATATCCTCTATCTAACCAATTTGAGATATTAGAAATGGGAGTAGTAATCACAAATTAGCATGCCCTTAACTTAACAGCAATCATTACAAAGGAAATGGGATGAATTTGCAATACCTAATGATTGTATGGTTTAGGCTTCAGCTTATTCTTTAAACTACCTACTTTGAGTACTCTGCACAAGGTAAGCAGTTATTGCTAAACATGTATTTAATGAGCTATGTGCACAAATAATCTACTAATTCTGCTGATGCATTCTTTTCTTCTTTCATGAGATGTGGGGATCCCTAATTTTCCTTGGACTCTTTGGCTTTCTAGGCCATTTCAGAGGGTAATTAAGAGTCATCCACATTGCTGTGGATCTGGAGTCACATGTTGGGCAGATGAGGTTAAGGACAGCAGATTTCCTTTCCCAAAGGACATTAGTGAAGCAGATGGATTTTTAGAACAATTGATGGTAGTAAGCTTTAGATTCCAGATTTTATTAAATAAATTCAAATTCCACCAGCTGCTACGGTGGGATTTGAACTCACGTTCCCAGGGCCTGAGCCTAGGGTTCTGGGTTACTAGTCCAGTGACATTACCACTAAGCCACCATCTCCCTGGATCAAGTGGTGGATGTTCAGTGTGCACTGAAATAAACTGTTACTTCAGGATGTCCTTTTCTGAAAGGATGGTTTGACCCATCAGCAAGCCATGTTGCAGTAAATCTAGGGTATTTGAACTAGTCATGTCTCTAAATGGTTTGAATTTGAACATTGTATGGAATAGAGTGTATTACACAACAAATCTCAGGAATACTTTAATTTCATTGCATGCATTTTTCAATTTTGTTTTGGGATAGGAATTGAAAATATGAGTTGGGGAAGGGTCAAGCTGTAGAATTTGCAAGAGACTGAATTTCTAAAAGCCATGTTGGCTCTCTTGAAAGATGGGTAATCTAAAAACATCTCTCTGCGGGTTGAGTTGATTGAAGTCATGTGGTGATTGCTGGAATTTCCAGCATAGAATAGAGTTGGAGCAAAAAGCCATCACTTGCTATGACTGCCAAGGAAGGATGCTGACAGCTGTGGCCTATCAATAGCAGATCGGGTTGCTGTACAAACTACATGTCACTTGCCTCAAAGAAAGGCTAGATTGGGCTTCCACAAAGCTATGATATGTGGAGGCGAAACAGTTGTTGGGGGCTTAATTCAAACTACATACAGTAGTTCAATGCTGTTCTTTTGTCCATTACAGTCTACCGACTTATCACTACTTACTACCCTGAAAGAAAAGGTTTTGTGCAACTGAAAGACAAAGAACGGTCCACTTGAAACCTATTTTGCACAGTAACTCATGAAAAGGAATCTCTTCTCAAAACATAAATGATACATACATAATTTTTCTACCACTTCAAACACAGTTGTCCTAAAAATAAGCAACAGCCAATTATAATCCTAATCTGACATTGGTAAATTTTATGTTTAACTGCTTTCAAATATCTAATTAGTGGTGGCTCAGAGGAAACATTCGCAACCAGAAGTATTTCTGGTGTAGTAAAAATATTTCCCCTTGGGTTTTTGCTCTGTGTCAGAATTATTGCACAACAAAAGCAAACAACATCCTAATCTTTTACCATTATTATTTTGAAAGCTAAATTACGTCCATTTTCAACAATGTCCTATACTTTTTAAATTTTAACTTTTAAAAAACAAACTATATTTTCATTTCCTTTACAAATATCAGCTAATGGAGGCAAATTATCATCTCTCAGGGATCTTCATTCAATTGCCAGGATTTCTCTTTCCCCTACCCCCGGAAATACAAACTACTTTTTTCCAAAAAGCTAATAGTCAAACGTTTCTGAAATGCATTGACCTTCATGTATTACTGATGTCACTGCAATTGATGAGAATGTGTGTTTAATAAACTTACTGCAACATATCCAAATGTTTCAATGCAATTGGAAAACTAATGAATTAAAAAAATTTCACTGCAACGTAGATAGTCATCATGGCACTGGTCTGTGTATCAGTGTATATATGGTGTAAAAATGAAGGCACATTATGAAATAACAAGTTAATAGGAATGTATTGGTAGTTAGGAAGAGCACAGTCAGGGGGATAGACACAGTTTTCTTTAGCTAACAGCAAGAATCCAGAAGGCTATATTGCCTGCCCAGTGACAGGGTTTGGTACATCTGCTCTGGGCTTCAGTGGGAGGGGAAGGATATATTTGTCATGGTCCACGTAGCTATCAATGACATAGGCAGGACTAAGGAAGAGGTTCTGCTTAGAGAGCGTGAGCAGCTAGGGGCTAAATTACAAAGCACAACCTCAAAGGTAATAATTTATGGATTATTACCTGAACCACAAGCAAAGTCAAGTAGGGTAAATAATATTGGAGAGTTAAATGCGTGACTCAAAGATTGTTGGGAGAGAAATGGATTTTGCTTCATGGGGCACTGGCATCATTACAGGGGAAAGTGGGAGTTGTACTGTTGGGATAGTCTTCACCTGAACCATGTTGGAACCAGTGTTCTGGCGAGTCGTATGATGACTTTAAAATAAATAATGGGGGTGCAGAATCAAGTGAAGGACAGCGTGATTACGTAAAGAGAGAGGAGAGTGCAAAGGAGCAAGGTAGCGATAAAGGAAATGATAATCAGAGTGTGGCAGGAAGGGGCAGAGAGTACAACCTTAAAAATACACACCAACAGGTAAAGCTGGAGGTTGCGAAAATAATAAAAAGACAGAATTAAGGGCACCATCTGAATGCACACAGCATTTGCGACAAGGTAAATGAATTGACAGCACAAATTGGAGTAAACAGGTATAATCTAATTATGAAGATATGGCTCCAGGTGACCAAGGCTGGGAACTGAATGTTCAAGGATGTTTAACATTTAGGGAGTATAGGCAAAATGGAAAATGAGGTGAGGTAGTGCTGTTAATAAAAGGATGAGATCAATACAATAGAGAGAGAGGATTTCAGATCAGAAGATCAAAATGTAGAATCAGTCTGGATGGAGCGAAGAAACAGCAAGGGGCAGCAAACATTGGTAGGAGTTTTTTTTAAATAGGCAACCAAACAGCAGTGGTAGTGTAGGGCAGGGATAAATCAGGAAATTAGAAGTGCATGTAACAAGAGTAATGCAGTAATTATGGGGACTTCAATCTACATATAGACTGGGTAAACTTAATTGGCACAAATGATATGGAGGACAAATTCCTAGAATGTATGCAAGATGTTTTTTTTTAGAATAGTATGTTGAGGAACAAGTTAGAGAACGGGCTACTTCAGGTAGAGTAATTTACAATTAGAAAGGGATAATTAATAATCTCATTGTCAAGGAGCCTCTAGGGAAGAGTGACCATAATTTGATGAAATTTAAATTTGATTCAAAAGTGATGTTGTTCAATCTGGAACTAGGGTCTTAAATCTAAACCAAGGAAACTACAAAGGTATGAGGGGCAAATTGGCTGTGGTAGGTTGGGAAATTACATTAAAAGGTATGATGGTAGACAGGCAATGGCTAGCATTTAAATAATTAATACATGGTTTACAACAAATTTACATTAGAGGCACAAAGACCGAGCAGGAAAAAGTAATCCAACCTTGGCTAACAAGGGAAGTTAGGTTGAATTAGATCCAAGGAATAGGGCTATAAAGCTGCCAAAAAAAAAACAATAAGCCTGAGGACTGGGAGAATTTTAGAATTCAGCAAAGGAAGACCAAGAAATTGATAAAGTAAATTAATGAGAAGCATAGAAATTAACTTAAAAAACTTCTCCAAGTATGTAAAAAGGAAGAGATTAGCAAAGACAAATGTGGAAACATTACAGACAAAGACAGGAGAATTTATAATGGGGAACAAGGAAATGGTGCAGAAACTAAACAGATAGTGTGTGTCAGTCTTCTTGGAGGAGGATGTAAAAATCCTGACAAAAATACTCAAAGAACCAAGGCACTAGCAAGAATGAGGAACTGAAAGAAATTAATACTAGTAAAAAAAAGTAGTAGTGGAGAAATTAATGGGGCTGAAAGTTGCTAAATCCCATTGACCTGATGGTCTACATCCCAGTGTATTGAAAGAGGTGGCTATAGAGATGGTGGCAGCATTGGTGGTCATTTTCCAAAATTCTACAGACTCTGGAATGCTTCCTGTAGATTGGAAGGTCACAAATGTAACCCCAACATTTAAAGCAAGGAGGGAAGAGAGAAAATGGGGAAACTACAGACCTGTTAACCCGACATCAGTAGTAGGGAAAATGCTAGAATCTGTTATAAAGGATGTGCTAACTGGACACTTAGAAAATAATGGTAGGAATGGGAAGTGGCATGGATTGAGAATTGCTTGACGGAGAGGAAACAGAGTAGGAATAAACGGTTCTCATTGTCAGGTTGGCAGGCTGTTATATTGCTTGGGCTCCAGCTATTCACAATATATATGAATGATTTGGATGCAGGGGGCCAGATGTAATATTTTCAAGTTTGCTGATTTCACAAAATTAGGTGGGAATGGAAGCTGTGGGGAGGATGCAAAGAGGCATCATTATTACTTCCAATCCCATGTGCTCTAATTTTGCTTACTAACCTCCTGTGTGGGACCTGATTGAAAGCCTCTGACATTCCAAATACACCACATCCACTGGTGCTCCCTTATCTAGTCTGCTAGTTTCATCTTCAAAAAACTCTTGATTGGTTTGTCAAACAATATGGGTTGAATTTTCCCCCCGTTATGGGGGGAATTTGATGGGCGGGCGCGTACAGGCGCGCTTCCGATCGGCGCCCCCCAATCGGAGGCGCAGCGCCATTTTACATGGGCGGGCCAATTAAGGCCCGCCCAGTGTGACGTCCGCAGGGAAGCGCTATGCGCTCCCTGTACGGGCGGGGGGAATGCCTAAAATCGAGTGTGCGCTCTTTCACGCATGCATACAAAAGAGCGCACTCATCTCCCTGAGGCTAAGTGCAGCCTCAGGGAGATCGGCTCTATGTGCAAAAATATTAAAATAGAAAAAAAAAAATTCCCTTACATGTCCCCTCATGTGACAATGTCACATGAGTTGGGACACGTTCATAATTTTCAGAGTAACACTATTAAAATTTTTAAAACCCTACATGAAACCTCATCCTGCCTGTGGATGAGGTTTCATGCTTTTTTCTACTTCCCGCCGGGGCTCCTGGCCTGCCCACCAACCTTAAGGTTGGACGGGCAGGTCGACTAATTACTTTAATTGATCTGTCAATGGCCTCAATTAGCCATTGACAGGTCGGTGGGCTCGCAGCTGATTTTGCTGCACCCCCGGCCTTCCTGAAAATTTAACTGGAACGGGGTGATGTCGCAAGTTCCGCCCAACGTCATTCCGTGTCGGTGAGCAGGCCCCGCCTCCGCTCGCTGATGGTAAAATCCTGTCCCATGTTTCCTTTCATAAATCCATGCTGAATCTGCCCATTCCTACCATTATTTTCTAAGTGTCCAGTAAGCACATCCTTTACAATAGATTCTAGCATTTTCCCGACTACTGATGTCAGGTTAATAGGTCTGTAGTTCTCCGTTTTCTCTCCTCCCTCCTTGCTTTAAATATTGGGGTTACATTTGTGACCTTCCAATCTGCAGGAAGCATTCCAGAGTCTGTAGAATTTTGGAAGATGACCACCAAGGCTGCCACCATCTCTATGGCCACCTCTTTCAACACTCTGGGAATGTAGACCATCAGGTCAATGGGATTTAGCAACTTTCAGCCCCATTAATTTCTCCAGTAATACTTTTTTTTACTAGTATTAATTTCTTTCAGTTCCTCATTCTTGCTAGTGCCTTGGTTCAAGGAGACTTAGACAGGCTAACTGAGTGGGCAGATTGAATATAATGTGGAAACATGTGAAGTTATCTACTTTGGTAGGAAAAACCGAAATAGAGTATTTCTTAATCGAGGAGAGATTGGGAAGTGTTGATTCCGAAAAGAGTTGGGCACCCTTGTTCATAAGTCACTGAAAGCTAACATACAGGTGCAGCAAGCAACTAGGAAGGCAAATGCTATTTTGGTCTTTATTGCAAGAGGATTTGAGTGCAGGGGTAAAGAAGTCTTGCTGCAATTAGCCTTCTCAAGGGCAATTAGGGACAGGCAATAAATGCTGGCCTAGCCAGTGCCGCCCACATCCCATGAACTAGTACAAAATTCTTACAGGGTTCGACAGGGTAGATGCAGGGAGAATGTTTCCCCAGGCTGTGGGGCCTAGAACCAGGGGACACAGTCAGACTAAGAGGTGGGCCATTTAGGACTGAGATGAGGAGGAATTTCTTCACTCAGTGGGTGGTGAATCTTTGAAATTCTCTACCCCAGAGGGCTGTGGAGGCTCAGTCGTTGACTATATTCAAGACAGAGATTGATAGATTTCGAGATATTAAAGATATCAAGGGATAGCGTAAGAAATGGTGTTGAGGTAGATCAGCCATGGTATTATTGAATAGCAGAACAGTCTTGAGGGGATGAATGGCCTACTGCTGCTCCTATTTCCAATGTTCCAATGTACCCACCCCACCCATGATAGACACTTCTTTTCTACTGAATTTAAATTGTAAGGCGTGGATAATGGAAACCGAATCAATACTGCCCGATTGATGTTCTTGCTGCAATGGGATGTTCAATTCAATTTATTTGGCCCGGTGTCTTAAGGGAGGAACTAAGCAATTCTAACAAGAAGCTTGTACTTGAATAATGTTACATGCATACTGGATTGTTAACTGAAATCTGCTGAGTGCGTAATTGACACAAATGGAAAGAGGAGGCCGGCAGGCTCATCATTGCCTGCACACCGGGTCAATGAGAAATGTATACTTAATTTTCCTTAGTCCCAATGACTTATTTGTTCATAAAATATTTCCCAGTTTTGCCTCTTTAAAACTGGATTCTTTGCCTGAAGCCAGAGATTATGGTTAACAATAAACCCATTCGTTTATGTCAATACTCAGGGATCTGATAAAAACAGAAAACACTGGAAATACTCAGCAGGTCAGGCAGCATCTGTGGAGAGAGAAATAGTTAATGTTTCAGCTCAATGACCTTTCATTAGAAGTGGGAAAAGTTAGAAATGTAAATGTTTTTGAGCAAGGGATGGGTGGGACAAAGGCAAAGGAAGGTCTGCGATAAGGTGGGAGATAAGAAAGACTGAATGTCTGAAGAGTTAGCCTTACAGAACCAAAGGGAATGCTGATGGGGCAGGAAACAAAAACATGCCTAGAGTAGGTGTGCTGCTATCTGAAAGCAAGAGTAAGAAGACAAACATGCAAAGAAAAGGAAAGAAATTGGAGGGGTTGGGGGCGGTGGGTGGGGTGGGGTGTGCTGTGTGTGGGGGGAGTTGAGGGACAGAGTTCACAGCCTGAAACTGTTGAACTTGTGTTGAATTTAGAAGGCTGTAAAGTGCCTAATCGAAAGAGGAGGTGCTGTTCCTCAAGCTCACCTTGAGATTCACTAGAACAGTGCAGCAGGCCAAGGACAGAGATGTCAGCTTGAGAGCAAGGTGGACAGGCCACCAGAAGCTTATGGTCATGCTTGTGGGCTGAACAAACTGGTAGTGGCACATTTACAAATTAGCTTTTAACTCAAGTCGTAACTTAAGATAAAGACAGCAGTGCATAAGAATCTCTTTGCATGCAGTTCATGTTTGTTAACAGGTGGCATGCACCAGTCTGCTTTGTGCAGTTGTGTCTGAGGAAAGCTGTTTTCCTTGCTTAACTCCTTGGCACAAGCAAGGGGAGCAGGAGAATGGCAACTTGCATGGAGACTCAGGACTGGCAAGGGTGAGACAGTGTAAGGCAGGGTGTGTGGAGTGGGGTCGGGGGCATGGTGGAGTGAAGTGGGAAGGGCTTAGTGTCCTGGGGGTGGTGGGAGCAGTCAGTCAAGGTGAGAAAATGAGGGGCCTAAAAAGGTGAGATCAGTACTGTCCAAACGTGGGTCCATCTCAGGTTGCTGTGTGGCAGAGTCCTACAGGGCTTTGAGTTCATCTACAACATTTCAAATATCCCTGCTGTGAGTGATCTTAGACAATGTCCTTTACAATACATAGAAGGGAGGACCAACTGAGCTTGCAAATTCAGCCATGTCCCACAGAGTGGTGAGTACAACACTGGACACTATCATGAACATTCAATAAAGAGGGAACAAAAACGTTTTATTCCCCCCCCCCACCGGCCCCAACCAACAACAGTTAAAATGTCCCCAACTCACCTGTAGCCATCAATGCGTGCCAACCACGAGGCATGGCAGTACATGTCAATGTCTGACTAAGCTCGACTCGACAAATAATGAAAATGCAGATATGAATAAAGTGAAACCGGCATAATGTGAATTACTTACAGGTGAAATTTACATTTGACAAACACCCGTGCCACTTTTGTGCTCTCAACAAGTCTCAGGTTAATGGCAATAGAGTTGGACTGGAAAGTTGTGGCTGTGATGAATAGCCTGCCTTATTGACCAGGAGGTTCCTTTAGAGCCCAGCTGTAGCTGTAGCATTGTCAGCTGATGGTGGGTTTCACCACAGAAAAGCTTGCCCTGCCATGTTTCCCATGCACGGCGCCAGCACTTCAAATTTTAATTAGAATAGTGTGGGAAGCAGCGCAAAGAAAGAGAACGGAAGTTGCATGGAATTCCAGTTCTGCCATTGGGAATGGTGTGCCACTGACAAAATTCCAACCTAAATTTTCATTATAATGCATGTGTAAGTTCAGTAACAATTGGGATAGAGAGTTTAAAATGGTGCCGAAAAGAATGAAACAGTACACAGAAGTGATCTACTTGATGAGCAAATAGCACTATCTAATTACAAAGTCAAAACTTAACTAATTACAGTACAGTGCCTCAAATCTGGCTATCCAAAGGCCAGAAACGTCCAAAAACCAGACATTTTTAAGAAGGTGCCATGCATCAATTTTAATTGAGTAAAATTTTTGAAAAAACTTACCTGGGCAATTAGGCTAGGCGTTGCATTGGTGCGGTGTGATGCCTGACTAGTTATCTACATTACCACTTGCACACTGGTCTATTCCTGCACTCTGGGCAACCCTTGAACCTACCCAGCTTGACCCAAACCACCAACCAGAAATCCGGCCAGGCCTGAAATCCGGCATGGCCTCAGTCCCAAGGTTGCTGGTTTTGGGACACTGTATCTGTGTCACCTTTTATATAAATACAGTGCACACAAAAGCCAAGCTTACTCTCAGAAAAGGGACAACTCTGCAGCAGTAGGCAAATAGTTTGCTGAATTAGTAATCCTTCTGTTAATAGCTCCTTGTCAGTGCAATGAAATGGGGTGATATGCACATTGGTCACAGGGCAAGATTAGAGGGAAAATTACTTACCTTTCAAGTCCTTCTTTAGTTTACGAAGGTCCTTCTCAAAATCTTCAAACTTCATCTGGGAAGCTTGAAATAAGTCCTGTGGTTCTGGCATAGGGAAGATACTTTGTTCTGTACCTGCATCCTGAAACAAGGTGTTTGGAATTTTGAAAGCTGACATTGGAAATTTATCAACTACAAAGTTTTCCCTGCACCTCAACCTAGTCATTTTAGCAAAACTAAAACAATTCACAGTTTATACGTAATAATACTTTTTTTAAAATTACCAGAAATGTATAATCTATTATTCAGAAATATTAAAAACATACCTTGTCAAAATTACGCAAATAATAGGAAACCAGATAGAACAGGAGGTTAATGCTGTTATCCTGAAAGAGATAAAGAAGTCATTTGATACAAGGTAATATAGTGGGATCTTCGTTACCTCCCACAATGACAATCATAACAGATGTAGAAATTGGTGCAAGTCCCCAAAATCCTGGCAGCCCAAACTCCTGACACTCTCCTGTAATCCTCAGCTGGATCAAAAATACATACAATGGTTGCCAGGCCATGGTGCCTTGCTTTAGAGATTTTTTCCAGATGGATTGCATTATCACACAAAAAAAAAAGCCTAAAAGGAGTCGAGAAAAGTAAGAGCTGGGTTTTTGTTGTGGGGACAAAAGGCTAATCTTAGCACTCAACATGCATAATACTGGAGATACAAGTACAAAATGTCAAAAGACATCAAGATAACACAAAAATTCAGAGTTAGAAGTACATGTCTTTTAATTTTGACATGCTTCTATTGATATGTAATAAATAAAAGCATTGAATTTATGCATGAAAATTATGCATTCTCCCAGAGACAAGTTGCACATTTTCGATATAGAAATAGTGATTTTTTTTTCACTTTATGGCTCCCAATAGCTTTTATTTTGGACAACTTTTTTTTAAAACAAGGCCCTTCGGGTAAAAAGGTTGGTGACCCCTGGGATGGGGTGTTATTGTCAGTAATCTGTTGAAGGAAAGTTACAAGAAATTGTGATAAACACTGCATTCTTTTAGATTTATTTTTCTGTCCATTTCTAAATACTTGTAACATCCATTCGTGGTATGACTGACATGGAGAGGTTACTGATGGTGCGCAGGAGGCAGATGATCAATATTGACAGTCATTAGCCCAGTAGTGCTTCAGTGACGTTGTCATCGCAACTATTCACGTTAATTCAGCTCCCACACTGTCAAGGATTATTAACTCCTTTAATCCCCCAATTAGGTCATTATAATTCACTGCTTAAAGAAAACAAAATCATTATTTCAAAATTAATTTCAAGGCTCATGCTTTAGGCTACGATAACAAGTTCAAAGAGTTGAACTTGTTCTCATTTAATAAGGACTAAGAGAACAGTGTTTAGACCTTGAGCAAGCGGAAATACATTAACAGGCAGCCAAATTTTTAAACTGTGGTCACAACATAAGATCACGCAAGTATGAAGCTAATAAACTGAAAGCAACATTAGAAACTACAGGTATATTTATAAATATAGGGAATTATTTTTAACACAATCTAAGAAATTGTAAATTAGATGGTTAGCCATCTGGTTAAGCTTTGAACGAAAGCTTAAGATATAGATGAGTGAATACTCTCATTACAACACTGGGTTCAGTCTTGCTGGGAATTAAAAGAGAAGGTAGCCTGTGGAACTAGGAAATTGATGAGCAGGAAATGACCGGCTGACCCATCAAGCCTACCTTATGCTGATTGGAGTTGAAGATTAAGCTGGTGTTTTAGTATTTATTTCATACAGTTAATTTACAGGAGGTAGATCATCATCAATAAAGTTGAAGTTCATTGATAATGGTGCCAATTGCATATGGTCTATCAGGTCAGAAAGTCATTTCTTATTTCATTTTTGTACACCCTTCTAAGTTAACCAAAAGTCTTTGTGACTGATATTTTAAAAGGAATACTGGGAGCAAGATGGCTCAAGTCGATTTGGCACTATTCAGACATTCACATCACTGCTAATGACTCAAAATGCTTACAAACACCTGTACAACTCTGGGCCAATTTGCTGTGAAGTGATTCAGCACGTATTAAAAATAGCCAAAAGCTATATTTATAGTCTTCAGATTCAGTAATTGGAAACAAATTGGCGCTGTTCTGTGCTACTGGAGGAAATGAGCTCAGGTTAATCTCTTTAATATGCTATTTTTGATAAATGTGCTCATTTCCTTCACTTGGGCTGAACAACCTCTCCAACCCACATCCCAAGTTTATCAACCTTATTCGTTTCAGTGAAAAGATTCAACAATTTCCCTCTCTTCCCAATGTCAGATTCTGTTTCTGAAGAGGTGTCAATGGTCGCAGCCCCTTTTTTAAGCTAAACTATCTCTAAATTAAATGAGATATTAATTTTGTTCAGTATTTGCTTATATCTAGACTAGAAACTGCAGTTCTTAACGACTCTTAAAATGGTCAAATTAAGTTTTCATTTTCTTAAGGTGTTAAAAAGATCATTTGCAACTTCCTAGAAAAAATTCTGACCAGTACTTGAACAATTGGAATTTACTCAAAATTATATAAAAATTGTGTTCCAACAGGAAATTTGTTTTACATACATTACTAAGAAGTTAGTAGCAAACCTTTGACCAGAAACCTTCCAATAGCCTGCAAAGCTAGTTCTCCTGCACACTGTTCTTCAAAGAACTTTTCCTTTCTGACATGTACTTGGTATAACAGCCTTACATGGACCACAAAGTACTTTTTCTCTAGTGTGCACTTCGATACAATGTCACATGGATGCAGAATTCCTCAATGGATGCCTCTTTTGTAACCACATAAAAGTCAGTGCTGACAGGTGTCCCCTTACACTTCTGCTCATATATGGAGCCAGCGTCAAGTAGAACCCACATCAGCCTTTTGAACCAAAATATCTGTCCCTGGAAGGAAGGCATTGCTTCCGAGGTTCACTCTCTCAAACGCTGGAGATAACCATTGCAGGGAATGCTGGATAATATAATTTTGATTACTGCCTCGAGGCCAGCAGGTGTAAGTAGTCATCATCTACACATCCTACAAAAAGTGCTCAAGATACCTAGATGTTCACACTACTGCACTTTTCCTGCAGATAACTGTCAATCATCAAGTTCCCCTAATTTAGCTGTAGACACTACCTGCGTGTCTAAACTTTGATTGATCCCAACATAATGTCACAGCAATAGCAGACAACTGGTAAATTACAAATGAATCTCGATTCAGCTTTGTTTGAAAGCAGCCCAGCGGTCACAGTTAGTGCATCTATCATGTACTTACACTGCTCTTAACATCTCGAAGCTTGGGAAGGATCTCTAGACCAAAGCCGTCTGCCTGGCCGCGACTTCTGTTCCCGCCATTCATGTAGTTTCCAAAAGCAAGAATTAGACCCAACACCTGTTTTACACTGGCACTTGTTTGGAGTGTCTGAGGCAAGGGCAGAAAAAATGTTTTAGTTTAACAACTTTGATTTTATTGTTCAGTCATTGGTCCTGAGATCAGTGGATCATTGTAAGGCCATTGTGCTAAAATTGACCCTTTTGAACACAATCATACTCATGCAAGAGTGTTTTGGGCCTGATGCAAATAATTTTCCCCAAATTTCAAAATGCCAAGCAAGTGCATACAATAAATTAGGCAACACTTGAGCCAGTACCACTACTATTAACACCCCTTTGTCTTTTTGTTCATGACATCTTTGTCAATCTCTCCTTTGCCCCCACCTACTGCTGGCCTTCTATCCAGCTTCACCTGCACCACCACCCTTAAACAATATAAACTTCATCACATTTTTACTTCTCTCTAGTTCTGAAGAAGAGTCATACAGACTCGAAACGTTAACTCTATTTTTCTCTCCACAGATGTTAGATCTGCTGAGTTTCCCAGCATTTTCTGTTTTTGTTTCATGATAATATAATTACTGTCCCCTGAAAGTTCCCACTTCACCTAAATGCATCATCCTCTCTGAACATTCCCCTCGATGTCTCTACCTACATACAGGAGCATGCCCTTGTCCATTTCATCATCTTGTCTGCTCTATCCCATGTTTTGGTCACTGATAAGGCCACCTTCTACCACTTCCCAATATTCCTCACCACCATTGTCCCTCACCTACTTCTGCATCTGCCCAATGGCTCTTACAACTGGCCTTTAGCACTCCAACAAATAGCAATTATGCCGTTTAAGTGCCTGTGCTAAAGGTATTACCTGCAAGTTGATGTTGCACATGCAAAGCAAAAATGGAATTCCCAAGTAGCAACACAAGATAAAACAACTTTCTGGCATATAATTACTTCCATTAAACCAGTACTTATAGAACAAATATTCCTCAAAACAAGCCTTATATGGGTAAAAAAAAGTCATTAAAATTTATTTCAAGACCTAGGTCTAATTATTGTCCAATTATAAATTACCATTTTACCTCGCAGAACGCTATTCCAAGGACACTACATAAATGCATGCATTTTGTCTCTTGCAGCATTTTAGACATTTTACAGCAATTAGACATCAATGGTTAGGGAACTATATTGGTACAAGTATATTTTTCTTTCTGTAAGGCGGTTAAAACAAATGTAAATTTAAATGAGGAAATTGTTGCTGCTGTCTCATAAATCTTGGTGTCTCACATCGATTCTAATCTACTGAAACTAATATTTGGACCAGTTAAAGATACCAGCCAGGTAGCAGAGCAACTTTCAAATGACAGGGAATAACATTACAACAGTTTTAAACTTGTACTTACTAAAACCAAGATGATAAATAGACAAATATGCCACCAAATTATATAAATGCACAAGGGAAGATGGAGGAAAAGATGGCTTATTCCATTTGCAAGAGAACCCACGTCTCCCTCAGGATTAAAATCGGAATTGGACAGTTCCCCATGTCATGCTCCATTTATATATTGTTCGAGATGTAAAGACTGTTTCAATAGTCATCATGACTGTTTACACGACAACTTATTAAGTAACATTCACCATTTACTATGACAAACTATTTCCAAACATCTTAAAAGTTGATTTTTTTCCGCCTTACTCTTTTGGGAGTAAATAGAGTTTCAAATTCCACACCTTCCCCCCTGCTAATATATGCACTTGTATTTTATACCCGTAAAAATCTTCAAATGGTTTGGTCCACACATCTCCCCTAAGCATCAATACAATAGTCTTAAAGACAGTGTAGAACTGTGTATGTTAGGAAATGAATGTTTCATACAACCTCCTTTAACAAACCATAAAAGGCATCATTAAAAAGGCAGGAGTGAAGACTCAGTAGCCTTGGAAGTTTATGATGAGACTGGGCTGTGTATCCTGTTCTGTGTGAAGAGACCTACCTTGCACAATGTGTCCATTATTTCAAGCTTACGGTTGATAGCAGCAATATTCTCCAAGAAAGTGGACTGGAAAAGGATGCAAAACACTCGTTCGGAGAAATTGACAATTTGAGCCAACTCATAGAGGAACCTGATGGGAAAAGAATAGTCAATCATAACCTGCTTCCAAAAATTGGAGAGTTCCAGTCTCCCTGTGTATGTGCCAACAGGCAATAAAATATCTGAACCAACTGATTAAAAAGTAAACATGTGTGACATTAGCAGTCGAAAGACAGCAGAGCACTAAGGATTAAATGTGCGTAAAGAAAACTTACTGCTCAGGCTTGTCCAAGGGCTTGGCATTGTCTTTGGATGACTTTTGCATCTGCTTTTCAATTTTCTCCAACTCTTCTTGCTGTGCTCTCTGCAGAAAAAGAAAAATTCATCAAATAAGCCCTGTATGAAGTGCATAAATTAGGGATATGCAACTTGCATACGATCATGCCCTGTGTTTTGCAACAAACCTGATCTCTACTTTGCATCCTCAATTATGACAATTTAACAGTTCTGCCTTGCTTTTACTTAACATTGTGGAGAGCACTTTCTCTCCAGCCTCACTGTTTTAAATTACTATTCCTGGTCTCATAATTTCAGAGCTTGCATAAATTTGCCTGGGCCAAGCTCCTGTTTCTCACCACACAAGTGCCAGGCAATAACCATCTCAAACAAGAGAGAATCTAACCATCTCCATTTGACATTCAGCGGCATTACCATTGCTAATACCTCACTATCAATATCCAGTTTGATGAGGAGCCGGGGGAGGGATGTGGAGGTGTGACCAGACACTGAACTGGACCAGCCATTTAAACATTATGGCTGCAGGAAGTGATTGGAGATTGGAATTTTGTAGCAATTAACTCACCTCCTGACTCCCAAAGCCTGTCCACCATCTACAAAGCACAAATCAGGAGTGTGATGGAATACTCTCCACTTGCCTGGATGAGTGCAGCTCCAACACTCAAGAAGCTCAACAGCATTCAGGACAAAAAAGCCCACTTGATCAGCATCTGTCAAACCATAATTAAACATTCACTCCCTCCACCACCAGCGCACAATGGCAGAGAACGCACCATATACAAGATACATTGCAGCTACTCACCAAGGCTCCTTCAACAGCATTTTCCAGACCTGCAATTTCTACCACCTAGAAAGACAAGGGCAGATGATGTACAGGAACACCACCACCTGCAACTTTCTCTCCAAGTTGCACACTACCCTGGCTTGGAACTATATTGCCATTCCTTCACTGTCGCTGGGTCAAAATCCGAGAGCTCCCTCCCTAACAGCACTGTGGGTGTACCTACAGTGGATGGACAACAACAACTCAAGGCTCTCCATCACCTTCTCAAAGGCAATTAAAGATGGGCAATACATGCTGGCTTTGTCAGCGATGCTCACATCTCACGATAGAATAGAATATAAAAAAAAGAACATGTGCAATGAGGGTCATTGATAATATCACCAAGCATTAGGTTACATCAGGTTGTAAGAAATGTTTATGTGGTCTGGAGCAATGCTGGGGGAGGTCAAGGTGACAGGAAGCAAGAAAATGACCCTGGTTAAAGGGCATGTCAGAATAGAATATGCAAGAAGAGTTAAAAATAGGTGCGTTGGGATAAAGAAAAGCAAGGGTTAGAGACAAGAATTGAGAAGATAGTAATCCCAAATCTGCATCCCGCCTAGCTCAATAACCTATCACAAGTAACGGGGCTTACCAAAAATCTATCCACCTCTGCCTTAAAGATATTCAAAAACTCTTCTTCCACCACCTTTTGAGGAACAGTGATCCATGACTCACAACCCTCAGAAAAAATTTTGTCTCATCTCCATTTTAAATGGGCGACCCCTTATTTTTAAACAGTGACGCCTCCTTGTTCTAGATTCTCCCACAAGAGAAACATCCCCTTCACATCCACTCTGTCAAGACCCCTCAGGACCTTATCTGTTTCAATCAAGTCGCCTCTTACTCTTCTAAACTCCAGCGAATACAGGCCTAGCCTGTCCAACCTTTCCTCATATGACATCACTCCCATTCCAGGTATTAGTCTGGTAAACCTACTCTGAACTGCTTCCAATGCATTTACATTCTTCCTCAAATAAAATGACCAATATTGTACACAGTGCTCCAGATGTGGTCTCACTAGTGCTCTGTATAACTGAAGCATAACCCCCCCACTTTTGTAATCAATTCCCTTTGCAATAAGTAATATTCTACTGGCTTTCTTAATTATTTGCTATACCTGCACACTGGACTTATGTGATTCATGTACTAAGACACCCAGGTCCCTCTGCAGCTCAAAGCTCTGCAGTCTTTTACCATTTAGATGATATGCTTTTTTATTCTTCCTGCCAAAATGGACAATTTCACACTTTCCCACATTATACTCCATTTGCCAGATCTTTGCCCACTCACTTAACCTATCTACATCTTTTTGTAATCTCATGTCCCCTTCACAACTTACTTTCCAACTATATTGTGTCATCAGCAAATTTGGCAACCAAGGCATTTATATAAATTGTAAACATTTGAGGTCCCAGCACTGATCCGTGTGGCACAGCACTTGCTACATCTTGCCAACCTGAAAAAAGCACATATATGCCTACTCTGCTTCCTGTTAGTCAGCCAATCCTCTATCCCTGCCAGTATACCCCCCTACACCATGAGTTTTTATTTTACACAATAACCTTTGATGTGGCACTTCATCAAATGCTTTGGGAAATCTAAGTACAGTACGTCCACCCATTCCCCTTTATCCACCGCATGTTACTTACTCAAATAACTTCAATAAGTTGGTTAAACATGATTTCCCTTTCACAAAACCATGTTGGCTCTGTCTGATTACCTTGAACTTATCCAAGTGCCCTGCTATATCATCTTTAATAATAGCTTCTAACATTTTCCCTATGACAGATGGTAAGCTAACTGGCCTGTATTTTCCTGCTTTCTGAATAATGGAGTTACATTTGCTCTCTTCCAATCTAATGGGACCTTGCCTGAACCTAGGGAGTTTCGGAAAATTAAGACCAATGCATCAACTATTTCGCTAGCCACTTCTTTTAAGTCCATAGGATGAAGTCCATCAGGATCCAGGCACTTGTCAGCTCGTAACTCTAACAATTTACTCAGTGCCATTTCTCTGGTGATTGTAATTTTCCTGAGTTCTTCCGACCCTTCCATTTCCTAATTTATTGCTGCTTCTGGGATGTTACTTGTATCCTCTACAATGAAGACTGATGCAAAATATCTGTTCAATTCATCTGCCATTTCCTTGTTTTCCATTATCAATTCTCCAGACTCATTTTCTGTCGGGCCAACGCTCACTTTGTTAACTTGTTTCTTTTTAAAATATTTATACAAACTCTTACTATCTGTTTTTATATTTCTGGCTAGCTTTCTTTCATACTCTAAATTTTCCCTCCTTACTAATCTTTTAGTTATTCATTGTTGTTCCTTATATTCTGGCCAATCATCTGGCTTTCCACCTTTCTTTTCACAATTATATGTTTTTCCTTTAAGTTTGAGACTATCTTTAATCATTCTAGTTAACCATGGATGGTATGTCCATCCCTTGGACTTTTTCTTACTCGTTGCAATGTATTTATTCTGAAATATCCCCTCAAATGTTTGCCACTGCATCTTTTTTGACCTATCCCTTGACCTAATTTGGCAATTCACTTTAGCCAGCTCTGTTTTCATGCCCTCATAATTGCCCTTAAGTAAGTTTAAAAACATAGTCTCGAACCCACTCCTCTCTCCTTCAAACTGAAATGTAAAATTCAAGCATATTATGGTCACTGCTACCTAGGAGCGCTCTCACTATGAGATCATTAATTAATTCCATCTCATTGCACAATACCAGATCTAGTATAACCCCCTCTCTGGTTGGCTCCGGGCATGCTGTTCTAAGAAACTATCCCAGAAAGATTTTATGAACTTATTTAGGCTACCTTTGCCCTTCTGACTTTTCCAGTCTACGGGCAGAATGTTGCCGTCAGCGTGTGGGGGCGGGACCGACACCAATGAGTAAAATGACGCCAGATGTCGTCGGGCATGTGTCCCGTCATCACGCATCATTTCGGCATTGCGTTCGGCGGGCACGTGCTGGAGACGGTTATTAATGGTCTATTAAGGCCATTAAGAAAGCAATTTACCCTATTAACAACCCTGAAGGTTGGTGGGCAGGCGAAGAGCCCAAGCGGCCTTTGTGTTTTCCAGGAAACCTCATCCACGGGTGGGATGAGGTTTCCTGAAGGTTTTATAAAATTAATAAATTTTGTCAACTTCACAAACATGTCCCAGCTCATGTGACACGAGGGGACATATTTAAATAATTTTTAACTTTATTTTTAAAAAACTTTTATTATCCACTTAACCTTCTTAAGGCAGCTCCGTGCCTCAGGGAGATTCCTGTGCTTTTTCGAATGCATGCACAAAAGAGTGCAGGCCCCGACTCTCCCTCCTCCCCCCCACCTGCGTAGGTAGTGCCGAGTGCTACTGGCCGCGCGTTATGCTGGGCTACATGTAGATTAAAATCCCCCATGATTATCGCCGTACCTCTCTGACAAACTCCTTAATCTATTCCTTTATGCTCCAATCTACCATGTGGTTACTATTAGGGGGCTGTACATGAGTTGGTCATTGATCAGAGGAGTTTGCAGTCATCTTTACCTTCAAGAACTATTTTGGTTCAGGAAGTGGGCAGTTAGATCAGTTGGTGGAGCTGGATGATAAAGCCTGGAACTGAGATTTGATTCAATCAAAATGAGGACATGATGAGAGGTGTCACTGGTCTCAAGGGAATAAGCAACCTGCAAAGCAATGTGAAATGGGCCAAAAGCGAGACCAGAAATATGGGTTGCAAAATTCGGTGGAAAGGATAAAGGGTCAGGGAGGTTAAGAGAGATTAACACCAGGGAATGACTTTTGCTGGCAATGGTGGCCAGACTATTGGACTGCAAAGGGTTTCTGTGACTTGTTTATTACAGATTATTCAAATAAAATGACTTGTAAGTTAAGCGCTTTCTAATTGAAAACAGTTCCATATAAGTATTACATTCCAGAAAAAGTGTGATGCAGATACCATTCATCAATATAATATAAGACTGTCTGCAACACAGGAAGACAAGCATTTCATTAGAACCTTTGATGAGTACACCATCACCACAAAAGTCATGTTTTAAAGACAAAAGATTCTGAGACATTTTCAAGAATGTACAATGTGCCCAAGGATAGGAATGTATAATATTTTCCATTAGCACGTCTCTAAAACCATTTGAGTCAACTGTTTTATTTATGAAGGTTTAAACATTTAATAGTTTCAATATATAGCCATTGCTTGCGAAGCCAAAGCTAGTACTTTATGTTACAGATGAATACATTTGACCTACTTAGTTAACTCTAACATGCAATAACAGAACCATTTAGTTGAAGGAGAAACAGGCAAAATGGAGACCACTACATTGTCATGAATTTAGGGTTTTACCAAGATGAATGGTCCTAGTTGACAATGTTTAATTGAAAATAGATATTTGTAATTATCACAGCTCTCAAATAAGGAATTGCTGCTGTATCTGCTTCAGAGCCATAACAATGTTCCCTTGTGAATTAGATTCAGAATATGAAGGTAAAAAATAAGGTACCAAAAGGGAGCCAACAAGTTATTGGAAGCATCATCACCATTACTATTGAAATCAAAAACTTAAGTATTTTTTAGGTCAGGACTTCTCTTAGAACAAAGTTCAAACTGACTACCTCTGAAAGTATCAAAACATTCCTATACTACCTGACTTTATCACATACAAACCCAAGCAAATCTAAGTAACAGTACAGGATGGCTTCAGTGAAGAATGAGAGCATTCCTACTTCAGATGGACTATCACTATTCTGTGGGAATTTGGAGATAGAGAAAGAAGGGAAACTGTATTCACCAGCCTAGGTAAGTCAAACATGTTTTACCCTTGGTTTTCCACTTATTTTATTTTCTAAGCCCCCAAATCAGGCTGAGAGTCATTTAAAATGTAATAACCGTGCTATTCAAGATAGCCTATGTTGAAAGCAGTCAGAAGAGCCTATTCTTGCAGAACAAGCTATTTTACACAGCAGATTATCTGCAATAATGATGTGATTTTACTGCAGATGCTGGAAATCTGAAAAAACAACAAAAGGCAGAATTTTGCCCTCAGCCGGCGGCTGGGAAGCTGATCACCAGCCACGATTGGGACTGGACCACGATTTTACGCTGGTGGGCCAATTAAGGCCCACCCAGTGTGAAACGGGAGGTGGGGAGGGAGGGAGGGCGAGTGGGGCGTGTGAGAACTTTGCCCATGGATGAGGTTTCCCAAAAAAATGCAAAGGCTGCTTGGCCTTTTCGCTTGCCAGCCAACTGTTAGGCAATAATGGCCTTAACAGGCGTTTTAATTGTCGGTGGGCCGCTGACCGAACTATCGTGTGACTGCGCGTTGACATCGGCATGCTCAGCCAACGTCAATGCGCACCACTTCCCGCTTAAGCGGGTCAGGCATGTGCTGGTCCATTGGCCGAAAAATTCTGCCCAAAATGTTGGAAATACTCAACAGGCCAGGCAGCATCTATATAGAGAGAGAGAAAGAAACAGAATTAATATTTCAGCTTGGAGTCCTGATGGCTTGAAATATTAACTTGTTTCTCTCTCATAGATGCTGCCTGGTTGCTGTGCATTCGGTAAATTAACTATGTTTAGCTATTTTCATTTTGTGCTTTGTCATGGAGTTCCTCTCAAAGTTTTATTGGGCCTGGATCAATCCAGTCTGTCCTCAAGAATGCCCCTGGCCTAACTGATGTTACAGCACAAGCAACATGGGAGAAGTTTCAGAAACCGAAGCACTATTAATACTGTCAGCGTCCAAGCTGTGGCATTTAATTCCAAACATTTATGAGAAATTGTTTGATCTCCCAGCTATACTTTCTTGAATTGCGATTGAGAAATCAAAGCTCTCTGTCAATTGGGGTCTTGAAGGTTAAAGGGGTGATCCAACCTGACCCGGGGGAACTACCCGCCCTTCTTTAAAAGCACTGCTATGGGTCTTGAACAGCCATTAGAAAAGGCAGACAGACTCAGTTTCACATCCCAGGCATTCCTCAGTATTATGCTGGGATGCAAGCCGAAATTATCTGCTCAGGCTCTGTTGTGGGCTTACCCTAAACTTCCAGCCTTGAGTTCAGCATGTTACCAGCTAAGCCAAGCTGACAGCAATTTACAAAAAGGGGCCCAAGACAATCATCTCGATTGTCATTTTCCTGAGCGTACAGTGGAAAGAAAAGAAATTGCAAGGAATAATAAAGTGGCTTGTTTTTAGGAAAGGAGAACTGTTGAACAATTACAGGGATTCCTATTTTAACATAAAAATGCTTGACTTTTTCTTTGGCGGTGGGGGGGGTGGGTGGGAGAAATTCATAACGCTAATGAGAAGCTCTCACAAGCTGCCATTCAGATTGCATTGTCTCACTTTAATGTGGATTTTTTGGTGATCAAGTTAAACAAACCCAAAATGCTGCGGCTCTGGAGGGCAGACAAGCTGGCAGCAACTTTGGAGTGTCGAACCACTTCAAGCCTGTCTGACCAGCCATATCCTGAGTGCTTCCAGTACCAGCTTCCAGTGAAAGTCACAGCATGAAAATGCCAAACATGCAAGAGAAGTATTTTCATTAGTGCCTGGAAGCTGACAAAGTGATTGTGCAACAAGCAGAAACTGGGATATGGAAAAGTTGAAGCATTGGGGATTTGAAAAATATGAAAAGCGTGTGCATTTCACATTCTGTACTCAGCCCATCCTAGAAGAGTTTTCTTGGAAAGGCCCGATGCTGAGGTGGTATGAGAAAGGAACTTTCAAGCAAGCTAGAGCGAGAGAGAATTGTGTAAAAGACTGAGGGGAACGTTCAGTCAGTATTTCTGATTTATAATTAACTAAAGACACGCATTGCTTTTCAAAGTTACCCAGCAGCATTGCCATGACTCAGTTATTGCTTTAAATTTTAAAACCAATAAATTCAGGCCTGTGAACCAAAATATTAAGAATATGGCTTTTTAAGAAAGAAATGCTGGAAAGTCAATGTATCTCAAAAATTTGAACAGGTTAAGCAATCCTTTTCACATTGCTACTATGCAATGATGATACAAGTGGTATTTTCCACTAAGAGGATGCTGCTGTCAATCCCAAAAAGAAAACATTCTACCTACCACACAATTGGGCAACATCATGTATGAATTTCAGTGCCAGTGGGATTCCAGGTATGTAGACCGTATGTCCCAATAGTTGGCTGACTGAATCAAACACTTAGCCAGATGCTCATAATAGGCAGAGTACAGACCGTGCCCATGCTTGCAGAAAGCAAAACAAAAGCTGTTGCTGTTAGATGTGATTCCGTGATTGTTCAGCAAGTGTTTCCCAATGCTGAGTGTGCCAGTAGTGACACTAACATGCGATTTAAGATAACTTGTTGAGTAAGAAGCGACAGATTCATATGCAGGAACCAATTCTGCGCAATTAATAGGAATATGTTCAAGCCTTGCGCTTTTTTTGAATTACCCAGAATCATGGGCAGCCTATGTTCCCATTGCTTTCTTCATGGCAACACCTCAGATGATCAAAAGTGATGTCATCTGACAGCACCCTTTTCTCCTGTTGTATAACCTGTGGTGATTGTTTGAAATTTGTCATTCTAGCTTTTCTCCTGATGAGTACAAGAGGAAAAGCTTCGGCATAATGTCTCTCTTTTCAGCAATTTTCAAGTTCTGTACTACCAAGTGACCATTTGCAAACTTAAACAGTTGTGTCTTTGAAAGAAAAACATGATTTGCACCAACTTTTAACCTTACAAATGAACTGCAACTCGGTCCATTGTAACTATGAAATATGGGCCAGAATCTGCTGGGTGTATACAGCGCTCACCATTATTAGTACATAAAGAATCCAGAAATTTGTGGTGAAGTATGTGCACATTGAGGGTTTCAAATTGCCACAAATTGCTGGACGATTTGCGATACTCCACCGTTAGCTTTGTAAAATTGAGATCTCGCCCTCCTGTTAACCTTTCCACGAGTTGACAAATTGCTGGATTTGCACCATAAATAAACTTTCCACAGACATTTAAGGTTGATATTTAACAATGAACTTTCTCATCCTGACATGCCACTCAATCTTAGAGGTCCAGAAATGAAGTATTGAAACTGTGGAATCTCACTCCCGTGAGCAGTTAATTGTTCCTCAAGGTTATTCCAACTTTTACATTTTTGTCTTCCTACTTTTCCTTTGTCTTGCATTATTCTCTCTCAATCATTTTTCTCTTTCCCTCATTTTTTCCTCTGTTATGGTCAGTTTAGCAGTAAAATGGCTCCGCACTTTATCCACTCCTTGGTTGACTGCAACACTTTTTTTAAAAAAGAAAAGAATTGCTTGACAATTCAGTGAGAGGTTAACTGTTCAAATGCTGTGACTACAAAAGACACACACAGACAGGTTTATTTGTAAGTTTGAAAAGAAAAGGAAATAGGATTTATTGTACTTAACACCCGATCAAAAGAAAACACTCCAATTGTCACTCACGCACACATTCTAGAGTTCACATACGCACACAGAAGTTACAAAGTGAAGGGTAAATTGCTTAAGAGTCCAAAATATGTCAGCTGTATATGGACACTGTAGATTGATGACTTGGCTTCCTGAAAGATGTTGACTGATCGTTTCTCTCTCTTCATTTGGAGTGAGCAGCTGTTGCGTTGACTTTTAAGACACAGCCTGCAGATTGCGGCTGGTTAAACAACAGACAAGAGGACATGGGGGCGCAAGGGCAAGGGGCTGCAAGGGCAAGAGAGCGAGAGTCAGAGCGCCCACTCAGGGTCTCTCTAGTCTCACACTCAGACCTCACTTCTTCTGTCTGGTCTAGAAAAAAGCAGTTTCTTAAAACCCAAAAAAGGTTAGTTTGCTAATCACATGATCTGCCCTCTCAAACTTGGCAGTTACTCAAACATAGTAATAACAATCAGATTTCAGGTCCGGTGTTTAGAAACAATTAGTTTGTTATGAAAGTATGATCATTTTCCGAATACTTCTCTGGTTTGTAGTAAAGTAGGGTGTGAGTGTAGATGGTGCTGTCTGTGTGATTTAATAACATTTGGAATCAGGTAGACTGCAAGCTTAATATTGTCGAAAGAAGATAGGCGTAGAAATGTACTTGAGATGTTAATGAGTACACATGGATGCTGTCTTAGCATGTAAGGTGTGAAGGGAATTTGCATTTTTAGATAAGTGTTTTTTTTTATTCATTCACGGGATATGGACTTCACGGGCTGGGAGAACATTTATCGCCCATCCCTAGTTGCCCTTGAGAGGGTGGTGGTGAGCTGCCTTCTTGAACCGCTGCAGTAGATACACCCACAGTGCTGTTAGGAAGGGAGTTCCAGGATTTTGACCCAGTGACAGTGAAGGAACGGCGATATATTTCCAAGTCAGGGTGGTGAGTGGCTTGGATGGGAATTTTCAGGTGATGGTGTTCCCAACTATCTGCTGCCCTTGTCCTTCTAGATGGTAGGGACCATGGGTTTGGAAGATGCTATCTAAGGAGTCTTGGTGAATTCCTGCAGTGCATCTTGGAGATAGTACACTCTGCTGCTACTGTGCCTTAGTGATGGGGAGGATGAATGTTTGTGGATGTGGCACCAATAAAGTGGGCTGCTATGTCCTGGACAGTGTCAAGCTCCTTGAGTGTTGTGGGAGCTGCACTCACCCAGGCAAGGGGAGAGTATTCCACACACTCTTGACTTGTGCCATGTAGACAAGCTTTGGGGATTCAGGTGGTGAGTTACTCAGTGCACAATTCCTCACCTCTGATCTGCCCTAGTAGCCACAGTATTTATATGGCTAGTCCAGTTCAATTTCTGGTCAATGGTAACCCCCAGAATGTTGATAGTAGGGGATTCAGTGATGGTAATGCCATTGAATGCCAAGGGGCGATGGTTAGATTCTGCCTTGATGGAGATGGCCATTGCCTGACACTTGTGTGGCACAAATGTTACTTGCCATTTGTCAGCCCAAGCCTGGATGTTGTCCAGATCTTGTTGGATCTGGACAGGGACTGCTTCAGTATCTGAGGAGTCATGAATGGTGCTGAACATTGTGCAATCATCAGTGCACATCCCCACTTCTGACCTTATGATAGAAGGAAGGTCATTGATGAAGCAGCTGAACATGGTTAGGCCGAGGACACTACCCTGAGGAACTTCTGCAGTGATATCCTGGAGCTGAGATGACTCACTTCCAAAAACCACAGGCAACTTCCTTTGTGCTAAGTGAAGGGATTGTTTGGATGTCAAAGGGATGTTAGTCTGTTTACAACTAACCAGATAAGCAAGGCTAAGGAGTATTTTTATTTTTCCCAAAGGTTACTGACAATATTTACAACGTGAAACTTTTTATATTATGGGAAAGGTACACATATGCAACAATGGACTTTACATATCAAACAGAAGGAAGCATATATAAAGGAGGATGAAAGGCTGTGTTGTGGGGAGGCCACGTATGATCAAATAGGGGTGTGTTAAATAGCCTTGAAGGAGCCTCCAGCTATTTTGTGTGCAAGTCTGCTGTGTTCAGTAACTAAAGTTGGAGAAAGCCATTTGGAATTCCACTGTCAAGTGGGTATTGTGCTAACTTGCTGTATTTTTTTTAAATCTAAAATCTATTTTGGACTGTTGCCTTAAAGGGGGTTTGTCAGATTAATTAGGATTTTTAGGTGTTGTTATAGTATTAAGTAATTGTAGTCTTTTGTATGTGCTTGAAATCTTTTATTTTGTTAATAAATATTTTAATTATAAGTTTTAAAATTTCTAAAGGTCTTAGTGGGCTCATTATTTCTGAATTCAGTGCACACATCTTCTCATAATAAACACAAATTGCAAAACTGTTGCGATAGGGTGCCCAAGTTTCTCTTGTGGATTTGGTCCAGTTGGCAAACAACATCTGCCACGTCACAACATTATGGTTCCAGAAGTTCCCATTTCAGCCAGACTCCACTGTCCAAAGTGATTGAGTCTAACAGTCTGGTCCACGACCAGCTGAATACACATGATGTCTGGATGTTTTGTGAATGGCTCAGGAGATGAGTTATTCACACTCACCTTGCTTCTGGTTGCTTCTGGTGAGTCACTTCTAGATAAGCTGACTCCATTCTACTGCCTTTGGAATTTGTAGAGTACAGCTGTGCAAATGTTTGGCCATCTTAGAAGCTGCTGTTTTAAGTAAATTAAAAATGCTGCTGTCCAGTCTTTTAACTTATTCCGTGGTTTTGTTCCATTCAATAAATAGTCATTTTCGATATAACACATGGATTTTGTAACACTGCATCCAGCTTGACTCTAATTCACCAAATTTCCTTTTGCTCCGATTTCTCTTTCTTCCTTTATCCTTAAATCTAACGAGATAGGATTATTGAGCCTGCCGTGCATGAGGCCACACAGGGGCCATTAAACTCACCAATTCACAGTTCCAGCGATTTACAGTGCAAAAATATGATCTGAAAGGCAAGATAAAAAATCCAATTTACAGCACTCACTGCAAGATAGGCTGCTCCAGCAATTTCCAGTCCATGAGACAGATTTGTTGCCGTATGGACTACCTATAAATTGCAGTTATAGATCCATACTTCATCCAAAAGTGCTTCACAGTTCACAAGTAATACTTGAAGTGTAGGTATTGCTTTGTAGCAGTCAGCTTCTGGACAAAATCCCACAAATAGCTAATGAGACAGGTGACCAAATGGATTTATTTTCCTGGGGCTCGATGGATGTACATTGCCTGGGAACGGGGACAACTCTTCTCCATGGTGCCATTATATCTTCTCCACCCATCTGAACAGACAGGTGCTTGCTCAGGTTAAACGTTTCACTTGAAAGGCAACATTTTCATCAAAGCAACAGGCCTTCGATGTTGCCGGTGACCACAAGGGAAGTTGGGGTGCGTGTTCACAAAAAAAATGGGTGAAGGTAAGAAGAGACTCCAAGGCTCACTCTCCCAGAGGCTGTCTAGAAATAAGGGACAAAAGGTTTCTATGGGACAAAGAGTCAAAATAAGGGACAATCCCTTAAAATGGGGGATAATTGGTCACCTTAAGAAGAAGGGGTAGCGGTGGCTGGGTGAGGGCGAGAATGGGACGACGAGGGTGGGGGGGAGTGAGTGAGTGAGTGAGAGAGAGTGAGAGTGAGAGTGGGAGAGAGAGAGAGAGAAAGGCCAACGAAGGAAGGGAATTCTCAATAAATGGCAACTAATTGAGAGGAGTTGAGGAAGTAAGGGACCTTGGAGTGCATGTTCACAGTTTCTTGAAAGTGGCAGGACAGGTGGATAAGGTGGTCAAGAAAGCACACGGAACACTTTCCTTTACTGAATACAAAAGCAGGGATGTAATAATGGAACTGTATAAAATGCTGGTTAGGCCACAGCTGGAATTTTGTGTACTGTTCTGGTCACCACATTACAGAGAGGACAGGATTGCTCTGGAGTGCAAAGGAGATTTACAAGAACGTTGCCAGGGCTTGAAAATTGCAGCTATGAGGAGAGATTGGATAGGCTAGAGTTGTTTTCCTTAGAACAGGGGAGGCTAAGGATTTACCTAATTGAGGTGTACAAAATTATGTGGGGCCCAGATAGGATAGGCAGGAAAGACTCGTTTCCCCTAGTGGAGGGGTCAATTATCAGGGGGCATAGTTTTAAGGTGATTGGTAGAAGGGTTAGAGGGGACTTGAGGAAACTTTTTTAACCAAGAGGGTGGTGGGCACCTGGAATTCACTGCCTAAGTTGGTAATTGAGGCTAAAACGCTCAGCTCATTTAAAAAGGTACCTGGATCTGCATCTGAAGTGCTGTAACTTGCAAGGCTAAGGACCAGGTGCTGGAAAGTGGCATAAAATGAGCAGCTAGTTTCTCTCGTTCTTTTTGGCCAGCTCAGACATGATGGGCTGAATGGCCTCTTTCTGCATCATAACTTCTTTATGGTCCCCTGGAAAGGGCAAGCAATTTCTTACATCACTCATTGTTGCTCTGACTTTGACAACAGGTATGAAGTGGCCAGCTTAGTCAGTTATCCTTTGCTGCAAGCAGGGAGGTGACCTTATCAGTCCTCATCTTCCCAATACCAGTACGTAGCAGGGCAATCAGTCATTAGTAAATCAGGCTTATTATGGTGCTCCACTAAAAGCTACTCTGAACCTGAACTAATTCCTCTGGAGCTTACATGAACCCGCTTCCAAGCGATATCTTTCATTCCAGCTACACATCTGTGACTACATTACTATTTCCGGTTTTGCAACTCCCATACATTACACCAGCAAGAAGTGGACTGAAAGACTGAAGTTGGATTGTGACTATTTCATTTCATTTTACCAATATCCTTTTTTTTTTATAGGAAAAACAGGTAAAGGCTTGTATTTTTAATAGTGCTTTTCACGACCACTGGACATCTGAAAGCTCTTCACCGTAAGACCATAAGATGTAGGAGCAGAAGTAGGCCATTCAGTCCATCAAGTCTGCTCCATGAAATCATAGCTGATCTGATAATCCTCAACTCCACTTACCCGGCTTTTCCCCATAACCCTCGATTCCCTTATTGATTAAAAACCTGTCCATCTCTGCCTTGAATACACTTAACGACCCAGTCTCCATAGCCCTCTGCAGTAACGAATTCTGCAGATCGACTACCCTCAGAGAAGAAATTCCTTATAATCTCCATCTTAAGTGGGCAACCCCTTGCTCTGAGATTATGCTGCCTGGTCCTAGGCTCTCCCTCCCACAAGGGGAAACGAACGCTCAGCATCTACCCGTACTTTTTGAAGTGTAGTCACTGTTGCAATGTAAGAAAAGCAGCAGCCAATTTGTGTTCAGCAAGCTCCCACACAGCAACGTGATAATGATCAGATAGTCCATCTTTTTTTCTGATGTTGATTGAGGGATAAATATTGGCCAGGACACTGGCCAATTCCTCTATTCTTCTTCGAAAGAGTGCCATGGGGATCTTTAACAGCTACTCAAGCAGGCAGTTTAACGTTTCAACTGAAAGGCAGAAAAAGCACACATACTGCCAAAAGACACCCACTAATGACGTCCTATTAACTCAAGCCTATATAGCCCTCTACATAAATACAAGGAAATCCCATAAGGAAAATTTGATATGATCACAGCGCACAGTAATTATAAAAGAATGCATTACTTCATAATTATTTATGATTTATAGCCACTGTCTGAATATTTAGGAAGCATTTCATCTTCTGAATAATTTACCCTTTCCAATTTTATTATACCCATATGGTCTAGGATTTTTATGCAGACATGATACATCCTGGCAATGTTTTTTTTCCCTTTGCCAAAGGCATGGTCATCTGGTTTAGTTTCATGGAGAAAGTAAACAAAACAATGCCATCTTGCGATGGTAGTAACATTCCCACTGATCTACAGCTTAAAGCCTTACACACAAGAACAGTGTTTCCAAATTTAAACGGACTGTGGGAAAACTGGCAGACGTGGTTAATGCTTCGCTAAAATATTCACCAGTGATATCACATTCATTGGAACCATCAAGGTTGCAGAGATTTTTCTTCCTAAAACGGAGTTAAATAAAAATGTTTAGCTTGTACCCATCTTTCCACTCCCCCTTCTCAGAAGCAGGTCAGTCACAGTTAAAGAACCAGATGCATCAAATTTGTTTCTCAGACTGTTCTAAGAGTTAATCCCATTGTGGGTTTGTCTTTATTTAAAGTGGCACTTGTCTCCAATTTTAGGCCTCCCACCAATGCCCATGACCACAAAACAAAATACTTCCCGCCAGCTTTGGGGAATGAGTCTGGCCCATGGGCGTTGTGATCTCACTCTGCCATTAACCAGCTGAAGAAATGGCTTTTCTCATCATTTTGTCTTAATTTAATTTTCAGGATCACTTATCCCTGCTCTTCAAGCTCCCTTAGACTCCCACCTCTGTTGTTAAACAGTTGGGCTGAGTGAGACTGACAAGCTTCTTTCCAAGCCAACTGTAAATGCCTAATGGACCAATTGCTTGAAGACACAAGTTTCAAGTCTGACTTGACTATCCTGTAAATTTTCACCCGACTTTATTAAGAGACACCAAACCCAACATCAGAGATGATGTCTTTTGGATGAAACTTTGAGTCATGGCCCTGTCTGCCCTCTCACACAAAAGATCCCCCACAACACTATTTGTACAATTGCAGGGGAGTTCCCCCCAGTGCCCAGGCCAACATCTTCTCCCCAACCAACACCTAAACTGGACAATTATGTGTCATTTATTTCATTGCTGCTTGTGGAAACTTGCCATGTGCAATTTGGTTGCTGCATTTCCTATTTTACAAGTAGCTACACTTCAAAAGTACTTCACTGATTTGATGCACCCTGAGGTCATGAAAGTTCATATTAGGAACACAGCAAGTTGGAGGTGCAACCCCGTCTTCTCTTACTGTGACATTCATATAACAGCATCCAGCACCCTCACCACCCCACTCTCAATGGGCTTTAACTCGTTCCTTGAAGGTATTTCCTATTGAGGCTAGACACCAACAGCTGCTTGGTACCTTAAGCAAGTGTGAATCTGGACAGGTGTGTGTAAACAGGCCAATAAATTGTACACACGAACACAGACCTGTTCTTTCCCAAAGTTTTCACAAACATTCCTCACAGCAGACATCACTAAATCTCAAAAGGCCTTTATTTTCCTGTTCGTGGTTCAGGAGCACTAAGGTCAACTGTTGTACATCAACTGTTACCCCAGCAGCGAGAGATCATACAGCATTAACCAAGAATCGTATCTAAGTGCGTCTTGTCTTTAAGGTTTATGACTAGACTTTTACCTGCAAAAAGTATTAGAACCCATCTTTCTTTAAAATAGAATCCTCTGCTGCCAAATTGTAGCCCATGTAGCAGTGACTAAGAACAGACTCAACTTGGCCAGTGAAACCGGTCTAGTTCAAAAATTTAAAGCTGCAGTGCAATCAAGAAAAAAAAAAAGGCTTGCATTTATATCGTGTTTTTCACAGCCACCAGATGTCTCAAAGCACTTTACAGCCAACAAATTACTTTCTGGATTGTAGTCACTGTTGTAACATAGGAAATGCAGCAGCCAATTTATGCAGAGTAAGCTCCCACTAACAGCAATGTGACCAGATAACCTGCTCATTGAGATGTTGATTGAAGGATAAACAGTGGCCAGGGGGCCAGGATAACTCCCTTGGTCTTCTTCAAAATAGTGTTATTGAATCTTTTACATGCACTTGAGCAGGCAGAGTGGCGACAGGATGGAGAGAATCTCTCAGTTTAATATCTTATCCAAAAGAGAGCATCTCCAACAGTGCAGCACTCCCTCAGTACTGCACTGGTGGGTCCGCTTTGATTTTTGCACTCAAGTTCTGGAGTGTGACTTGAACCCGGAACCTTGTGACTCAAGAGGAAACAGCGCTACCCATTGAACCACAGCTTATATTTTAAAAATGCACAAAATGTCAACGTCTCATTCGGATATTCCCACTTGATACCCTGTGTCTGCATGATTCTGCGAACTGACAACAGAAACTCAGAAGAGTCCCGGATCATTGAGCAAAGTGGTCAACATAGTTGAGACAGGGTGCAGCCTGAAAAATTGGGATTTGGACAGAACTATAGGTTCTACATGAGATACAGAACACACACATTGTATTGTACAATAAAATTGAATAAATCAGGCATGGGGATTGTATACACTGATGTTGATTCTTTTTCAGGCCAACTATTTTGATATAACCACTGTGTCTGCAGCAATATACACAAGCTTACAAAACTGGAGGGACAATTGCTTTCATCTCTGGCTCCAAAGGATGTACTTATTACTACCCAATGACAAGTGAAGCACATAAAACATTCTCATGAGAATGTTTTTCAAAAATCTAAAAAGTTTCAAACTTATCAAAAATAGCATGACCACCATTAGCTTTGAGCCAACACAGAAAAGATCAAAAAGACTTGAAAGAAGAACACGACTTTGTGATCCATTTCAAATGATTTAGTCATAAACAGAATCCTCAGTCAAGTGATGTGAACCGTGTGCTGCAGTGCTATAGAGGGGGAACAGAACATTATTACAAGCTGCATTTCTCCACTAGTGTGGCAATGGTCCCTCTCACTACAATGCCAATAGGACTTAGCTGTGCTCAGGTTTCCCCATAAAGTCTCGAGGGGGAGGAGGGGGTTGGACCATCATTCAAAATGAAGTCGTAACCGAGTGTTATTCCTTTCATATGGTCAGTGCTTGCAAAACAAGTTCCGAAAAATTTATCCGCCAGTAAATCATATTTTCAGTACAGACACTATAGAGATAGCAGGAATATCATGAGCCGAGCAGAGAAAATAAGTCATAATAACAAGCAAGATTCTGCCATAAAACAGTAGCTCCTGGATCAGATTGGAACTTGAACCAATTTATTATTTCTAAACTGCAAGTGAAGTTAAATTCAAGTGTTTGATTATCTTCCATCAGCAAATGTCAACATACATTTATAACAGTTAAATATCGATTTACAAACACATCAGCTTCCTGATACCATAAATTGGTGCAGATTAAAAAACATGTCCTCAATATTTGGAATTAACGGGCTAAATTTCACACATTCCAGCGGAATAAAATTGTAATGCCTTGCTTCCTAGCTTGCCTATATTGCTCCTTTTTAAAAGCTTAACCTAAACAATATTTTAACTAACTCCCAAAACACTTGACGCAATCACAGATATGTACACTGGACAGCATTTACCTTCTTACTTTTAAAATTTTTGCAAAGAACATTGGGGAGATAAATGCATATAAATGCAACTCGTTATGGTTTCTAATTTTTAATATCTCTGTGCAAGAAGCAAAACATTCAACAAACACTCCAGCACTTAAAGTGTCATGGCACATTTATTGATATTTACTTCTGAATCTGTAACAAAAAAAGGAGCTTTTCTGCAAACTTGCTAACTGCTAACTCAATTAGCATCTGTAACTCTTTGACCTTGACTTCTCAAATTCACACATCTTGAAACAAGGAGAATAGAGCAAGGAAATGTTTTGCTCATATTGGTTGAAGGTGTGTCGCTCATGTATCAGCATTATCTTTGCGACCTTCTTTAACCACTAAGCTCCTACACTCACTGGAACTCTCGCTCTAGTTCTCACCACCTTGATCCTTCACTCAAACCCGTTGTTTAGACCATGATACCCACTTTCTCTCCTCCTGCTTGACGTTCACTGTTCTTCCTTTGCAATATTAAGGATTTTGAAACTTATTCTTGTATGAGTACTTTAGGAATTCAAGCATCTTTTTAAGCAATCACAAAACACATTTTACAGTAGTATGTTGGTTCAGAAGAGAAAGAAAGCTATTCTTTATGATGCTGCAGTCAGAAACATTAACACTCCATATCTGCAATGATGGCTGCAATTTGCATCTATGCTAACCTGCCTTAAAAAATGCTAAATTGAAAAGGCATCTGCTGCCATGTTTTTACATAACTAAACTCAAATTGATGACTGAATCCAAGGAGGGAGGGAGGTGTGGGGGGTGTTGGAGTGGGGGGGGGGGCAGAATCCGCAAATCTGGATTGCTTGAGGCATAACTATTAAGCTAACAATTTGGACTATCTGCCTAGGTGATGGTCTATGAAGGTGCTCTTTCTCTGCTCAAGGCCTTCCTTTCCAAACTCAATACAATGGTGACTCCCTTTATGAGATGAGAAGATTATTGCACCCTGTGTCTCTATAGACCCTACGAGAAGCTGTGGGGGAACAAATTTAGCATAAAAATTAGGATTAAATTAAGTCCTTGGTTGTGCAATTTTGTGATAGGTAAATGAAAAAGCCTGAGCAGAGCATCTAAGAAACAAATCAACCTCACTATCTCTATTGGAACTTGGATCTTTCACAAATGTTAGCCAACCCCCTGGGCTCGGTTGAGGAGGAAAGGAGACGAGACATAAGATACAATATCAATAAACATGCAGCCAATATAACGCTTCCTTGGCAAATGTAGTTGCTGCCTTTCTAGCATTGCTCGTTTGTGATCTGGATGTTATGGACGTTTAATTATTGGTCCATTCTATTTTAGTTGTAGAATTTGCAAAAGAAGAATATATATGCCTCTTCTTTAAGTGATGACAACATAAAACTGTACACATAAACATCACAACCATGACTGGAATTCCAGGTAAATTAGAACAGACAAAATTTTGTAACTCGGCTGTTTGCCTAAAATCTACATCCATTTTTGCACCCTATTACCAATGCATGTAGAATACACCAGTACTTAAATTACTGCAGGGCAACACACTATATTGATGTTCCAGTAAGAAGTACTCACCTCATCAGTGTTATTTAAACCTAATGAGGAACCAACTCAAGAGCAACAAGGCTCTCGATGTCTTGTTTATCCTGAGCTAGGGAATGGCATGTAACAAGGAAATAACGAAGGGGATAAGGTAAAACATTCAGCAAGGTTTCCTATTATAGCTCCAGCTGCAATTCAGGACAAACCACTCCCAGAAATACCTGGTACCAAATGATCCTGAAGGCAGCCCTTTACATGCTGTCTGCTTTAAGGGACAGGTTACTTAAGACAAGAAAGCCCTTTATTTGTGTTTTTTTTTTAAATTAGAAAATGGTTTTGCTGCTTCCAAAATTTGTTGCCGAATGGAATCAGTCCACCAGTGTGCAAAAGACCATGTTCTCAGTACTGTGCCACTCACTCCCTCCCTCTTATTATCTGGTGTATCTGGAAGCAGATGAAGGGGGAATGACCACAAACCCACTTGATGGCTGCTGACATCACTTGCCATGCCTTTTACTGAGCCTCTAATAGTGCATTCCGTGCCACCGAGTGAGAACCCTTTCCTTGCTCCCTGTCATTCCAACTACTTCACCCTGCCTGGAAAATGGAGAGAAGCTTTTCAGTCCTACCAGCATGATCGTCCTAATCCTGCACCATCATTTTCCGTACCCACACTTTCCTTAATTCTCTGCCCGTAGCTTGGCACCCATTCACTAGCTCCCTCCAAGGTAGACCATGGATGCCACTCCTAGTACAGCAGCACAAACTCATTTATAGGGGAGAGGGGCTTTAAACAAATATGAAGATCACTGACATGAAATTCATATATAAGGACTTGCCATTCATCATACAAGTGTCTAGATAAAAACCTTGCTTCATTTTTACAATAAAAATGCCAGCTCTCCCATGGGGCTTTACCTGAACCTGCCCCTGTAATGGTGCCTTTAAGACTATCGTCTGTCTTCATGATACTGTTGCCAAGGCACCTCCTTTATTTTAATTGAGACTAAGTGCAACTTTATACACAGTTCTTTCTAGACTCTGGGGACTAATTGTTCCTGGACAGTGCAGGCAAATTACCCTAAAAAGAGATTAGGAAGGTCATTTGGCCTATTTTAGTTCAGTTACGTAACAAAAAATATAAATCCCCATTCAATTGTCTCTTAAATATATCAAAGTTCGTGTCTCCACCACTTGCTAAGAAGTGCTTTACAAGCGCTAACTACTCTCTGCGTGAAGGACCCGCATCGTAAACCTGCCTATCACCAGTTTGCACTGTGCTCTGTCGTTCTACATTCATGATGTATCTTGAGGTAGGGTTCCAAATTTACTTTCTTTCTAATAACACTGAATATTTCGAGTACAAGTAGAGGATCCCTCCTTAGCTGCCCCCCTTCAAAACTGAAGAGCTGCTAGTTTCTCCAGGAAAGCCTTCTGCGGGAGTACTGTCTATAAATAAAGTGCTTTACAAGCTGCAAGCTTTAGGTTTTATACTTGGTTACAAGATGCCGATTTATACTTTGACACATAGAGTAGCAACGGTCCCCCCCCAAATATTTGGCGATATAATTAATTTTGCTTTGCGTTATTTCAGGAAGAATAGTTTGTGCTGCAGAAAATGGAAGTCAAACAACGTACAACAACTTTGATGCTTCCTGTGAGTGGCACATATGTAAACCTGTGACTGGTAGAAGGCCTTGTAGAAAACTCTTTTGCTAACCAGTAGTTGAAGCTGGTTTATTCTGCTGAGAGTTAAGGTGGAAATGTCTCAGTGCTACTAGGTAGCATTTTCCTTCGTTTCTGAACAGGGAACACAGTTTAAGTTTTTAAAACTATGTATACACTGGAGTTTTATTGGGAGCTAACACATGACATTTGCAATGTAACTTAATATCGTTATGTTGAATTGTGAAGGTTGCTACTGAAAAGGAATGTGCTCAGAGTTCAGGCACCTTCTTGTGCACTGAATAATTGAGGTCAGGAATAAATGCTCCCAATTTGGTCACGAGTGCTGCGATGAATTAAACTCGAAAAATCTGTATAAAAATTGGTCAGGACTCAATAAATGCTCATAGTGCCCCTTAAATGAAGCGAGTCAAATCTAAACCTTTTGCTTATTTCCACAGGCTACAAACATTAACCTCCTTACATTCCATAAAGCTGAGCATTCACATTTTAACTGTGACTTATTTCATACAAACCCCTGTGTTAACCTTACATAACTGGACTCAATGAAAGCCTTGCAATTGGGATTTTGCCACCAGGTGGAGGATAAATGCCGAGGTATAAAATGGCAAAATATTATTGCTTTGAATTTCCTACTGCTATAGCATGAAGAATAGGCAGAGAATCAGATTACGTTAAATAAAGGATTGTTTTGGAATGAAACAGTAGCTCAGCTACAATACCAAGTATGCAGCATCATTGCATTACCACATAACTAACATGTGGCTTTGAGCGTTGGGGTTAACTGCCCTGTTCCTGACTGCTTAGTTCCGAAAGCTTGCACTTCTGTTGCTGTTGGTTTTTTTTAAACTGTCTTTAGTCCCAATACTCACATTCTCATACAAGGCTTGAAGGGTCTCCAGGTCAACCACAGAATTGTCCAAGTTCAGAACAGCTGTCAAAGGGACAAAAGAAATAGTTGTCAAAATGATGACAAGTCAGTTGTGAAAGGTTAATAAAGCACAAAAGTGCTCAATGGCTGCGGAGGTGACCTGCTGGTCAGATTGGCTTATGAGCTTTGGCTGCGCTAATGCTCGGAATTGTGCTCTGGCAAGAATTACAAACTAGCACACTGGCGGAGCCAGGTGTCAACAGCCACAAAATTCCACCACATGCACACACACAGACTCCATTATCACAGCCAAAGCCAGAGATCAGAGAGATGCTTCAAACAAGGCTTGCCGATTGACAGGGCGAATTATGAAAGCAACACCATAACAAAACGGGCACATTCTCAGCTCTGCTAGGTGTCAACCCTGAGATGACTAATCCAGAACTCAATTCGCCAGTTAACTTCAAGACCATGACAAGGGTCAAATCCTCCGCATATAAATCTGACAGTTTTAGTGGAGATTTTGAATATTTCTTATCCATTCCCACAAATTTCTATACAAGACACAATGGGAGGTCCACACTTCTCACGGAATCTCTCATTATTAATCCGATTGCAGTCTGCGTCTGTGGAAATTGGTAAGCAGACTTTCAATTAATTCAATTTGCTTCTTGACAGCAACATCACTGCAATGCATACATTTTACATGGTTATATGATTAACTGCAACATAAACACAATGCATTTTGAGCGAGTTATATAGTGAACTGACATTATCTACCCATGACCTGCGTTTACAATACTTTGCAGATGATGTTTTGTATATACTTTTCCCGGCAGCAACATATCAAATCATATAAAATGCAGCACATGGCCTGTCATTTTGAAGGGTCTGCTCCTACTCATTTCGCTTACAGCTGAATTCCAGTCAAGCCTGCGACACAAAAGTTTCAATAGTTTATCAGACAACTGAGGAATCAGCATCACTGCTGTGGTCAGCTTTCACAGAGTCATGAAAAGCCCAGAACTTTTAAAAAAAAAATAATTCTTTCATGGGATTTGAGTGTCATTGGCAAGGCCAGCATTTGTTGCCCATCCCCAATTGCCCTTAAACTGAGTGGCTTGCTAGGCCATTTCAGAGGGCACTCAAGAGTCAACCACATTGTTGGGGGCCCAGAGTCACATGTAGGCCAGACCAGGTAAGGATGGCAGATTTCCTTCCCTAAAAGGACATTAGTGAACCAATGGGCTTTTACAACAAATCGATAAAGTTCATGGTCACCATTACTGAGATTAGCTTTCAATTCCAGATTTATTAATTGTGTTAAATTCCACCAGCTGCTGTGGTGGGATTTAAACCCATGTCCCTAGCATATTTGGCTGGGCCTCTAAATTACTGGTCCAAATATATTATCCACACACCACCACTAAGAACATTCAGAACACTGATTATAGTGCTGTGTATTAATCCCCCCACAATGCACAGTTCTGCCTAAACTATTAAAGTGACAGCTTTTGACAGAAAGTGGCTAGCTTTTTTTCCCCCTTCCCCATCCCCAATTTTCCTAAAGGCATCGATTCCTGTTGGGCATGGTTCCGTGGACTCTATGACCTTGCCAAAATGACAATTCTTAATGCATGAGCTTAGAGACGTTCAGATTGTTCAGCAAGGCTCATTGCTCTCCCTGCCCGATATTCAACATTTCCCAACAATGGGTCACTGGATAGTGATCAGGTGCTGAGTGCAGACGGATATTCCTCCTCCTTAACCAAGGGTGCTGTATCCATGAAAGCAATCCTGCTGCCATCCTGGCTCAAATCAGCTAGTTAAGCACAGAGCAGGCTCCAGTTTGCTCACCTTTTGGGGTGTATGACCAAGTCACATGCAGCTTTTACAAAGGGCAACTAGGGGGAAAACTTTGGCACTTCAAACTTAAGCTCACCTTCAAAGCTAGCTTGCACTTTTATCATGATTCAAGTTGATACATAAGTACAGGGAATGCAGTTGATAGCAAAAATGAACCAGAATGTATGATCAACTGGGGGCTGGGGTTGGGGGTTGGGGGTTGGGGGTTTGGTGGGGGGGGGGGAGGGGGGGTGCAGATTTTCATTAAAACTGGTTAGTAACCATTTTTCTCTCCCCACCTCCATATACATTCACTAATTACAGTTCATTCCTTCTTGTTTAGCAAACGGCTGGAGTACAGTTCAACCAAATTTTCATCCCCCCAAAAAGATGGGTTTTTTGAAAATAGTCTCCACTTGACTGCAGTGGATACTGATTACAATTGTGAACACCAATTTGCAGTACTGTATAATATTACATTATAGCACATACATGACATAGCTATTTATTAACCTCCTCTCTTACTGTTACGTCACGTTCACATTAGGCAGCCTATTATTCCCCAAAAACATGGGGCATAACAAAAGCAAAGATTCATTAGCCTTTAGTTGACACTTAGGCTCTATTATCAGATTGTTCAACATAGCAACTGGAAGTATAGATGCATACATAGACAGCACTGCTGTACATATTGTCTTATTTGATTCACTGTGTCTAACCACTGAATTGAACTGAATTGAACAAGGACAGCAGATACATGGGACCACTACCTGGAAGTTCCCCTCCAAACCACACACCATCCTGATTGGAAATATATCACCGTTCCTTCACTGTTGCTGGGTGAAAATCCTGGAACTTCCTTCCTAACAGCACTGTGGGTGTACCTATACCATATGGTCTGCAGCGGTTCAAGAAAGCAGCTCACCACCACCTTCTCAAGGGCAATAGGGATGGGCAATAAATGCTGGCCTAGCCAGCAATGGTCACGTCCCATGCATGGATAGATATGATGCCATATGCCATTTACAATAAAGGATGGAAAAAGACAATAAGAAGTTATTACCATGGCTTTTCACTCGCTATTTTTAAGATTGATCAGTTACTAACTATAAAAATAATCAATACAAAAAAGAGAGAAAATTGCAAGAGTCTGGAATTATTAAAAAATACAGCACACCTCCATAGTTCATGAAAGAGTATGATTACTTCTTTATTGGGGCAATTGGTACAAACAGACACTTTTTCCGACATTTTTACAGCCTGAGTTTAGTGGGCTGTTCAAACCCCATGTCATCGGGTAGGTGGGATGACTACTGAGAGATTAAGCTCTGCTTGTGCCCCTTGGCCTAAATAGCCAAGTGGTTATGGTACTGGGTTTGTAACCCCAAGATCAAGAGTTCAAATCTCACAATGGCAAACTATGAAACAATGTAACTTCATCTGAATAGGAACAGATGGAAACGTGTTTGTACTCGAAAGAGTTACCCAAATCTACAGTCAATTGGAAGACACTTCCCCAATAAGCTGGTGACATCCTTGGGTGAGGATGAAAAAAAAAGGATGAAAGGCAAAGACATTCATGAGCAGACATTGCCGAGATGTGTTGTCGTGTTGTCTCACCAGGATTTACAGCAGTATTAAGGTAGCCTCATTCAAAGAAATAAAGAGAAGTGTCTAACCATTTCCAAACAAACGGCAGACTTATTTCTGCAGCCTGGGTTGTCCAGAACAACATTTTGTCTGGACTCACAAATGGTAAAAGTCAGTAGATCAGTAATATTTGATCTGAACAATGCTGAGGAGACAGTCATGTTTACTCATGTGCCAAACACAATTTTAACATTACTCTCAACTGTGGCATAATGCCAGTTCTCAAAAGGCAGTTTCAGGTTGAAAGTCGTCCCTGTCCACACGGTCAACATTATCATACATGGTTCCTATTCTCCCTTCCAGGATGGCTCTTGAAAATGGAAGCAGCATAGTAATCACTGAAGCTAGGGCGGATGATAGAGACTAGAGCTGCAGCCTGACAAAACAATCCATGGTGTGAACACGAAGAGGATAGTGGATGCTACATGGGAGACCAAAGTGCAGGAGAAATCACTTGCATATGGGTCTATGAAGAGGGCTGCTGCCATCTGGAGTACACTTTACCAGTATTACAATGCCTTGGATTAAGATTCTCTAAGTGCAAGCATTCATTAGAGGCATAACTCACTTAGAAGAACCTCAAACAGACCAGAGTCTTAAATAAAAAGGTCACTAATGTTTGGAGAGAGATTTCTCTTGAAAAAAGTCATAGGATTATGTAGTGATCCCCAAAAATATTTCAAAGTGAAAGAGATATTCTTCAAATATTAAGCTTTATGATAAATTTCTAATGCATGTTTACCTTATCTCAAGCATTGCCAAATTTTCTAAGCAGAAGTTTCACAAATAAAATGTTAAGACATTTTAACATACACATGGCATATCATAAATTGCAACATAGAATGTTTTCAGACCATGATTTGAATCTTTAGAACTCCTATTTTAAGCTCCTACTTTTTTTTTAAATGAGCATCTCAATACCTAATCATTGCTGTTGTAAAGCAAATAAAATGCTCGAGTATTAGATGTGCAGTTACTGGATTAATGTCCATGTATGAAACACCAGACTTAAAAGGGATGATTTTAACCCAATTCACTCAACAGGAAATGTGCAGGCAGTGGGTTTGCACTGCAATACTGAAGCTTTTCTGCGAAACTACCCTATGCAGTCATTTTAAAGAGCCTGATTTTATGAAGGCCGCCCCAATCCAGAGGGATGGGGGTCTAATTTCAATGGCAAAGTTGTGTTCAAATGACACCATTTTAATGATTGGCCTAAGGCCCATATAGCCCTGTTTTCACTATTACAGCTAGCAGCAACCTAGCTCCTGACTATGGGAGCCGTAGGTATCTAAGGTTTTACATAAAACAAAATTCTGAAAGATTTGAGCGCCAGGAGGATCAGAAGCGTTGAGTTATCTTTGCCCTGCACTTCTCAAAACCACCCCCATCCGACCCGACTCCACTCATCCTCAAAACTTTCTTCAGTTTGTTGGGGACCATTTCTGAAACCCCCCCCCCCCGGTAATTTTGAGATTCTCCCCTGCACTACCACACCACCCCACCCACTTCACTGATGATGGTGACGTCTCAAAAGTCATTGACCTGAAAGGTTAACTCTGTTGCTCTCTCTACGGGTGCTGCCTGACCCATTGATTACTTCCAGGGGTTTCTACTTTAGTTTCAAATTTTCTGCCTCTGCAGTGTGCTTTTGTGTTATCCTTGGAGCCACTGATGTCTCTCAGTCCCTCATTCATGGTGGGAAAAGGGCTTAGAGGCATGAATATACAAAAGTGTTTAAACAAAAGCAAAATACTGCGGATGCTGGAAATTGGAAGAACAAACAAAAATTTGCTGGAAATGCTCAGGTCAGGCAGCAGCAGGTATTTATTCTTTCAGGTACAATTCAGACAAGTACAACTACCCTTTAAAGCTATATTTCACAATGTTACAACATAATAAATCACTGTCATGACATCACCCACCTTTGGAATAAGCCAACCTCATTTGTTTGAGAGCTTTAAGTCAGAACCTAAAATTGTCCAAGTTTTCATTATGCTGATAATAGCTTAAACTGGAATCAGCTAGTCCACTTCAAACTAATCGTGGGTTAAGGCAGCCTCACCGGACATGGATTACCAAATTACTAAACCACTCACCCTATCCTAGATGAGAAAGGCTCTTTAAATTAAAGCTTTTTAAATAGCAACACTTCCAATAAGGTTGGCATTTACTACAGTTTGTCCATTTCTGAGGTCTAGGCTCAAATCCAAACTTATGTGATGGAAGTCTCCATCTCTGATGGCCACAAGGATCCCGTGTGAATTGAATTTGGGAAGCCTCCAGGCCACATGTTGGCATATCGGGCAGACTAGACACATCAGGAAGTGCACCGCCACTGATACTGCATGCAAATGGAATAAATATTCCACCCCACAGTACTAGCATGCTCACCTTAATGAGAATGCGCACAGGCAAAAAAAATAATGGTTACCTGACTCTCTGCATCTTCCATTTTACTTCCAATGTTGAAGACTATAAAAGCTGACAGAAAATGTTTTACAGGCTTGAAATAGGCAAAAAAGTTGAACTACCAAAAAAAATGCAAGCACTAGAAAAATAACTGCACAGAAAACTCACCACATAAAGTACTCTTTCTTCTAATTACATTTAGAATTACTTTTCCAACAGTTTTTGAAGAGGAAACAGGGTCAAGGAAAATAAAGCGAATAAAAACACAGAAGATGTGTGACTTGGAGGAGGACAGGAGACGATTTAATGGCAGAAGTGAAAATGGTGCAAGATAGAAGTGGACAACAATAAGCAAAATGAAAGGATGTATTACAAATGATGTGTAAACTTTGTAGCCAAATAACAGAGGGGAGTGGAAGAATGGAAAATCTGGTAAAGTGCAGGGACTCCAGAATCGTGAAAGGAAAAAAGGCAGGTGATCCCCGTGTGCCGACCTGCCCACGGCCATGTACCCGACCTGCCCACGGCCATGTACCCGACCAGCCCACGGCCATGTGCCTGTCAGGGACCCTCACCGCAAACACCGTTTTCCCTGGTTCCATTCCTCCTTATAAAACTAGTCATCATCACATCTCCAAATTCAGACACAAGGTCATGTATCTCTGAAGTGTGAACCCCATTTCCCCCTCTCCACTGTTACTACCTGACGTGTGGCATCTTTCCAGCATTGTTTTATTTCAGATGTCCAGTATTTTGCTTTACATTTTTTCCAAGAGGGTTGATTTAGATCAACTACCATAATTAAATAAAACTTTCCTACCACATGTAGCGCAATAAAGTGCTTGGCAATTTCAAGACAATGTATTTTTTAATCAAGTGCAACGGCTGGCTATTAAAGAAAAATGAAATCTGTTGCTACATGGAGTTAAAATAAAACATTCTCCAATATCATTAGCTTGAATATTCCTGTCTCCAAGAAGAACACAGCCAATTGTGTAAAAAGTCCAAACAGCTCAAATAGTCACACGTTTGGCTACAGCAACGAAAGAGCAGAAGACTGAATTATGTTAATGTTGCAGTGTGTTCAGTGAGCTTCAATGATTTTTTTAAAAAAGTACCGTAGGCTTTCAGCTGTCTAACACATTCATCACAAACAAATACATGCAAGATCAGCTCAGGACAATAACATAAAGACACAAAATAAACCTGAAACAGCTCAACAAAGTCTTGAAATGCAAAATCCAAGAATCCTGCTCAGTGTTTGAAAAAAAGAAACAACACATTTTGCTGAACTGTTACAAAAATAACTCACTGGCAAAAAGCCAAGTATAGAATTACAAAATCATTCATTTCAACACCTACACCTTGCCTTTTGTACAGTGCTCCTCATAAAAGAAAATATACTGAGTGCTTGGCGAGGCAGAAAAAGTAGACAGTAGGAAATGAAGTGGGCTGCGGGTTGGGGGTTGGTGGTGGTGATGATGAGGGAGAGGAAAGCAGATCAGAACTTAATAAAATAGAAGGGTTTTAATAAAGGTTTAAGTTGTCAGAAGGCAGCAGGGCGAAAATGTTTTGGAAAAGACTGTCATAGGCCAGGACAGTGTTGGAGTGCGACTGTCTGAGCACTGCAGGACCATTGATGAAACGTTTTTTTGTTAACATCACAGAGTTCCAAATACTTCCTGACTGCTGGTATAACTTTTATCCAATCTTGCAAGCTTGCATCCACAAAATCACAGGCAGCAGAGCTAGCAGTGACAGGGCACTGGATGTCTTAGTACCAGAGGTCTTATTACCAGAGGTGGACAGGGCAAGAGGCCAGGTGGGTGATGGGGAAGAGGGAAGAGATGCCAGGAGAACCTCAAGGATCGTTCTGTGAAGGGAACGGGAGCAAGTAGGCTGAGAGGTCAGTGCAAGGGTCTTACCCGGAGGACCTGTCAGCATTGTCACAAGAAGCTCAATAACCTCAAGAGTGGTGCAGGTCAGTGAATGCATCTTTGGAGGAATTCACACCCATGACAGCACCAATCTCCCACCAGAACACCATCACTCATCCAATAGCAATATCTGGCACTCAGGGCTCCCACTCAACATCCAGGCACTATCTCAACCTCACACCTAGCAATGCTGCCAGCCTCACATCCAAGCCTCCACATACCTCCAGCTATTCAGCTGTGGCAGGCACATTCACGCAAACACAGTGCTATACAATCACTGACATTCTGCCCTCAAGGGCAAGGTTGCAAATGATTGCTCAGAGCAGAGCAGAACCGGTAGGGGAAAAGGATGCCTGCATCTCTGGGGCCCCACCAAAATGGTTCATGCCACCCTTGATGTTTTTGCCTTATGTCCCTTCTCAACTCCCAGCTCGTCTTCATCTTACCATCTGGCATGATATGCAAGCTGCTGATGGTATGACCATTGATCTCTTTGCCCTGCCTCCCACCTCACATCTCTTTCCTTCCCAGAACCTCCCTCTTTCGGACATTCTGCTGTCAGACACTGAAGACCTTCCACCTGCCCAGCCACAGAACACACGCAGCAGGAGAAAGAGCAATAGTACAGCACTGGAGAGACCCAATCACCTGATATACACTCTCAGCCACCAGCTCAGATACTAACACTGGGAGACTGGTACAGAGCTGGGAGACAGGTACAGAGTTGGGATCAACATGTGGTGAGTCACTGGGCACAAGTGGGCTGCATTCAGACCAAGGGGAAGGTATTGTCTGTGTGCCAGTACACCAGAGGGGGAGGTCATAGATGGAGAGCTTTGATGGGGCAGTATAACGCTGATGGATACATGACGAGATGCTGGGTGCATTTTGTGGCCTGCCAGATAGCCACCTGTCATCATCAAGGAACATAGGTGAGTCCAACCCCACTGGACAGAGGGCATTGCACACAGCTTGCCTTCTCTGCAGCCACTTCTCTGTCTCCCCTTCTCTGTCTCCCTGTTGTGTTGCAGATCATATCTCTTGCTGCCTTTCTGTGGACAGGTTACCGAACCCTCTGACCTCCCTGTGAAGATGAAGCAACACTCCTTGCCAAATCCAATAACTCACCACAAAATCTTCAAAAATACTGCCAGGAATATTGAATAGCATAAGTTAGTCTTAATTAGCTTAGTTACAAGTTGATTGCCTGGACCTTTGAATAATATTAGTGACAGGGATCCAGTGACTTTAATCTGCATATCGATTGGACAAATCAAGTTAGTAACAATACTGTAGAGAAGGAATTCCTGGAGTGTATACGGGATGTTTTTCTGGACCAATAAGTTGAGGATCCAACTAGAGAACAGGCCATCCAAGACTGAGTATTGTGTAATGAGAAAGGAATAATTGGCAATCTAGTTGTGTGAGGCCCCTTGAGGATGAGCGACCATAATATGATAGAATTCTTGATCAAGATGGAGAGTGACCTAGTTGATTCTGAGACTAGGGTTCTGAATCTGAATAAAAGAAACTACAATGGTATGAGGCGCGAGTTGGCTATGATGGATTAGGAAACGTTACTTAAAAGGGATGACGGTAGATAGGCAATGGCAAACATTCAAAGAGTGCATGGGTGAATGGCAACCATTGTTTATTCCTGTTTGGTGTAAAACTAAAACAGGAAAGGTGGCCAAACCATGGCCCACAAGGGAAATTAGAAGTAGTATTAGATCTAAGGAAGGGACATACAAATAGGCTAAAACAAAACAAACCTGAGGATTGGGAGCAGTTTAGAATTCAGCAAAGGAGGACCAAGGGATTGATTAAGAAGGGGAAAATAGACTAAGCTTGCACGGAACATAAAAAATGACTATAAAAGTTTCTATAGGTATGTGAAGAGAAAAAGATTGGTGAAGACAAATGTAGGTCCCTTACAGTCAGAAACAGGGGAATTTATAATGGGGAACAAAGAAATGGCTGACCAACTAAATACATAATTTGGTTCTGTCTTCACAAAGGAGGACACAAATAACATACCAGAAATGTTGGGGAACACAGGGTTTAGTGAGAGGGAGGAGTTGAAAGAAATCAGTATTAGTAGGGAAATGGCATTGGGGAAATTGATGGGATTAAAGGCCAATAAATCCTCAGGGCCTGATAATCTACATCCCAGAGTATTTAAGGAAATGGCCCTAGAAATAGTGGATACGTTGGTGGTCATCTTCCCAGAGTCTATAGACTCTGGAACAGTTCCTACTTATTGGAGGGTAATGTAAACCCACTATTTAAAAACGGAGGTAGAGAGAAAACAGGGAATTATAGACCAGTCAGCCTGACGTCGTTAGTGGGGGAAATTCTAGAGTCCATTATAAAAGATTTAATAGCTGAGCACTTAGAAAACAGTGGTAGAATCGGACAGAGTCAGCATGGATTTACAAAAGGGAAATAATGCTTGACAAATCTATTGGAATTTTTCGAGAATGTAACTATTAGAGTTGATGAGGGGGAGCCAGTGGATGTGGTTTATTTTGACTCTCAGAAGACTTTCGACAAAGTCTCATATAAGAGATTAGCGTGTAAAATTATAGTGCATGGGATTGGGGTAGTGTATTGAGATGGATAGAAAACTGGTTGGCAGACAGGAAACAAAGAGTAGGAATAAATGGGTCTTTTTCCAAATGGCAGGCAGTGACTAGTGGGGTACCGCAGGGATTGGTACTGGGACCCCAGCTATTCACAATATATATTAATGATTTAGATGAAGGAACTAAATGTAATATCTCCAAGTTTGCAGATGACACAAAGCTGGGTGGGAGGGTGAGCTGTGAGGTGGATGCAGAGATGCATCAGTGTGATTTGGACAAGCTGAGTGAGTGGGCAAATGCATGGCAGATACAGTATAATGTGGATAAATGTGAGGTTATCCATTTTGGTAGCAAAAACATGAAGGCAGATTATTATCTGAATGGCTATAAATTGAGAAAGGGGGATGTGCAACGAGACCTGGGTGTCCTACGACATCAGTCGCTGAAGGTAAGCATGCAGGTGCAGCAGACGATAAAGAAGGCAAATGGTATGTTGGCCTTCATAGCCAGAGGATTCGAGTACAGGCACAGGGATGTCTTGCTGCAATTACACAGGGCCTTGGTGAGACCACACCAGGAATATTGTGTGCAGGTTTAGTCTCCTTATGTGAGGGAGTGCAGCGAAAGTTTACCAGACTGATTCCTGGGATAGCAGGATTGACATATGGAGGAGAGATTGAGTCGGTTCGGATTATATTCACTGGAGTTCAGAAGAATGAGGGGGGATCTCATAGAAACCTATAAAATTTTAACAGGACTAGACAGGGTAGATGCAGGAAGGATGTTCCCGATGGTGGGGGAGTCCAGAACCAGGGGTCACAGTCTGAGGATATGGGGTAGACCATTTAGGACTGAGATGAGGAGAAACTTCTTCACCCAGACAGTGGTGGGCCTGTGGAATTCACTACCACAGGAAGTAGTTGAGGCCAAAACATTGTATGTCTTCAAGAAGGAGTTAGATATAGCTCTTAGGGAGAAAGGGATCAAAGGATATGGGGAGAAAATGGGTGCAGGCTATTGAGTTGGATGATCAGCCATGATCATGATGAATGGTGGAGCAGGCTCGAAGGGCAGAATGGCCTACTCCTGCTCCTGTTTTCTATATTTCTATGATCCCTTTTGCAGCCATACAAATGTTCTTTGTTGACTGATAAGCCAATATAATTAAGTGGACCTGTCCAGGTTTGCAAAATGTGCATGAGATCAGGCAGTACAGCTGCTTGATGTCATGATTTGACCAGTTGGAAAGCTTTTGACATGCACCCACGTTACGCCCACCCTTATCAACACGGGCACTGTGCTGGAAGCGGACAGAGGTACTGTGCACCCCACTCAGAGGGCCTCTGGCTCCAGTGAAGCTGTGGAGCCACCTTTAAATCTAGTGCACTTCTGATTATATTGTTACTAATTCAATTCAGTTGTTGCTCTTTTGGAAGAATTCAAGAATCCACATGTACTGAGAGCTAAACAATGCCATTTTGTAAAAATAATATTTTGACTTTCAACCTTTTAAGCTCCTGACACTATCTCCTCCTTGGTGACGTGATTGTGTGAAGGACCATAACCATTCAAATTAATTTGTTCAGTCTTTGTGTAAATTGTGTGGACTAGATGCTCATAAAGCACACCCTTCCTTTTTGATAATACATCAAGAGTTTGTCTTTACCAAAGTTTTAAATTTGGGGTCCAGTCACCTTGGACAATGTTTCTTGTGTTGAAATGAAACAGGAAATAGAAAGAATATTACTCCAAAATCTCTGCACACAGCTGCAATGAAAAATGGATTTCTTCTCTGAAGGAGGAGATGGTGAGGATAAAGTGTTGAGAGGAAAGCTCATGGATTTTGTGGCTTGAATAGTGAATTCTATTCACGATCAATTGAAAAGATTAAGCTGCTGCTGTGCCCCAATGAAACTCAAGAAACTACCTACATCAATCCCTACAACCAGTGCCCAATTGACTGAAGGACCGACCTCTCCAAATCAAGCACAGAAATTCATTCAATCCACCTCCCTTTCTGATAAAATGTCACAGACATGGAGCGTTAAATCTTTCCCCCTCCACCAGATACTGCCAGACCTACTCGGTGTTTTGCAGCATTTTTAATTTATGTTTCAGGTTTCTAGTACCTCTATTTTGGTTTAGTTTAACATCAGCACTAAAGGTAGGTTATCACATTGCAGGGAGTATTTGAAATCAGAGGAGCATTTGGTAGCAAAGAGTTAATTGCTCCTCGTTTGTAGGATAGCAGTGGTGCAACTCCATTGTGGTTAACTTTTATGTAGTACAAATTCAAACATACGAAAGAGTTGTAACAACGGTGCAGTAGTTAACTGCAACATGTCACACTTCGTGAGCTTCCAAACTGCTCCTACACAATAGCTACTGATTAAGACGACCAGTAAATGAACCTTCAGTTTAACATCTCATCTAATTTGAAAATTTGATCAAGCAATGCTCCTTCACAGTATGGCACTGAAATTTCCGCCTGGCCTACATGTTCAAGTTCTCAGGGCAGAGCTGAAACTTAAAACTTCTAAGGCAAGAAAGTACAGCCATTAAGCCAAGATCTGCACATTTAACTGTACTTTGAATGTGTCTAATTTTTTCATTTCCACTACTCCAGCTGGAAGAGCTTTCCAAGCGTTGATCATTCTTTTGACCAAGAAGCTGTTGCGGACATTTGCCCCAAATTGTCCTCTCACCAGTTTTGGCCTCTTTCCCTCTTGGTCTAGAGCATTGTCTTAGGGTTACCTTAAGTTATACTATTTAAAGTCTCATATACCTCAAGAAAGATCCCCTTTTATTCACCAATGTCCAAGACTAAAGAAGCAAGTTTCTTCAGCAGTGAAAGTGTAAAACACATGTAAACGAGCAGAGCAAACATCTTTACTCAAATTGGAGAGTTGTGTAAATTAAAAAATGTTTTTAAAAAAAGTAAAATCTGCTCCTAATACCTCAACTTATTTAGTGATTTTATAATAATGCAATCCATTTAATTATTACTAGAGGAAACATTTTCCCATTGGCTAACATTAGTGCAAAAGTAGACATGTGTAATAATAATTTATGAATGTTCAGTCCTCTACTGCTCCCTTTTTGAAGCTGTTAACTTCTCACTAGCATACTCATTGGCCACCTGTGGCCTTCTGGTATCTCATTTGAATCACTGAATTCTAACGAAGGGACAATTTGGAGCAGATGGTTAAAGTAACTTCTTAATGTAAAGCTTGACCAGCACTTAGAATGCTCTTCACGGAAAGGAAATGAAAAGCCTGCACTCTTTCAGGACACAGTTAAAGACGTTAGGCCTTACTCTATGATAGCATGCTTGTCTCTGAACTAGAAAATAATGGGTTGGAGCTCCATTGCAGAAACTTGAACATATAATCTAGGCTGGCATTTCAGTGAAGGACTGAGGGAACATTGTCAACAGAGTATTCAACCACAGTCATTATTGAGCAGCCATGTACACCTAATTCTAATGGATAGCAAGCACAAATATGAATCAAGAATAATTTTCTTCTTCCTAACTTGCTAGCACACAGGAAAATTATATAACAATCAGTGCACTAGGGACTGAAGAACAGAAGTGGAACCATCCTGGTCTGTTCCTCATTGGATAAACATGGAGCTTTCAAGAATATCTCAATCACACTCAAATTATGAGAGCAATAATGAATTCAGAACTCAAACAAGTTTAAAAAGTAGAATAGGTGCAGACTGTTATCAACAACCTGGAGAAGGATGGAATCAATCTATAGTAACTGAGATACTTAACAGTAAACTGAAGCTGTTAACTCAGTCCTTTAAAACAATGACATAGATTATTTTTATTTCAAGCAGCAAAGTCGTAACTAAGGACTAGATAAAGTAGGTAGTATTTGAGTGAAGAGCTAAAACCACAGCACCATATATTGAACAGCTTCCTTCTATGCTATAGCTTCTGGGATTGTGTACACAAGACCCAGTAATAGGATGCGTGGCCCTGTAGAATTGATGTGCACTGGGGACAGATAACCTGCATTATTGAACACAAAGGCCTGATATGAGTATTACAGGGAATGCAGCAGAAAAGAATCTGTATTGCCGAGGGCTTGGGTTTGTTGAGGCCTATAAAAAACAATAGAGGCCTTTACCTTGTGATAGTTTCAATACTTGAAAAAAAACACTGATGTAGCTCCATAGATATAAAACAAATGTTGCTTGGTTGACCTGTTTAGCCACTGGCTCCTAAGACTTCAAGGAACTTCCTATACTTCTCATACATCTGCTGCCCTTGTCCTTCTTAGTCGTAGAGGTCAAGTGTTTGGAAAGCGCAGTCTACAGAGGCTTGGTGACTTTCTGCAGTGCATCTTGTAGATGGTACACACAGCTGCCACGGTGCATCGGTGGCGGAGGGAGTGAATGTTTGTGGATGGGTGCCAATCAAGCGGGCTGCTTCATCATAGATGGTATCCAGCTTCTTGAGCACCGTTTAGGCTGCACATATCCTGGAAAATTATACTCATGGCTTATGCCTTATAGATGGTGGACAGGTGATGGGGAGTCAGAAGGTGAGTTATTCACCACAGAATTCCAAGCCTCTGGCCTGCTCTTGTAGCCACAGTATTTATATGGCTGGTCCCGTTCAGTTTCTGGTCAATGGTCACCCCGAGGATCTTCATATTGGGGGATTCAGTGATGGTAATGCCATTGAATGTCAAAGGGAGATAGTTAGATTCTCTCTTGTTGGAATGGTCATTGCTTGGCACTTAAATGGCAAGTAACATTTGTGCCACACATCAGCCCAAGCCAGAATATTGTCCACATCTTACTGCTTACAGTCATGGACCACTTCAGTATCTGAGGAGTCTTGAATACTAAACATTGTTTGCTGATGATTGCACGTCCCCACTTCAGACCTCATGATGGAGAGAAGGTCATTGGTGAAGCAGCTGAAGATGGTTGGGTCAAGACACTACCCTGAGGAACTCCTGCAATGATGTCCTGGAGCTAAGAAGATTGACCTCCAACAACCCCAACCATCTTCCTTTGTGCTAGGTATGACTTCAAGCATTTGAGAGTTTTGCCTGATTTCCATTGGCTTCAGTTTTGCTAGGGCTCCTTGATGCCACACTTGGTTAAATGCTGCCTTGATGTCAAGGGCAGTCACTCTCACCTCACCTCATGTTTGGACCAAAGCTGTAATGAGGTCAGAAGCTGTGTGGCCCTGGCACAACCCAAACTGACCATCAGTGAGCAGGATACTGCTAAATAAGTGCTGCATGATAGCACTGTCGATCACCCCTTCCAATACTTTGCTGCTAACAGATTAAACTGTGGGGCGGTAATTGGCAGGGTTGGACTTGTCCTGCATTTTGTGAACAGGGCATCGGGGAATTTTCCACATTGCCGGATAGATGCCAGTGTTGTAGCTGCACTGGGTCAGCTTGGCCAGGAGTGTGGCTACTTCTGGAGCACAAGCCTTCAGTACTGCTGTCTACTTGCGTGCCAAACAGCAGATACAGCATGTGATAGACAGAGCTAAGTGATCCCACAACCAACTAATCAGATCTACGCTCTGCAGTCCTGCAACATCAGTTGTGAATGGCGGTGGCCAATTAAACAACTCACTGGAGGAGGTGGCACCACAAATATCCCCATCCTTAATGATGGGAGAGCCCAGCACATCAGCACAAAAGACAGGGCTGAAGCATTTACAGCCATCTTCAGCCAGAAGCGTCGAGTGGATAATCAATCTCTGACCCCTCCCGAGGTCCCCAGCATCACAGATGGTAGTAGTCTTCGGCCAATTTGATTCACTCCATGCGGATACTGAGAAGGTTCTGGGCCCTGACAACAATTGTTGTGGATGCTAGGGCAATTAAAACTTCCAAGACTGAAAAATCGATTTAGGAAAGGGTATCCTGGGATATGGAACAAAGATAGGAAAGTGGATCAGAGGTACATATCAGTTATGGTTGAATTGAATAGTGAAGCAGACTTGAGTTCCAGCCTACTCCGATTCTTATGAAACAAATGAAAAGCAATGAGGTAGAAGGGAAGGCATTTTATGAAAGATCAGCTGCTAAAGCATGAGAAATGGAATACTGGACGAAAGTTATTCATCCTTCATTGGGGAGGCGATGGGGGTGGGTGTGAACATCCATTTAGGTTGTGAACCTGCCGCTTACCTTTCCTCTCCTGTGCCATAGGGAAAGTTAATTTAAATATGAGTCACTAACTGAGATGCTTCTGATCCTGATCCAAAAAGTATTCTCTCAATGATAGTGTCTAACAATGGCCACTTTATAAGCTCAACTGTTACCCCAGATACATCAATTGGTTGTTAAGCATTTCAACCCACTAGATTACAGAGGAATAATACTATAATTCAATAAACCATACACTGTCATGAGCGAGCAAACATAAAAGGTTCTTCACAAATTAATTATTGACGAGTACAGAATTTTCCAGATCTTTAGTTCTGTTAATGTAATATATCAATAATAGATGATATCTGCATCACATGCTATGAAGAATTTGCATTGAAATGTTATCCTGTCTTGTCTGTTTAGCGCATTACAAGAACTACTTTTGTTTTACATAGTGAAACCTGCAGTCAGTTGGCAAAGAATGATCTTGGTGAAAATAATCTCAGTACCACCATGTATTGGGAAGGACATAAGACAAGGGTAGAGCAAAAGAAAGCCTCAGATGGAAGGTTTGAGAACCGGCTGATCCTTAGTGAAACAAATGGCATACACCATTATTTTGAGTGCTGATTAATGGGATGAAATCCCATGAAAAATTGTTTATTTTTTTAGGGGATGTACACCAGTCAGTCAGGCCAAGTAACAAAACTTCAGAATGGGGAGAGCAAACAGCCTTCTCAAAGCCTTGTGTCAATTTTGCTCATCCACCGGCCACTACAAAACACCCTGTAGCAGCCTGGCCAAGTGACTCCCTCTCTATTTACTACTGCTTTAAAAAAGTCAAAGGGACAGATTTTCATGGCCCCATTGGAAAACAAATGGAAACAAGACCAGAGGAAGTTGGCTGCTGAGTCAGGGGGAGGGGTGGGGGAGAGACTGCGGCAGCCAGGAAAGAGCGGGGCTCCCCAGACAGTGGGTTGGGGGTCACAAGCTCTGAGACAGCAATGGCTTTTTCTATTGGTGAGTATTGCCCAGTGTATAGATCTTTGAGTCTTGATTGCTGCTGCGGCAAAACAAACCTGTGAAAAGGTAGTTGTGTGTCTTCTTAAAGAAAAAACCTTGCAGTTTAAATAATTTCTACCATGCTCCCCCACCCCCCCAACCAACCTCACCGGATCTAAAACACCCCTGGCTCGAGCAGGGATTCCCGGTCAGGAGCTAAAGTACCCCCCTCCCCCAATAACACCAAGCAACTCAAATTGAAGCTACCTACCCAAAGTCACATGAAATCCGATGCATCAAAATGGGGCCACACTGGGAAAAAGTTTGGGAAGTGCTGCTCAAGAGGGCATAGACAGACTGAGGGAATGCGCAGATGAAAATCAATTCAGACAAGTGTTGTGTGGTATATTTTAATAGCAAGAACGAGGAGAAGCAATCTAAATTAAAAGGACACAATCATAAAAGGGATACCACAAGCAGAGTCCTGGGTGTTGATATGCACAAATCATTGAAGGACACTGGACAAGTTGAGAAAGTGGTTAATAAAGGCATATGGAACCCTGAACGGCTTTATAAATAGGTGCATAAGATGAAAAAGGAAGCTGTGATAAATCGCTATATTAAAAAAATCCTCTGGTTCGGCCTTAACTGGAGATAGTGTCCAATTGCATTTTAGAAAGGGTGTGAAGGTTTTAGAGGTGGCGCTCAAAAAGTTTCTGAGAATGGTTCCAGGATGGAGGGATTTCAATTACATGGATAGATTGGAAATGCTTGCATTGCTCTCATTCAAGAAGAGTAGGTCAAAAGGAGATTTGATAGAGGTGATCAAAATCTTGAGGGGCCTAGAGAGATTGGCTGTAGGGTCGAGAACCAGATGACACCAGTTTGAAGTGATTAGCAAAAGATTCAAACATCAATATGAGGAAAAACTTCCTTAAGCAGTGCGTGGTAGGATCTAGAATGCACTGCCAGAGCATGTGGTGGAGGCAGGTACAGCCAAGGTATTCAAATTGGAATTGGTTAAGTAACTGAGGAGAAAATTGCGGGGTTTACTGGGAAAGGAAAGGGGAGTGGGACCAGCTGAGTTGCTCTAAGAGAGCCAACACAGACACAGTGGGCCAAAAGGCCTCCATTCCATGAAAGGAGCAATTGATATTTATAATCTGCTGCACAGGAAGAAGGGTAGTGAACTGTCTTTTAAAGTTGGAAATTGGCGTGGAGGTGAGCCCACCAAAACAAAATACAGTCTCATTCAGCATCACAGTTATCAAATTGAATGGGAGTATTAGCATGTAATGCACTTGAAATATATTACACACCAGGTTAACATCAGCTCAGGACTAAAACAACATTCTTTTGAAAACTAGAGTGATAGAACTGCTTTTTCAGATTGGACAATAAAAAGTAAAATTATGCCAGTGCATTTGCCCTGATGTACTGATCTGATTTTCTGTATTTTGTGTGCCTGTTATCTAGTTTCATTGTTAGAGGACACAGATTATTTTTCATGCATTATAAATCTTTCAGCTATACTAAAGGAAATTAAAGCCAAGATATGGATTTTTACTTTTCACTTAAGTGAAGTTCAGTATCTGTATGTAATCATTCTATGCATGGATAATGATTTGTCTATTTTTTGTCATTTGGTTTAATTTATTAACTGGATTCGGTATTTCCAATAAGGAACTTTCTTCACCCAATACTGAAAATGATACGCTAGCAAAATGGCAGAATGGTTCTCATCGCCACGTCATGCCTTGGCTTCTTCCTCCTTTCATTTAAAATCCTTATCCAGAGCCTCTCGCCGCACCAACTTGTTCCCATGTCTTCCTTTCTCTCTTCATTTAACGTTTATATCAAACTATTTCTCACCCTTGACATGCTCCTGTCCCCTCTCAATCTCATATTTTGTATAAACTCCTAACCCTTACCTTTAGTTACCTCCAATCTTCACCATCTCTCATGGTCTCACTGCATCTGTGGTTTCAATAACAGATTGTAATCTCCAGCAACTCTATCTTCTCCTTGCCCTCCTACTTTTAACATCTGTAAAATAAACTTTCTCCAAGTCACTTAAAACTTCAGTCAAAATTCCTAAATCTCTCTCCTATGGCTAGCTGCTTGTCCTGACATCTGGGCAGCAGGCAACTTCCAACCTCTAATGTTATATGTCTTATTTCCAGTAGAATTATCAATACCTCTTGCCTTTTACTTACTCTGGGTGTAGACACAATTAATTCTGTAGCACTGTTAAATCTGCAGGATGAAAACTTAAGTGTACCTCATGCATAACTAGCTGAGTTATCTATTGCCAGGTCCATGTCAAGCATGTCAAGCATGATTGTGCTTCTGTCACAGCTACATCCCCTCCCCCCACACCACCCCACCCCATCCCCATAAATCCACCTAACACCTCTTCTAACCTTTGCTCATATATAAGTGTGAGGAGCTCATAAAATGGATCAGGACCATCAGTCTTTGCTGCATCTTCCCCCCTTTCTGTTGACCTGTCTCTGGCCCCGACCCCACTTCACTTTGCAGTTTCTCTTAATCTCCCTCCATGTTCTTGAACCTCAGCCCACTCAATTGAAAAACACTCAACTCCACTTCCCAGCTCAGAAGCAAAATACTGAGGAATCTGAAAGAGAGACAGAAAATGGTAGAAATACTCAGCAGCTCTGGCAGCATCAGTGGAGGCAGAAGCAGAGTTAACGTTTCAGTTTGAAGTTCTGATGAAGGACCATCACAACCTGAACACTAACTCAGTTTCCCTTTCCACAGATACTGCCAGACCTGAGAGTTTTCCCCCATTTTCTGGTTTTACCCCTCTTCCAAATCCCATACTAACCCAGTGTCAATAAGCACTATCCATTTGAATCCCTCCAGGATAGTTTCCTTTTCAGCTTGACCATGGTGCTTTATCCTTCCTCATGCTCTGTTACTTTCACATCTGTCACAGCTGGTCACATATTTCTTCAGTGTCTCCTTGGCCAACCAATTTCACAGGACTGCCCTCATGTTCCATTCCTACCTCCCTCGTGGAAGGCACAGTATTTCATAAAGTAGTTTCTCTGCTCATCTCTATATAATCACCTCCAGAATCCTTCAAAAATCTCTCCTCTTCCTCATCGACATGTAAACCCTCAGCAAAATTCTCCATAGGCATGGCAGTGGTTTTGTGGACACGGCTTTAGCACCCATCTCTCTCTCTCTCTCTCTCTCTCCCTCTCTCTCCAACATCTCTTGGTTCATTAACCTCAGGCTGCTTGTCCAACACACTCTAGAAACTGCATCTCAACGTGATGGGAAGGCGTGCATGCTCCCATGGTCCTAACTGCTATGCTGGCAGGAACTGCTGGCTAGGCCACCCAGTCAAACAATTGAAAAGTAGAAGCCAGACTGAAGACCAGTTCCCTGATCCTCCTGGTAACAGGCTGACAATCTGCCCATGTCACAATGCCTTTCGTACTGGAAAGAACCCAGAGATTAAACATTTGTTACAGATGATCATCAATTGTGATGCAATACACTTTGATGCAGTCAAATATCTTGCTCTGGACAAGCAGTGGAAGAAATGGGTTGCCTCACATGGCACAATCTGCAGGAGGCTAACTAACTTTCATCAGTCATAACATCCTCTGGTTCAACAGCACAAAGACTGAAATCATCTTTGGCTTAATACCACTAATCCCACTCCCCTAACTTCATCCATTTCTGTGGCTCCTTTGAGGCTGAACCAGACATTTCTGAAACTCACATATTCCTTTGTCATCTCCATATTCCATGTCCCTAGTATAAAACCAAATGCTGGAGACCTGAAGTAAAAAAAGTGCTGGAAAAACTCAGCAGGTCTGGCCTTTGTCTGAGGAGAGAGAGAGAAACAGAGTTAAAATAATTTGCAAAAGAAGCAAATGTGACTTGAGAAAAAACTTTTTCACACAACAAGCGGTTTGGGTCTGGAAAACACTGCCTGGAAGTGTGGTGGAGGCAGGTTCAATCTTTACATTCAAGATGGCATAAGATGACTATTTGAATAGAAACAATGGGCAGGGGTATGGGGAAAAGACACTAAAGAAAAAGAAAATGGCACTAGGTCGTAATGCTCATTTGGAGAGCAGGTGTAGACACAAAGGGCCGAATGGCCTACTTCTGTGCCATTAAAACTCTGCAATTCTGTTTTGCGTCCAATATGACTTAAGAGCTGAAGAAAGGGAGAAACATGATGGGCTTCATGCTATTGATAAAAGAGTGGGTGGGGCAGGGGAAGGCCAGGTAGAACAAAGGGCACGGCCACGTTTAGGTTAGAGGGCAGGAGAGCTTAAATAACACCACCTTGCTCTCAAACTCACATTCCTGTCCTCAACCTGCTGCAATGTTCCAGTGAAGCCCAATGCAAACTTGAGGGACAGTACCTCACCTTCCCATAAGGCAATTTACAGCCAGTTCACTAACTTAAGACCAAGAACTCTGTCCTCCATTTTCATTATTTGCCAAGTGCCAGTCTGTATCTTTTTCTTCCCCATGTTTTTGCTTCTTGGCTGAGTTCTTTAGTCTGTTATTAACACTCACTCTGGACCCATGCTTAGTCTCTTTACTACAACCATCACCACTCCCTTTGACTTTTGTTCCTTAACATCTTTGTTATTTGATCCCATCACATTTCTACCCCCCTTCAATTCTGAAGAGTCATATTGGACTCAAAACGTTAACTCTGGTTCTCTCTCCACATGCGCCGCCAGACTTGGAGGTTTTCCAGCACTTTGTTTTTATTTCATGACTCTAGTGCTGTCCTTGATGGTCTTGCATCTATTACCCTTTATAAACTCCTTGCCTAAAACTGTGCTTCTCCTGCACTTAGTTGCCTATCAGCCTATTTATAAAAGGACACCCTCATTCCCCAATACTTACATTTTCAGATCCTATTCCATAGCTTTAAATTTGTCCAATCTCACTTCTCTTTACTGTATTCTGCTCAACTCCAGCCTTTATTGCAGCTCCCCCCCACCCAATTCAATTCACAATTGCCGACAAAACCTCAACCTGCCAGGGACCTATACTCTGGTAATTCCCATCCTAGAACTCGCAACTTATCATTCCTCCTTTAAAAACCTTCTCAAAATCCACCCATCTAACCAAATTTGTGGCTATATCCCACCTAACTCAATGGTCCATTTCTTTACCACTGTTCGCAAATTACCTTGAGAGTTTTTGTTTGATGTAAAAGGCTCTATATAACTTTGAGCTGCTTTTAATATCTATCTGCCTATAAGTTCTGGTTTTAGTTTACAACGAACAAAACTGGTTCAGCGAAATCGAACACTGTTCTGGATTAGAGGAAGGAACAGGTAGTGGAACTGCACCAAGGAGCTGAGTGCCTCAGGGGTTAGTGGTAAGGCTGCCACTGTTGCTTGCATTGCATATACTACCATGACCGTTTTTATCCCAATGTCTATGAATAAAAAAAAAGCTGTCAACATCAAATTCTACTCCTTGGCTTTCATTCAACAATTCCTTCTTATTTCAATATTAGAAACTCTCCCTAGGTAATCATGGGTGTGAACTCACATCATCACTCGACAGCCTAAAGAGCTGGAGCTGTGCCACTTTTAACACACTAGTACATTTAAAAATGTTGAGGACAGTTGATAAGCTGGCTTTATGCCAGTCTATTATATGGCCTATTGACATGGTGATATTTCATACCGTGCCAATGATATTATAAAAAGCTCGTAAGCTGATGTCAAAGACTCCCAGCAGCTCAACTTAACTACAATGTAGAAGTCCTGCAATCTCACCACAACGTAGGTGAGCCATGCACGACATCAAGCAGCATGGAATTAAGCTGGGGCCGACTGGGAGGAGATTGTGGCCTGGATCAGAAATCGGTGCACAAGAAACAAAAATTGTTGTACATCAAACAGCTTGAAAATGGAGGATGGTGATTAGCAGAGCATCTCAAGAACCAGTGTGACGGCTATACAGAAGTCTTGTACTGGAATAGGTGCCATGTTTTAGACAGGATATTTAATGCAAGGCCCCATCTGCCTGTCCAGATGCCATGATAGATCCTATAGCAATATTAAAAAAAAACTGGAAAGCTTATCCCTCAACTACCACCAGAAACAGTCCAACCCAATCATTTATCTCATCACTTGTTAGGATCTTGCTCCACTCAAAATGGCTGCTACATTTCCAAGAATGCCAACTTTTAAAACACAGAAGCTTTACCAAGCTTAGCATTTTAATTCTTGCTGCGTCATTCCCTAAAAACTATGTTGGGCAAAGAAGAATCTTAATTATTTCCCAGTGCTCCTCACTCATTTTCTCAACATCCCCAACCTCAGTGAACTACAGTACTCTGGGAACTGGCCACCTTACAAACCTTCATCCAAATGTCCACCTTCTATGTGAGAGCTTTGACAGCAAGTGTCAGTGGTTGATAGTGGTAATTTGACTGTGGGAGGTTTTGCAGAAAAGTCAGGTATTGACCATTCATTGCCTACAGAGGCACGTTTCCAGGCAGGGGTACTGGATAATGGATTGCCACATTCATGATTTTGTCCTTCCAGGAAATGCCCAGGATGCACCATAAACAGCAAAGATGAAAGTTGTTGAGCCTTCTTTCTTGATGCCTGTAAGCCATCCCTGTTTCACAACCATATAACAAAGGCCTCAAATCAAGATCTTGGCTATCCTCTCAGAAACAAATCTAAGTATTTTGGCACTCATCAAACAGAGGCAACTTTACTGTCTTGGTTTTGTTTGCAGAATGGAAGATCATATATCCAAGGATTTTCAGTATGGTGTGGCGGCTAGAGGTAGAGACTGTGCCCAAAAAGCTCTATATCAAGGATGTTTGCATTCATGACACGAGAGTCTGTGACATTGATTTCCACAACTGGGAGTCACAACTTCAGATGGAAATGGTGACATCACCTGAGAGCTGGCTATGATGATCAGTGGCTAGAGTGACTTAGCAAGAGGGACTTCATTTGTGGCCCTTGTGGCAGAACTTGCTTCTCAAGGATTAATCTCTTCAATTATCAACAAAAGTGCAATATATGATGTCAGTCCATCCCCAACATATTTGATTTGCTGCTTGTCCATCATCTTATGTAAATGGAAGGATGCCGATGACAACATGGATAACAGATAGGACAAGAATCCTGGTTGAATGTGTCTTTCCTATCCCTGGAGCATGAATGTTTACTATCAGCCACATTGCCACCCTATTTAGAGTTTACTAGTGATCAAACTTTGTCTGAATGAGCCAACTGTTCACGAGATGAATTCAGTGAGCCATCAGGTAAGGTTGCAATGAAATATTATGCACAGATAGTGTTAGGAAGTTAATAGAATACCTTTAGTCTTGATTACCAATGGTGCCAGATATCATACTGTTGAGCAGACATTACAAACGAGTTATATACACACCATGGCGAGTTCATTTATGTGTCAAATGTGACTCAGTTGACAGCATTTTTGCCTCTGAGCCAGAAGGCTGTAGGTTCAAGTCCCACTCCAGGACTTGAGCACAAAATTCAAGGTTGACATTCCAGTGCAGCACTGAAGGGCTGCTGTACTGTCAGAGGTGCAATCTTTCAGATGAGATGTTAAACTGAGGCCCTGCATCCCTCTCCGGTGGATGCAAAAGATCCCAGAGCACTAGTTCTAAGAGCAGGGTAATTATCCCCAGTGTCCTAATATTAACCCCTCAATTAACATCACAAAAGCAGATTATTTAAATACTATCACACTGCTATTTGTAGGAGTTCGCTTTGCCCAAACTTGCTGCTGCATTTCCTAGAAAGTGACTACACTTTGGCTATAAAATGCTTTGAGGCATCCAGTGGTCGTGAAAGGCAATTAATGCAAGTCTGTCTTTATTTGGTAAATCCATATGGTGTGTGTTCTGTTCAAACTTCACTCATGTATTATATCTTGCCATTTCTAAAACCAAAAAATTGCCCTTGGTTTTTACGGTTATTTGTGACTGTATTGAGGTAATAGCAAATATTTTAAAGCAGACATGGCCTGTGGTTCATTACAATGGGTCTTAAGGGCAAGTCACATTTAGATTCCTAGTTTCTGAAAAGCTTCAGAGAACAAAGGATTTTTTTTTTTAAATAAAAGCAAAATACTGTGGATGCTGGGAATCTGAAATAAAGGATTTTAAAAATTACTTTTTTTTCCCAAAGGTTTGGTGCTTATGCCACATGCATAAGCTCTCCCTTAACCCCAAAGCCTTCTACATTCCCAAGGACAGCCACAAGATCTTTAACCGTATAGATCATTGCAGGAGCCAGGTATTTGTGGGTACATTGATGAAAACCCGTCATAATTATGGTATTCTGCTGCATTTCAAAATCCTGACAGAAGGTTTCCATCTACTACAATGGAAAAACTGCAAGTGGTCATTTTAAGTCAACTGCTTGACTCTTAGCTGTTTAGCAAAATAGGAAATGAAGGACTCAGTAACTGCTCAAAGGTGCAAATGCAGGATTGTTTTGTAAGCTGAATGGAAAGGAAAACCCAAAGAGCCTTACTTAACTTTGCAATGAAACATTGTACATAGATATACACATAGGTATAACCCAGTGATTAGTGAACTGCAACTTGAACTTATGTACCACCACGATGCAGATTGTTCATAGACTGCAATATTATTGATCACGACAATTCCTTATTGTACCATGAACAATGCTCAAGACCAAGCTAGCTGTATGACAAAATTCAACTGTAACCACGACAAAGCTATTTTGAAAAACAAAGACAAAACTATTCAAGGGATATTAAATGATTCAATGGAATTTGGTAGAGTGCAAAACAAAGGCTTCAGGCAATGTTGGAAGGTGAAATCCTGATGTAGGCTGACTTCAGAAACTCACTTGGATTTCACATTCTGATCACTAACTGGTGGCTTTTTCTGAAAGGTTTACATGGACATTAGGTGATAATAGGATTAGACTTGGCTATGGGGTGTTTAACACTGAGTAGAAAATGGCTTGAGAAAAAAGGCCTTTTGAATGAGGTACAGGAGTGTTGCAATATCCAACCTGTGTTCCAGCTCTTCATGAGGGGAGAAAGCTCAAAATCAAGCTCAGTTTCAAAATTAAAACCAAATAAAGAGGGGTGACCTGATAAGAGGTTTTTAAAATTATGTAGGGTGTTGACAGGGTAGATGTAGAAGCTGTTTCTACTCAAGTCCTTACTATAATATGGTCAGCAATTCCAATAGGCAATTCAGGGGAACAATTTTTTATCCAGAGAGCAGTTAGAATGTGAAACTTACTATCAGAGGAAGCAGTTGAGATGAACAGCTTGATGCATTTAAGGGAAAGTTGGACAAATACCTGAGGGAGAAGGAAATAGAGGAATATTCAGATAGGATGAGGTGAAGCCGCTAAGTGTAGAGCTTAAAAGCACCAGCATATACTCTAAATAGTCTATTTCTGGGTTGTACCTCTATATAAATAGGCAGCAGGATTTTTAAAATGGTTGCTGTTTCACATTTTATATAAATAAATATAAAATACATAAATATATATACATCTCCAAATGCTTCATGATCTTCCAAAACAGAGCTTGCTCAACTTTTCTAAAATAAAAAATCCCCTTTCCTAAACTCTGCTCAGCTCATACATCCCTGAGGTTCTCTGAGGCCTCTTATTGGCAATGGCAATCTCATTGACCGTTTCCTTCTGCCTTTTTCTGCCAATGAAAGATTAATTTGCCCTATTTTGTTAGGGATTCTCCTAGCCTCAAAAAACTTACTGCAGTTCAATTCCACATTGCTCCTTTACCCAGAGATTCCTCCTTTTGAGCAGTGACTCACCTTAGCTTCTTTTAAATTCTCTTGTTCAATTGTGATTTAAGGTAAAGGCAAAATACTGCGGATGCTGGAAATCTGAAACAAAAACAAAAAATGCTGGAAAAACTCAGCAGGTCTGACAGCATCTGTGGAGAGAAAGACAGAGTTAGGGTTTCGAGTCCATATGACTCGACTGAAGGAGAGCCATATGGAGGACTCGAAACCTTAACTCTGTCCTTCTCTCCACAGATGCCGTCAGACCTGCTGAGCTTTTCCAGCATTTTTTGTTTTTATTCTGATTTAAGGTGCTGTTTTTGCTCTTTGCACATTAACTCTTTATTAACCATAAGAACATAAGAAATAGGGAGAGTTGTAGGCAATACACCCCAGTCAGCCTGCTCCGCCAATCATTAAGATCATTGCTGAACTCCTGCCCCATCCTCATAATCTCCAACCTCTTTAGTGCCCAGCAATTTATTGATCACAGTCTTGAACATATTCATTACCTAAGCATCCATAGCCTGCTGGGGAAAGAGAATTCCAAAGATTCACTGCCCTCTGCATCTCAGTTCTAAATGGCTTTGCCCCGAGATGATTAATCCTAGATCTAGATATCTAGCTAGGGGAGACAGCCTCTTAACAACTATGCTCTCGAGACCTCCAAGGTCACTTTTCATTTTTCTAAACTCTAGAATATAGGTCCATTCTACTCAATCTCATCTCATAAGACAGCCCTCCTCATCTCAGGAATCTGCCTCGAGAACCTGTGTTGCACTCTCTCTAAGGTAAGTATCCCCTTTGCTGGCAGAGGAAACTAGACCTGTACACAATACTCCAGGGTGATGTATCACCAAAGGCCTGTACAATTGCAGCAATACCTTGCACGTGAACTGCAACACCCTTGCAATAAAGGCTAATGTACCATTTGCCTTCATAATTGCTTGCTGTACATGCAGGTTAATTGCAGCCTTGTACTGTCTCCTTTACTCTAGGCTTTGTTGACCTTGAGACATGTCCCTACCGCTCACAGCAATTCTTTTAACATAAGAACATACGAACTAGGAGCAGGAGTAGGCAATTCAGGCCCTCAAACCTGCCCCGCCATTCGATTCGATTGTGGCTGATCTCATTTTGGCCTCAACTCCAATTTCCCACCATCTCCTCATAACCTTTCAACCTGTTACTAATTAAAAATCTGTTTATCTCCTCAAATTTATTCAGCGTCCCGGCATCCACTGCACTCTGAGGTAGTGAATTCCACAGATTCACGACCCTTTGAGAAAAGTCATTCCTCTTCATCTCTGATTTAAATCTATCATCCCCTAGCCTAAGACTATGGCCTCTCATTCTAGAATGCCCCACAAGGGGAAACATCCACTCCACGTCTACTTTGTCTATCCCCTTTAGCATCTTATATACCTCAATTAGATCTCCTCTCATCCTTCTAAACTCTAGCAAGTACAGGCCTAAACTGTTCAAGCTCTCCTCATAAGACAAGCCCCGCATCTCTGGAATCAATCTAGTGAACCTCCTCTGAACCATCTCCAATGCAACTACATCCTTCCTCAAGTAAGGGGACCAAAAACTGTCCACAGTACTCCAGATACAGTCTCACCAATGCCTTGTACAGTTGCAACAACACTTCCCTATTTTTATACTCCATTCCTTTAGCAATAAATGACAAAATTCCATTTGCCTTCCTTATTACCTGCTGTACTTGTATAACCAGCTTTCAGTGATTCATGCACGAGGACACCCAGATCCCTCTGCACTGAAGCATTCTGAAGTTCCTCTTCATTTAAATAATAAGTCGCCTTTTTATTCTTCCAACTAAAATGGATAACTTCACACTTATCCACATTAAACTCCATCTGCCAAATTTTAGCCCAATTCATCTAACCTGTCCATAGCCATTTGTAAATTTCTTATTTCTTCATTGCAACTTACTTTCTTATATATTGTGGTGTCATCTGCAAATTTAGCTATAGTGCCTTCTATCCCTGAATCCAAGTCATTAATATAGATTGTAAATAGTTGGGGCCCAAGGACTGAACTCTGTGGCAGCCCCTAGTTACAGCTTGCCATCCAGAAAAAGGCCCATTTATCCTGACTTTCTGCTTTCTGTTGGTTAGCCAATCCTCTATCCAAGCTAATATATAACCCCTAACTCCGTGTGATCGTACCTTGTGTATTCATTTTTTGTGCGGCACCTTGTCAAAGGCCTTCTGGAAGTCCAGATATACTACATCTGCAGGATCCCCATTATCCACTTTGCTTGTCATTTTTGCAAAGAACTCTAGCAAATTAGTCAAACACGATTTACTCTTCATAAAACCATGCTGACTCTGATGGATTGCATTTTGACTTTCCAAATGCCCCATTACTATTTCCTTAATAATGGATTCCAACAATTTCCCAATGACAGATGTTAAAATAACTGGTCTATAGTCTCCTACTTTCTGCCTCCCACTCCCTTTTTGAATAAGGGTGTTATATTATCATTTTTCCAATCCATTGGAACCTTTGCAGAATCCAGGAAATTTTGGAATATTATAGCCAATGCATCCACTATTTCCATTGCCACTTCCTTTAAGACCCTGGGATGTAGGCCATCAGGTCCTGGGGACTTGTCACCCTTTAATCCCAATAGTTCGCTCAGTACTTTTTCCTCTAGTGATGGTGATTGTTCTAAGTTCCTCCTTCTCTATACCCTCTGCACTAACTGTTAATATTGGGGTGGTACTAGTGTCCTCCACTGTGAAAACTGAGGCAAAATATTGATTCAGCGTCTATGCCATTTCTGCGTTCCCCACTATTAACTCCCCAGTCTCATCCCCCAAGGGACCAACATTCACTTTAGCTACTCTTTCCTTTTATATACTTGTAAAAACTGATGGCAAAAGTTTCTACATTTTGCGCTAGTTTTCTTTCATAATTTATCTTTGCTCTTTTTATTTCTTTTTAGTAACCCTTTGTTGATTTTTAAAGTTTCCCAATTTTCCAGCCTGTCACTGACCGTTGCAATTTGGTATGCCTTAGTTTTTGCCTTTATGTTATCTTTAACTTCCTTGCTGAGCCATGGGTTCTTTTTGCCCTTCTTACCCTCTTTCTTTCACTTTGGAATATATTTTACTTGGGAGGAATTGAATATCTCCTTAAATATCTGCCATTGTTCATCAACTGTCCTACCTTGTAGTCTTCCTGCCCAGCCTACTAGGGCCAAATCTGCCCTCATGCCAATGTAGTTACTTTTCTTTAACTCCAGAACACTAGCGTGAGACTCAAGTTTCTCGCTCTCAAACAGAATGTGAAATTCTAGCATGCTATGATCACTCTTCCCTAGAGGATGCTTTACTATGAGATCATTAATTAATCCCATCTCATTACACAAAACCAAATCAAGAATACCCTGCTCCCTGGTTGGGTCCACAACATATTGCTCTAAGAAACAATCGCTAATACACTCTATGAACTCTCCTACGAGGCTACACTTGTCAATTTGATTAGTCCAGTCTATATGCTTATTAAAACCACCCATGAGTATTGCCGTGCCTTTCTTACATGCTCCCAGTACTTTCTGGTTTATACTGTGCCCTACTGCTGAACTACTGTTTGGGGACCAATAGATTACTCCCAACAGGGACTTCTTTCCTTGCTATTTCTTATTTCTCCCCAGACTGGCTCTCTAGTGCCTATATCATTCCCCACAAGAGCACTGATCTCTTCCATTACTAACAAAGCTACACCACCTCATTTTCCTTCCTAACTATCCTTCCAAAACACTGAATACCCTTAGATATTCAACTCCCAAACCTGTTGTCCCTGTAACCACGTCTCAGTAATCGCCACCAAATCATACCAATTTATCTCTATTTGCACAGTTAACTCATTTGTTTTATTCCGAATGCTACGTGCATTCAGATACAAAGCCTTTAAGTTTGCCCTATTGTCAATTGTCCTTACTCTCATATGATTCTTTGGTGCAATATGGCATTCACAGACACTGTCCCTTCTGTTCACTTTTTGGTAACAATCAGCCTCGTCACTAACCTGCACTCTTACTCTCTCTTAAACTTTGATTTTTTTATATTTCCATGCAACTGAACCCTCCTCCTGCACTATTTAGTTTAAGGCCCTATCTACAGCCTTAGTTATGTGATTTGCCAGGACACTGGTCCCAGCATGATTCAAATGGAGCCCATCCAAATGGAGTAGCTCCCTCTTTCCCCAGTATTGGTGCCAATGTCCCATGAATTTGAACCCATTTCTCCCACACCAATCTTTGAGCCACGCATTTACCTCTTTAATCTTATTGACCCTGTGCCAATTAGCTCGTGGCTCAGGTAGTAATCAGGAGATTATTACCTTTTTGGTTCAGCTTTTTAATTTTGCCCCTGGCTGCTCGTATTCCCTCAGCAGAAACTCTTTCCTCACTCTACCTATATCATTGGTACCTACATGGACGACGACAACTGGATCTTTTTTCAAGTTCCTCTGCAGCCTTGATGAGATATCCTATACACTGGCACCAGGTAGGCAACACAGCCTTTGGGAATCTCAATCCTGGCTACAGAGAACAGTATCTATTCCCCTAACTATACTATCCCCGCCTACAACTACCTCTTTTCGCCCCCCCACCTGAATGGCTCCCTGTACCACGGTGCTATGGTCAGTTTGCTCATCCTTCCTACAGCCCTGGCTCTCATCCACACAGGGAGCAAGAATCTCAAACCTGTCGGATAAGGGCAAGGGCTGAGGCTCCTGCAGTGCTACTTCCTGGATCCCTCTACCCACCTCACTCATAGTCACACCCTCCTGTCCCTGACCACTGGCCAAATTTAAGGTAGTTAATCTAAGGGGTGTGACTGTCTCCTGAAACAGTATCCAGGTAACTCTCCCCCTCCCTGATGTGTTGCAGTGTCCGAAGCTCAGGCTCCAGCTCATCAACTCTGAGCCGGAGTTCCTCAAGCAACCAACATTTGCTACAGATGTGGTCACTAGGAACCAAATGGGGTCCACCAGCTCCCATATCATGCAGCTACAACACACTGCCTGACCCTGCATCTCTAGTTCATTTAATTCATTTTTCAATTTGTTTTTAAATTTCCCACTGGTCTTTAGTTTATCAATCTGTAGAATATTTCTCCTACTTACCTTTAATCTGAAAGCAAGTTAGAATAGAGATTCAAAATACACTTTTTAAAATCAGTTGAAACTCGCTGTATGCTGCGTTGAAGCTGAAGTGTTAGGCCTCCGATCCTGGGCCCTGGTAGTCACTTTTAATCTGAAATCAACTTGGAATAGGTAGTTCAAACGACCAGTTACTTACAACCAACGAGCTTACAGTTATCCTGTGATGTCACTCTTTTGTTTTTTTTTCACTCAGCGACAGTGACTGCAGAGGACACTCTTCCTAGCCTGCTTCACGGCGACGGTGACTGCAGAGGACACTCTTCCCAGACTGCTTCATGGTGACGGTAACTGCAGAGAACACTCTTCCCAGACAGGTTGGTTTGCTCTATGGCTTATAAGTTCTCCTGTTATTCTATACCTCAACTGAAGCAAGCACTCCCTGATCAACACACCTTTGGAACTTTTTACTTTTTATTAACAGGTAACCGGATAAAATTTTGTTGCACAGAAGGGAACTACGCTCTGTTTTTTATTTCTAGTTCCCAGAGTTCTCCGGCCTTTGTGCTTTACTTGACATGCTTCAACTTAGTCTGAGAACTCCAAACTACATTTTCAATTCCACACTCTTGCCTATTAGAATTAGCTTTTCCTTGCTCAAATGTTTCACCTTGGAGCACTGCTCTATAAATTAAATACAAAATGCTGAAGTTGCTCCTTTGTGGGGCGGACTTGGATTTTCATCTCTACAGGTTTGTAGTTCTACCATTTACAGCTTTGCTGAGGTTAAAATGCAGATTGTGACATGAATGCAGCAGGAGCCGGAACTTTGAACACATTTTGAAACGTGCCAGTAAAATTTTGTTAATTCCCTTTTCAAAAATTATTTACTGGGATTCGATTTCCATTTTTAGTAGTGCATACAGAGTGGAATAAATTCCAGAGGCAAATTGATCTGTACAAGTTTGAAAAGAAGCAACCTGAATTTTAACAACTCAAAACTCCCAGCAATATAGTTAAAAAGGCAGGTCTGGCAGCATCGGTGGAGAAGAAAAGAGTTGACGTTTCGAGTCCTCATGACCCTTCAACAGAACCATGAGGACTCGAAACTCTTTTCTTCTCCGCCGATGCTGCCAGACCTGCCGAGTTTTTCCAGGTAATTCTGTTTTTGTTTTGGATTTCCAGCATCCGCAGTTTTTTGTTTTTATCTTAGTTAAAAAGCCCGTAATTTATCAATTACAAGTTAATTTGACTCGAGAAAGGCAGTTTGCAGATTGACTTGTTAACTCAAACTGTGAATTTTGACCACACACAGTAATTTAGTATTTTGACCCACAGACAGATATAGGCCACTTTCCCACAGTAAGTGCCTGAGCAATGGCTTGCTTCAAAAAAGGACTTATGAGCATAAATGGCTAAACAGTCAAGCTTCAGATCTCAAACTATGCATGGGCAACACCAGGAGAAATCATCTAATATCCTAGGGAAGTACATTAGTTTAATAATGCACTATGCCACAAACTCTCAACAGGGAATCCCCTTGTAACTAGATGATCTCCATGTCAAAGCTGGATCATGTAATGTGAGATGTTCAACTTCTGAAAGCTACAAGAACTTTGAATGTTGAATGACAGTCACTAAACGCAAATGGAGAAACAGATCAGGGAGAAGGTAAACCTCCATGATGACAGTGGGGACATTTCAAAAGAATTTCAGTAGCTGCAAAGCTGAAGCAGTCAGAGTCTATATGTAGCAAGACTTGGAGAAATTCCAGGCTTGGAGAGACAAGTGCCTGCCACTGACCTTCTCCAATAAGAGAAAATTTAAACATCTCCCCTTCACATTCAATGACATTACCATCACTGAATCCCCTTCTATCAACATCCTAGGCATTACCATTGACTAGAAACTGAACTGAACTAGCCATAGAAATACTATGGCTACAAAAGCAGGTCAGAGGCTAGGAATCCTGCAGCAAGTAACTCACCCCTCAACTCCCCAAAGCATGTCCACCATCTACAATGCACAAATCAGGAGTGTAATGGAATACTCTCCATTTGCCTCGTTGAGTGCAGCTCTTAACACTCAAAAAGCTCGATAGTCCAGGACAAAGCAGTTCCCTTGATTGGCACCCCATCCACCAACTTCAGCATTCAATCCTTCACTACCGATGCACAGTGGCAGCAGTGAGCACCATATACAAGATGCATTACAGCAACTCACCAAGGCTCCTTCAACACCACCTTCTAAACCTGTGACCTCTACCAACTGGAAGGACAAGGGCAGCAGAAGCATGGGAACACCGCCACCTGCAGGTTCCCTCCAAGTTACACACCATCCTGACTTGGAACTATATTCTTGTTCCTTCACTGTCGCAGAGTCAAAATCCTGGAACTCCCTTCCAATCAGCACTGTGGGTGTTCCTGCAACACATGGACTGCAGCAATTCAAGGCCACACACCACCACCACCTTCTCAAGAGCAATTAGGGATGGGCAATAGATGCTGACCTAGCCAGCAACACCCATGTCCTGTGAAAGAATACATTTTTAAAAAGTGCTTGGGAATGCCCTGAAGTCACAGCAGGAGCTATATAAATACAAGCTTATATTTCCTTTCTAGATATTCCCATCTAACAACAGCAGCTTGCCTTTATGTAGCACTGTTAACATAATAAAGTGTCCAAAGCTGTATCACAGGACCATGATCAGACAAGATCTACTGTCCAAGAACAGATCAATGAATAACACTGAAAAGATATTTTTGATATACATTAGTGCCCACAGCGGTGCACACAGTTGAGAGGGGAAATAAAATTCAATGTTCTGTTTTGTTGAGACCGTACGACAGCAGCAGACCAATCAATCCATCTGGATTCCAAATACTACAGGCGTTTGGTGTACTGAGTTTTGCATGCAGTAATTGGAATAATTCTAAGCAGCAATTAATGCCACCACAATTTCAAAAATGCAATTAAATTTTAATTGAGTCAAGTTATTAAACACTAATTTTGCCTTGGTGAAATTGAAATAGAAGAGAAAGAGGGAAGTAGAAAAACAATACTACACAAAACGTATTAAAGTCTGGGGCTCTCTCATTCACCAAAACTGCATTGCTAACAATGATTTTATTTGATGTCAAAAAGTACAGAGTGCCTTGGTTAATCATGTTTGTTTGAAAGACAATACAATACAGCGGTATCATCTTTAACTACAGTTCAATATTATCTTGCGTCACATCGGGATTTGAGAGTTAATTGGCTGAGGAGTTTCAGATTAGAACATTGGCATTAAATTAAATTCAGTACAAATCTAATCCCGCAGATGTATTTGATCCAGCTCAAAGTGCCAGTCAGTGTGCCTATCAATTTGAGACACTTATTCGTAATACTTTCTGGTAATATTCACATGCATGAAATAAAAACAGAAAATCCTGTAAATGCTCAGCAGGTCAGGAGCATCTGTGCAGAGAGAAACAGTGAACATGCCAGGTTGATGTCCTTTCACTGGGACTGGAAAAAGTTAACGATGTAACAGGCTTCATGCAACTACACGGTGATAGGTTGGAGATTAAATGACAAAAGAGATAATAGAGCAAGGGGAAAAAGGGGATGGTACTAGGACAAAGCAAGTGGAATATTAAGGGTTAGTTGTATCAGGTTACACTCAATTGAGGTGGAGTTGTAAAGATCATTACAGACATTGTAAAAGTCATTATGACGCTTAATTTACACACACACATTTAGTCTACAATTGAGAACTTATTAATAACTTTATTTCTATTTCTTATCGCAGGGCGGCTTCATAAGATGGTGGGGACAATTGATCAGTCGTCATTGGCAGTCCCTCGATTCGAGGATGATGTCCACTCAGGATTGAAGGTTTTTGCTATTGTTCTTCAAGTTAGTGAAGAGGCTGATTCTCAACCCATAGGTCTTTGGGTACATGGGGCAGGACCCCATTAGGTAGTGGAATTTAAAGTGCAGGACTTTTTTTCCCTTCTCTGCCACCGCTCTGTCTCATCATTAAGACATGGTTTAGCTTGATGGACAAGTTGTTGCCATTTTTAATGATTGGTAGCAAGCTCCTCTTGGTCACTAATATCAATGCTGCTGCACTTCAAGGAGAGCTTCAGAGCAATGTTTTCTTTGTCCTCCCCTGGAATGTTGGCCATTTGAAAGTTGAGAAAACAGGACCAGGCAGGGGTGGCACTTTTTGACCATCTGGATACAGTGCCCAGTTCATTGTAGTTGATTTTGCAGGAGTTTTACCTGAATACTTGTTGAGTTGACTTCAAAGACATGAGTGTTGCTTTGACGGTCCTCCCACAGGGTCAGAAGGTCAGTGGAGGCATTGCTGATGGAATTTCTCTAGTGCTTTGTGTCGCTGATACACAGTCCAGGTCTCACTGCAGTACAGGAGTGTGGTGATAAATGGGTCTGCTCCGTACACAAGGATGTTTAGAGGTCTTTGTCATCAAAGAGTCACTGCTGCAATTTGTAGAAGGCCAAGTAGTCGCAGCTGATCTGGTGTTGGATCTCATCAATGGTCACCTTTTGAGAGAGGTGGCTGCCAAGATATGGGTAGTGCTCAACACATTCCAGTGTCTCTCCTTCAACATATATTGGAGGTAGACTATTCAACTGGATGTTTATTTGAGTTTTGTTTTGGCAACATTCAAGGATAGGCCAAGTTTCTTGTATGTTGAATTGAAGAGAGGCTCGCAAATCAAGTGCAGAGTGGACAACATCATTGCAGACACCTGCAAATTGTAGATCATGTATGTCTGCAGTGGTCAGTTCAGTTTTAGCTTGAAGGTGACGGAATAGAGTTTTCCATCTCGGCAGTATTCAATACTGATATCAGGGGGTTGTTGATCTTTGATGAGGTTAATAGCCACCATCAGGTAGATTTTAAATAGTCTGAGGGTTATCACACAGCCTTGCTTGATTCTGGTCCAGATTTAAGTAAATCTATATCAGATCTCCCACTCAAGATAGATAGTAGTTGCAGTTATATCGTCATGGAGGTGGGATTTTTTTTGGGGGGTGGGGATCTTTTTTTTTCTCACGTCTGTCGGATAAGTGCATTGAGTTTTGATGCGATCAAAAGCCCATTAAGCTTTGAAGACCTCAACTGCAATACCATCAGGCACCTGATGTTCAGCAATGAAGGGAAAAATGGATTATGCACGAATAGTTCATTTCTCAGCAATCCATTAATCAGAAACCAGTCAACCATCACATGACAGTTGCAAAGGTTATGCCAGTCCTTAAAATTCCACAGTGTCCTTGTTCCCCTTTCTGCAATGTTTTATGTGGAGACATCACCCAAATCTAATGGACACTGGAAAATCTCAAAACATAATGGGCAATGTAATAAACTGTAGGAAGAATGAATAGCTTGGAATGTCTCCAAACAGCAAATTATGCTGAGATCTATGCCTAAGTGTTTGCACCAAAATTTCCAGCTAATTTTAATAGACGTGTAAAACCTGGTATAAACAAGCTATGCTCATAAGACATGTGTTTCAGCAGAGGTTTTGCTGAATCAACTAATTCGGATATAGAATTAAAACACGGCAACATAGCTACACCTGAATTTTTTCGATTCTTTATTGAAAATTGGTATAATGTCATGCATATAGGAGCAAGTTCCATGGAAACTGTGCTACAGTTAGCTGTGAGCTTTAAGCAGTAATCCAATCCAATCCTGAAGTTATACTGATGCCCATAAATCATTTAAGTGCTACCCTCATATCATTATAGCAAATATAAGCACAACTGCCAAGATGATTTACTGTTTTGGACTCAAATCAGTTGCCTTACACTTCTGTGATCTTAAAAGTATCAACCTAAAATTCTTATATCCACAGTAATGTTATTTTACTTAATGATGTCAACAAATTTGTCTGGCTTGGAAACCAAACTAGCATTGTGTAATAATTAATTCATCCTTTCAAAACATTTGATTATAAATTTGCAGCTTGCTTTCATGGAGATAAATTGGAACCTCTCCCCTTGAAGTAAGTAATTAGAATTATTTACAGGGATGCTTCAGTGCACCTGGTCGCAGAGTAGGCTACAAATTCCAAAAGGATAGAACATCCCAGGAGTACTAGTAGTCTTTCTATAAATTTAGTTGTCTTGTGTCCAGTGCTCATCTGTTGCATCGTACCTATTGAAGGTGTTGAAAAATCACATATGTATACCACATATTAGTCTTCAACTGAAATGAGGAATTGACTTCAAAACAAACATTTGTGAGAACACATGAACAAATCAAAAGCAGTTCAATTTTGCTATTAAGTAGCAACGAGAAAGCAGGAGACTGGGCAAACTGCTGATTTTTCTTTCTAAACGCTACAAACCCCGAATTGACAAGCTGCAAGGAGTTACTCATCTGATCATTCACAAGAAACAATTCAAGTGGGAAATTTGAGCCCCCATCTGGAATTTACATCAGAATAAAATCCCAGAAAAGGATATACAGCTCTGTCCAAAATATGCAGCCATCCTCCTTGTGAAATCCCTGGGAAATATTTTATTTTAAAGAATTAATACCATTTATGCAGATCACTATCTCATGACATCCCATAAAACTTCACATTCAAACAAGGTATTGTACTGTAGAGGTGCACTTGTGGTTACATAGGCAATCTATGCACAGCAAGGTCCTACAAAATGTGTTATCAAACAGTTAATTTTTCCTTGTTGGTTGAGGAATATAGGAAACTGGAAGGAGCACATATTTTTCTTTAAAAAATTCCAATAGCACACATATAAAGAAAATAAAATCTCCATGTACTAGACAAAAAGGGGTCCATTTAATGTCTCATTTGAGAGATAGCACCCCTTGTGATTCACTGCTTCTATACCCACTTCACTTTGGCTACAATATACACTTTAAACACTGTTCCTTCTGAATCTGATTAACACCACATTGAGGGTAAACTGATTATATAACAGACGAGTGCTTCCTGTCCCTCCCACTCATTTGTCTACACTAAAGCACTATCTGGATCACTTAGTTATTGATGTAGCTGTGTTATTTACCCAAAGATTTTTTTTGCCAGAAACAATCACAAAATACATAATTCGACGTCTGCAGAAATACCAACATTGGTGGATTTTGGGCCCATGGTCCTCTCAGAACGCTGATAGACCCCAGGATCCATCAGTGGGCTGAAACAGATTATCCTCTTACAGTGGTAACAAACTATAGGACCTTTTTTTCAAGCTCGTAAACTCCTGGATTTCCATCTGATTGCTGATAAATCTCAGCTCCTGAACCTCCGGAAGCACTCTCCCCTTGTTGGTAAATATCCTACTTTGTAGATATAATAAGCTTGTTATCTATCCCTGGATTTTAAAAAAAGAGTTGAATTTCAACAGGGATATGAAATAGAAATTTGGTTTCCCAGAGTGCCATATAAATATCCCAAAATATAATAAAACAGAACTTGTCCTTTTCGGTCAGCAAAAACCAATGGCCCAAATAATACGCTATGCTATATGACAGAACGCTCTTACAAGAAACACTGGCCCAGAGTGTGCTGTTGCAATAACAGCAAAGCTACCAGCTTGTGTCATCATCACTCCACAAGTGATCTGTGAGAATGCTTTAACATGATTGGGTCCTTATCCTGCTTGCTGACATCCCTATTATTGCATACCTGGAGTTCCGATCTGATACTAATCAGGAAAGCAGGAAATCATACCCTAGAGAGAGATTGCTAGATCTTTATGGGATGCAGTGAGCACAGTTGCTTTGCTGTTGACCGCTAAATCTAGCCATGGCCTCCAATGCACTGAGCAATGACATGGGGCAGCTGCTCATAATACTCAATATTTCATGTGTGGCCATCCCTGTCATATTTCTGTAATTCATATCAACATATCACTCAATCATAAACAAATTTCTTGTGTACAAATATAATTGGACTCACTGTCCCCAAATGATTTAACTTCTAGTTGAATATTCCCTTCTCAACAGTGACAGCAGACCACAAATAAGTTAAAGTAATCTACAACAACTGAAAACTAGGGGCAAGTGTAGGAACATTGAAATAATAATGATTCTTATGACTAGGATGATTTACATCTAAGGGGATGGTAGCACAATGATAATGTTAATGGACTAGCAATCCAGAGGCACAGACCAATGTCCAGAGACAGTTCAAATCCCACCACGGCATCTGGGGGAATTTAAATTTAATTAATAAATTGGGAATAAATTGTTAGCACAGTATCATGAAACTATCATGTTGTTATTAAAATGGTTCACTGCCCTTCAGGGATTGAAATCTGCTGTCCTTACCCTGTCTAGCCTCCAAGTGACCTCTGTCCCAGAGAAACATTGATTCTTAATGGCCCAGCAAGCCACTCAGTAAGGGACATTCGGGATGGGCAGTAAATGCTGATCTTGCCAGTGATGCTCACTTCCCAAGAATGAATAAAAAATGTAGTATTTACAGTTGAAATGTTGCCGTCATGTATTTTGTAGTGTCTTGCAAGTTGCATCCAGAACTTGACTTGAAGGATTGCAACTAATGCCGTTATTCTAAAGTTTGCAGGTTTGTTATGAAAAACATGTTTTAAGTTCAGAACATTTAAATTAAAGAAGTGTTTTGTAGCAAAGTATTTTGCCAAGAACAATAGAGGCAAAATAAATCATTTTAACACCCCCAGTCCCTCCCAAATTTCAGATTTTGTGACGGTGGGATTAATGTGCAAACTAAACAGATGGTGGAGCTGGCCTATTTGCTCGAAGATTAGGATTGTTTTATTAAGAAATTGTAATTGGTATTAATTTTCTTCAACAGTGCATTTGATAGTGCTTTCCTTACTGATTAGAACTAAAGGGATCTGTAAGGTAAACGATAAAAACTCCTGATTAAGAAAGTGCACTATAAACCAAATAAAAGCAAAAAAAAACATAGCTAAAACAGCGCCTGTCAAAGAAAAACAAAGGTAACGTTCCAGGCCAATTCACTTTATCAGAATTGGAAGAAGTTAAGAGATGTAACAGATTTTAAGCAAGTGGCAAGAGAAGAGGGAAGGGGAAAAACAAATACAAAGGAAGATGTGTGATAAGATGGAAGGCAAGAGAGATTAGCTGATAGTAATGGGAAAGGAAATAAGTGAAAGATGGATTTGACGAGGTGTAAATGGCAACAGCAGAAACATTACCAAGAGCTGTTGTATGAAAAAATGGGGACATAATCTGAAATCATTGAACTCTATGTTGACCCCGGAAGACTGTGAAGTGCCTAATCAAAAGATGATGTGCTATTCCTCAAACTTACATTGAGCTTCTTTGGAACAGTGCAGGAGGTCAAGGTCAGAGTGGGAGCAAGATGGAGAATTAAAATAACAGGCAATCAGAAGCTCCAGGTCATACTTGCAGACTGGACAGAAACCTTTCACAAAGAAATCATCCGATCTGCATTTTGTATTTGCAATGTAGAGACGACTGCATTGTGCACAGAGAATACAATATGCTAAATTGAAAGTAGTATAAGAAAATTACTGTCACCTGGAAGGAGCATTTGGGGCCCTGATCAATGAGAAGCAAGGAGTTGAAAGGACAGATGTTTCATTTCCTGCACCTGCACAGAAAGGGGCAGTCATGTTGAAGTTGATTAAAAAGCAGACCAGGGTGGCATAAAGGGAATGGTCTGCTCTGCATGTAGATAAGGGAAGAGAAGAAAAGATGTAGTTGGTGCTGGTATCACATTGCAGGCGCCAAGAACGAGAAGGATGATTCGTTAAATGTGGAGGCTGGTGGGGCGGATGGTGAGAACAAGGGAAACCTATCCACGTCTCTGGAAGGGGTGGGGGGGTTGGTGGTGAGAGCCATGGTTCTGGAAATGGGATGAGACCTTTCAAGAGTCCTGTCACCATGCTGGAGGAGGATTTTCAGCTGAGGAAAAAGGAGCACAATTGGAAACACTGGTATGGAATGTTGCATCGGAACAAACATGAGAGTCACAGAGAACCTGGAAGAAAGTAACTCCTAACAGGAAGCAGGGTGTGAAGAAGTGTAACCAACGTAGAATCAATGGGCTGAAGATAGCGAAAGTCAGTGATGGACCATATAAAGCAAAGAGACAGCAAAGTTAATGAAATTTTCCAGTTCGGGGTGAGAGCAGGAAATGGCAGCAATACCAACATTAAGATACTGGAAAAAGAGGCATGAGGGAGTGTGTCCAAGTTGGACTTGGGAAAAAATGTTCCACATATCCGATAAAAAGAAAAGAGGTATAGCTAGGATCCAGGAACACCTTTTATTAGGATGAAGTGAATGGAATCAGAAGGAGAAGTTATTATAAGATAACTTGGGCACTTAATGCATTACAGGTGAGATTTTATATTTGATGTTTTGCCAGCTTAATATTGTATCTCGAACAGATGGTTACCCCCAGTGAAATCATGCCTGCAGCTGATTCCTGTTCCCAAATATGAAAGAAAGGGATGCTTGCAACAACATAATTTCCAACTCATTGCGTGTAGAGTCACAACCAAAGTGTCAATCATCTGAATTATGCCAACAGTTACTAAGCATATTTCTACATCTGGCGCCCTTGCATATTCTCCGTATATTCCACCATTTCAGGTCTAGTACGGCTATCTACAGATTGCTGGGCAACAAAGCTGTCATGTAGAGCTCCTGATGAACTAATAGTACCAGCCAGTTTTCTATGACTTTGTGAATTTACCTCTTACCAGTGTACCTCACCCATCCTTGCACAGCATTCCTGTACATGGTAAGAACTGATCCTTGCTTTCCCCACTCTGTGCTTACACTTCTAACTTTGGTTCTGGACTATAAGTTGCTTTGAATGCCTTTAACACTACTCTTTGATAATGGGATAAATGGTATATGTTTTTAAAAAGGGACTCATGTCAGACTTACAACCCACAATGGTAATATATCTAGCAAGCTATATGGCTAAAAGCTCATCTACTGATAAGACACACTGTAACATCAGTCAAGGTAATGATTTGATCACAAGTTTTAACAGCTGAAAGTCCAGTCTACCATCACTATAATTATAAAACTATTCTCTGGGACTGGATAGGTTTCTTACTCCACAGTTCCGTTTTTTAAAATTTAGCAGAAATACAATAGAACCCTTTTACTTCTCTGATAGCACACTAAGTATATCGAGATGTTGCTTCACCAGTCAGTTTTACATTCATCTTCACTTGCTTCCCCCTATCCAAAAAAAGCATCATTGCTGGAGGGTGAGTATGATAAAATCTTAATGCCTATCCTCAATAAATCTGGCCTAATCCACTTCACACTGCTGTTTGAATCGCTATAAAGAGCAGTCTAGAAATGAGAGAAGAGTAGTAGTAATAATAATAATTTAATAAAAGAGAGTGCCAAATCAACTTGCTCCAAAAAGAAAGCACCTAAGTGTTGGATAATGACAAGGCAACATTGGAAGAGCACATCAACCTATCACAGAACCAGTTGGCAAGAGGAACTCAAATGCTAGTTAGGGGGTCGCTCAATTTTAAACGGGCAAATTATTTTTGATTCCGGATATGAACTGTCAAATGATGGCAAACTAATGAAGAAAAAGCAGAAGTTTTTACTGTTATTTTCTTCCAATGCCAAGGAGAGGAAAACCGTGTCAGAGAATTGAAAAGGTGCCAAAAGTGACACCCTTCTTTTTAAAAACAAGGACACCATGATATACCACAGTTAATTGGTGTTCAATGGTCAGTAAACTACTTAGAGTCAATAATGGAGGATCAAACTGCAGGATCAAATCCTATTCCTATGTTACTAGGTTCTTAAATTCCAAAGTACTTGGACAGGTCAACATAGATTTCCAATAGGTGTGTTGTGCTTAACCAACGTCATGACATTATTTACAGAAATTAGCAAATAGACTAAGGAAATGCACTACATTTAGTTTACATACATTTTCAAAATGGTACATCTGTAAAAGATGATATATAGGAAAACGAAATATTTGCACATGATAGAGATACCTGGAGGTCAGGAAGCAAAGTGTAGCAGAAAAAGACGTTCTCATTAGAAAGAAGAGGCTACAAATGTTTTATAGGAGTCTCTGTGATTACTTTAGTTACTATACATTAAGGTAAAGATTTCAGAACCGCTGATGACATCAAATTAGTGTACAGAAAGTAAGGATGGGCTTGTGATGGATGGATAGAAGTAGAATGGGCAGGCAGGTGTAGTTCAGTGTGCAGAGGAGTACAGTAAGTTGTGCGTTATTGGTACCCTCCCAACTAGAATTCTCTAGTTACTGGAATTTCTGACAGCAACATTTTATTTTTAAAAAGACCAGTCACTTTCAGTGTTCACAAAATGCATTCTTTTTTTTAAAAAAAGCTAGCACCAAGAGATTGCAAATCTGCAGAAATTGTTCTTAGGCTTTACAATTATCGGGTCAGTTTTTCCTGGCCTAAGATATACTCGCGGTGTCAGCTTGGTCTTCAGTTGCTGTGCTTTTACTGTAATGCCTTGCTGTGCTGTGGCCCTTGACTGCCCAGCTGCTTCTCCTCTATCTTCAACTCTTAAAGATAGAGCAACACCTTGTCTTATGTCTGGAGTAAAGTACCTCCCTATTAATGAGCGTTTTTGACTAGGCTGCACCACCCATTCCCCATGCATGCTAGACAACAAAGATTGTAGTGCACATATTGAATGGCAAGGCTTTAAATGGAATGGGAATGCAGAAGGACTGTGGTGTGCAGATACACAGGCCATTAAAGACAACAGCACAATAAATATGGTCATAAAAAAGGGCACATTAAATCCTTTGTATTCTATGCAACAATACTAAACTATGAAGAAGAGGGTTAAGCAATGCGATTGACTTCGAACTGCCCTTTGAAATGGTGTAGCAAGCCACTCAGTTATATCAAATCACTAAAAATTCTAAAAGGAATGAAACCAGACAAACCAACCAGCATCGACCTGTTGACCCTGCAAAGTCCTCCTTACTAATGTCTGGAGGTTAGTGCCAAATTTAGGACAGCTATCTCACAGACAAGTCAAGCAACAGCCATACTCCTGGAATCATACCTTACAGACGATGTCCCAGACACCATTATCACCACCGGCAGGTCAGACCCAGCAGATGTGGCTGGTTTACAGTCAGGAGGGAATTGCCCTGGGGGTTCTCAGCATTGACTCTGGACCCCATGAAGTCTCATGGCATCAAGTCAAACATGGGCAAGGAAACCTCCTGCTGATAACATACAGGCCCCCCTCCTCAGCTGATGAAGCAGTGCTCCTCTATGCTGATTACCACTTGGAGGAAGCAAAGGGTGGCAACAGCACAGGATGTACTCTGGCTGGGGGACTTCAATTTCTATCACCAAGGGTGGCTCGGTAGCACCACGACAGACTGAGCTGGCCAAGTCCTAAAGGACGTAACTGCTAGACTGGGCCTGTGGCAGGTGGTGAAAGAACCAGTAAGAGGGAAAAATATACTTGACCTCATCCTCACCAATCTGCTTGCTGCAGATACATCTGTACATGACAATAGTGGTAGGAGTGACCACTACACAGTCCTTGTGGAGACAAAGACCTGCTTTCAACATCATGTTGTGTGGCACTACCACTTTACTAATTGGGATAGATTTCAGACAGATCCAGCAACTCAAGACTGGACCACCATGAGGCACTGTGGGCCATCAGCAGCATCAGCAGAATTGTACTCAGCCACAGTCTGTATCCTCATAACCCAGCATACCCCCCACTCCACAAATACCACCAAGCCAGGGGCTCAGCCCTGGTTTAATGAAGTGCAGGGGGGATGCCAGGAGCAGCACCAGGCATACCTCAAAATGAGATGTCAACCTGGTGAAGCTACCACACAGGACTACTTACATGCCAAACAGCATAAACAGTAAGCAATAGACAGAGCAAAGTGATTCCACACCCAACGGATCAGATCTAAGCTGTGCAGTCCTGCCACCTCCAGTCGTGAATGGTGGTGGACAATTAAACAACTCACTGGAGGAAGCGGCTCCACAAACATCCCCATCCCCTATGATGGGGGAGCCCAGCACATCAGTGCAAAAGATAAGGCTGAAGGATTTGCAATAATCTTCAGCCAGAAGTGCCAAGCGGCTGATGCACCTCGGCCTCCTCCATAGGTCCCCAGCATCACAGATACCAGTCTTCAGCCAATCCAATTTATTCCATGAGATATCAAGAAATGGCTGAAGGCACTGGATACTGCAAAGGCTATGGGCTTTGAGAATATTCCATCAATAGTACTGAAGGCTTGTGCTCCAGAACTTGCCACGCCCCTAGCCATGCTGTTCCAGTACAGCTACAACATTGGCATCTACCTGGCAATGTGGAATATTGCCCAGGTATGTCATGTACAAAAAAAAGCAGGACAAATCTAACCCGGCCAATTACCATCCCATCATTCTACTCTCAATCATCAGTAAAGTAATGGAAGTGGTCATCAACATGCAGCCATCAAGCTGCAGTTGCTTAGCAATAACCTGCTCACTGACACTCAGTTTGGATTCCACCAGGGCCACTTAACTCCTGACCTCATGGCAGCCTTGCCTCAAGCACGGGTAAAAGAGCTGAACTACAGAGGTGAGGTGCGTGTGACTGCCCTTGACATCAAGACAGCATTTGACCAAGTGTGACATTAAGGAACTGGATTCAATGGGAATCAGGGGAAAGCTCATCGGTGGTTGGAGTTATACTGGCACAAAGAAAGATGCTTATGGTTGTTGGGGGTCAGTCATCTCAGTTCCAGGACTTCATTGCAGGAGCTCTTCAGGGTAGTGTCCTAGGCCCAACCGTCTTCAACTACTTAATCAATTACCTTCCTTCCACCATAAGTTCAGAAGTGGGAATGTTCATCGATGATTGCTCAACATTCAGCACCATTCATGTCTCCTCAGATACTGAAGCAGTCCATGTCCAAATGCAGCAAGATCTGGACAATATCCAGGCCTGGGCTAACAAGTGGCAAATAACATTCACACCACACAGATGGCAGGCAATGACCATCTCTAACAAGAGACATTCTAATCATCATCCCTTGACATTCCATGTCATTACCATCGCTGAATCCCCCACTAACAACATCCTGGGTGTTGCCATTGACCAGAAACTGAACTGGACTAGCCATATAAATACATATAAATACTGACGCTACAACAGCAGATCAGAGTTTAGGAATCCTGTGATGAGTAACTTACCTCCTGACTCCCCAAAGCCCGTCCAACATCTATAAGGCACAAGTCAGGAGTGTGATGGAATACTCTCCACTTTGCTGGATAAGTGCAGTTCCAGCAACACTCAAGAAACTTGACACCACCATGATAAAGCAACATGTTTGCTTGGCACCCCATCCACAAACATTCACTCCCACCCCCCCACCCCATTGTGGGCAATAAATGTTGATCCAACCAGTGATGCCCACATCCCATAAATGAATATTTAAATAAAAGTGTAGGTTAACTTGGGGTATTACCAAGGTTGTAGAGACTTGGAGCCTTTTCATTAGAACTGGGATGATGAAGAGGTGATCCAACTGAAGTCTTGAAGGTTATGAAAGGTTGTTACAGTGATAGGTTGCAGGGCAAGAAGTTAAAGATAACCAGCAAGAATTGAGAGATAAAGTTAGGAAAGATTTACTCAAAGGGCTGTTAGGATGAGAAATTCTCTAGCACAAACTGCCACTGCAGTAGTCTGTCATACCTGTGAAATAGGAAATTAGTTACATGGGCACAAGGGGAATATTCAAGAGTCAGGGGAGTAGAAAGAAAAAATGAGATTGCCAGGAGAAAAACCATTACTGAAGACTTAATGGCATGTTTCTGTGCTACAACCTGCTAGAAAGTTAAATTTGACAGTTACTAGTTGAACACAGGGTTAATAAACACCATGCTGCTATTCAGGTATCCATTGGAAATCTGATTTGTTACAAAAACAACATCCTTAGAGATGAAATAATCAGTCTAATTTGTCTTAAGTGCTAGACCGAAGCAAATGACGATCAGCACAATAAAAGATAACGCTATTTTCCATTTGTATTTCAACTCTTATTAAAAAAGAAATAGGCCTTGAATCCAACATAAGGAGTCATCAAAATTCTTACAAGAACGTTTTAGCACAACATAAATCTTGCTTGAAGTTTCATAGAGTCTCATCTCATCATTATGCCATGAAGCTATAGAAGTAATTGCCAGCAGCTGTCACATTTGTTCCTAGCCCACAATGTCAGTGGAGAGAGAAACTATCAAAAAATAAAAGAGAGACAATGACAGAGTATAGATTAAATACCACAGTGGTTAGATGTAACATCTAACATTTTTTTAACCAGGGTCGGATTAATACACAGGCCTACTGGGGCCCAGCCAAACATGGGGCCTCACCACAATGAAGAGAAGCTGCACCAACCTTCAAATCAACTTCATTTTTAAGTGTACTTATGACAGGGTTTGCTTTCTTATTAATGTGGTATATTAACATTGTACAGGCCTAATCCTTTTACGACACATTTGTGTTTTTAACTGCTTTGTGGTGGGAGGGGGTGGGGTGTAGAGAGCATCAAATACAGCCCCATGACCTCTTAATCAAGCTGTGAGGCAATGCTATTTCTGTCATAATATACACTTGCTTAGTTTTTGAAAAAATAAATGTTTTGTGTTAGGGGAGAGCGGATTTTAAAATAAGGCAGAATCTGGCCAAGGTAGACTGGAAACAGCTACTTGTGGGGAAATCTACAGAGGAGCGGTGGGGGGGTGGGGGGTGTTCAAAAAGGAAATGGGGAGGGTACAGGCTCAATGTGCTCTCTCTGGGGTGACCGGTAGGAGTAACAAGCCCAGAGAACCATGGGTGACCAGAGATATTCAGGATACGATGAGAAGGAAAAGAGAGGCTTTTAGCAGCTACAAGGCAAGCAAATCAGCAGAGTGCAGGGTGGAGCTTAGGAAAGCAATTAGGAGAGCAAAGAGGGGATATGAGAAAGCTCTGGCTGGTAAGAGTAGGGAAAATCGCAAGATATTCTATAAGTATATCAATGGGAAGAGGATAACCAGGGGAAGAGTAGGGCCCATTAGGGACCAAGGAGGCAATCTATGGGTGGAGCCAGAGGACATTGGTAGTGAGTGTTGAACGAATACTTCACATCCGTCTTCACCCAAGAGAATGAGGATGAAGTTATCGAATTCGGGGAGGGAGACTGCAAGGTTCTTGAGCAAATTGATATAGGGACTGACAAGGTATTGGAGGTGTTGGCAGGCTTAAAAGTGGATAAATCTCCAGGTCCAGATGATTTGTGTCCCAGACTGCTGAGGGAGGCAAGGGAGGAGATCGCAGGGGCTCTGACCCAAATTTTTCATTCATCTCTGGCCACAGGGGAAGTGCCAGAGGACTGGAGAACAGCTAATGTGGTTCCACTATTTAAGAAGGGTTGTAGAGATAAGCCAGGGAACTACAGGCCAATGAGTCTCATGTCAGTGGTAGGGAAACTATTGGATGAAATTCTGAAGGAGAGAATCTATCTCCATTTGGAGGGGCAAGGTTTGATCAGGGGTAGTCAGCATGGCTTTGTCAGAGGGAGGTCATGTCGAACAAATTTGATTGAATTTTTCGAGGAGGTGACCAGGTGTGTAGATGAGGGTAGTGTAGTTGATGTAGTTTATATGGATTTCAGCAAAGCCTTTGTCAAGGTCCCACATGGGAAACTTATAAAGGTGGCGAATGCACATGGGATACAGGGTAATTTGATAAGATGGATTCAAAATTGGCTTAGTTGTAGGAGACAGAGGGTGATGACAGAAGGATGCTTTAGTGACTGGAAGCCAGTGTCCAGTGGCATACCACAGGAATCTGTGCTGGGTCCCCTTTATTCATCATTTATATAAACGATTGACGGGTTGCATCTAAACTGGAGGGGCACCAATATCCCGGCTGCGAGGTTTGCTAGTGTCACTCAGGAGGGTTTAAACTAGTATGGCAGGGGGGTGGGATCCAGAGCAATAGGTCAGCAGGTGAAATAAATGACCGGGAACCAGTGAATATGGCCATTAGGAGTAAGAGGAAGGGCAGGCAGGGAGAAATTACTGAACATAGTGGGACTGGGGGTCTGAAATACATTTGTTTCAATGTGAGAAGTATAACAGGCAAGGCAGATGAGCTTAGAGCTTGGGTTAGTACTTGGGATTATGATGTTATTGCTATTACAGAGACTTGGTTGAAGGATGGACAGATGTTCCAGGATTTAGATGTTTCAGGCAGGATAGAGAGGGATGTAGAAGAGGTGGGGAAGTTGCACTGCTGGTTAAGGGGAATTTCACAGCTGTAAGTCAGGAGGACACCTCGGTGGGCTCATGCAGCGAGGCAATATGGGTAGAGCTCCAGAATAGGAAGGGTGCAGTCACAATGTTGGGGGTTTACTATAGGCCTCCCAAATGCTGGTGGGAGATTGAGGAACAGTTATGTAGGCAGATTTTGGAAAGATGTAAAAGCAATAGGGTTGTTGTTTGGGTGATTTTAACTGTCCCTATATTGACTGGGAAACACTTAGTGCTAGGAGTTTGGATGGTGCAGAATTTATAAGGTGCATCCAAGAGGGCTTCCTGAGACAATATGTAGATAGTCCAACTAGGGAAGGGGCAATACTGGACCTGGTATTAGGGAATGAACCTGGCCAGGTGGTTGAAGTTTCAGTAGGGGAGCATTTCGGGAAAAGTGACCATAATTCAGTAAGTTTCACAGTGCTGATGGATAAGGATAACAGGAGTCCTCGGGTTAAGGTGATTAATTGGGGGAAGGCTAATTATAACAATATTAGGCAGGAACTGAGGAATCTAAACTGGAGGCAGATGTTTGAGTGCAAATCAACAACTGACATCTGGGGGGCTTTCAAACATCAGTTGACAAGAATTCAGGACCGGCATGTTCCTGCTAGGATGAAGGATAAGCATGGCAAGTTTCAGGAACCTTGGATAACGAAGGATATTGTGAGATTAGTCAAAAAGAAAAGGGAAGCATTCATAAGGGCTAGAAGGCTGGGAACAGATGAAGCCTGTGGAGAAAATAAAGAAAGTAGGAAGAAACTTAAGCAAGGAGTCAGGAGGGCTAAAAGGGGTCATGAAAAGTCACTGGCAACCAGGATTAAGGAAAATCCCAAGGCCTTTTATACATATGTAAAAAGCAAGAGGGTAGCTAGGGAAAGGGTAGGCCCACTCAGGGACAGAGGTGGGAATCTGTGTGTGGAGCCAGAAGAAATGGGAGAGATACTAAATGAATACTTCTCATCAGTATTCACCAAAGAGGTCTTAATGGTCGATTTGTCTAGGTAAGATAGCCTGGATCATGTTGAGATCAAAAAAGAGGTGTTAGGCATCTTGAAGAATATTAAGGCGGATAAGTCCCCAGGGCCAGATGGGATCGACCCCAGAGTACTGGGGGAGGCAAGGGAGGAGATTGCTTGGGCCTTGACAGAAATCTTTGTATCCTCATTGGCTACGGGTGAGGTCCCAGAGGACTGGAGAATGGCCAATGTTGTTCCATTGTTTAAGAAGGGTAGCAGGGATAATCCAGAAAATTACAGGCCTTGCGTCAGTGGTAGGGAAATTATTGGAGAAGATTCTTCGCGACAGGATTTACTACCATTTGGAAGCAAATGGGCATATTAGTGAGAGGCAGCATGGTTTTGCGAAGGGGAGGTCATGTCTTACTAACTTGATTGAGTTTTTCGAGGAAATGACAAAGATGATCGACGATAGAAAGGCAGTGGATGTTATATACATTGATTTCAGTAAGGCCTTTGACAAGGTCCCTCATGGCAGACCAGTACAGAAGGTAAAGTCGCATGGGATCAGAGGTGAGCTGGCAAGATGGATACAGAATTGGCTTGGTCATAGAAGACAGAGGGTAGCAGTGGAAGAGTGCTTTTCTGAATGGCCAGCTGTGACTAGTGGAATTCCACAGGGATCAGTGCTGGGACCTTTGCTGTTTGTGGTATACATAAATGATTTGGAGGAAAATGTAACTGGGCTAATTAGTAAGTCTGCAGACGACACTAAGGTTGGCAGAGTTGCAGATAGGGAAGAGGATCTTCAAAGAATACAACTGGATATAGATCAGTTGGAGACTTGGGCAGAGAAATAGCAGATGGAGTTTAATCCGGACAAATGCGAAGTAATGCATTTTGGAAGATCTAATACAGGCAGGAATTATACAGTAAATGGCAGAACCCTTAAGTGCATTGATGGGCACAGGGATCTGGGTGTACAGGTCCATAGGTCACTGAAAGTGGCAACGCAGGTGGATAAGGTAGTCAGGAAGGCATTTGGCATGCTTGCCTTCATTGGCAGGGGTATTAGTATAAAAGCTGGGAAGTCATGCTGCAGCTGTATAGAAACTTGGTTAGGCCACACTTGGAATATTGCTTGCAATTCTGGTCACCACATTACCAGAAGGATATGGAGGCATTGGAGAGGGTGCAGAGGAGGTTTACCAGGATATTGCCTGGTCTGGAGGTTATTAGGAATGAGGGAAAGTTGGAGAAACTCGGATTGTTCTCACTAGAGCGACGGAGATTGAGGGCGACTTGATAGGAGTTTACAAAATTATGAGTGGCATTGACAGACTAGATAGTCAGAAGCTTTTTCCCAGGGTGGAAGAGTCAATTACTAGGGGACATAGATTTAAGGTGAGAAGAGAAAACTATAGAGATGATGTGCGGGGCAAGTTTTTTTTTTTACCCAGAGTGTAGTGAGTGTCTGGAATTCGCTGCCAGAGGAAGTGGTGGAAGCAGGTATGATAGTGGTGTTTAAGAGGCAACTTGACAAATACATGAATAGGATGGGAATAGAGGGATAGGGACCCCGGAAGTACAAAATGTTTTAGTAGACGGGCAATATGATTGGCGCAGGCTTGGAGGGCCGAAGGGCCTGTTCCTGTGCTGTACTTTTCTTTGTTCTTTGATATAGATGAGTATGTGGGGGGTAGGGTTAGTAAGTTTGAGGATGACACAAAGATTGGTCGGGTGGTCAACAGTGAGGTTGAGTTTCTTGGGCTACAGGATGATATAGACAGGATGGTCAAATGAGCAGATAAGTGGCAGATGGAATTTAACCCTGAAAAGTGTGAGGTGATACACTTTGGAAGGAGTAATTTGACAAGGAAATATTCAATGAACGGCATGGCTCTAGTAAGTTCTGAGGAACAAAATGACCTTGGCGCGTGTCTCCATAGATCCTTGAAAGCTGAAGGGCATGCTAGTGGGGTGGTGAAAAAGGCATATGGTTGGTGCAGATTCTCTTCATTGTGGTGAGGCCCCATGTTTGGCTGGGCCGTAGTAGGCCTGTGTATTAATCCGACCCTGGTTAAAAAATGGGCCTATATCAATTGAGGCATAGATTACAAAAGTAGGGAGATCATGTTGGAATTGTATAGAACCTTGGTGAGGCCACAGCTGGAGTACTGTGTACAGTTCTGGTCGCCACATTATAGGAAGGGGGTGCAGAGGAGATTCACCAGGATGTTGCGTGGGATGAAACATTTAAGTTATGAAGAGAGGTTGGATAGACTTAGGTTGTTTCCGTTGGAGCAGAGAAGACTGAGGGGTGACCTGATTGAGGTGTACAAGATTATGAGGGGCATGGACAAGGTGGAGAGGGAGCAGCTGTTCCCCTTAGTTGAAGGGTCAGTCACAAGGGGGCATAGGTTCAAGGTGAGGGGCAGAAGGTTTGGGGGTGATGTGAGGAAAAACTTTTTTACCCAGAGGGTGGTGACGGTCTGGAATGTGCTGCCTGGCAGGGTGGAGGCGGGTTGCCTCACATCCCTTAAAAAGTAAAAAACAAAAACAGAATTACCTGGAAAAACTCAGCAGGTCTGGCAGCATCGGCGGAGAAGAAAGGAGTTGACGTTTCGAGTCCTCATGACCCTTCGACAGAACTTGTCACAAGTTCTGTCAAAGGGTCATGAGGACTCGAAACATCAACTCCTTTCTTCTCCGCCAATGCTGCCAGACCTGCTGAGTTTTTCCAGGTAATTATGTTTTTGTTTTGGATTTCCAGCATCTGCAGTTTTTTTGTTTTTATCCTTTAAAAAGTACCTGGATGAGCACTTGGCATCATAACATTCAAAGCTATGGGCCAAGTGCTGGTAAATGGGATCAGGTGGGTAGGGCAGGTGTTTCTCAAGCAATGGTGCAAACTCGATGGGCCGAAGGGCCTCTTCTGCACTGTGAGATTCTGTGAAAGCTTTGAAATTTCAGCCCTTAGGACTTGGTACTAACTCAGCAAACATCCAGAATGGTGATGTAAAATGTATCTGGCCAACATTTGCCAACCTGAAGAGGCATCATTTGCACCCCTGTGTAAGCAAAAAAGATTTCTCCTCCACTCCAATGCCAAGCTGCTTTATAAGCATTTCCTTCTTCACAAAGTCAGAACGTCAACACACAAAGCATTTTAAGTTGTTGCAATGTTAGGCAATGCTGCAGGTTCCTGCATATTTACAAGGTTAACGATGGCCCTTTGATCCTTCAAAAAAAATGTTCGCTGGATGTGTGCATGACACTAGTAAGGCTGCAGCCCTTATGTCAATGACTCACCTACAATGATGTAGATTTCCAGAGTTCAACGACAGTTAAAGACTAGCCATACATGTCCACATCAAGATGATGATCTCACCCTTCTCATGGTGCAAGTCACAGGACAGGCAGTTGTTGAAGTAACCCTTGTGAGTTGCTGCAGTGCGGAAGGAGTTGATAACGAATCCAAGGAGTACGGGTACCAATCTTGCAAACTGTCCTGTCCAGGAGGGTGTCCAGCTTCAAGTGTTGGTGCATTTGTGCCCATCCAGATGAGCAGTGAATAATCCATCCTATTTCTGACTTGACTTGTACGTGGAGAATCTTTGATGGATCAAGTGGTGAGCCAATTGTTGAGTATACCAAGCTTTTGTCCTTCTCGTGCAACGATTAGGTTGATGTGGGTGGTCCAGTTCACTTTCTGGCCAATAGTTACTCCATGATGGTGATGGTAGGGGATTTGGTGATGGAATTTTGTGGAAGGTCAAGGGAAGATGGAGAGACTTTTCTTATGTTTGAAGTGGAAGAGTTATACTAACAGCAATAAAGGACCTTTATGTCTGGAATACATGTTTTGCACTGAACAAGACATTCATTCCAATGTAGCTTGGGGACATAGCCACTCAATCAGAAGAGACTTTACTGAATATATGAGTGGAATCACGTTGCTCCTTGTTGGAATTAGTGTGCAATATGAAGTCCTAAAGAAACACCTTATAAGGGATAGAAAGTATAGATATATAGTTGTCTAAAAATACATCTTTCTCAATCACAAATAATTGTTGTTTGTTTTTAAAAAAAGGCTTCTCTAGGACCAGTTCATCCATTCATCCCCACCAACTGTCCTAGAGCAGTTCCATTGAAAGCAATGGGGCTAAAATTCCAAACAGCCAGAGAGAATTGAACTGTTGCCAAAATCCAGAAAGCTCCATTATTCAATAACAAGAAAAAAAAACTTGCATTTATATAGTGCCTATAATATAATGGTGAAGGACTTCACAGGGGCAGTCAAACAAAATTTGATATGGAGACTCATAAGGGAGATTTTTGAGGCAGGTGACTCACTGGGAAGGTGGAGTATTTGCTTTGATTGAAGCTGCTCTGTAATGCCACGCCATCAAGATTAGTGACTGGTCGAGCAGATGAATCTCTAAACAATGATGTTTTATTCTCCTTTTATGTATAATTTTTTTTGATAAATTTGAGTTACTTTGATAAAAGGTGTTCCATCTAGATTTTCTCTCTCAAACTGTTCAATTCCAAGCTTAGCCTTCACTTATAATGGTGTGTCAGTAGTTTTCTTGACCCCACTGCAAGTTAAAAACCTGGCCACGGTTAACATTTGAACACATCCCCTTGATGACCAAGTTTCAATATTTCTCGAGGCATTTGTGGCCACGGGGATGACAGCATGAGTAGGAGTGAATGACAGTGGAGAAAACTCTCCCTACCAGACTAAATGTGGTACAATCAGCTCCAGAAATCAATTAACCAAATTTCAATCCTATCCATGGCATACGTGTAAGTAGGGCAAAAGAAAGTAAACCTACTGGTGCTGAAATGTTGTTTCTTCAAGTTGTACATTCACAAGTATTGGATGAATAAATGCATTAAGTGAATCAGGAATTTGGTTCTGAACAGACTTAGAGAGGGTTAAAATAATTCACTTCAAGTCTTTCATGCCGCCTTACAAAGCCCTTCCAATATACACACAATTAAAATACGTCTGTGTGGTTAACTTGGAAGTTGGATGCAAATGTGTTTTTCATTATTATATCCAACTAGAATTCCCCTGTGTGAGCAAGGATTGCTCCATGACAGTCTGTGTTTGAGAAGGATTAGGAATGGTTGTTTGTAGATTGCTGATCTTTTCCTTGAATATAGTTAATATACAGCAACCTTTTGGTAGTGTTGGGCTATTACTCACATTTGAGCTCAAACAAACTTAATATATCCAAAATCAACTACACTTTCTGAACACTTCTATATTTACTATGTACAGAAATACATCGGATGATTGAAACTCGGTTGCATAGCAATAGATTAACAGTGATCCAGTAGACATCATGGTTCAGCTCATTGACATCACTTGGAGCGAATCAAATTCAGAATCCGTACACTTGAATGAACTAATTGGGAGTTGATTCCTTATGTTTCAATACTTAAGATATATCTGGTCAAAATCTGCAGTAGCTGCCTCTAAAATATAGACCGGATATCTGGCACTCATTCTAAGACAGCAAACTTATGGAAAGGGTTCAGAGGACGTCTTCAAATTAGAATAGGCATTTGAACCTTCCAAGGTTAGATTGCTACCTTTGAATTGCTGTCCCCTGTATTAGTTATTGTTTTTTTTAACATTATGGCTTTTGTTTTATTTAGTAGTTTTTATTCAATTTCCCATTCAGATGTTAGCTGTGGCTCAGTGGCTGCACTCTTTCCCTTAAATCAGAAGATTCTGGGTTCAAGCCCCATGCCAAAGATCTGAGCACATAACCCACTGAGGGGGTGCTGCAGTGTTGTGGATGCTGTCATTCAAATGAGACTTTAAACTGAGATCCCATCTGTGTTCTGAGGTGGACATAAGTAGAACTATTCAAAGAGGAGGATTTTTTTTATATAAGTATCCTGACCAATACTTATCCCTCAACAAAGCAATACTGTAACAGTTAAATTAATAATTCATCTCATTGCTGGTTGTGGGAACTTGCCATCAGTCGGCAGTGTTTACTTACACTATAACAATGAGCACACTTTTACAAAATACCACAATTACCAAGTAGTTAATTGGCTGCACAACCTTGAACATTCTAATGTCATGAAAGAGACCAATTATTGACTGGCAGCAACAATTCATCTCACCATTAACTATGGAAACCAATAAAAACACCTGATAGAGAAAATAGATGGGTGTATTTGAATTTGTAGGTAGATATTAAGAGGCAATTAATTCATATGTAAGTATTTGAACTAAACTTTGCACACTAATACAGAGTGCTGATTTCAATCATAATGGATGCAAGCTAATTTGTCCCCACTTTTAAAGCAAAAAAGAGCGGAGATGATGAAAAAAGGTTTTGGCAGGTCCCATAGCACCATTTATAATGAATGTTAGCCCTGTTAAAGCAAAGTACTTAGCTGTAATCGTTCTGGCACTCTTAAGATGTACTTTGTGCCATTAAAATTTCCTTGATCCAATTCCAGTTGATACACAATCGAAAAATGAGTAGGAAAGAATGAGACAAAATATTATGCTGAGAAAGAACCGTTGATAAACAGTGTTCATTAAGGTCAGTCTCTCTTTATTCATCCCGAAATTGTGCTCAGGGGCTGTGTGCATTGTAATACAAAAAGCTAATATTGTGCTGGGTGGAACAGCACAAACCCGGATTTACAAATGGCTTTTTGATAGGGTGGGTGAGGTGGGGTGCAAAAGACTGAACCCCAAGTTTGGCCGACTGCTCCTGTTTTACACCCGACTGCTCATGAAGTACTTGACCTCAGCTTGGTTTTACTGTCCCAGCATTGCTCTACTGAGGAGATTTACTCCAAAGAGAACACTAGAAGAAAAAAAAAAGAGATGGAATTCATTCATTCACTTGCTCATCACAACTTGAAAAGGGCTGGAAAATTTCAACACACAGAGGGTGCATAAAAGTCTCTGAGGATTATGCGTGCTGCTGCGAAATAATGTGCAGTACATTTAGAAACAAAGTTACAGATTTTCATGTCAAGTCATTGTTAATATAATTGCACATCATGCAAGCCTCACAGTGAACGTGTGTCATATGTAGCAGACCCACAGATGTTAGCTTGACTCCTTTTTTCATTTGGTTCTCATTATTGACTCAAACTGACTCGAGTACTTGACTGAGGAAAACGACCATATCATTGTTTTCAGACTTCAGTCTATGACTTAACTGAAATACATCTGCCAGTACAAGAAATACCAAGTGCCTCTTGGCGCCAGGGCTGGCGCCGTAATATATGACTAGCACTCGGGATTTTTTTGATTTAAGAAGTTTGGTAACCCCCAGAAATCTATTTCACAGAACTCAGACTGTGACTAAATGTGATTCACAAACATCACTATTAATTCTTTTTAAATTCTTAAAATTTATTGCAAAATATTCACGCAAATCAGCATCTAACTTGAGAGGCATTATTGGAAAGCAGACTAAATGCTGTAACAGTATTTAACCCTCTGAACGGTGGAACAATCTCCATTTCACAATGTCGTCGAGGTACACATTTTGAATCCCCCCACATCATCCTCTGCAGTCATACTTGAGTTGCTAACAGATAAAGTCTCCCTGCTGCTGGGGTTATTTTCATCACATGACTTGCCAAGCTTTAATTTTATCGATGCTCGTAAAAGACACATGATCAGTTAGAATTTCGTAGTCTACAAGCAACATTTTTTGGGGAACTTTGCCATTTCCAGGCCCATCCCCTAAGAAAACATACGAGACAATTTTAGTATTGTTTTGCCACCCTTCATTTTTGCTGGGTGTGTGAGTAGGTGATGTAAAATTGGCACTCCCACATCACTCAGCTAAGGGCCAACCAGCCATTACACATTTGCATCAATGTGCCTCAATTGGAATACCATCCCTCACTGGACTAGTGTCAGTAGTTTCATTGCTGACATTGGGCCATCCAAGGGAGATTATCTTTAGCCCCCCCCCCCCAAACGGTGAGCAAAATAAGGTGTCCATTAGTCTAGCCAAACCAAGTTCTAAAGTGAAAGATGTAGTATATTGAGAATTGCATTGTGCACTTTGCCCCCTTAAAGCTACCATACACATGTACCAGCAGAGGCAGTCTAGGAGAATAAAAGAATCCATGTTTTAACCATGTGCAGTTCTGATTCTGAACGCATCTTGCTGTTTCTTCCCAACTTCACAAATACTAATTTGTTAACTTAATACCCAAGCCAGCTTCCTGTGTTGATATTCTTACAGGAACGATAATGATCAAGTTATTAGGTCAATATATATTATTAGGTTAACAATCTTTTGTGACCTTGCTATGGAACATCCATAATGCATAACTGTTAATCTTAATTGTATGTCTACTTTCCTTAACTTTACTAGAATGGATTCTTCTCCTCATTTGAATATTTAACTTCTCCCTTTGCAAAGCATTCTCCTCTTGAAAGGGTGGTTTAGTTTTTAGGGTACAGAACTTACTGCAGTTACTTCAACTCCCATGATATAGAGTATCAGGTGAGCAAAATAAGGTGTCCATTAGTCTAGCCAAACCAAGTTCTAAAGTGAAAGATGTAGTATATTGAGAATTGCATTGTGCACTTTGCCCCCTTAAAGCTACCATACACATGTACCAGCAGAGGCAGTCTAGGAGAATAAAAGAATCCATGTTTTCCGCACCATTTAGTGTCTCCGGGGGTAAGATTGAGATGAGGAATCACATTTTTGAGGTGCAGCAACTGCAAACGTTTGTACTACAATTCAGAAAATGTTTATATAAGTCAGGGTAATATTTTGCTCTTATGAAGATTTGCCCAACATACATCAAAGAGCAGCTGACCTTTTCACAAGTGATGAAAACCTTACGAAATATATTCAAGCTCACGCTCAATACATCTGTACCACCTTTTTCTCTAGACACACACCAACCTTTACAAACTGTAATTTTGAATCCACATGCAATTCATTTTAAGCACTGAAACTCAACCCTTTCATTTAGGATTTACAGTACAAGCCATGTTACATGCTTACTGTTCAGAGGGCGAATTATGAATGACAGAGGTATCAATTCAAGTTACTACTGTTGAGGTTGATCGTGCATGTGCATTCATCAATTTAATATAAGCTGACACTTATTCTATACCCGCATATTGCATATCCACCTACCTTCAAAGTAATATTACTGATAACAGCTCAAGTTGTTGCACATTGCGGACAGCTGTGAATGAATTCTGGAAAATCGTGACAAATAATTTTACGGAGAATTTACCAACAACTGCTTAACGGGCTTACCGTGCTGGATGTCTTTCATCTCCAAGTGAAGACTTGACATTAGAATTCCAACAGCTTGCGACCTCTTGTTGTTCAGAAGTTTCACAACCTGGAGCAAGAAAGAAAGAAAGAAAGAATCCAGTTGATGGAAAGCAAATCAAACACACATCCCATTTTATAAAAATAATGTAAATTTCAGGTAACTGAAGGATTTGTCTTTGAAAGTGTCTTTCGTTAACACCTTATATGATGGTGGAGCCTAGCACAATCAGGACTAGGAATACTTTCATCTTGAGGGCCAATAAAGATCAAAATTCATAAAGAAAGTGGCACTCGAGCATATTTTTAGACATTCCTCCAACAAACTGAACATGTGAAACAAGCTCAGACAAGTTTTGAATGCAGCATTGTTATCACACAAACTAATTTCCTATAAATGGTCACTGTAAGACTGGTCTTCTTTCCTCTTTTCTCCTGAAAATCAGAACAGAAGAGCACAGGGAACTGGGTACTACTAGAGGTTAGCGAATGAACCTTTCAACTTTTCAGACCTATTCCAAATCGAAGTCCAGACTGATAGTGGCATTCAGTGCATTGACCACGAGTGTCCTTTGTGAATTATATATGGTCAGTCTTGTCCTTGTTACACCATGGAACTGTGTGCACAAGTTAGCAAAGAGAGGCAATACATTTTGAGAGGAAAATTAAGAAATATAAGCAAAGTCACAGAAGTGCACGGATGACCTAAGTTTTTAGATGCATAATTCTCCCAAAGTGCACTGCCAATCAATAAGCTAATAGTGCATTTCGGTTTCTACAATAGCCAAATGGTAATAATGGGCAGAATTTTTACGTCGGTGAGCTAGGGGCAGGGCCTACTTGCCAACCCGAAAATGACATGGGATATTCAGGAAGGCGGGGGTACAGCGCGATCAGCTGACCACCCACCGACCTGTCAATGGCCAATTGAGGCCATTGACAGGATAATTAAGCCAATTAAAGGCCCTGCCCGTCCAACCTTAAGGTTGGCAGGCAGGCCAGGAGTCCCAGCGTGCAATAGAAAAAACATGAAACCTCATCCACCGGCGGGCTGAGGTTTCATGTCTGTTTTAAAAAAGTTTGTGATATTTATTAACACGTCACATCTCGTGTGACATTGTCACATGAGGGGGACGTGTTAATAATTTTTTTTATTTTTCATCTTTCAAAAACTGTCAGCACTCTCCCTGAGGCAGCGCTTAGTCTCAGGGAGATGTGCACTCTTTAGCACACATGCACGAAACAGCGCACTTTGACAGTTGGGGAATCCTTCCCCCCCTGCACAGGAAGTGCATACCTGTCGGGCAGCCCGCTGGTCAGGCAAACACTCAAGATGGCGGCAGGGTCCGTTTCGGCGGCGGTGATCGGCTGCCGGCCCGCCCACCCATCAAGGGCAAAATTCTGCCCAATGAAACTCGTACAAGACAGTGGTTAACCATGGTTAGAGTATCATGTGCAGTTTTGGGCACTGTGTTATGGAAAGAACATTAAAACCAGAGACCCTACAGGGTGGATTCACCAGTATGATGCCAGGAATAGGAAATTACTTTTAAGAGGAGACATTTGAGATACTGGGACTATTCCTGTTGGTGCAAAGGCAGCTTAAGAGGGGATTTTAAAAAGATTTTTTTTAACAATATTGCCAAGAAATAATATAGATATGAGAGGCCTCTAGCTTGGAAAAGGAGGCTAATGACCCTGTTTGACAACAAGCTCCTTCTCCTGGACAACTTTAGTTTCAAGTGCAGAAACTGCATAGAAGACAATTTGTTTTGTAATTTGGTCAACGACAAATCCGAATCACATTGAAATCTTCCCTACCTCAAATTTCAGAATTGAACCTAATGCATTGCACAATATTATCCCATATCAAAACTATTTTTGTAGCACATATAGTTAGGCATTCTAGATCTAGGTAAGAACAGCTTATCTGATTAAATAGTACTTTGCTGTGCAAAACAGTCAATTGGTCCATACTGCCATACAATATCACAAGAGCTACTGGCAATGGCATTGAGATTTGTGCAATGATGGAACACATGTAATAAGCACACAGCTCCTTTCTCCCGCCCAACACAAGATGAAGGACATTTGTGTTGGAAGCTTAAATATCTCCATTTTGCATTAACAACAAACTCTCTTTTGAGTTAGCCTAGTTAGATTGAGAGCAAAGCTCAGCTCCAGCTTCCAAAGAACATCTCCATTGGAGTTACCAGATCTGTTACATGGGTCTGAATGAAGTTCCACTAAGAACTTTACATCAAAGGTGTTATAATATGGTGCACAGTGGTGACTCCTCAATGAGATCCTGCAGAGTTGTATGTTTAAACATGAACCCTTGATTCTTAACTTTAACTATTTACAGATCCAAGGTATGGCCATGCATGGAGCAGTTGTCTCCATGCAGCCTGGCTTCCAGAGTGTTCTTTCTAGACTGATCCCCCAGAGTCTATTACCATGTAGCTCTATACATCATACTGTGGGCGGTGCTATGCTCAAATCCCAAATTAACCCTTACTCTACTGAGCATCTTTACATTACAATAGCACACTGCAGGCACATACCACAACAACAGGGATCGTTTGTTCTTTGTCTGTAGAATGGTTACAGCACAGGAGGGATCCATTAGGCCCATTGTGTTCGTGCTGGCCCTCTGAAGGATCAATTCACCTAGTGTCACTCCCCTGCCTTCACCCCGCACATTCTTCCTTTCCAGATAATAATCCAATTCCCTCTTGAAAGGCCTGATTGAACCCACCTCTTTCACACTCTTAGCCAGTCCGTCCCAGATCCTATGTATTTGCTGTGTAAAAAAGATTCCCCAATGTTTACATCAATACCTTCAGGCGAGCCGTCTTTAACCCAATTCTCACAGGTGCGTGCACACAGACACACACCACTACTTGACAATAAATTCCAATAACATTGAGAAGTATTATATCTTCCTGACATAGTGTTTTACACAAATTTAATATAACTTCCTTAATTTTGTACTTTATGCCCCTGGCCGAGGATGCCGTATGCTTTATTAACTGTTTTCTCAGCCTGCTCTGCCACCTTCAGTGATTTATGCACATATACACCCATGTCCTTCTGTTCCTGTGTCCCATTTAGATTTGCACCTCACTTAGCATTGCACCATTTTATGTTGTCCCTCCGTGTTCTTCCTACCAAAATGAATCATTTCACACTTCCCTGCATTAAATTTAATCTGCCAATTATCCACCCATTCCACCAACCTATGAACTTTTGAAGTTCTACACTACCCTCCTCAGAACACAGTACTTCCACGTTTTGTATTGCCCAAAAATTTTGAAATTATACCCTGTAACCAAGGTCTAGGTCATTAACATGCAACAGAAAAGGGCAGAGGTTCCAACACCAACCCCTGGGAAACTCTACTATAAATCTTCATCCAGTCAGTAAAACAACCAATTAACCAGCAGTCTCTTCCCTGTCACTCAAACCATTTCATATCCATTTTGCTACTGTCCCTACTGTTTCATGAGCTCTAACTTTGCTCATTCTTTATATAATCTATTTTTAAACCCAAAAAGTATTGGGCTTTTTATTTCCTTTTAAAATAACTGCGTGCATATTTTCAGGGAAATATGTACTTTAACTTGTCAAACTGTGCAATCTTGTGAGGCTATTGTGCATAGGTAGGAACAACTCACGAGACATTACAAATGCTGCTTTTGCTTTAAACAGATGGTAAATCCTGCTACTGCTTGAAGACTTTCACTTTCACCGGAAGTCCTAAGCAATTCACTGTTGAAAGAGACGATACTTAAGTATATGAAGCTTTCTTCAGTGATTACATTAGTCTCAAGGCCCTGTTTGGCATTTATATTGATCCTGCACTGTTTCAGCTTGAAACAAAAGCTTTTTTGGTGTGAAACAAATTCTAGAGCAGATTGATGTATTAGCTACCTTGAAAGTTATTCCTTTAGTGGGCAATACTTAGAAAGGAAGGTGGCGTGTTTTATTAACTGACAGGTCTAGTAATTCATTTCTTTTACCACACTAAATAAAGCCTTTCATCAAATTTGTTTTAATGGCATGATTTGGGTCAAGTTTCCTCAGAGCTGATAAAAATCTGTGACAGCCATCAGGCACTAAGAACTGAAATATTAGCCACCTAATGTATGAGATTATTGACAAGCAGTCCGTAGCTTGAAATTTTTATGAATGTTCATACAAAGGCTTGCAGGGTCCAAAGGTTTTCCTTAATGCAGTAATGTCATTCCTTTGATACACCCATTTTGTCAAACAATTTAAAAAGGATCAACTGACTTTAGTCATTCCATTGGACTTTTACCAAAAAAGAAAAAAAGGTAGATTCCATCTTGATAAGAGATATTTTGCCTTTACAAAAAAAAAAATTGCAAATAATGTCACATACTTTCAACATTCTTTCAAATTTGTACAAATATTAACTAAGAATCAGTCAACTTGGCCGTCAGTCAATGTATTACCTTGCAGTTTAATTAATGGTTTTGATCCTTCAAAAATATAATCTCGGAGCCGTCTGAGTGTTCTTTGCAATTACGTACAGGCAAAAAATAAAATTTGAATTTTGCTCCAGCAACACTATCTAAAGGCATAGGGGTTGCATATAATGTGGGATAGAGAACTAAATCAGGCTTCTTGAGTCACAGCCCCAAATATCCACCATAGCTTTCAAAGTAAAAGGCTTCCTGTAATAACATGAGACCACATAACATGGCGATATAAAACATGCTCTCTGTTCCAGGGAAATGCTCACTCTTAAACAATTTTCAATTTTTGTATCCAAACATGTTACATTCCTTTTGATATCATCCAGATCAGATCAGCACGTTTACAAAGCAGCATGAAAAACAAGAGGGGAAAAAAATCCAACAGGCCATCATTTCGGCCCCGTAAAATAAGTTGTGGATCTCATCCCAAGAAAGCAAATAAGGGTAAACGTTCCAAGATAAAACTCAAACTTCCACATGGCCTTACTTGCCACACCCTTAAAGTAATCAAGCAAAGACTCCAGAATATCAACATTATGAACAATACTTTATCAGACATATTTTGTTCCACAAGACAAATCATCTCCAAACAAATGAAATCATGACATTACATGATAAAATGAATAATCTATGTCTCCAATCTTCATCCCCATTCCTTATTCACCTAGCTTCTTTTAAACAAATCAATTAGTACACTGGTTCTGATGCAACCAATTCTGCACTGGTGGGAGCTGGGGGTAGAAAGGATTCATGTTGGTCTTGTTCTCACGTCCTCTAGTTCTAAGGTCATAGCTAAATGCAATAAGCTGCTTGTATCCACATTGCCCTACATTAGAATATTCTAACTTCTGTTGTCGTCACAAGATGTTTACTATGGTGCTTCAGCTGCACCTTAAGTGTCAGCCAACATTCTCATTATTTTACATATAGCGCAAGCTGCTGTTCTTGGTGTTCTAGGTTAGGATGTTGCCACCAATGGCAAACAAATAAATATGGCTCAATGTTCAGCAAGCACAAAACAGCAAATAATAAATCTAAGTGCATGCAAGACAATGTTTCCCAGCTTCGGTGACAGCACATTGGTTCAAGGTAAGCTTACTAAGAAATACCAGTCTCAGCTACCCTCATGACCTCTCAATACAGCTTGGATTGCAAATGCAGCAAATGATCGCTCAATACATTAAAGTCATTTTCTTACTCCAATTTTGTCATCTTTTCCAGTGGTCAGCCATTCACTTGGTGCACATATCTCCATGTTTTCTGTTGTGATGTAAATTACATTTAAGCAAATTAAATTTCTACCATCATCCCATAGCCCATAAAATTCTTCCCTGATTCCTTACTTCATAATTCTTAATATGCCCAATCCTCTGCGGATGCATTGAATTCCCATTACAATAGTCACTAAGTCACATTGGTATAATTGTTGGATATTTATTAATTCTTTCTTTCCTTTAAACACAAAAGTCTAAAAAGCTAGCAATTTAGAAGAAAGTTATGCAGAGCTCCACAGTTAGTATCTCCAGACATACCTCCTTCTATTTGTACCAATTTTCCATGTTCTACTGGAATTTTAGACTGGCTAATTATTCCACTAATTCCAGGGCCTGTAATCCTATTTAAAGCCCAAAGTCTTATCAAATGCCAATTGAAACTTCAAGTCAGTTATACTTTTTAATATCAGCTCTGGTCAAATCAATGCTTTCATCATTAATTCACAGCTATCGATACATTATTCATATGCTTGGCTGTGAATCAGACTCTCATACCTTCGGGTATAGAATTCTGCTCCATGTTCAATTTCAACAAAGGATTCAGAACACTGGGCAGAAGTACACTTTCCAAAGCTTCTAAAAACTTGACTTAAGTATATGAAATGCCCACAAAATCCAACAAGCTCTCAGAATGTTCTCAAACTTCTGTTGATCCTGCACTGGTGTTATATTCCTATTATATGTCAAACAGAAGAAGTGGTACATCTGTTTCTTCCTCTCTTCCCCCAATATGTCATGAAGTTGTATGGCCAATGTGATCAGTGACACAACTGAGCCCTTGGTTAGCTCCTCAAAATAATTCCAGTATATTTCAAAGACATAAAATCTAATGATTGCTATTCCAGACACTTGATCCCTCACACAAATCAGAAAGCATCATTTTAAAAGGAAAGGCCCCAACCAAAACAAATCATCAAGAACATTTTCACGACTGTAATAAAGAATGACTGTTATTACACAGCAAGGTGAAGCCACGTGTGAGGCCAGCAAACAATCTAAAAATATTAAATATTAGTGGAGGTGTACATAATACTACTTCAGAACAATACAAGAATTGAGAACAATTTAGAGCGTTTCCTGGTTATTTGGGTCCAAAGCAAAATAATCTCAATTTTTGTGCAGATGAAATATTCTGATGAAAGCATATCAGTATTTTTTTTTTTACAGGAGTCCTAATATGACCGAACCACCCAAAAACATCAGTAATTCTCAACTGCAGCTTTGGCACACTTGTAACCAATTTGAGAGCTCACTGATATTCAGAACAATCTCTAATCTTGTTCTAATCCATGACTGTATAGTCAAGTGCATAATGTGCAACTGTATACATATTTCACTTCAGATTGTCACTAACAGTCACACTTCCCATCACCGATCACAAAAATGACACTGAAAACTCCAAAAGAGAAAAACACTCCATTTTCGAGAATTCATTTCTAGAACTTAATCAAGGTTCTTTGCTTTCATATGAAGAGCACCACCAGTAGCTGCATAAACTATTGCAAGGCCATGGAACCGGCCCTCATCTGATATATAATTCCCAGCAGGGAATTACAGCATGCTAGTCAGGCTCATGAGCACAAGCTGATTCTTCCCTTCATAGCCTGCAATGCTTCAAAATGCTGTGAGGTTGGGTAACCAAGCAGGCAACAAGGATTAAAAATTCTCTCTTATTCAGTTACAAACCACGCAGCCTACTAATTTCACACAATCACTGCGAGAAGCATCTTTTGGCACCCAGTGGTCCAAAATGGGATCTGAAAACAAAAGGAAAGCTTGGAATCAGTTGTATTCCTAACAGGCCACAGACATCATGATGGGGCTGGGGAATGGGGATGTTGGAGAAGGGTTGCAAGGCAAGGAATGCAAGGACAGCAGTAGACTTCCTCAATGCTAAAAGATAGATTTAGTTCCTTACCAAGAAAAACAATTTGGTTTGTTTAATGCAAAACAGGATAATGAATTCCAGTCAGTTTAAATTCACAAAGGTACGTACATCTGTATCAGTAGCATCTATATATGTTAACATTCCCTTGCTAAATGGAAAGGGCATCATATAGTCATTGCAAGTGTAATTGAGGGCATATATCAATTACAAAATACTAGATCATTTATGAAAGCAGCTATTATTTCCTGATCACTTTACAAATGATACAGCACTTGAGAAATCAGTCAATGGTGTGTGTGTTTTGGGGGACAGTAAATAGGGTAACAGTAAAAACCAGTTATCAGTTTTACATTCCGGCTCATTTGCTTTTCCCCTGAATTTCATGAAAGAGCAGCTTGGTGGAGTGGAATGTTCCTCCTGTGGTATGTAGGAAGTCATGGACACACCATGTGTCCTTGACAAACACATCTGCACTAAGTGCCATCATCTGCAAAAGCTTGAGCTCTGGGCTTTGGAACTTAAGTGACGGCTGGAATAAGTGGTACATCCATGAGGCAGAAAACTACATTGGTAGCATGTTTGGAGGTGGTCACAGCACAGGTTTGGAGCACATAGGCAGAAACAGAATGGTGACCACCAGGCAATCTAAGAGAACCAGACGGGTAGTGCAGGAGTCCTGAGTTGATCTCACTTGCTAACCAGCTTTCCATTTTGAATACTGGTGAGGGTGGTGGTTCCTCAGAGGAGTACAGCAAGAGTCAAGTTCGTAGCATCTCTGTTGACTCAGTTCCACAGCAGGGGAGAAAGAAAAGTGGAAGTGCTATAGTGATAGGGGATTCATTAGTCAAGGGAACAGACAGGCATTTTTGCGGCCATAGATGTGACTTCAGGATGCTTTGTTACCTCCCTGGTGCCAGGGTCAAGGACGTCACAGGACTTTCTTCTGGAGAAAAGTGAACAGCCAAAGGTCTTGGTCCATATTAGTGGCAAAACATGGGTTTGATGAGGGATGAGGTCCTGAAATCAGATTTTATGGACTTAGGAAAGAAATTAAAAAGCAGGACCTCAAAAGCAGTAATCTCAGAATTATTCCCAGTGCCATGCACTTGGGAGCATTGGAATAGGAGGATTGAGCAATTGAACACATAACTGGAGAATTGGTGTAGGAGGGAGGGCATCAGGCTTCTGAGGCATTGAGAGTGGCTCTGGGGCAGGTGAGACTTAGTACAAGATGAATGGATTGCACTTTAGCAGGATCAGGAATAACATTCTTGCAGGGAGATTTGCTAGTGCTGTTGGAGAAGGTGTAAACTAGATTGGCAGAGGGCTGGGAACCTGAGAGGGAGCTCAGATTGGAGGGAAGCAAAACTGGTAACAGGTTGTAGAAAAGTGGTAAGTGAAATTAGAAGGCAGACAAAACAAAAGCAAGCATCAAATAGGGTCAGAATGCAGAATAATGTTAAAAAGATAGAGTTAAGGGCATGCTATCTGAATGGATACAGCACTTGCAATTAGGTAGACAATTTGAAGGCGCAGAGGTCAATGGGTACAATTTAATTGCCATTGCAGAGACGTGGTTACAGGGTGTCCAGGACTGGGAACTGAATATTCTGGGATATTCATCATTTAGGAACGATAGGCAGAGTGATAAAGGAGGTGGGGTAGCACTGTTAATAAGGGGTGAGATTCAGTATATTAGCGAGAGAGAATCTTAGATTGAAGGATCAAGATGCAGAATCAGTTTGGGCAGAGCTAAGAATCAGCAAAGGACAGAAAACATTGGTGGGAGTTATTTAGAGGCCACCAAACTGTAGTGACGCTGTGCATGGTATAAATCTGGAAGTTAAAGCTGTGCGTAACATGGATAATGCAGTAATAATGGCCGGGACCCGCCACGGGTGGGTGTGAAAAATCCTGCCTAATGGGTGACTTCAATTTACACACCAACCGGGTAAACATAATTAGCACTAGTGCTATGGTTCGTGAATTCCTTGTGTGTACGAGATGGGTTTCTGGTGCAGCACGTTGAGGAACCAACTAGGGATAGAGCTATTTTAGCTTTAGCATTATCTAATGAGGAAGGGCTAATCAATAACTTTGCTGTAAAGGAGCCATTAGGAAATAAGTTTTAAAGTGATTTAGTTCACTCTGAAACTAGGGTCCTAAACCTGAACAAAGGAAATTATGAAGATATGAGGGGCAAGTTGGCTATGGTGGACTAGGAAAATACACAAAGATGTGACAGTAGACAGGCAATGCCATTATTTAAAGAAGTATTACATGGTCTACAGCAAATACACATTCCCCTAAGAAACAAATACCCAACAGGAAAGGTGAATCAACCGTGGATAACAAATGAAGTTTAGTTTGCATTAGATCAAAGGAAGTGGCTTATAAGGATGCCAGGAAAAGTGGTAAGCCTGAGGATTGGGAGCAATTCAGAACCCAACAAAGAATGACCAAGAAACTGATAAAGAAAAGGAAAAGAGAATGTGAATGCAAGCTGGTGAGTAACATAGGTGACTGCGAACAGTTCTTTAGGTATGTGAAAAGGAAAATATTAGCAAGGACAAATGTGGGTCCATTGCAAGTGGAGACAGGAGAACTTATAATGGAGAATAGGGAAATGGGAGAGAAACAAAACAGTTACCTTGCATCTGTTTTCATGGAGGAAGATACAGAAAATCTCCCAGAAATACTAAAGAACCAAGGGAGTAGTGAAAATGGGGAATTGAAAGAAATAATATTAATAAAGAGGTAGTACTTGAAAAATTTATTGGATTGAAATTTGATAAATCCTCTGAAGCTGATGAGTTACATCCCAGGGTGTTGAAGCAGGTGGCTAGAGAGATAGTGGATGTATTGGTGGCTATCTTTCAAAATTCTAGAGATTTTGGAAAGGTTTCTGCAGATTTGAAAGTAGCAAATATTTAAGAAGGGAGGGAGATAGAAAAACTGAACTACAGACCTGTTAGCTTGATGTCAGTAGTCGGGAAAATGTTAGAATCCATTAGAAAGGATGTGAAACTGGAGACTTGGAAAATAATATGAATGGTCAGAGTCAACATGAATTTATGAAAAGGATATCATGTTTGACAAAGCTGTTGGAGTTTTTTTTTGAGTATGTTACTTGTAGCATAGATAAAGGAGAACCAGTGGATTTGGTGTATTTGGATTTTCAATGGGTACTTTTGATAAGGTCACACACAGGTTGGTAAATAAAATTAGAGCTTATGGGATTGGGGGTAAGATATTGGTAGGAATTGAGAATTTGTTAACAGAGAAAAAACAGAGGTAAGAATATGCGGTTCATTTTCAGGATGGCAGTATGTTATACTAGTAGGGTACCGCAAGGGTCAGTGGCAGGACCACAACTGTTCATAATCTATATAAATGATTTGGATATGGGGACCAAATGTAATATTTCTAAATTTGTTGATGGCACAAAATGTAGGTGAAAATATATGTTGTGAGGGGGATGCAACAAGGCTTCAATGTCTTGTTGCAATTGTATGGAGCCTCGGTGAGACCGCACTTGGAGTAGTATACAGAGTTTTGGTCTCCTTTGATAAGGAAGGATATCCTTGCAATAGAGGGAGTGCAACGAAGGTTCACCAGACTAATTCCTGGGATGGCAGGATTTTCTTATGAGGGGAGACTGAAGAAGCTGGGCCTGTATTCTCTCAATTTTCAAAGAACAAGAGGTGATCTCATTGAAAATGACAAAGTTCTTACTGGGTATGACAGGATAGATGTGGATAGGATGTTTCCCCTGGCTGGTGCATCTAGAAACGGGGAACACAGTCTCAGAATAAGGGCGGGCCATTTGAATCCGAGATGAGGAATTTCTTCACTCAGAGGGTGGTGGATCTTTGGAATTTTCTACCCCAGGGGGCTGTGGAAGCTCAATCATTGAGCATGTTCAAGACAGAAATCGATAGATTTCCGGAGACTAATGACATCAAGGGATATGGGGATAGTTGGAAAAATGGCTAAGAGGTAGATGATCTGTTTGAACAGTGGAGCAGGCTCAACGGGCTGAATAGCCTACTCCTCCAGCTCCTCTATGTTCCCTTGGAATAGAAAATTGGCTAGAGTGCAAAAAGGGGCAATGGTTCATTCAGTACCCCCACCTCAAGATGGAAGTATATCCCGTTGTGCTTTTCCTTTTTAAAAACATTTCTTTTGCACTTTGAGCATGTAGTTACACTTCAAAAGCCATTTCGCACAATCTCAGTTTCACTTAATGTCTCTCCATATTGCTGAGGAGACTGGAGCCAAGATTAGTCCCCACATGATACCCCTAATTTCCAGCAGAAATCAAAATAAATTGGTAATTCAAATACCAGAACAATCTGTTTAATCATTGGGCACCAATGCTCATCAGTAAACACTTATGCTCAATTTATTCTCCATTAGCTGAGTCAACAAACATTTTAGGAGGATAATGCATTACAGATGTACAAGTGCTAATAAATCCCTAAAACAAACCACTCTGCAGTAAGGCAACTTAATGGAAGGCCTGGGGCTTTTGAGAGCAAATATGATCAATCTATAAAAGAGCAGCTATCAATTCAGCAGTAGGTGGTTAAATGGGCCAACTAGTTCTTCTGCTGTACCCACCCCTCACCCAAACTTCAGTTTTTTTCCCCCCCTTTCACGATCTTGTAAAAGTACCAACTCACACTGGGATGAGTTCCACAAATGGTGCCTCAAGTGGTCCCTCACTTATGTACAACCTTAACCAGGAAATTCTGGCAGGTTATTCAATTACTGGAGCAAAGCAATATGCCCAACCATGACAACGTGTACTTTGGTGCAGTGGTTAGTCATTAGAGGTCAGAAGCAAAAAGCCTAGCTAATATTTCCCCCCTTGCCAAACAGTACCCTCATCATTCCAGCTTGCTCAGGTGCATTTAAAATAGACTGAAATGGACAAGATGTAACATTGTGGCAAGTTTAGTTTGTATCTACCGCACATTTTCACACTATTCAATGGATTTCATTGCTGAGGCAGAGACCAAGGTGCTGCTTACACTGAGCCAATGGCAAATTCAAACAGCACCATTTGGATTTTTGTCCCTTGTCTGAAGTTGCTGTACCACGTGTACAATTAATGGCAAGTGCCATTAGCCTCACTGCTATTCTGACAGGAAAATCTAGGCTACATCTTATACGTGACATTTTTGCAACATTAACCAAACACTTCATTAATTACATATTAAGCCGCATTTGTTAACCGCATGAATGCATGCAAAATGTTACAGGGTTTGTTCATGCTAATCTTAAAAAAAATCCATTTCAAAATGGGGGTAAGTGCTAGATTTTGCTTTAAAGTTAAACCTTTATTCTTCAAGGTGATCAAGATTCTACATCAAAACAAGTATAGAGCTCAGTGCTGAGTTTCTCAATATACAGAGCCGTTTCCTTGATGGCACATCACCATGAATGCACCCAGAGCCATCTGGATGTGACATTCAAACAAGGGCATGTTGAAGACGTGACTATTATCTGAAGGTCTGGAGAAATGTTGTTTTGAGACCTAACCCACTGGCAGCTCGAGTTATTAATACTGCTTACAGTAACATTCCATCACAATGGAAAACCAATTTGCCTCCAGCACCTATAGGCAACAACTCAGCGTTTGTGTGAGTGGGAGGGGAATGCAGATAGTACTCCTTAATCTCATTCATATTTAGCATGTGATTTGGCATCCTGCAAATTTAAGACAATCTCACTAGCAATAAGTAGATCTTAGTGATAAATAACTTGGAAAAGTTTAATGTAACCCTTCTAAGAACTATATATATTTTTAAAATAGTTCCAGTGTCAGCATGCAATGTTCAGGTAGGGAACGAAATCTTGGCTCAGCACCACACTCTCATTCCTCTCTCCAAACATCAAATTAGTTTCCTAATATTTTACACTGGACTAATTTGCCACTTATCGCCTTTTGTCTTTGAAAATTTCCAATAGTTTTGCGCTTCTGCTTGGCATCAATTCTCTCTCACGCTGTCCAGGATGCCAGACCTCAGTTCATCCAACTTCCCAAAGGGTTAACAATTTCAGAGTTTCCAATGACCTGGTTAAGAGTTGAACAATCCCTTCTTCACACAAACGCTGGCAAGATGCTAGGCATTCTCCTCCTCAGAAAAGCAGCTTTTCACATAGCGATTGCGTTGCAGGAGATCTAAGTCACTCAATTTGTCTACAGTTTAAACCACATCACACTCCAGTGAGGTGGGAACATAGTCCTGATAATTCCATGGTTGATTTAAGTCAACCTTTCAGCAGAGAGATGGCTGTTCAACTAAGGATGGGCTGCACTATTTTCAGAGTCGCGCTTATTTGATTTGAAGGAGCCTTCAGACAATCATGCCTATTTTTCCTGTTATCTCTCCATGGAGAGAACATAATCAAGCCCTGCCCCCATTTTCTTTTTTTTTTAAAAAAAAAGACAGACCACACCAAAGTTTACCGAATTAATTCCTTCAACAAAGAATTAATTACCGTAATGACCAAATCTATTAAAAGCTCCCTTCAATCTACAAAATAACCATACAATGATGCACTTCACTAAGAAAGCCAAGGCAGATATTAGATAACTTGGCAGGCAAAAAGCCTACAGGAGTGGGGTCAACAGTTAAACAGTATCCCTTATTAACACATTCTACTTGTTTAAAAAAAAACCTTGGCAAGTTCTCCAGGCATTTTTGACTCTACCAGCCATTCCAATTGTAGAATTAGCCTCTATGTCTAGACCATGGAAACAGGCCATTCAGTCCAACACGTCAGTGTGGTGTTTATGCTCCACATGAGCCTCAACCTCTTGTACTTCATCACAATCCTGCTCAATAAGTAAATCACTTTGCCAGCCTGGAAGGCAAGTTCCACCATACTACAAAGACTTGTGCCCTGGATACAAAGAAGGGGAAATTTTACTAGGTAGATTAACTTCAACTTCTGAGATGCCAGAGTTTACGGTATCGCATAGTAATCCAGAGGTTCTAAGTTCAAATCCCACCATACCTCGAGACAAAATATCCGCCTTGCCCTCCAACACACTGAGCTACTCCATGCATTTCTAAATGATAGACTGCAGCAACTCATCTAGCATTCTTTAAACAGCATCTCCTTCATCAAGAGGTCAAAACCTTGATACCACTGTAGGAGTTTCATCACAAGAATTGCAGCAGCGGAAGAAAAGAATCAGTTCGGACCAATTCTCTTCTTTCCCAGTCTTTACTGGTGTTCCATTTAAGGTATGCAAGACCAGTATTCTTATTTCCCAGTTTTTAATTTTTTTCTTGTTCTGGGGGTATTAGCTAATTCCCACCTTCTCAAGGGAACCAAAAACAGGCAATGAATGCACTCTGCACAGCACTGGCCAAGTCAGAGAGGGCCTTTGGGTTAGAGCCAAATCTCACAGGTGGTGTATAGGGCAGGGGTGGAAAAACAGCCACCTCCATGTCCATTCCCCCCTTTCCTCACTAGAAATGATCCCTGATGGTGTAAGCAAAGATCATACAGGAGTAGTAACTAAAAAAGCTAAACATTGGACTGCAATAGATACATTTCTGTCAGCATAAACACTTAGGCTATGCCAAAAAGAGGTAAGATAGCAAAATGAGATTAAATTCTTGGCTTCATCAGCTTCAAACTATCCTGATACCATCAGACTGTTGAAGTGAAGGGACAGGATTCAGAAACATTTTCCTTTATCCACACAGCTGCTCACTTTCTGTGGCCCTCTTAAATCAGGAGCCCATCAGTGGCTAAAAATAAAATTGGACCTCAAAACTACATGTAAATTCAGAGCTAAAATCAGTTTAAAAAAAAATCTATTTCTATGTTCAAGAAAAACAAGGCAATGGTTTGAGTCAAACTGCTTGACAACCCACAATTATTTGCACAATTCGCAGGCACCAACCTTTATGTGGCTCACCATCAGATTCACAGTTAAGACAGAGACAAGCCTAGTTATTTATTTTTTTAAAAAATATTTATGGTATGCCTAGTGGAATCCTTTGCTGGTGGGGTAATAAAAATTGTTAGTGATCACACAGAGAAGTTGTGACTGTTTTTAGCAAACAATTCCTTGGTGTGCGACCCATGTGAGTCTTCAATTAATCACTTCAACCTTCAGGGACTGACCATCAGTGAAGTAACTATTGATTTACTTTTGGGCCTTGCTGTATACGCATCTACGAGTGAAAGATTGGCATTTTCTATACAGGAAGTAATATAGTGCATAGACTAACACCAATTCAGATTCCCAGTCTGCGGGTCTGACTTTCAGCAGCAAAAGAAACAAGGATTGGCCTGTAATACTCATGGTACAAACAATGTGCCACATATCCCATCTCAAGGTCCAATACTTGGAAAGAAAATTGTGAACTTCTGGGGGCTTCTAATAAAATTTAGGAGCAATGCCGTTCCTTTTTATTGATTGACCATTCTAAAGAAAACCTGTGAATTTATTAATGGAAGGACAGTTGAAAAACGGGCTTTACATTTTGCACAGGTCTGTGGTTCGCATGACTGGCAAAGGAAGGCAGGTAAAATTCCACTGTTACAAAACCATCTGCCCCAAGGGTCTGGGGGCTGGACTTGATGTCCACCTGCTGGGCACGTTTTCGGCAGGGTCAGGAGCGGATAAAACATGACGGGTGGATAACCCGTCCTCCCACCTACACCTGATCCGTAATACAGAAGGGGGGATGGCCCACTAGCCCACCCATCCTTTGGCCTATTGAGGCCCTTAAGTGGCCAATTAATGGACCTCAATCTGCCTCTACTACCATAATACATTGGGCAGAGGAAGGCTGGTGAGAGTGAAGGTAATGTGGGTACATCCTTTGTTGGGGGCGAGGGGAGGGTGGTGCTATCCTCTGCGCATTAGGGACACCTCCTTAAGATCATAACCCCATCCTCCTCCCCTTTGTGTATCCCTGCCTGGCCTCCAAATTCCACACATTGCTGTGGTTGTAGATGGAAGGGCATATTGCGAGAACAGTTAATAAAGCATACAGTATCTTAGGCTTTATTAACAGGGACATTGAATACAAGAGTAAGGAGATCACATTGAACTTGTAAAATACACTAGTTAGGCCTCATCTGGAGTACTGCATCCAGTTCTGGGTGCCATAACAAGGAAGGATGTGAAGGCATTGGGCGGGTTACAGAGGAGATTCACAAGGATGATTGGGATTAAAAAACTGTAGCTATGAGGATAGATTGGAGAGGTTGGGGTTGGAGAGGTCGAGACTGCTTTCCTTGGAGAAAAAAACAGCTGAGAGGACACTTGCTAGATGTATGCAAGATCCTGAGGGCATGGACAGGGTATACAGTGAGAAACTGTTCCCACTCAAGGGAACATCAAGAATTAGAGGGCACAGGTTCAAAATAATTGGCAAAAGGAGTGAAAGTGATGCAAAGAAAATTTTTTTTACCCAGACGGTGGTTGGAGTCTGGAACAAACCTCCTGAGAGGGTGATGGAGGCAGGTTCGATCGACGTATTTAAAAGGGAATTGGATTGCTACCTGAAGAAAGAAAGAATGTGCAAGATTATAGGGATAAGGCAGGGGAGTGGGACTAGGTAGAATGTCAGAGCCAGTGCAGATTTGAGGGACTGAATGGCCTCCTTCTGCACTGAAAAGATTCTGTGATTGTGGTTCTGGAGTCACATGTAGGCCAGACCAGGTAAATAAGGCCACTTTTCTTCCCTGAAAGACATTTGGTGAACCAGATGGGTTTTTACAACAATGTTAGTCATGGTTGCCATTACTGAGATAAGCTTTATATTCTAGATCTACTGATTGGATTAAAATTCCACCACACCAGCTGCCATGGTGAGATTTGAGCCCATATGCCTGCAAGGACCTCTGGGTTACTACTTCAGTGACATTACCACTAAACCACACTATTCGAAGTGTTTTGTTGTTCTTGCTTTCAAGAAGAAAACAATTAATCAATCTCAGAAGGGGGAAAATAAAATAAAAAACAGACTTTACATAATCCGCTTAATTTGACTAGCCAGATATATCCTGTTAATTTGGAACCTTTCAAAACAAGACACCTACAGTAATTTCAAACAGCAGTGCTCGAGAGGTAAATAATTTAAGCTGGCTCACTGCTGTATTTGTTCCTGCCCCAAACCCCACGGCAACTCAGAGACCAGTGAGCGATTGCCAACTTTAGAGATATGCACTAAATTATTAAATTTTAAGGTGTGCGCTAAATATTCAAGGTTAACATCATTTCAGTTACCATGAGCAAAGCAAGCACTTATTTGCCTTTACTGCCCAATATCTAAACATCCAGTAGCCTACACCACAGATTGTAACCTTGTTATGTGAACTGTAATTTTTTTCCCCTCCATGGATTGTAGGTGTCACTAGCTAGGCCAGCATTTATTGCCCATCCCTAATTGCCCTTGAGAAGATGGTGGTGAGCTGCCTTCTTGAACCGCTGCAGTCCATGTGGTGGATTTTGACACAGCGACAGTGAAAGAAAGGTGAAATGGTTCCAAGTCAGGAAGCTGTGAGGCTTGGAGGGGAAATTTGCAGGAAGTGGCTCCCATGCATTTTCTCCCCTCGTCCTTCTGGGTGGTAGAGGTCATAGGTTTGGAGGTAGAGGTTGCGGGTTTGGATTTAACACATGCGTGATTCCCATCTTCCACAAAGCAAACCGATGCACTCTGGTGAGATGATACCAGTTGTAACACAAACCAATTTGTTTATGCAAGTGAAAAAATTAACATCTAACTGTGGTCCTAATCGTCTTCAGTCCCACCTTTTAACCGATCTTAATGGTTGCAACAAGCTCCAGGAAGTTACTGAAAGTTGACAGGGGTTGAAAAGCGGTTGGTTGACATGAGTGTGTGTAAATGCAGCAAGATTTGAGAGTTGCTGGAAAAGCAACGGTGCCCATTCCTCAGTACTGCAGTTGAGTGGTTCACTATGCTAGGAGCATAGCCTTAAAGGATGTACTTGGTGTCATACATTCTATTATACCTTGTGTGTATCTGGTACATGAACCTCTGGAAGTCAGAATAGGTAAACAGAAACTGCTCTTCCTTCAAGATCCTCCATGTTACAAGCTCTAGTGTAGTGTCTCTATGGAACTAAATGTAACATGGCTGCCCCCATACATTCTCTCATGGCAGAGGTCACATGACTATGGCAAGCCAGGTAGGCTTCAAAACCCAAACACCCCCATTTTCATTACGAACAGCAGACAACTTATCAATATGTAACTTGAGTTACCCACTATACCACAACTGGTCTCATGCATTAACAAACTGTTTGTTATTCTCATCAGCCTCTACACATATATTGCACACAGTCATTAAATCATGCAGGTGTCAATGGTATGCATGCATTGTCATTGGCTGTTTGTCTGGATGTTGTTCCTTCTCCAGGGAGTGTCACTCCTTTAGCGCTACTCATTATCGTGTTAGCTGCTGTTATTGTTCCGTTTCTGTTGTTGGGTCCTGTAGACCTCAGAATGATGGTCATTCTGTATTCTGTGCCGCTGGTGAGATCCCATCTTCCTAAGTGGCCATCTGTGAAGGAATAGCTTCTTTAGTTGCTCACCTATGTGCCAGTATGTTTGGTCATTCACTTCCACCACATACATTCAAGGTGACAACTACTCTACACATGTCCCAATTTGCCATGTGGCTGACTTCTGTTGAGAGCATTGAAGGATTGTACCCTGATTGGCTCTCCAATGCTCAACTCAGACAATAGTTTGGCAGTCTTGGCGAAATGAGATTTGGCTGCTGTTTCACCTTGATTTTTTCCACTCATGCCTGTCACTACTTTTGGCTTCAGTAGCTTTTCTATTCAAAGACTAGTTTGGGTGCGACATGGCATTATTCTGTGCACTGGACTACCTCCCAGGCATTCAATCTGTGTGTTTCTCCACTCGAGGATTGCCTTGTATACATCTGTGCTAGATTTGCTTGATTTCATGATGATTCCTTTGGGGAATTTCACTGCCGCTTCAGCCTTTCCATTCGACTGGAGATAGTGTGGAGATGACATGTCGTGCTGATTTTCCCAATCCTTTGTGAAGTGGCCGATTTCTTCACTCTTGAACTGAGGGCCATTACCACTCATCACAATGTCTGAAATACCATAATGACTTTAGTGTGCTTGCAAGCGTTCTTCTATTTCTCCTGCCATTGTTGAAGTCAGCCGGTTTACCTCCCAGTAGTCAGAATAGTAGTCTACTGTGACAAGGTAATCACTTGCTGTTTTGGTGAAGAGGTCTGCTCCCAACTTCATCCATGGTCTGTCTGGGGTGTAATGCATCATCAATGGCTCTCTAGCTTGGTATTCGTTACAATCACCACACTGGTCACTACGGTCTTTAATTTCATTGCTCATGTTTGGCCACAGAGCACTTCTCTTGTCTTCCTCAGACTCAATTCAATTCCTTGATGGTTTGCATGGATGCACTGCAGCATCTCTCCTTAGGGATGACTCCATTTCCTTTGTACAAGATGCCACCTTGGGCAGTCAATTCGGTATGGCCAATATGCTCGTGACCACAGGTGTGCCCTCGATACTCTCAGGCAATTCTTTCATCACTACTTTCTGCAGCACTTGGAGAGTTGCAAATTGTTGGGTAGTTCACTTAACTTGAGTGAGGTGCTTGTCTGTCAGATTGAATGTCTCCGCGGGGTTGATGACTTCCAGAGCATGTCGAGCTGCTGCCTCATGTGAAATCTCATAGATTGAACATTATTGTAGCATCCTGAACTTTCCTCATAGGACGTGCTGCACTTGACAGCATGCCGGCAACATACATCTGTTTCCCTTGCTTGTATGTCATGTCCAGATGATACCCCTGAATAAAGAATCATTCTTTGCAGGCCCTTTGCAGCAGATACTAGCAGTTGGAGAAAAATGCTTCAAAATGGCCTGTGATCGGACTCCACTGTTGCTTTCTCTCTCATACACAGATATTGATGAAGATGCTCATAAGCGAAAATAATAGCCAGGAACTCTTTTCGATCTGGGCGTAGCATCAGTTTGCGTTAGTGCCCTGGGTGCAAATGCAATTGGTTACCCATGCTGCTTTAGAGTTGCTCCAAGACCTGTCTCGCTGGCATCACACTGCAAGGTGACTTCAACATTGACGTCACAGAACGCTAGTACTGGCATTGTTGTCACTAGTTGTTTGATTCGAGTGAATGTTGCTTCTTGTTCCATGTTCTAATACCACTGCACATCCTTGGCAGTGAGCTTGCGTAATGATTCACATTGATGACAAATTAGGCAAAAATTTTGCTTAATAGTTCACGAATCTAACAAATTGTTGCACTGCTTTCACATCTGCTGGTCGCTATTACAGCTCTTACCTTGTCAAGATCTGGGTGAAGATCTTTTGCTGTCAGTACATGACCTATGCAGTGGATTTGCAATTTTTTCTTGTTCAACTTCAGTGTGATGCCAGCGAGACAGGTCTTGGAGCAACTCTAAAGCAGCATGGGTAACCAATTGCATTTGCACCCAGGGCACTAACGCAAACTGATGCTACGCCCAGATCGAAAAGAGTTCCTGGCTATTATTTTCGCTTATGAGCATCTTCATCAATATCTGTGTATGAGAGAGAAAGCAACAGTGGAGTCCGATCACAGCTCTTTCTCTGGCAGTCATGTTAAAATCAGATCATGGTCAGCTATGGTTTCCTCCATTGTGTCTCCACATCCATAGACTAGCAGATCACGCACTATAAATCCACTCCAGGAAGATCACTGACTACCTCCTACTGCCTGCATTGATATTTTTCTGGAGCCATAGAATGCCAAGCAGCACATGCAACCATCTGTCTCACCGAAACAACATCCAGAATGTGGTGAGAAAGCTGCTGTTTTCATCCAGTTTCACTTGCCAGTAACCATCCGCACGTCTTGGGTGGTAAAGATCTTTGCCTCGTCAATTCCTTCGATGGTTCACAAGGGTAGTGAGATCTCTTCAGCATTTTATTTAGATCCTTTAGGTCTAAACATACATGCAGCTTTCCAGGTTACTTCACTGTTAACATGCTGCTAATCCAGTCTGTAGGAATCGTCATTTTCTTAACAACTCTCTTTTCTGGCTCTTCAACTTGTTTTTCCAGGCTTGACTTGAGGGCAGCTGGAACTCTTCTTGGTAGATGCTGCGTTTATCTTAAACTCTCAGCTACTTAAGAGATGATATTCTCCAGGTAGACATCCAAACCCTGTAAACATATCTTTGTACTCCTCTAGGATCTGTTCAGCAGTGAGTGGTTTTGTGTGCTGTGACCCCAAATCGATCCATGTTCTTCTGGGTTCCATGCCCAAAATATTTTCTCAGCAGAAGCTGCCAAGAATTGCTAGCTTTTTCCATTCTTGTCACAGAATTGCACCATCTGCTTTTTTTTTTCCTTTTTAATGCTGGATGACTGTCTTATCAAACGGAATTACCCAGAACAATGATTTTCAAAGGCACACCATCTGCAACGATGTCGAGGTATAGAGGATTTTAATGCCAAAAAGAAATCACTTGTCCTGCCAAACGTACCAAGAACTTAAATTCAGTAATCAAAACAAAAAGACACCACCACCTTGAGGTGGAAGGTATTCATTAAGTACCTGGTTAAATTAGACGCTTTCTTCCCTCCACCAACCACCACCCCCCCGCCCCCCCCACACAACCCACAACTGCCCCATTAATGGGTTATACTTTGGGGTCATTTGTAACATTTCATCTCTGCAGCGCGCAGGAGAGACGCAAGTGATCTCTGACCCAACTTGCCTCATAGCTCCTGCACATGCAAAATCATAATGTATTAGGTAACAGAAGGTGTCTGTGGGATGTCATGAAAATATAATAATTTTCATAATATTGTTCATAAGATTACTGGTAAAATGAGTGTTATGGAAGACTTATTTTATGGAAAAGTAAAGTTGCAAAGGCATATTGGGATAATGGAATTTACATTGACATAAAGGAGATGAGGTAATGTGAAAGGAGAAGGAATTCTAAGGTCTAACAAGTGTGAAAATCCTCCAGCCTCTAGATATCACGTCTACAGGAATCGAAGCTAAGAAAACTCTGAATCTCCCTGTCCAGGGTATTGTGTGCTTTGCCTGGGTCTGTCGAAATCTATCTTGTTTCACTGTTGCCTTAATGGAGGTGTAACTGGGAGCTAGATTAATTAGGGGTTTTCGGAGTTATTATAGTAGTAATTTGTAGACCTATGCATGTGCTGAAAATCTTTTCTTCTATTATTAAATATTTTATTTAATTTTCTAAAAAAAACCTCAGACTCAGTGGTCTTATTACTACTGAATTCAAGGCACGTATCTCGAAATAAAGTACAAATTGCAAACAGTTGTGGCAGCTGTTTCAAGTTTCCCTCTGGGACTTGAGCAGATTAACATTTACCATCCGCTATGCCATAACAGATACAAATTTCTTTTCTGCAATACCAGCTCAACTTGTCCACATGAATTCTCTTTAGCTACTGGTAAGGCTGTTGAAAAGACTGCAGTCTTCTTAATATATGCAGCTAGGAACAAACCTGCCAAGTGTTACTATGAGGAAAACAGCAAAAAAGTAATTTTATTTTAACAAGGCAACCCCTTGTGAAAACATGCATTCAAGTAAACAGCTTGCATAAATACCATGTGTGCCAAATGCAAGCACACTAGCCCCATTTGTGCACCAATTGTTATTTGACAAGAAAAGTTGGCTTCCTTCATCGAGATTGGCGCTAGTCAACATAGACTCACTGGATCAGATCTAAAAGCAGGAACGGATGAAGACAGAATAAAGTTGATGAGATGGCATAGCTGGGTGGAAGATGCCAGAAACAGAAGCATTCTCCTTGCACTTTTTGCCTTTAAATGAATGAGACAGAAAAAATTGTAAGATAAAGACTGATGGCTTCCGAGAGTCAAGGTTTAAACATTTACTCTGAGTTAAACAAAACTATTTTCAAAAGGAATTGTTTGGGACAAGCAATCAGTGTTTCAGTTTCCTCATTACAGTCAATATCCTTTTGTCAAAATCATAGAATCAAATAATATAATAGCAAAACAGAGGGAAGCCATTCAGCCTCTACAGTTGCACTGGCTATCAAAGAATAATTTGGTTACACCCACTCCCCCCTGCTCTTTCCCCATATTTCTGCAATGTATTTTTCCTTCAATATTTACCAAATTCCCTTTTGAAAACTACTATTGAATCTGTATCTGCGACTTCATCAAATCCTAATCACTCATTGCCTAAGAAAAACTCTCCTCGCGTAGCTTCTGGTTCTTTTGCCAATCATCTTTAATCTGTGCCCTATGGTTATTGATCCTTCAGCCATTGGAAAGAACCTTCTTTATTTACTCTAAACTCATCATGATTTTAGATATCTCTATCAAATCTGCTTTTAGCCTTCTCTGCTCTAATGAGAATAACTCCAGCTTCTCCGGGCTATCCACATTACTGTAAATCCTTCATCCCTAGAATCATTCTAGTCATTCTAGGTCTATTCCATACCCTGCCGAAAGCCTTCATGTTGTTCCTCAAGTGTGCTTCCTGGACCAGCTGGGTCCAAACTAGGTATTTCAATAGGAGGGTGAAGTCTCATCATAATGCATTCTCTGGCTTGAGTTGAGCATTACCATCGCTGCACTCATGGAATTACTGCCATTGGAAAATGCAATAGACTGGGGTTACAAATCGTCTTACTCAACATTAAAAATAATGAGATTTTACTTGTAAACAGTTAATCTGGTTGCCACAGATTCTGTGCTCAGTTCTGTTCCGTAACTTTGGAAGAGGCTTCCAGTTCCTTTACGTGCACATTGTGGAGGTTCCTTTGCCACATGTAGTAACTAGGGAGATGATTGTACTATCCATATCTGGGCAACCGATGTCCAGGGGGGAATGTGAGAAGTGACATTGATAAGCGGTGTGTACAACAGGTTGCAAACTCCAGATGGAAGGCAATTGAGTCCAACTGAGAGCACAAAGATTTAGCCTTTCCACTTCACCATCTGCCCCTGCAAGCTATGCTAATCTTAAAAGTAGTTAAAATCAAACAAGTGCCGTGTGTAATTATTCTTATAGAAAATAAGACTTTTGGACCAGATATCACTCCATTTTGAATGATAGCTCAGCACTACCATTTTAAAAAATTTGTTCATGGGCTGTGGCGATGCTGGCTAGGCCAGCACTTATTGCCCATACCCAATTGCTCTTGAGAAGGTGGTGATTGGCTGCCATCTTGAACCGCTGCAGTCCCTGTGGTATAGGTACACCCACAGTGCTGTTAGGGAGGGGGTTCCAGGATTTTGACCCAGCGACAGTGAAGGAACGGCGGCAATATATTTCCAAGTCAGAATGGTGAGTGGCTTGGAGGGGAACTTCTAGGTGGTGCTTTTCCAATGTGTCTGCTGCCCTTGTCCTTCTAGAGGGTAGTGGTCGTGGCTTTGGAAGGAGCTGTGTATGGAGGCTTGGTGAGTTGCTGCAATGCAGACTAATCCTTCAGCGAGTAACTCACCTCCCGACTCCCCAAAGCCTGCCCACCAGCTACAAGGCAAGTCAGGAATGTGATAGAATACTCCCCACTTGCCTGGATGAGTGCAGCTCCCAAAACTCTCCACTTGACACCATCCAGGGCAAAGCAGCCTGCTTGATTGGCACCCCATCCAGAAACATTCACTCCCTCCACCACCGACACAGTAGCAGCAGTGTACACCACCTATAAGATGCACTGCAGCAACTCACCAAGCCTCTTTAGACAGCACCTTCCAAACCCTCAATCACTGCCATCTAGAAGGACAAGGGCAGCAGATAGATGGAAACACCACCACCTGGAAGTTCACCTCCAAGCCACTCACCATCCTGATTTGGAACTATATTGCCGTTCCTTCACTGTCACTGGGTCAAAGTGCTGGAATTCATACAAATACATAAAGCAAGTATCTACCTTAAAATAGAAATTACTGCAGTCGATTAAGCTTTAACATTTAAAAAAAATTGCAATACAGAGGATAGTCACCTAACAGAGTGAAAATCATTTCATATTTCAGCAGAATCCTTCATACCTCTATTGCAATGTTCTGTTATTAACTCAATGTTTTTCTTGTAAAATGTAATAATATACAATATTTAAACCAGAATACCCTCAAACCACATAATTTGCTGGTCTGCTTCCTGTGACATTGGGATGGAGACAGATGCAATAGTACAAACATGGAATGCTCACTGCCAGTCTGTACTACTGTAGGCACGAGTTACAAAAGGTTTCCATTTAGAATTTAATGACTTATCTTCCACGAAAGGAACAAGAGCCTAAACTTAAGGGAAAATTATTTTTGGTTTTATAAGGAAAATTTTAAGCCGTTTCCAAAATGTTGCAACTAAAAATGCTCCAGGCCTTAAAAAGCAATAAAATTAATACTTTCAGCATTCAGTTATTTTCAAACCCTACCCTGTTTCCAGATCTCTTTATTCCTTCTTTTCTTCAGTCACCTATCCCCCATATTTTTAAATACTGACATGATCTCCGCTTCAATCACTAACTCTGGTATATGCTCCATGGCTCTGCATCCATGTGCAAAAAGATACATTCTCCGGCTCGCCTCCAAATCTCTTGCTTTCCTCCCAAATCTCTTGCATCTAATCTTCCAACTATTCCCACTCATTCTGGACCCTTAAATTACTGGAAACAGTCCGCTTCCATCTCCTCCATCTTACCCCTTCACAATTTTGAAACCTTTTATCAAATCAAACTGCAATCATCTCTGATATAATTAAGTTTATGCTTCACATTTGTATTCCTTCATATCAGGCAGCCTCCTAATCAAAAAAAAAATAAAAATACCTGGAACAACTCAGCAGGTCTGGCAGCATCTGCGGAGAGGAACACAGTTAACATTTCGAGTCTGTATGACTCTTCAACAGAACTAAGCAAAAATAGAAAAGAGGTGAAACATAAGCTGGTTTAAGTGTAGTCGGGGGCGGGGGGGGGGTCGCGTGGGACAGATAGAGCTGGATAGAGGGCCATTGATAGGTGGAGATAGTCAAAAGATGTCACAGACAAAAGGACAAAGAAGTGTTGAAGGTGGTGATATTATCTAAGGAATGTGCTAATTAAGGGTAGAAAGCAAGACAAGCAAGGTACAGATAGCCCTAGTGGAGGTGGGATGGAGTGAAGGGAAGGGATAAAAGGTAGAGATAAAACAATAGATGGAAATACATTTAAAAATAATGGAAATAGGTGGGAAAATAAAAATCTATATAAATTATTGGGAAAAAAGGGGGATCAGAAAGTGGGTGGGGATGGAGGAGAGAGTTCATGATCTAAAATTGTTGAATTCAATATTTAGCCCAGAAGGCTGTAAAGTGCCTAGTCGGAAGATGAGGTGCTGCTCCTCCAGTTTGCGTTGAGCTTCACTGGAACATTGCAGCAGGCCAAGGATGGACATGTGGACATGAGAGCAGGGTGGAGTGTTGAAATGGCAAGCGACAGGGAGTTCCGCAAAGTGGTCACCCAGTCTGCATTTGGTCTCTCCAGTGTAGAGGAAACTGCATTGGGAGCAACGAATGCAGTAGACTAAATTGAGGGAAGTGCAAGTGAAATGCAGCTTCACTTGAAAGGAGTGTTTGAGCCCTTGGACAGTGAGGAAAGGGTAAGTAAAGGGGCAGATGTTGCACCTTCTGCGGTTGCATGGGAAGGTGCCGTGGGAGGGGATTGAGGTGTAGGGGGTGATGGAGGAGTGGACCAGGGTGTCCCGGAGGGAACGATCCCTGTAGAATGCCACCGGGGGTGGGGGGGTGGTGATGGAAAGATGTGTTTGATAGTGGCATCATGCTGGAGTTGGCGGAAATGGCGGAGGATGATCCTTTGAATGCGGAGGCTGGTGAGGTGATAACTGAGGACAAGGGGGACCCTATCATGGTTCTGGGAGGGAGAGGAAGGTGTGAGAGTGGATGTGCAGGAGATGGGCCAGACACAGTTGAGGGCCCTGTCAAGCACCGTGGGTGGAAAACCTCGGTTAAGGAAGAAGGAAGACATGTCAGAGGAACTGTTTTTGAAAGTGGCATCATCAGAACAGATGCAACGGAGGCGAAGGAACTGAGAGAATGGGATGGAGACCTTACAGGAAGCGGGGTGTGAGGAGCTGTGGACGAGGTAACTGTGAGAGTAGGTAGGCTTGTAGCGAATATTGGTGGACAGTCTGTCACCAGAAATTGAGACAGAGAGGTCAAGGAAGGGAAGTGTCAGAGATGGACCATGTGAAAATGATAGAGGGGTGGAAATTGGAAGCAAAATTAATAAAGTTTTCCAGGTCCAGACGAGCCTCCTAATCAATCTGTGCTCTGCCTTTTTATTGCCTCAGTATCTCCCCTAAACCATGGAGCCCAAAACTACTTCAAATGTGGCCTAAGACTTTACATATTAAATCTTAATTTCTATATTCAATACCTTTTGCCACAAGGCCTAGTACCCCATTTTTTTTAATGCCTTCAGCCACTTGAGGTGATGCTTTTCAGGTTCTAAAAAGCCAAATCCTTCTAATTCATTCAACTTTCCCTCCCCAAAGTATAAATAATTGCTTATTTTTAAGAGCCAAATGCAGCATCATATCCCACTTGCTGACATGCAATTCCTTCTGCCCCTCCCTTTTTTTTTGCCCATTCCACCATCTTATCAATATCCCCTTGCAATTGCCTTTGGACTCAATTATTTGATTCTTCTACTTCAGTATCGTCTGCAAATTTGAACACTACCCCCTCTGGTCCTGCATCCAAATTATTGGGCAGAATTTTTCCACCCAGGATTAAGACCCATGGCAGGGGTGGGGAGTGTTTCCCACCATGGTGGTCGCTTGGAATTTGCACCATGTCGCCTGACCCCAGCTTCATTAAATAAATCATTGGGGGCGCTGTTGGTTTTGCGATGTCCTGCACAGTGGGGCAGACTGGATGGCTCGGGCCTCACCATCACATTACCACTTTTAAAAGGCGTCTGGACATTACTGACCCACTGTTGAAGAAAGAAAGAAGATGGACCTCCTGGAAAAGGAAGATGGACCCCCTGGAAGACACTGAAGTTAGAACATCCACCTGATAGAGGCCCCGCCCTGCCCTCCCCTCCTCTATCCGCCCCCTACTGCAGGGCCCACGGTCACTGGTGGCCTCCATTCTGAACTCCGGAGGCAGCCCCAGACCTTCTTCAGACAAGTGCCAATATGTACACGCCTTGCTGGTCCAACCAGGCCAGTGTGATTTGCCGCTGGTGCCGCGGATGATCGGGCGGGGGAAGGGGGCAATTCAGGTTGGCCCTTCATCTGCATCCCATTGGCTGGATGCAAATCAGTTTCATGCCGGCTTCTGGAGGGAATTGTGACCCACCATGGAGTTGGAGCGGAAGATCCCGCTGTCATTTCACGTCGGCGTAAAACCAATTTTTGGAGCTCCAGCCGCATAGACCCCCCCCCCTCTCTCGACTGCCATTAAACTCGCTGCGGGAGGCACGGGAAAGTTCTGCCCATTGATGTGACAATGAACAGAAATACTTTGAGCAGCGAAGCAGCTTTTTCTGGTTTTCCAGGTTGGCATCGCTCGCACTTTGTCATTCCCACTGATGCCACATCTAATGTCTCCCTGGAGAGTGACTGAAACAGAATGAAGAGCCGCCCATGACTGCACGGCTTTGGGTCCGGTGTGAGGCAAATTGTTCAAATGATTTAAACTACAAATTCATGTGTTTATGCCAAACTGGTCATCGTATACACCAGCAACCCAGGTGGACGTTATAGACCTCATCTCACCATCTGAAGAGACAGAAGGAGATCATCTTATAGGCTGGCCAACTAACCACCAAAAACAGATAGAGTCATTCACCTCACAGCAGTTTACAAAGCAGCTTCCACTTTAGCTTGCTTTTTAGTCACATAGTTCAAAAGCAATTCATCATGCAAAGCATATTGAGAAGTTTTGAAGGCATTTTGCATTTGGAAGGCTTTCTTCTTCCAATTTTGTTTTGAAAGAGAGTGAAGAAAGGTGCAACATGTGCCAGTGTGCCCCTGTACACTGTGATATCAGAGCAAATCAGAAAATAAAATGCATGATAAGAAAAAGCCCATTCAGCTATCAGGCTCTTTGCTTATATAGGCCAGGAAAAGTCTTGCCTAATCATAGTCTCTATTCACTGCAAATCACATGCAACTGTTCATCAAGGAATAACTCAAACTTCCCTCTCAGCCCAGGAAATAATCAAACAAGGCTTGCTCTGCTCAAATCACTTAGAATGCTCAAAATCTTCCTTATATTTTGCACTTGGCCACACAGCTTAGTATTATTGGAATCTATTTTATGACCCTGGATTCCCCACATAATTTGAATAGGGCAATACTGTAAAGACAGAAATACTTCAATAGTCGCTGTCCCTCGATGCCTTTTCCAGTTATCACCACCTCCTGCTTTCTATTGCCAAACCATTCACAACTGTGTGGGAGAAAACATTCTTTTCCAACTGTAGTATCGCTTGAGGCTTGCTCAAAGCCAGTAATCTAATCTTAGTTCAGATGATAAACTGCTTGAGCTTTACTTTCATGACATCTAAAGCTCTCAATTAGATTACTGCTTAATAACCATTCCCAGGTTGTCATTGCTCCCTTTATAATCTCGTCAAGAATAAAATCAATTTTACATTAGCTGCTGGTTTTGAAAATCTTCAGCATTTACTATGATTAGTTGGACAATTCACTTAAGTTTTGAGCTTTTTTTTAACCTTACTAGAGATTAAGATATCACACTTTGTAACAATTAATTTCATGTCCTAAAATGGTTTTCTCAAAAGTGGATAAGCCAACTTTGAACTCAACACCAATTCCTGTAGGAGTAGTTGAGTCCCTTTGGATGGACACTCGACAGCTCCCTTACGAAATTAAACAGATAATTTATGTATAATATGAAAAATCTCATCTTCGTACACTTCCTTTCAAACTCCACCATTACAAATTCATATACCCACATTTATAATGAAGCTTCTTCTGTATACCTGTCATGTTGTAATTATATCCTTCTCCCGGTGGATGTGACTATAGCAGTACCTATGATGTGTCATGACATGGTATTTAAACATAATGAGTTTAAATAGACAGTTTCTAAAACAATTCGGAATAAAGTTACCGTTAATGGAACCAGAAAAATGAACCAAACGTACCAGGGGTTGAATTAAGTCTACATGCCCTAATCCAAATACTTCTGCCCTTAAACCTTGCTTCACCAGAAGAATATATTGTTGGATCCAGTGCCCTTGGTTCATTGGGGCTAAAGGATCCAGGTTGCACGCATGTGTCGGGGTGACCAAGTTGGTACAGAGGCAGAGAATATCAGGAGATCATTGTTGGAATAAACATATGCTGTTTATTTACAAACTGAACTCAGCAGCTACACTTGTGTGCTCACAACTCAAAACTCTGTCTTCACTCTTCAGTGTCTAACTCAAGACTCTCTCAAAGGTAGCCTGCGTTGCTCTGCTATTGGGTATCAAGATCATGTGATCTTACATTACACTACTTGTCTTAAAGGTACATTACACATCAGATTACTATATACATTTAGGCTCAGCCTCCACATGTAGAGATTCAAGTTTTTCATTGGTATTAAAATTCCAAAGGCGCGTATCAGGAGGATAAATGGATTTCTATCACACAAGAAGCAATAAAACAACTTTTCAAGTGCATTTACTCTACAACCGCAGTGGTGTAAAACGATTTCACTCAACTCAGGCTGCAATTATGTGGAAATACAGCACAAATTTAGAACCATGGCCCAACCTATAAGAGACTCACTATGATTCACTTCAGTTAGGATTACAAACTGAACCCGTTATGAGTTTGCAATGTAAATCCATACAGTGGTATGAAAATTTCACTGCAAAATTCTAGCAAAACTGATAGGTGAACAAAATTGCTAAAACAATGAACAATTTACCAACTAAAAACTGAAGTTTGTAGTGAAGCTTTTCTAATAGCAATAAAGGCTAAATGTAAAGAATCCTGCAACAACATTTTACATACATATAACTTCTTCCATACAGAATCTTCTAATGATTAACTGTATATTATTGAAGTTATATGGCAAATTTAATGCAAACCAGTAATAAACCATTCAGAATGCACTTTCACATCCAGCGATTTAACTGTTGATGTGGACCTGAAGGAGAGGAAGCAGACAAATATTCACCAAACTGCTTCTGCCCCACAGCCAATTTTTTGAACTGGACAAATGAACTTTCTCAGCATACTGCAATCGAGTTTCTTTTTAAAAAAAATTTCCACTGATGAGCACAACTAAAGAAAAATGTTGCAAAATCGATGTACATTACTTAGAATCGACCCCGCCTACTTGAAAAAAAATTTAATTGTGCAAGCAAAAACATTCATACTGAGAGCTTCTGTACTATCTAAACAAACTGATGTCAAAATTCCCATATGCTCCAAATTTCCTTTATAAACAAGGTTCTGTCAAATTTAATTTTCCTCTGTTAAATTGCGGTCCTTCATTATGTGGCAAGCCATTAAAGACAACTGCTTACTATAGAGGCTGTGTTCTTTTAGAAGTGACAAGTCATAATCTGACTCCAGTGGTTAAACAAAGTGGAATCAAATAAAATTCAGTAACATCAAACATTCAACCGATTTGTGCTACCTAAATTTTGCTTTTTGAATTAGCAAAAATGATAACAGCATTCCCACTTTCAGTGCAGGTAAAATGAGAGTGTTGGATTTTGACTGCATAGCTCATCCACATTCAAATGGAAGGGATGGAATTGAACTAACAGTGGAGCAGACAGAACTGAAAAGTCATAACTTCTTTTCTAGATATGAAAAGGACAGATGGACCTGCATTTCTATGGTGCTTTTTCACAACCCAAAACACTTTACAACCAATGAGATACTTTTGAAGTGTAGACTTTGTTGCAATATCGTAAACGTGGCTATCAAGTTGCACAGACCAAGCTCCCATCAACAGCAACGTTATAATGTTGAATATTTAATGTTATTGAATTTTATTTGATTTTACCTTGCCCATTTAACCACTGGAGTCAGATTATAACTGGTCACTTCTGCAAGAACACAGCCTCTATAAGTATGCAGTTTCCTTTAATGACTTGCCACACAGTTGAAGGACTGCACTTTAACTGAGGAAAGATAATTTTAACAGAACCTTGTCTTAGAAAGGAGATTTGGAACATATAGAAATTTTTATCAGTTTCTTTAGATAGTCCAGAAACTCACAATGATATGAAGGATATTTTTGTGACATTGTTTGAGGTATGAAATATTGGCTAGGATACCAGGGATAACACCCCTCCTCAAAGTAATACCCATGGGATCCTTTATGTTGAGCCAAAAGTGAGATCTGACCTCAGCTTAACCTCTGATCTAGAAGACTGCATTTTTGAGAGCCTATCATTTCCTCAGTCCTGCACTGGAGCGTCAGTCTAGATTTTTGTGTTAGATCTCTGAAGCGGGACTTGGACCCACAACTTTCTGACTCAGGGGTGCATGCTAGCAACTGAGCCATGGCTGGCCCCTGGTACGACCCTATAAAATTGTGCAGTTTTCCAATCATTTTGTCTGTAACCTTGACATTTAAACAGATGGAACCATTCAAGCCCAAATTATGGCAAAAGTCTGCCCATTATGTGTACATGAGTTTGTGAAAAAAAAAAGACTTGGAGGCTATTGACAAGCCTGTTTTTAAAAAAATGTAGAAATTTCAATGTGGTTGCAAACACAGAACGATGCAACTTTCACTATAATGATGCTGAATTTGAGAGATGTCATTAGGTTGCAACAGCTATAGGGATGATCCTGCAGGAAAAAGGTCACATTTCTCACGGCCCCCACCCCCAACCCACAAATATAGTACATTGATTAAGATAAATAATGCAAGAAACATTTTGTAATGCAGGCCCAATGGATTCACCAAATCAAACAAACACTCACTTCATATCAAGGGAAGGGAGGGTTTTTAAAGCTTCAGACCGATTCTCATCAATCATATGTTCTCAAAAAAGCAATGGTGCTCTGGAACTGCTGACGCAGACAGTGAGGTAAGGGAGGATTGGAATGGTTTGCAATCAAACACATCCTTCCCAAAGAGACGTTATTGAAATACCAATAGGAAGACTATGCAATGTCCTTTGAACCTATTGGCAAGTGCATAAAGGAGCTGGCAGATTGGAGGAAAGTTGCCAAACTCATGTTGTTCAGCAGGATCCCATTGCAAATATCCATCCAAATGCAAGCTCCCTCCGTGGACATTACTCTACCGTGTCCCTTCAAACCTTTCATTTAAACTTACAGCCACACTTAAATTTTTAGATGGCAATAAAACAGTATGGCATACATCCAGGATATGACACATATAGACTCTGCTGTGACATTGAAATTGAAGTCTATGCTGTGCAAAGAACCAACTATATCACTGTTCCTGGGTTCAAATCCCGAAACTCCCTTCCTAACAGCATTGTGGGCCAACTACATCAGATGTTTGCAGTGGTTGAAGGTGAAAGCTCATCACCACCTTCTCAAGGGCATTAGGGATGGGCAACAAATGTTGGCCTTTCCAGTGATGATCACATCCCAGTAACAAATAAAGGAAAAAAATTCCTTCCACCTTGGCTGCATGTCAAGTCATTGACAAGCCAGAGGGTTGCAGAGTAGCCACAGGAATGTCAAATGACCTCCTGCATTTTGCAAAATGTAACAGTGATTGTTGTCTCAAATTCTGGATGATGCAAGTGCTTGATGTATCAAATAACTGTGGTACCAGTAGATTTGCCTGGAATGGCATTTTTAAAATTTTCCTTTTCTAGCATGGAAACCAGTGTTGGGTGTTTTGAAAACAAATTTATAAGTCAAGTGCCTTTTGAAAAGCAACTTTTCGTTTTTGAGAGCTCCAGCATACAATAATGCTACTAGCATAAACAACCAACTTCTGTAGGCAGACTGAATGTCATGCAGGAAAAATCCCATAGAAAATCTAGAGCTGCACATTGTGTTAGAGCCATGAATGCAGGTGGCTAATACCAACTGCAGTCTATTACAAGCGGGGTCCTACTGAGATTGCAAAGAAATTTCCCAGTTCCCATTCACCCAATGCTGGGGTGGTCTTTTCCCTTCATTTGCAAAAACCTGAAGTTACAAGTTGAAAGACCTGCAATTTAGGAATGGACTGCCATTTTCAGCTCATTAGCTCATGCACGCACATCAATATCTCAGAAGAGCCCAATGGAGAATGATTTCCTATTGTGCAAAGAAATCTCAAAGCCACTTACAATGATCAAGGTTCAGGATTTTGTTATGCGTGGCACACAGATGACATCTCCTGCAAATAATCTTAAAATCTTAATTTATGGCCTGCCATGACCTTTACTGAAATGGGAGGAGGAGGCAGGGAGGGTGTAGAGGAGGAAACCAAGGTAAGACATTAATTTGGACTAAAGACTCCAGCTCCTAGCAGCCATGAAAGAATTGCAGTATAAAGAATTATATAAAAATAAAAAAATATATAAATAAAAAATATATATATACACATATACACACACACATACGTGCACACACATATATATGGTCTGTTTAAAATTAGTCATATTCAATTAGATTATGAAGCTTTTCTTCTAGTTATTTTCATATTGTGAATGGTTTGCAATGCTGTCTTATTGAGTTGTGCAAGGCATCAGGTTATTGTAACCCGAAAACAAAACTAGACAGGGAATTAAGTTTGATACTCATGTGCTTATTTTTTTGGAAAGGGTGGAATCCCAACTGAAACCAATGTTTAAGGTGTAACCTTCAATTAAAAATAAAACCTTATTCTCCAAACAAGGTAGCTCAAACCTCAATGAGGTCATGAGTTCAAGTCTGATCGTCAAAGGACATTCAAATCCACTCTGCCTCTCAGGATGGAGTATTACTAGTGCTCCCAGTTAATGCTCAATTTTATGCAGCATAGTCATAAAAACTGTCACAGAACCGGGGGTGGGAACTGCCTATCCACTGTTTATTACACAGATAAAGAGAATTTTGTTTAGAAAATGATATGCCCCAGTTTGTACCATTTTACTGACAGATGCAACAACAAATTTAAGGAAAGCAATCTAGAACGACTTGTAAAAATAGCAAATTAAAGAAATACAAGCTTAAAATGAGAACAGCGAAGATAAATGTGGCAAGGGTAAAAAGATTGGTTGTATGAGCAATGCCAAACAGATAAGACAGTCCTTTGATCTAATTCTTCCCCATTACAACAAAAAGACATGCATTTATGTAGAGCCTTTCACAAATTCAGGTGGTCCCAAAGCATTTTACAACTGTTGAAGTACTTTTGAAGTGTTATCACTGATGTTATGTGGGAAACGAAGTCAATTAGCACACAACATTCTACAAACAGACAATGACCAGGTAATCAGTTTCAATGATGATGTTGAGCGAGGGATAAATAGTGACCAGGACACCAGGGAGGGCTCTTCGAAATGGTATTAAGTGATATTTTATATGAATATGAGAGGATAGAGCAGGCCAGCTTTTAATGCCCCATCCAAATAACAGCACCTTTGACAGTGCAATGCTCCCTCAGTACTGAAGCGTAGATTTAGATACGGTGCTCAAGTCTAACGGATAGAAACCTCTGACTCTCAGGTGAGGGTTATCACTGAGCAAAGGCCAGCACTATGCAGGCCATATTTCTTAAAAGGAGTTCCACGCTCTAGCCACAAATCCTTCCTGGTCCCCTGCCAAAAAGGCTTTCTATTTGTCTTAAATTTGTCTTTCTCAACATGTCCCTATTTTTCCAGATGCCTTTGTATACCTGAAAGTCAGATTGTAGGGCACTTTGTTCTTCATAGGGTCAAGCCTATTGATGTGTGGCAAGGGGAAAAATGGCTAGAATCAGAGAAAGCAATCCCAAATCATCAGTAAAAAATCAGTCCTATAAACCTCTACAGTGGAACTTGAGTTATTTATGCACTATAAACAGTACCGAATGGAATTGTAAAAATAGCAGCAAAAGTGATAGAATCCCATACAAAACAGAATTTGATTTGCAGTTATCCCAAGACTGTAGCACTGCTCATGCCTCATCTCCTTTGCATCAGAGTTCAGTCTTACCACTCTTCTGTGCTTTTCTAGGGGTCAGATTTTCGATTTAACAAGCTGAACACAATACTCAAAGAACAGCCAGATCAGAGAGAGGCATCCACCTTCAGCTAGAATTTTGCAGGGTGGGGGAATTCAACTGATTTACTAGTATACAGCGTAAGCTCGTCTGCTTTGCTGATTTGCAAACCCAATACGCAAGGAATTGTGAATGCAAGCTCTTGATCAATTAAGGTTGGACTAAACAGGTTAGAAAAACTAGTCCATCCTACAGAAATCCACGAGTGAGAAAAATGGCCTAATTGGGAAGAGGAGGTTATTAAGGGCATTCTTTTCAACAGGTCTGAATTGCATCATGCACATGTAAAATTTACCTTTGAAGGAAAGTAAACCATAGATACAAACATCCACAAAGATCAACTCAGTTTCTTCCTAACACATGGGTTTTCGAGAAAACTAACAGGACCAAATTGCATTTTACAGATAGATCCAACAGGACCAGATCTCTACTGTTCCAATGAATTTTGTTATTTGTAAATCAGATATGCATTCGGTCCTTCAACTAAGACAATATAAACTAATTGCCATGGTAGTCTATCCTATTCATTCACTACACTTTGACTTTATCTACATTATATATTTAACCTTTCACTTTTCAAACTACTTTATCGCATTTCCTACAGCTCCACACAAGTAGGTGATCTATGCCTGAGCTTCCAAATAAATCTCGGACCAGGCATCATAAATGTAATGATCGTATGCATTAAATCTTCATTAGAATTTTCTTCACTTCCACTCATCAGACTGGGGCTGTTCCTGTTGACAGGAAATATTGCATCAGTCTGCACCACTAAGAATCCTGAAAACAGGAAAATGTTTAAGTAACACTATTAATCTATAGTTCCAAACTTTCATGTCAACATTCCTTTAACACCTCCAGAATTCAAAAACATTCAGATGCACCAAGATGTATGGTCTTCACAATATTATGATCCATCAGTATTAGATAAGGCAAAGTATTCACCCATTTGACAAAGGTAGTTTTTACTACAAGACCCAGCTACCGCACACAAAAAGAATTGTAGCAATGCTCACAAGGCTGGTAAACTAGGGGTAACTAAGGACAAAAAAATAGAGTATCCAGTGAAAGTCAAGACTTGAGATAAAAAAAGAGATACAAATGCCTGGCTAAAAGAGAAAATATGTTGCACAGTATAACTCAGCACAAGCACGGGTAGTTGCCAGAGAGACATAGTATGCTATAGACTTTGCCAAGACTAGAAATAAAAGGCTTTCTAAATCCATTAGATCTTCATAGTCCTTTAAACTTACCTGACTTGGAATCTTAAAAGCTCAATGGAAACCATAAAGAGCATTTGACAGTTTAAATTTACCAGAGATGCAACGTGCAACAAAAAGTGCAAACTTTGCGCAATTATTTTCAGCTAGTTTAGAATCAGGAGGATAATTTTACTTATCCGAAACAAACCTTGGAGATTTCTTTGGCAATTACCTTCATAGATCTTTGCTGGATTGCTATACCAAAGGGGAAACACTGCAGACAAATCCCTAATCTTGACATGACTCAAATGCACAACAGGTTTCAGTGTAGGTCATCATTTTAGGAGGTAATATGTGGAAGCCAGTGAATGCAAAGATCGAATAGTGATCTTTGGCCATCTCAAAGCAAATTACCACCACCTTTCCCCCCAGGAGCAATGACTCAAAAGTTGACAGATGAATTTGCCTTGGTAGCCCAAGCATCACACCCATTTGGCTTTCCCAACAAATGCCTGTTTAAGGCTTGCAAAGATATACACAAGACAACAAAAGGAAAACTAAATGAAAAACACATGCCTCTACACATTTGTACTTTAAAACATATGTTGGCATATCACAAAATAAGCTAGTTTCTTGCAGCTAAATAAGTGTACGCTTAATGTGTGTCCTTTTGTTGAGGGTTGGGCTAATGCAACTGAAACATTGTAATATTCCTGCATCCAAGTCAAATCAGGCAATTATGCTCAGCACGAATACTGGCATGGTACAGCCAGCTTTGAAGTTGCAGTATCCTTATTTGGACTTGCACAAAGCTATCTATCCAAAAGCAATTGTCTCCTTCAGTCTCCACATAAAGTAAATATTGATATATTCTGGTGTTTTTTTTGTCCATCAGAGGATTTTTGTTTTTAAAGAACAAAATGATCCCAACTATTTCTTTAGTGATTTTCCAAGCTGTAAAATGTTCACTATGCCACTATGTATGCAGTATACATTCAGGTCATGAATTTTATTTTGCTGGGCAATAAGGTCAAAAGCAAACTGCAGCTTTCAGTGATTTGCAGTCTGCATATAGTAATCCCTTTATTTACTTCTCAATTGATATTAACGTTGTGGACACCAATTAACAAATGTATGCCTGGGATTTGGGAACATTTCAATACAGAAAAACAAATGAACATAGTCCTGAATAATTCCCAGCAGGTCAAGTTAGCAAGAAAATCAAATGAAATTAAGAAGAAAACTAGCCAATCTCCTATAGTGTAACACAAAAGTTGTCTGGGTCAGGCACATGGTGGAAATGTATACAACCAAGCATGTCACCAAGGCCACTGCTACAGTAAACCCAGGTAGCTGTAGTTAATGTCAATTAGAGAACAGTAAGTTTCATGCAAGTTCCAGCTCCAGTGCTTTTATTTCCAAAAATAAAAATGACAACACCTCAGCAACTCTCAAAAGCCCATATTGGCCATGTACAGATTTCCCATGTGTTGTAATTATAGTTTTGATAAACGTAGGACTGTAGTTTTAAGAATAATTCTGTGCTGTAAGATCACATGATCTGTGTAAACCAATGAATTAGCAGTGCGGGGGAACCTCTAAGAGAGAGTTCTTCTTTAGTTTTAGAGTTAGATGCACACATTTGGTTGCTGCTGCCGCCTTGTAAATAACGTTCAAAGTTTCCGCCAAGAAAAGTGGCCTGGAAAATTCTAACACCATGTTATTACTTATGGAGAGCCACAGGTTATAAAGTGGTCTAGCAAGCCACTCAGTTGTGTCACACCTCTAAGAACAAGCTCAACAACAACAAAAAACTGGATGAACCACCTGGCATTGTCCTAATCAGCATACATGACAAAGACATAATTAGCCCAGTCTCCCAACCTAACAGCATCATGGGTGTAACAACACCACATGGACTGTAGCGGTTCACCATAATCTTCTCAAGGGCAACTAGGGATGAGCAATAAATACTGGCCTTGGCCAACACTGCATGAACAATTAAAACAAAATATTGCTGTGAGGGTAATATTGGAATGTCAGTGTGAGAGAAGACTGCCACACAGCCACTGAATCAATTTGGCAAAACGCTTAGAAGAGCTTGCTTCTTGAAGGTTGAGTGTTTTCTGGCATTTTTCTTCCAAGGACCAATTACCTAGTGTTAAGTAAAATTGCTTCCTTTACATCCCACAAACAAATTTTGGCAAATAATATTTTTTTTTGGTGGGGGGGGGGGGTGGTGGCGTGGGGAGGGAGGTGGTGGGCAGGTCTATCTTTACTGTCCATCTTTCTAGAAACATCAGTTTTTATAACAGATCAAGAAATGTAGAAGTATTTGATCAAACTAACTTGCCTTTGACCTCCATTACTAAATATTTTGGAAACAGTGCTATTCTCTCTTATAAGTCACTTCCCACCCCCCCCAACCCCAGCCATTCAAAAATCACTGTCATCGTCCTTGAAGAAAACCTACCCTCCCCCCAGCTGTCCTTGCATCCACCATCTCTAACTTCCCTTTCCCCTCTCTCAAATCTCCAAAGATGTTTCATCTAAGATCTATGCCCTTCTCTCTCAAAAACCCACTGCTTGATCAGATTTCCACCCCTCTCCCAGTTCCAAAACAGTTTTAATTAAAATCACAAATGGTATAGTACTCATAATACAATATTGTTTCTTGTTCCCTCAGCTCTTATAGCCTGACATTGTTGAGTACACCATGCACCTCTGCACTTTAACTTGGTGAGACTGCCCATGCTTGGCTCCATTCTTTGGCAGACTCTCTACCAATGGGAACCCTAGACCATCTCACAAGTCCTCCAAAGCTTCAGCCTTGAGTTTTGTGTTTAAAATCCTTTGAGCCTCACCCCTTCCTATTTCTAACCTTCTACAGTACCACAATCTGCCCATACCCTCAGTTCCACCCCCCCAACCCCACTCTGTGTCCTCTGTTTCTTCTAACTATCAGAAGGATCTTTTTGCTCCTTAGTAAACCCAAATTTGTTACTTCATGAAAGCAACTTCAATACAAAACATTGGCAGCTGAGTCCCGGCATAAATTGCTTAAGGCTTGTTTGTTTCTTTTTAAAGAAAGACAAACATCAAGGAAGGATAACATTCATTCAAACTATCGAAGGGGGCTCCTTAGTCAATATTTATGTTTAATATAGATCTTATATCTCTGCTTCCTGAGTTGTGTGCTCCTGTACAGCTGTGATAAATGCAATACACAGTATCTAATAATCAGTTCAAAAATATTCCTGGAAATTTGGACATTGGGATCTTTGGAATCTCAGATTAATTGGCATAATAAAGTGAAGGGGTATATGCTAGATACAAACATACTGTTTATTTTAGTCTTTTAAGATGTGTGATCAGAAGGAGAAGATGAAGACAGCAAAGATGACAAGGGCAAGGACAATTAATATTTTCAGACATCTCTACTAGCCCCTAATCTATTCAAGGAATGCAGTTATGCTACCTTAAAAGAATACTCCAGGATACACTGGTGTTTTAGTCATTAAAATGAGTTAAGATGCAATCGCTGGAATGAATTCCATCATTCCACTCAAGCACACTGGCTTCGATAACACAAGCAAACTGCAGTTCCAAACAGCAGAGATATTATTTAATTACATGGAAAACATAAAATACACACTATCAAGCTTTGCTAGAATTTTATGAAAGATCCACGATAATGAAATCGGATATTATCCATCACATGGATTTTGATCTCAAGGTATTTATGGTTAAATAAACAATAATTCACATATTAAGATAAGAACATAAAATCATAAGAAATAGGTTCCCCAAGATAGCAGAACACAAATTATGACCTGGGATTATCCTCAAATAATTCAAGAGTCACTATCCATGATCTTCCACTTTAGAATACAATTTGCATACACAGACACTGCAGCCATTGTAATCAAACACAATATTGTTAAAAATATCTATACAGACTAATGTTCAATTAGCAAAATAGTTATGATTCTGAATCTCCAAATCCTACTCCACATTAACATTTTCAAAACGTAGCTGTCCATATCAAATATTAGACTCCAGCTTTTTAGAAGGACTAACACCTACACAAAAGCAGCACTTCACGAATGGTGCAAAGACTGGTTAGCCAATTCACTGTTATTAACAAGCTAGACTTGCATAATTAAATCAAATACGAGGACCTGTTTTCAGCTCAGCAAATCAGGAAGATACATTCAGAAGGGGATAGGAGCTTCTTTATTTTGAGATGGCTGGAGTGGGTAAAAATTAAATAAGTTACACTGAGCTACAATAGGGCTTGATGTAGGTAGATTAAAAGCACAAAAGTTGAGGAACTGGATGCTTGCCTGTCTCCATAAGTGATGAATATCTCTGCATATTTCTAACTGCCCTTCAGTAGTAGTTACTGCAAACAACTAACAGCGGAAGTCATCAGAATAAATTCACAGGATTGAATTAATTTCCACGTAGGCTGCAATCAATATTATTGTGCAAGAACAATTATAAAAATACACAAAGAAAACCAGAAAAATCAAACTAGCGTTTCAGATTAGCTATAGCCTGCAGTTTATACAGCAATGGTTTGCAGCATACTTATTTCATTGCTACCACCTGGAACAGTTTTGCTTTTCAACACATCTCCTTAGCCAACGGGTTCAGTATGTTTAGGGGAAAAAAAAGTTCAAATACTCCATCAAAGTGATGTTCAAACAACTTTTGTAGTAGCAAAAAAGTCTTGCTTGTGGAAATGTTAAGCATTCTTTGACAAATGGTCTGGACATGCTGAATTGACATGTATTTAAAGAAATCCGATTCTAGGATGCAATCCCTACAGATAATCAAAATGAAAAGCTGAGGTATGTGCAAAGGCATCCATCATTGATATGCTGCCCCTTTAATAAGCTTAATGAACCAAAATGTCATTTTAGTAAAGTTAAGGAAATACATTTTTTGGTGCATTTGTGTGGAGACAATCCTTGTTTATTTAAAGAAACTACATCACAGAAGACAGACATTTGCCCCAACTGGCCTATGCAGTGTTTATGCTCAACACAACCCTCCTCCCATCCTACTTCATTGAATACTATTAGCATAACCTTCTATTCATTTCTCCCTTTTATCCTTATCTAGCTTCTCTTTTAGTGTACCCATACTATTTGCCTAAACTCTTCCTTGTGGTAGCAAGTTCCGCATTTTCTCTGGATAAAAGAGGCTTCTCCAGGATCTGAATTAGAAAAAAAACATAAACAACTTACTTATAATCGCACTTTTAACATAATAAAACATCAAGGTGCTTCACAGGAGTGTTATAAAACAAATTATGACACCAAACCACCCAAGGCAATATTAGGCCATCACAGTAGTTAAGTTTTAAGGAGGGTCTTAAAGGAGGAAAATGAGATAAAATGGCAGAGAGATGTAGGGTGAGCTTAGGGCCTTAGCAACTGAAAGCACAACTGCCAATGGTAGAGCAGTTAAAAATCGGAGATGCTCATGATGCCAGAATTAGAGGAATGCAAATATCTTGGGACAGCTGTGGGACCAGAGGATATTACAGAGATAGGGACGGACGAGGTCATGGAAGTATTTGAAAACAAGGATGAGAATTTTAAGATTAACGCATTACCTGACCAGAAGCAAAAGCAGGTCAGTGAGAACAGCAGTGACAAGTGAACACAACCTGCTTTGAGCTAAGATGCAGGCAAGGAAGTTTTGGATGACCAAGTTTACAAAGCGTAGAATGTGGGAAACCAGCCAGGACTGCATTGGAATAGTTGAACCTAGAGGTAACATAGGCATGAATGAACAGCCAATGAGCTGACACAGAGGCAAGGATGGACATGTTACGCAGGTGGAAAGAGGCAGTCTTATAGTGATGGTGCAAATACGTAGTTCATAGCTCATCTCAGGCTGATTTAATTTTGGATTATTGTGAGAGAGAGGGATGGAATCAGTAGCTAGGGAACAGAGTTTGGAGGTCAGTTAAGGTCAATTTTACAGTTATAAGACTGACAACAATAGAATTTATCACAACTTTCTTGCCAACAGCATGCCTGATTATAGAAGTCTGATTTATTGAAGATTACACTTATGCTCAAGAGTTTCAGCTTTGGTTGACCAACCCCCATAATATCCACTGACAGTATCATAATAACATGAATGAAGATATTTTAAGTTAATACTTTTAGTACAGTGCCACTTTCATTCATTCACTATAAGAAAATGGATCACAAGTATGGTAGCCATCTTGGATACATTTATAAACAAAGGCCAAAAAGTAGGCAAGATTAACACTTGAGCTCTGAGCACACAGCTGAAGAACATGTTTGAAGATTAACAATTTAGTCTCCTCATTTAAGTCTTCGACTTCCCTTGCAGTTGTCCCTTAAGAATTAAATTTTAAATTACAAATTTAAGTGTCAGAGGGCCCCACAAAAGAAGTTGGGATTTTTAAATCACAGTCAAATTACATGCAATATGTTTGGCACAATAGTACAATACAGTTTAAAAGTCTTCAACTTTATCATAGTACTTTATTCAGCATAATGAAATGTTAAAAGAATCAACCAAAAAGTTCAAAAGGATAATTTTAACATCTTGCATATATCTTTAACACAGGCCTATAAATTCCAGAGTTTCCACAAAATAATTGGATAAAATGCATAATACTAGGCTTTGTCTTTCATATTTTCAAAGTATATCATATGGTATCTCTCCCCTCCGAGTACACACACTGTGGCCATGCTTTTTCCTATTGAGGAGACCATTTTTATCCTGGACTGCTGTATATCTTTAGCTATAACTCAGCATATTCAAGCATGCATACACTAACAGAATGTATATAACTACAAGTCAAACTTAGCCAATTAAACTTTGTCACTTCATCCACCATCTCCCCAACACCCTGCAGCTACACGCTTCTCTAGCCAACAATGTCATCAAGCAGAAACATAAATTTTCTCAGCTATGCAAAGGCGGCTGTTAGGAATTCTGAAGAGGTTAAAGAGAGATGTGCAAGTAAGCTTTGTTTTTTAAAAAATTGTTCATGGGATGTGGGCATTGTTGGCTAGGCCACTATTTATTGCCCATTCCCCGTTGCCCTTCAGAAGCTGGTGGTGTGCTATCTTCTTGAAACATTGCAGTCTGTGTTGTAGGAACACCCACAGTGCTGTTAGGGAGGGAGTTCCAGGATTTTGACCCAGCAACAGTGAAGGAAAGGTGATATGGTTCCAAGTCAGAAATGTATATGAATTGAAGGGGTACTTGCAGGTGATGGTGTTCTCATTCATCTGCTGCCCTTGTCCTTCTAGTTGGTAGAGGTCACGGCTTTGGAAGTTGCAGTGTACAAATTGCTGAACCATAGAAAGGGATAACCGCAAGGAAAGTTGAAGTCTTAAATGAGGAGACTAAATTGTTAATCTCGAACCATGTCCTTCAGTTGTGCGTTCAGAGCTCAAGTCAAATAGTTAACGTCCAAGTCATTTATGCCAGTCACCATTTCAAAGTTGCACTCTGTAATGTTACACTCAATTTAGAACTATACAACAAATGATCATCAAGGAGGAGTTTAACGGTATAGATCAAGACTGAAATTTGAAATTGCTGCATAAGATTTGCATGTGCATCCCAACAATAACATGGTTCTAAGATAGAAGGTGGTAAGTTTGATGAGATTATTCAAATGTCAATCTCAAGTTTATTCTACTGTAGACTTTAGTCAGATGCAGGATAGTGCAACATGGACCCCTTTTTATCTCCCCATTCTGCTTAATGTTTAGCTCCAAAATACAAGTCATCTTTGGTTTGATATACAGCTGACATTAGTAAACTTCATTTGTAGGGTAAGTTTGATATTGTGATCAATTGTGTTAATTTTGCCTGAATATTATATCATGCATTCCCTCACCAAGTGAAGTCATTAGGTTTGTGCTGAGTGTATTTTTTTTTCCAGTATTTCCTGGCATTAGATACAGCTGCTAAATACAAGCCAGATCTACAACTCACTGTTCCATTGAGAGCCCTACCACACTTTCTTCACAGTAGTCGAATATCAGAATATCCCATACCTCACTTGTTTAACAGAGAACCACAGTTTGGAATGGTTCTTGAGACTTGAAACTTTAATGGGTGGCACTTGGATTGTCCGACATCAGTAGATGCAGTTATAGGTTTCTTAGCATGCCCTCTCTGGATGTAGTGTTATAAATGGTTAGTTCATGGTTTGTAATATTTTAGAGGTAATTTTTAGATCTGGGAAGATTAAAGTTAATGTAGAAAACGGGATAAATGCAACTAAAGCAGCTTGAAAACTATTACACTTAAAAGGTTGAGGCCATGTTGATTTAAGGGTTTAACAGCTAGAAAGGCAAGGTCATAAAAGGTGGACTTACTTAGCTGGAGAATTGAGATAAGGTGTCTACACTGCTTGCAAAGAAATGCAGCCCAGAGAGTTCTTTTGTTTTGAGAGTTACAATTAATTTTAAAAAGTGAGTTCTGGGAGGCTACGTCATTATGCAGATGGGTGGAGCTTAAGAAAATTCTAGGGTTTCAATTTATCTGTGTGTTTGCCAGGGGGGGTTGAGTGTTCTGCAACAGAGGAAAAGGCCATACTGAAAAGCTGCTGTTGTTAGCAGGCCCCAGGCAGAAAAGGCATTGCAATTAGTTGGGTCTGTGCAGTTAGGGCTCAAGAGAAGTCTTGGGGAGCTGAGAAGATGGCAGAAGGTCATTGGCTCCATACTGGAAAGGTTTAGGGCACGGAAGAAGCCCTGGTGCCATTTATTGCTTGGTGTAGTTGGGGAGATTGGAGCTTGCTGAAATCCAGGGACTGTGTCAGCCCAGTGAAGCTAGCCAGCTATTGAAGAGCTAAAATTACACAAGTAGAGGCTAGAGTGCAGACTCGGAAATCCTGGGGAATGGAGTTTCGGCACACGAGGCTGAAACCCTTGGTGTGCAGTCATCGAGGCAGCCCAAGTCGGAACGGCTTTTGAGGGAATTCAGAGGCTTGATCTTAAAGTGAAAAGCTTGAAGACCTTCACGAGAGAGACAGAGTTTCAATGAGTTTGGTTGACTCACCGTTTACTGACATTTGAATGCATTACAGAAAAATCCATGAGATCTGCCTTGGTTGTATTTGCTATTTATTGTAGAGTGGTGTGGTTGACCACAGTTTGCTTGTTAAATCACATGTATCTAATATTAACTCTGAATGTTAGAGTATAAGGTAGATATTGTAAATTGTTTTTACTTGACCTTGTATGGTAAAGTTTATTTTGTTCAAAACTCATGGAATCTTGGGCCTTTATTCTCTTAGCAAGTGTCTTGAATCTCAAACTTTGTTTACTTTAAACAAATAGTTATTAGTCCCTAACTGGATGGTATCAAATATTGGGGGGTCTGGTTAAGGATCATAATATCAACTGCCCATTTCCTTGAGCTTTGTTAGTGTGCTTAGTTACTCTACCCTCAACTAAATTTTTGCAGCATCTGGACATTCAACATACAAATAACAGATCTTCAAAAGAGCGCCGTGAGAGCTCACTTCAGCATTTCAAATACTCTAATATAACCGAAAGGAGGACTGGATCCTTCCCAATTTGATCTGGATTTATTTTTATTCCAAGGAGTTCAACTTTGTAGTTGTGCATTTGCATTGCTGGGCAGGCATCTATTTTGACTTTACTTTCTCTTAATGTTCCACCACTTTGAGAGTGGCACATGGAGACAGATTTAATATAAGTGAACATTCTACGTTCAGACATACAGAGGGATCAGTGTAACCACAAGAATAGCGCAGGCAACAATTGTCATTTAATTTAGAAAGACAATTAACTCAGATACTTTGCTTCTTCTGGTTGCACTCATGGAACCTTCCAGGCTTGTTGCCATGCTTATGACACTGGGGGCAGAATTTTAAGGCCCCGTTTCAGCGGGGACAGGGCCTTAAAATACGATGGGACATTCTAAACCTCATTGGATTCGACGGGAATGTAAAATACCCCCTGCCTTAAAATTTTGCCCAGGGAATATTCAATTATAAATGTGGACTAAATACTATTCACAGATATGTACCACCTAATTCTAAAGAACCTTTTCCAGTTTAGTTTTCAAACAGGACATAGTTCCAAATATCACAGTTCTATAGATCAAAGAGGGAGAGACTAATTCACTTGTTCAAATTTGCTCAATGAAACAAACTGCTGTGAACTTGATAGTATAATGCTTCAACTGTGGTTAAAACCAGCTGTTTTTCAAATTATAATCATTAAGACAGTTCATGGGGGTAAAACTACCTTCGGAAAGTTTTGTCCCATTAGGTAATTTTCATGAAAGTATATCAAATAGTTGAAGTCCAAATTTCCAACTGGTGCATTTTATTCCAAATAGATCCAACAAAAAATGTTAACTCCTTGCCTCTGAGCTTCTATGGCATCTTTTCTAAATAATCTATATATACAACTATCTGTTGTGTGTTATGACTTGGAATGCAACATGAACATGTTGGCACAGGATCAGTCTCTAAACACTATGCTCCTGTGCACAGTGAGCATTTACCTTTGGGTTATTTATCTGCATCAGTGGATCAAATAACTCAGTACCCTCTTCTTTTTAGAAACAATTTTCAATACGAGAATGCATATTTATTACCACATTGTGTACATTTATGATGCCGAGTTACGAAAGGTATCAACCACTCTTTGCTGTTGCTGATCAAGTAGACACTTACCAGATCGCCACTGTGGAATGCAGAGTTGTGCTAATAAAGGGACAAGCACAATTTAGTGACAGTACTTTGCTCCCTTTGCTGGAAGCAGATTCTGCATTCCTAAACAGCAATCCAGTAAACAGCTGCAGCAGGACCCAGTCTAGCAAAGCCATATATGGGTAATACATATTGTTAAACCGGTTTCAAAAGACCAGAAAGGTATTCCAAACACCAATGTTTTCCCCACTAGCAGAGACATTGTTATCAAGCAGGCATCTTGCATTAGATCGCACTCCAGAAAACTGGATAAAACTGATGGGGTGACAAATTTCTTCAAACTTTTCCCTTCGAGCAGAACCTTAAGTCAATTGACCGAGGGCAAGGTTAAAGTCGTTCAACTTAACAGGCAGCCTGTATGATCGGAGAGCCATTAAAAAGGGATTGTATTTTCCTTGAACATTTCAGCGACACAAATATTGCAGATGGGGAAATAGAAAAACTTCAATAGTTACAAATAATCCAATTGGGTAATGTTTGCCTTCCATTTGGCATTGGATGACTGTGCACTGCAAGACCTGCCGGATGATGATGAGTAGCAGTAGCAGAGTTGGGGTGGGGTTGCTTGCATGGAGGTCAAAGGTCATGTGATGAAAACTCCAGGAATAAGCCCAGAGTTATACTGAGCATGACCTCGCCAGGCAATGTCCTTGATTATTGTCAAAACGAAAGCATGTTGTGCCACACCCTCAAGAAGCTCAAGATCAAAAAGTTTGTCACATCGAAACAGCCCTTCCACAAATGGGTTGAACTAACTTGGTCTGTCATATCCTGCATGGCAGCGCAACACCAAATACAGTGCACTCATTGCAGTTAATTAATATATTTTCCCCGAGACTCGTCAACAGCAGCAGTTCTAGTGAAAGGTCCTGAAACGTTACAGTTTTTCTTGCTGCTGTCTGACCAGCTGAGTATTTCCAGCATTTTCTGTTTTAATTTTCAACAGAAAAAAAACTACCTAAGCTGGCAAAATCCTCTCAACTATCTAGGTGAAACCACCTAGCGGTTATGGGAATAAAAACAAAAAATGCTGAAAAATCTCAGCTGGTCTGACAGCATCTGTGGAGAGAAAGATAGAGTTAATGTTTCGAGTCCGTATGACTCTTCTTCAGAGCCTTTTTTTTTTGCTTTAACAAAGTTATGGGCATTTTCAATGGGAAAACAAAGGGGAAGGGAGCCAAACAATGATAGGCAAAAAAAGATTGACAATATTGAACAAAAATACCCCTGACAGACTTCAAACCAGCTTCAGTATTTCTCCAATCCTTAGCCAAGCTTCTCTTCTGGGAACACTCTAGAAAACCCTCTTCCCAACATACTAAGCAGATGAATTTTTCTGAAATTCTGGTGCTTCATTTATGGAGTTACTGGCATTTTCTAAACGGGAGATATTATCTTCTTTAAACCACATTAGGATCATCCTTTGACACATCCAGCTTAATCCTGGAGTACTTTGGGAGTAATCCTATTCACCCTTCATTGGCCTTACGGTTTCCTGCATCAGACATTTCATTATTTTCCTTACTATCTCAACCAACCTGCCAGTTATCCCCCATTACTCCAACTTACTCAAATTTGAGTCATTGCATGAACATGATCGGTCATAAAAGCTAAACAAGAAAGATAGCTTCCACCTTCAAATTTTTCGGCTCCAATCATGGTTTTTTTTTTTAAAACCCTTTCCATTAAATCAATTTACAATTTCTTCCAGCCAGCTTGTCATTTTCATTACTTCTCCCACCTAGAATTTCACCCCTTCAATCTATCATGAGTTCTTGCCAACTTTCCTCAAGTCATTCTTGCACTCAAGTTTCCATTGCCTCTTCACTCATTTTCTCCCAATCTCCCCCTTACAGAGGGGTCACAAGAGAACAGGGAAAGCTATGATAATGACAGCCTTTTCATGTCCCACCCTGTTAGCTGATCCCAAAGGGCAACTGGACTTATTGTCCCAGTGAGATGCAAAAATCAAACAAAACAAAGTTTAAATTGAGTATGTGATAATGAGTGGAGTCTCCATACTACATGGTATAAAGAAGCAGCAAAAAGAGCTTTGTATGAAGTGTGACAAGGAGAACTGTGCACAGAATGCTTGCACATATAGAGCTCAAAGAATTCAATGACTGAGACCCAATTCAGGACAACATACAAGAGTGATTTTCCCTTGCTGACCATCAAAAGGAGTGAGGCAGGCTGGGGACACCTACAGTCACATTTCAGTAGCCCAATGAGTTAGATAAGCATAAGTGCAAGACCAGTTGTACATTTTGCTTCATGTAGTTTCTGCTGAAAGCTATTAACTGTCTTCAGGCAACTTGCACCAGCCTACAATGTTCTCCATGATGTCAAGACTACCAATGATTGGACGTGTAATTGGTGTATTAATAGTAACATGAAATAACCGCATAGGCTTCACAGTTAAATTCAATGGGATACTGGAATAATTACAGCAGGACTCCCCAAACTATGGGAGTTAAACCTCTTCCCCCACCCCTTAGGAACTGGGAGCCCATGAAGTTTGAGGAATTAAAATGGGGTCACACTGGGATAAAGTTTGAGAAGCACTGGATTATAGAATCAACTGCAGAGGAGGAACCATTTTCCTAGCCAGGCTGGGTAAGGACAGCGGACTTCCTTTCCAAAGGGACATCAGTGAACCACATGGGTTTTTAATGACAATCAATGATAGCAATGGTGACCATAAAACAGACTAGCTTTCAATTCCAGTTTTTTTTTTAATTTGAATTTAAATTCAACCAACCACCATGGTGGAATTTGAACTGATGTCCCCAGGGCTTTGCCATTTAGGCACCATCTCCCCCTAAAGCTAATACAACACCATTCACTATTTGATGCATTTTTTTTCCAGGTGCTCTTGGTCAATTTTGTACATTGATGCCCTCTGAATTTGAAATTCTGTCTGTCCTTTTGTAGCACTTTGTCCACTTTATCTAGCTCAGCTACCCTTCCAAAGAGTGGGGAGAAAAGAATTTGAAACAGAAGTAAGAAAAAGAAACTTGGTAAGTGCATCATGTTGAACCGCGCTAGAATATCATTGGTCATGTAAGAACTTCAAGCAGGACAGGAGTTCTAACAGGGAGGGGTGGTGAGGGTGATGGAATGAACCAAGACCACATCTCAAACTCCTAGTGGCCCATTTATATTACTAGATTTATGGAGATTAGAAAACTTGTATTGAAAGAGGGGAGTGTACAAGCTGCCCATAAAGATCTAGTGGTGTTGGTCTCTTCTTTCCAGGAGTCCACTAAATAAATAGTGGTGACACTAAACAGGCCAACCACATTCAGGTATTTTCAGCCAGCAAACCAGCAAGTTAAAGGCACTGAATTTTTTTTTAAAAAAGAGCACAAAATAGGTGATTGGAACATGCACATGGGACTAGGGTAGAAACCGAAATATCAAACCTTTAAAATATTTTAAAAAGGTGTATTTGTCATGGGAGAAATGACATTCCACAAAAATAACATTGCTTTTTTTCAGGGCCAATGAGGGTGTTCATCAGCAATTAACAACTTAGTATGGCATGAAGATCCCAGTCACATCTCATTCAACAAGATGTAATCTTTATAAGGGTTTTCACAGTGAGATGAATAGTCTAAAAGGACATATTTTCTTAAGTTCAGTGATCAGTGATTCCTATTTGATTGCAGACTGGCAGGTGGTGGTGGGGGTTGGGGGAAGGTTCAACAATGCTCCCCATGGAAAAGTGTAGAATCAACTATGCATTCATGGATGCCAAAAATTGTCATATGTTGTTGGGGGAGTAATGACGATGAAGGCTGACAGTTTCATCATTACTGTAAATTCCAGGCCATAGTCCTAAATGAGCTTCTGAAGCAAATAAATTATAATATTTTACAGCTTTAGCAGAGGGAACAGGCATCTGGATTAATGACAGGAAGAATATTGGTGTCACCAGTGGTTTCAGAATGATACCATATCCTTTGGGTGTAAATATGAAAGCCAGAGGAGATCTGCATTAACAAAGCAAGAGCGTTAAGTTGAATCTTTGTAAAGGCACATCAACATTGTGTTAGTTTTGACCAAAATGAAATCAAGACAATGTAGTTTAGATGCTGCAGCACAACTTAAGCAATCTTAATCTTTACATTTCCGACAGCTGCGTTCAAAGATGTAAAGTGTAGAGTTGGTAAAAGCAGCATTGTTGGGTTTCACTCAACTTCAAATACCTCCAGCCTACTGGCATTGCCACTTCAATTAGCCACAAAAAAAAAGACAGAACTTGCATTCATATAGCACCAATTCATCTTCTGGACATGCTTAAGTGCTTCACAGTCATCAAATCACTATGGAAATGTAGTTACTGTTTGTGTCAAGGCAGCCCCATAAACTGCATGACCAATTATTCAGGATGCAGGAATACTCCATCCCCTTGGGGATTATAGAAATCAGCAGCTGAATATCCTTGAATGACGACTGACGATTACTCAACTTTTCTTCACCTAGCACTTCAGCTGCAGGCACAGGACATTTTTGGTATATTACTCTTCCCTGTATGGGCATTCAACTTTGACTTGGTTTAGACTGTTTGGGTTACCCCAGGTACATCAGCACTAAATGCTAGAAGTCAAAAAATTTAAGAAATGTGTAGCTAGCCAGCCAATATGTGAAAGAGAAAGATGGATCAACATTTTAGCTATGCCCATTCCTCAATCTCCTGAATGGCCTCCTATGTATATCCAAGGGCACATTTGATACTTCCTTGTGTCGGATTCCGCTAGGGTTACTTCACAATCTAAGATCATTTACCTGTTTAGTTTTTGTTTTGCTGTAGGTATCTAAAATTGGCTTTTTCCTCTCCTTGACAGCTGATTTCGAAAAGTAATTTTCCAGTTCCTGGATATTAATGGAGGGTTCTTCCAGTGCTGCCCAGATAGGCAATGTTTCTGTTTCCCTGTATGTATACAAAGAAAAAGAAATATTTGTTTCAGATTAACAAGTGTTTTTAAATTCATAATAACTTCTTAATTTTAAAGAAAAATGCAAGCGCTGACTTGTGAATTATTTTGGCAACAATCACCCCAGACACTCGGGCAACTGGGAGGGGAATGCTTCCTTTTAATATCTCAGACGTAAGCTGGGCAAGGAAATCTTACAAAGGCACAATGTAGTGGGGAACCTGCAATCGCAAATTCACTAAATTGATTGAAAAGCTCTTTAGGTTAAATACTTTTCAGTAAGTGTTGCCAGCAGCTGCCTGCAAATTAAACTCCGATAATCTTCCAGTCATTACATCATGTCTTAAGCGAATAGATCACAGATGTTGAACATGATATCAGTCACCAAAACAAAACACCTTCCAAAACGGCAGCAGTTTGGACATCTTTTCAGCCATGTAATAATTAGCAATTAAGCATTCTACTTTTTTTTAACAGTAATGTACAGAATTAAACACAACAAACTCAATTTGAGATTTAGACAAACGTCTTGATATTTAATCCATCAAATAATCAATTCCACTAAATAATTAATCTGGATTCACTCCCACACAATTTCTCAAATTATTTTAGACTTCAGTTCCAGCCAATTTTAGTTATTCATACTCACGGCTATTCCACTGTACCCCAAGTGACCCAAAAGGGCAATACATTGCTTTACGTTCAGCATTATTGACAAAGAGCTGGTAGAAATAACAATTGCTGAATGATGAAATGGTCAAGTTTGAGCTGCTGCTAGCTCCATCTTAAAGTTTAAAGCATTGTGGGTCAGAATGGTACTCCTCTTTGGGACCTCCTGCTCTGAAACTCCAAATGGTGCAAGCTTTAACTGTCCAGGTTTTTTTTGGGATTATTTTACAGAAATCATAGAACGATACAGAAGGAGGCCATTCAGTCTAAGATGTTTGCTCTGGCACTTTTGTGGAGCTATCCAGTTAATTCCAAACCCCTGTTCTTTCTCAATGCTCTTAACTTTCACCCTTCAAGCATTTATTCAATTCTTTTTTGAATGTTACTACTGAATCTGCTTCCACCATCCTTTCCAATCATAAATACTGTAAAAAAAAAAAAAGTTTCCTTATGTTGCCTCTGGTTCTTTTGCCAATCAATTGAAATCAGTATATTCTGGCTGCTGACCCTCCTGCCCTGGTGTTACAACTGCAAGGTTTTATAAGATGATATTTTGGACTTTCTTTAATTCGAGGTAAAATGGAATATAGTGAGGAGGGTCATGTGATCTATGATTTCTGCCCGATAACAAGCTTGTGTGGCTTGGTTACCAAGGGGATGGGTAGCACAGGTTGGGACTTATTGAGAGCAAGATGCAAAATGTTCACACCTAAAGCAAAGGCAAGAGCAGCTGGGCTAACTATGGACAGGTTTTTGGTTTCAGTTTTTGGACAGAAAGAGAGAGAGAGAGAGAGAGAGAGATAGAGGTCTCATGGACAAAACGCAGTAGTTGATGTGGTCAGGTGAGAGGGGAAGGCTGCTGCTCCTTTGTGAGTCAATAGAGGAGATGGTGGCATAGTGGTAATGTCACTAGATTCATGATCCAGAGGCCCAGGCTAATCCTCAGGGTGCATGGGTTCAAAGCCTAGAATGGCAGCTGGTAGAATTTCAATTCAATTAATTAATCCTCATACAAAGCTCATCTCAGAAATGGTGACCAAGAAACCATCATTGATTATCATTAAAAACCCATCTGATTCATTAATGCCCTTTAGAGAAGCAAGTCTGCCATCCTTAACTGGTCTGGCCTACATGTGACTCCAGAGCCACAGCAATATGTTTGACTCAAATGCCCTCTGAAATGGCCTAGCAAGTCACTCAGCTCAAGGGCAGTTAGGGATGGGCAACAAATGTTGGCCTTTCCAGCAATACACCTACATCCCATGAAGGAGTAAAAAACCATGGGAGGAAGGGTGGTCTTTGATCCTGTGACAATTTAAAGACTCTGGAAGATTTGCCCTGGCGAGATTGGGAGGAGGAATTGTCAGAGTGACCCTTGTTGCTAGTAGTCAATGCGGGGATTCTCCAAAAACTGATGGAAATACCTTCCGATGGTCACTTGATGTTATAACCTGGGGAAGCTTGGAGCGGGAAGACACTGGAAACTGAGTGTGACTGTGGAGTATTTCTGACAAAGACCGTAATTCCGTGGAGAATGTGTTGTGATGTATAAATATGCAGCATGGGGTTATCGGTCTAGTTAAAACATTAATAAAGTTTTATTTCCCCTTGTAGTTTGGAGTATTATTTACCCAAGTAATGTTTAGTCAATATTACTTTTTGTGAGTTACAGTGAAACTCTTAAAACTTAAAGGAATTGCATAACAAGATTTCAATTGGTCACTGGGAATTCAATTATCTTTATAAACAGTCTCAATGGTCACTGGAAACAATTTCTTTCTTGAAAGGCATTCATGACATTAAACACCTTTATCAAATCTTCCCTTAACCTTCTCTGTTTTAAGGATATCCACCCCACCTTCTTCAGTGTCTCCACGTAACTGACATCCCCTATCCCTGTTATCATTCTAGTAAATGTGTTCAGCACCCGCTACAAGGTCCTGACACCTCATGTGGTGCCCAGAATTGAATACAATACTCCAGCTAAGGCCTAAGAGTTTTAGAAAAATTTAACACAGTCTCCTTGCTTCTGCGTTCCATTAAAAAAACCCTTGGGTTTAATCAATATTTTTTCATTAAACAGCCTTCTCAACTTGCCCTGCCACCTTCAGAGAATTGCGTACTTCTATCTCAAAGGCTTCTCTGTTCTATGTCTCCCTTTAAAATTGTACTATTTAGTTCATATTGCTTCTCCTCATACCTCCTGCCAAAACACATGACCTCACACTGCTGGTTTAAATTCCATCTGTCTTGTGTCTGCCCAGTTCATCAGCGTAGACCAAATTTTATCTGCAACTATCTGCCTTGGTACTATAACTCTCAATGTCATTACCTAACAAATCTATCAATTAGAGTTTTGAAATTATTAATTGATCTAGGCCCCGAGGGGAGCGTGCTCCAGATTTTCACCACCCTTTGTGCAAATAAGTGCTGTTTGGCCACTCATTTATATTCTTTAGATTTGCAACTGGAATTGCACAATATTAAGTTACATTCACTTGCAAGGAGATAAGACAAAGAGTATGTTGGAATAACAAGACAAATTCTAAAAGAGGTCCCATGACGTAGATAAGTGCAGTCAACATTTATATCCATACTGCTGCAGTCAACATTTATAGCCATACAGCAACAGACCATCAATATGAAGCATTAATCTATCTTTTCTGCTCAAGGAAAACAAGAAGAATGCAGGACCTTCGATGGATCACTGGGAAGTCAATAATTCTGAACACTGGTGCATTCACCAACATTATATTTGGGTATAATGGCAATCACTAGTTATTGATCATATGTCAATCCTGAAATGAAACTCTGATCCAAAAAAAAAGACAAATTTCAAATTGCAGGTGCTTGCAACTTTGAATGAAAATAAACGCATATTGGTGATTAAAATATACTGACCAGTTAAATAGCTTTTGTTCACATCAGAAACACTTGGGGAACAAAGAGAGAGGAAGTTGACAACTGTTTGAAAAAATTCTTTAAAAAAGGCAAAAACAAAACAGTCGTGGTAAAGAAGCACAAACTTAGTACTCCAAGGATAAGATTTTGTAAACGAGTTGGAACCAACCATTCCAACAATGCTCAATGCAAGCTCAAGGAACAGCATCTCATGTTTTGAGTAGGCATTTTTGCGGCCTTCCAGGTTCAACATGGAGTTCAACAATTTCAGACCATTATCTCTACTTCCCCATTTTGTTTCTTTTTTCCTTTGCAGGTTTTGGTCTTTATACTGTTTTTCTCATTTTTGCTCTCAGATGGCAGCTGTTCATTATCTTGCCATTCACACCCCCTCTGGACCCATCTTTACTTGTCTCATTCATACGCCCCTTGGCTCTGCCCCATGAACTCTTTTGTCATTTAATGTCTCCTGCCTTCCACCCTATCACAGACCTTGCCTTCCATCCTCTTCCAACTCACCTGCTCAAAACCCATCATATTACTAACTTTTCCTTGATGAAAGGTCACAAATCTGTTTTTCTCTCCAAAGATGCTGCCTGCTTAATATTTTTGCCATTTTATTTTTTGCAAACCAATCGTTTTTGTTGGAGAAACCATTTTTTCTTTTCATCAGAAATGTGTCACAGATCAATCTGAATTGCAAGTAAACAATGTTAAGGTTTCAGATACAGTAGCACTGCATTATCACAGTGAGCCCACAGTATACAAGGAGGGAGGCTGTCACCATATGTATTAGTCTTCAAGCAGATTCAGATCTGAACTGTCTGCTGCTGCTGAAACTGTGACAATAACTGCTGAAACTAATTTATATCACATCAGTGCCCATATGCTAGAAGATGATTTAACTTCTCTCTTTGCCTTTGTTATACTTCCAAAATGCAAGAGGAGACAGTGCCGAACTGATGATGCAATATCAACGTGAGCACATTTCTCTTTGTAAATAGACTGTTCTTGGCAACGATCCTTGAAAGCCACAATCACCCTGCTGTTAAAATTCACAGAACAAAAGCCAATCTTACATAAACAACAGGATTAAATTGAGTATTACAAGTAAACAAAATCAATCTGAATCAAAACCTGAACTCACTTCCCAGTGCTTTTGCACATGAGACAATACATAACAGCCCTCTATAAACCGATTCCATGTTGCAAGCTCTCCATTTAGGATTGATTACAATTTTTACATTTGTGCTACAAACTTGCTGTGAAAAATGTCACAGCTATTGATTGTGTGTAAATGGTCCCATTTTGGCCCAGATTTTGCAACGGTAATAGTAACGAAGTGGTCAGCGATTGCTGTCAGTGCTGCACTAAAACTGACACCAGCTTCTGGAGTCCACACATGTGCAGAATAATGTAGAGATCCAGATGTTGCTATTAATGATTCTACCTTTCACTAGAAAGTGTGTTGCTAAGGTACATCCAGGTCACAACTATAGAGATGAGAACTTCAACTCTTAAACTGTTAGACTTGCTGTAAAAAACACTTGAAAAGTTACCCCTCATCGAATTGGGTTAACGGCATTTTTGAAGGCTTACCAACTTCATAATTACTGCAAAACACCTTCCTTTGTCTTGAAAAGCTAATATTTCACTCTATCTTTACAGTGCAGAAGGAGGCCATTTGACTCAGAGTCTGCACTAGCTTTTTGAAAGAGCATTCCATCTAGTCCTACTTCCCTACCTTATCCCCATAAACTTGCACTTTCAGGGAGCAATCCAATTCCCTTTTGAATACCTTGATCGAACCTGCTTCCACCAACCTTTCATAAAGTTTGTTCCAGACTCCAACCACCCTCTGGATGAAAAAGTTTTTCCTCACATCATACTTACTCCTTTTGCCAATTATTTTGAATCTGTGCCCTCCAGTTCTTGATGCTGTCTTGAGTGGGAACAGTTTCTCACTATTTACCCTGTCCATACCCCTCAGGATCATGAATAACTCTATCAACTCTCCCTCAGCCTTCTTTTCTCCAAGGAAAAACAGTTACAACCTCTCTGAACAATCCTCATAGCTACAGTTCTTCATCCTGGGAATCATTTTTATGAATCTCCTCTGTACGCCCTCCAATGCCTTCACATTCTTCAAGTGTGGCTCCCAGAACTGGATGCAGTACTCCAGATGAGGCCTAACTAGTGTCAGATTTGTAGAATGTCAAATCATTACATAAATCAAAAAACTTCCACTTCATTTAAAAAAAAAAGCAATTTTAGTTCACTGAAAGTTGAAATTAAAAGTGAAGGATATTCAGTGCTTTTAACTGCCTGGTTTGCTTCATATGAACACTTCAATGTGATTGGCTCAATGCCTGCTTGCTGACATCATTGCTGGACACACCAAGACATTCTGTTGATTTGGCACCAGGTTTAAAATGGTCGCCTAGAATAGGGAAAAACCCACACCAGAGATTGCTACTAGATTGTTACGGGCAGCTTTCTTCATGGCCAGTGGTGTGCATCCTTGCTTCTCCACTGACCACAAATTACAGGCTATTTACTTTGATTGAAGATGTAGTTATTCCCATTTCTTTCTATTTCCCGAGGCTGCAACACAAACGAACGCGTGGGAGCCCAATGCTCAACTACAATACGTCCTGACAATGAGAAATACATATGATATATTTGCTATTTGTAACCATGAGCAGGATATTGAGGTTGGCGAGCAGGGGGACGGGGCCCGCTCACTGACGCATAAAATGACGCGGGATGATGTCCAGAGGAACTCCCAATGTCACCCCGCATCATTTCAGTTTTCAGGTCGGCGGGGCCACAGCTAAATCAGCAGTGCACCCGCCGATCTGTCAATGGCCAACTGAGGCCATTCAAAAAGTAATTGAAATCATTAAAGGACCTACCCGTCCAACCTTAAGGTTGCTGGGCAGGCCGGGAGCTCTGGCGGGCTTCAGAAAAAGCATGAAACCTCATCCACGGGCGGGGTGAGGTTTCATGTAGGTTTTAAAAAAATGTAATAAAAGTTTAATTAAAGTGATGGACACATCCCAACTCATGTGACAGTGTCACATGAGGGGACATGTCAGGGAAATTTTATTTTTCTATATTTAACATTTTTGAATTTGGCGCCTCAGGGAGATGAGTGCGCTCCTTCACGCGTGGCTTAGGGAGTCTCTCCCCACCCCCCGCCCATTCAGGGAGCGCATAGCGCTGACAGCGTGACGTTGGGTGGGTCTTAATTGGCCCGCCCACGTAAAATGGCGGTTGGAGGCACGCCTGCATGCACCTGCTCCTGAAATCTCCCCCACCCCCTCACCTGATGGAGGGAAAATTCTGCCCTATGCATACCATTCTGGAAAATGCACCAATATGATGCAACGCAGAGGCTCCATTGGACGTAATGCATACAACCTTGTGGAAAGGAGGGGAAGAAATGAAAGCCATTAGCTTCAGTGTTTACTGCCTCCACATTCAACAGAATAAACTAGTCAGGATCAAGAATGACTTGCAACTCCTGTAGAGCTCATCACACACGATCAGAATTTTTAGTGGATCTAATTTTACCCAGTGAGGCATTAGAATATCTTTCCTTACCCTCAGGTCAATGCATATTTAAGACAATTAGTCCATATTCCTTAGTGTGCCAGTTACAAGGATGCAATGTATATTTTCCAATTGATCAGGGCCTTCTCCACAGAAACTTTGGGTATCATCACTTGGTAGTTTTTAACTTACTTCCCTGCTATCTGCACCTACCCCCACTCAAACGCTCCCTATAAAGGGAATAACTCCCCACTGCTTAGAATTGATTAATCACTGACTTGTTTTTGTTGAAAACTTCTTGCACAAATCTAAATTGGCGCTCTCCCACAAACCTCTCTTCAATTCTTCTCACATTCCCCCTAGTGTTTCTTAGCTTTGGTTTTTATATTACAACAGTTAGAGTCAGAATAGTTCACCCATTTTTAGGCTGGTCTTTGTAGTAGATAACCAAACATTAAATGCAACATCTGCACTCAATTTAAGCAGCATTTACAGGTAACCGCCAATGGATGTGTGGTATTTTCTGGCCGTTTTACCTCTGGACCCTCCCTGCAGCAGTCCTGACTACATCATTCCCATCAGAATGACTTCTCCTGAGCATCTCTCTAGTCATAACCATTCAATGCAGTGGTCTAAATACCCACTTCAAAATTCAATTTTGTCCACATGACTTTGGCTAAGACATGCAAGGGGATTTAGATGATTAACATTCTCCACTTGTACATGTTTTGGGATTTTAGTCACATCCCCATCATTTAAGTAAAATTTGATATCATTCATGTGAAAAAGCATGTTACAATGTATTCTTTGACACCCTTTTCCAAATTATAATATCTGCATTTCTTCATTTTTTTTGTTAAATCATCTATTCTTTGAATGTTACATTGCTTTGGAAGAGTCAGCATTGGCACGGCTGATTCGCGTGCACTATTTTAAAAACTTTCAGGCATTTAGACCCAACAGCAACTTTCATTTGTCTAGTGTCTTTAACATAGTAAAGCAACCCAAAATGTTTCACAGGAGCATCAGACTAAATTTGAGACTGAGTTACACAAGGCGCTATTAGGGGAGATGCCCACAAACTTGAACACAAGAATCAGGAGTAGGCCATTCAGCGTCGAGTCTGCTCTTCCAAATCGGTAAGGTCATGGCTGATTTGATTGTGGCCTCAACTCCACTTTCCGGTCAGTCCCAACGTGACCAAAACCCTCCCCCCAACCCTCACCTGCACCCTCCCCATTACCCTCGACTTCCTTATCAATCAACAATCTATGTAATTAACTCAGTCTCAAATATATTCAATGACCCAGCCTCCACTGCTCTCTGGGAGAGAGAATTCCACAGACTAATGACCATCAGAAGAAAAAATCTCCATCTCTGTCTTAAATCAGAGACCCTTAATTTTTTAAACTGCTCTCCCTAGTTCTCGACTCTCCCTCGAGGGAAAACATCCTCTCAGCATCTACCCTGTCAAGACCCCTCAGGATTTTGTATATCTCAATAAGATCACCTCTCAATTCTTCTAAACTCCAATGGATGCAGGACCAGCCTGTCCAACTTATCCTCAAAAAGATAATCCCTTCATGCGAAGAATCAGTTGAGTGAACTTTTTCTGAATTCCTTCTGATGCAGTTATATCCTCTCTTAAATAAAGGAGATCAAAACTGCACACTGTACTCTAGATGCTAGGTCAAATAAGTAGATTTTAAGGAGCGTCTTAAAGGAGCAGAGGAAGAGAGGTGGAAAGGTTTAGGGAGGAAATTTCAGATCTTAGGGCTTTGGCAGCTGAAGGTTCAGCCACCGATATTGGAGCAATTAAAATTCGGATTGCTCCAGAATTGGAGGACCACAGATATCGTCAGAGTACAACGCTTACTTGATGCCAGCACTGCCATGAGTTACACGCTGCAGCCTATACCGGCTCTTAACATTGCAAAGCTGAACACAACATTAAACTACAGGAAGGTCCTCACCCACTCCCCACCTCTGCCAGTATTCCTTAAAGAGATCGTGGACTACTTACAGGCTAATTTCTGGGTTATTTATTCTGGTTGCTGGTACAATTCTACGCATTTTTTCATACTTGTCTAAAGTTTCTTTAGTCTACAGGGAGTGACCCGGCTAGTGCTGGAGTGTCTTTTTTCATGACTGAAAGGCTTGTGCTGAAACTAGCTGCTTCCAGATATGTGTGCCTTTCACACGATTGTTACCTCAGCAAAATAACGTAAGTTGATGAGGGTAATACAGTTGAAGTGTTGTATATGGATTTTCGAAAGGCATTTGATAAAGTGCCACATAATAGATTTGTCAGCAAAGTTAAGCCTATGGAATATAAGGGACAGTAGCAGCATGGATATGAAGATGGCTAACTGACAGGAAACAGTAATGGTGAATGGTTGCTTTTGGACTGGAGGAATTAATACAGTGGGGTCCCCCAGGGATCAGTACTAGGACTAATGCTTTTATTGATCTATATTAATGACCTTCACTTGATTTGCAGGGCACACTACAAATTTTGCAGATGACACCAATCTTTGAAGTATTGTGAACTGTGTGGAGGTTAGTGAGAGACTTCAGGAGGATATAGACAGGCTGGTGGAATGGGTGGACACAATGAATTTGATGCAGAGAAGTACAAGATACATTTTGGTAGGGAGATCAAGGAAAGGCAATATAAAGTAAAGGATACAATTCTAAAGGGGATGCAGGAACTGAGATACCTGGGGTTCCACGTGCATAAATCATTGAAGCGGCAGGGCAAATTGAGAAAGTGATTTTAAAAAAAAGGCAGACAGGATCCTGGGTTTTGTAAACAGAGGCATTGCATAAAAAGCAAACACATTATGACAAACCTTTATGAAACATTGGTTCAGCCTCAATTACAGTATTGTTCCCAATTCTGGATATTTAACTTCAGGAAGGGTGTGAAGTCTTTAGACAGGGTGCAGAACAGATTCATAAGAATGGTTTCAGGGATGAGGGGCTATAACCATCATGTGGATAGATTGGAGAAACTGAGGATGTTCTCTTAGAAAAGTGATGAGAGTAGATTTGATTGAAGTGTTTATATTCATTAGGTGTTTAGGCAGAGAAGAGAGAAAAACTGTTCTCACTGATGGAATGCTCAAGAACTAGTGGATACCGATTTAAGTTGATTAGCAAATGAAGCAACGACGACATGAGGAATACTTGTTTACACAACTGAGTGTTTAATATCTGGAATGCATTGTCTGGGAGTGTGGTGAAAATAAATCCATTTGTGGTTTTCAAAAGGGAATTAGATAATTACCTTAAGAAAAAATTATTTGCAGGATTATGGGAAGAGGACAGGGGAGTCAAACTAACTGCGCTGCTCCTGTAGAGAACCGACGCAAACAACAGGTAGAATGGCCTCAGTCTGTGCTGTAACCATGCTATGATTACAGCAAAATACTGCAGATGCTGGAAATCTGAAAACAAAACAGAAAATGCTGGAAAAGCTCAGTAGGTCTGGCAGCATCTGTGGAGAGAGAAACAGTTAAGATTTTGAGTCCCTATGACTATTCTTCAGACTTAAAGGGGGAGGAATGTGATGGATTTTATACTGTTTAGGAGGAGGTGGATTTAAATGGAGATCAGGGATAGGGAGGTGCTCAGGAATGATTTGATAAAGATGTCATGGACACAAGAAAAGGGAAACGTTAATGTTGATGGTAAAGGACTAAAAGGGGTGCTGATAGTGGCTTAAAGGTAAAGTAGCAGAATGTCTGAATAGCAGAACAAGGGTCAGTGCTATGGGAAAGCAAAACATAAGAAGTGATAGATGGCCCTGTGGGGGTAGGGTTTGGGAAAAAACAATTGGATTAAAAATGGGGTAAAGATGGTGGAGAGAGTTCATGGTCTGAAGCTGTTGAACTCAATGTTAACTCCGGAAGGCTGTAAAGTGACTAGTCGGAAGATAAGGTGCTGTTCCTCCAGTTTGCGTTGGGCTTCACTGGAACATTGCAGCAGGCCAAGGACGGATCTGTCGGTATGAGAGCAGAATGGTGAGTGAGAAATGGCAAGTGACAGGAAGGTCTGGGTCACGCTTGAAACTGAGCGAATGTGTTCTGCAAAATGGTCACCCAGTCTGTGTTTAGTCTCCCCAGTGTAGAGGGACTCCATTGGGAGCAGTGAGTACAGTAGGCCAAATTGAAGGAGGTGCAAGTGAAGTGCTGCTTCACCTGAAGCAAGCGTTTGGGGCCTTGCACTTCGAGGAGGGAGGAGATCAAGGGGCAGGTGTTGCACCTTCTGTGATTCTATGACCTTGGAGAATTGCAGGGCTGGAGGGGGTAAGGCTGTGGAGGGATTTGAAAACAAGAATGAGAATTTTAAATTTAAAGAATTGCTTAACCGCGAGGTAAAGTAGTTGACACTGATGGGTGAACAGGACTTGGTGCGAATTAAGGAATGGGCAGTTTTTGACTACCTCAAGTTAGTGAAGGATAGAATGTGGAAGGCTGGTCAAGAGTGTGTTGCAGTAATCAAGTGTAAAGGTAACAAAGGCATATTTGAGAGTTTCAGCAGCAGAAATTTAAACACATGCATGGATTTGTTTTCCTTCATTTCTAACAATATTATTTAGGTCACAAGGTGCAGCTTCAGAAAGCAGGTCAAATGGCTTCAGTACATTAAAAAAAGATTTTATGATGCTGGACAGCGGCATGTTAAGACCCAAATTTATACCCACAATTTCTCACAATGCTTCCCAATCCAAACCTATAGCTGGAAGCTATGTAGGAGTGAAGAAACGCAATCACCCTGAGCTAGTCTTGCACATCTTTTCCTGCAAAGACCTAAAAGGGTTTGGCAAAATTGTGGGACAAGGCATCAGTCTGCACCTTAGCTAGTTTATGAAGTCCAACATCACATACAAAATAAATCCTGTGTAAAACTAGAATGAACTTGCATTACTGGAGTGATAATTGATCATATTATATGATTATATTCTATTAAGTAACATTTAAACATAGCTGCATGGCTACCAAGGAATTTGTTCAACACATTTCTAGTCACATTTGAAACTCTGGCACCACTTTCATTTGCATTTCCCAAAGAAGTGGTATTAACTGAGCAAAAATTCCAGAAATCTATAGTTGTTCAGAAGATCAATAGGCATGACGATCAATTAAAATCCCACAAAGTGGAACAAATACATTTATTTAATATTGCTAGAGTCCAGATCATTAAAAGATATTTGAAATATCTCAGGAGGTTCACCCAGCAATGTTGGTAAAAGTAGTTACAATGTGCAGCTATAGACAGCATAATCATCTTATCACCTTTTGTTACTTAGCTGAATTCTTGACCAATAGAGAGGTTTCATTGGACGGGATGGATCAACTGCAACTTTCCTCGGTAATTTGTCTTTAGTCATTCCCAATCCAAAAATTCCCGCTGGAAGAGGTGGTGGAAGGAAACCACAGCCTGGCAGAGGAAAGGGTTGTGCTTGCAGACTCTGACCTGCTGGGGGAGGTGGAGGGATTTCTGTTCCAGGTAGAAGAGAAGGGAGCAGCACAGAGCCGGGCAGAGGGGGAGGGGGAGGGGGGAGAACAGAACCAGGCAGAGGGGGAGGGGGAGGGGGGAGCACAGAACCAGGCAGAGGGGGAGGGGGAGGGGGAAGCGCAGAGCCAGGCAGAGGGGGAGGGGGAGGGGGGGTGGGTAACGCAGAGCCGGGCAGAGGAGGTGGGGGAGGCGGGGTGGGTAACGCAGAGCCAGGCAGAGGGGGAGGGGGAGGTGGTATGGGTAACGCAGAGCCAGGCAGAGGGGGAGGGGGAGGGGGTATGGGTAACACAGAGCCAGGCAGAGGGGGAGGGGGAGGGGGTATGGGTAACGCAGAGCCAGGCAGAGGGGGAGGGGGAGGGGGTATGGGTAACGCAGAGCCAGGCAGAGGGGGAGGAGGAGGGGGTATGGGTAACACAGAGCCAGGCAGAGGGGGAGGAGGAGGGGGTATGGGTAACACAGAGCCAGGCAGAGGGGGAGGGGGAGGGGGTATGGGTAATGCAGAGCCAGGCAGAGGGGGAGGAGGAGGGGGTATGGGTAACGCAGAGCCAGGCAGAGGGGGAGGAGGAGGGGGTATGGGTAACACAGAGCCAGGCAGAGGGGGAGGGGGAGGCAGAGTGGGAAGCACAGAGCCAGGCAGAGGAGGAGGGGGTGGAGGAGCTGGCGGCGTTGGGAATACAGAGCCAGGCAGAGGTGGAGGAGGTGGGGGAGGAGGGAGCAGTGTGCCAGGCAAAGGAGGTGGTGGAGGTGGAAGCTCACAACTGGACAATACGGGCAGATGCGTGATGTCAGCAGATGGTAGAGGGAGAGCTTCACTGTCAGCCAGAGACAAAGAGCCTTGATTGGATAAAAATTCTGGTGAAAATTCTTGTATGTTTTGATCCGATGTCGTAGACACAGAAAGGGATACTTCACTTGAGTGAGCTGTCAACTTTTGTGATAAAGTACTATATGGATGCGTTGGAGTTTTTGGCTGTGATGAAGCTGCAGATACAGAATGATCCTGAGACAAAGAAACCCTGCAACTTGGAAGTGGAGGTTGTGACGACTGTCTATCAAATAAAGGCACTTGATCAGCTGTATATTCCTGTGTAGGGGAAGTCTGTATAGATTTAGCATCCACACAAGAAGTCTGTAAACTGTTAAGAAAAGTCTGCGCATCTGTTTGCAGATGAACATCAGAAGCAGCTTTTGAGATTATATCCTCACTACCAGATCCGTGGTCCTTTACAGTCCTCTCTTGGTCTAATAGGGCAGAATGCTTCTCCAGTTCAGCTATTTTGGTCCTTAGCTGTTCAATTGTTTGCTCAAGTTTCTGGATGACGGCAACCTGCTCTTCCTTCAACTCTGGTGGTTTTTCTTCATTATCTTTCTGGAAAGGAAGTTGCATCACCAGCATTAGATTTAATTTACATCACTAGCAATTTTCACAGCCCATAAATCATCAAAACTGAACACACTAATCAGAGGAACACAAGATTGAAACAAGAGGCCATTCAGCCCCTCGAGCAGGTTCTACAATTTAAGTAGATCATGGCTTATCTGTATGTCACCCACCTTTGCCTCAGACCCCTTAATGACCTTGTGTAATAAAATCAAAGTCTTCAAAAGTTCAAATTCCGTATCCATAGCATTTGGGAAAGAAAATCTTAGGCATCACTACTTTGCCTATGAAAAATACTTCCTGATTTTGTTCCTCAAAAGCCTCGTTATGCTTTCTTGTACTAGGTTCCACCACAGGAGCATATTTGCCTAATCAAATCCCTTTATCATTTTGAACAATTTGGTTAGATCACTCCTTAACTGGCAGAACTTAAGGGACCACAGAAGCCAAGTTTCTGCAATGTTATCATTCATCCCTTTCAGATTGGATATAAATTCTGAAGAGTCAAAGTAATAGCCTGCTCAATGTCAACATATCCTCAGAGATTTAGACCCCAGAACTGAATACTAGAATGCGACGGCTATACACAACTGAAATATGACTTCCTCACTTTTGAACACCCAACTTCTTGATGTAAAGGCAAACATATCAACCTAGCTTTTAGTGATCTATGCAGGTGGACTTACATTTCTTGCTTCCTCCACAGCTCCTCATCTCTCACCATTCAGAATATTTTTGATTCATCTTTTAGATTCTTGAACTGTACATTTTCCCACATTGACCTCAATCTGCCAGTTTGGCCCCTCATCTTTTCTTTTTGTAACTTCCTGCCACCATCTGCAGAACACATTTTGCCTCCCCACTTAATGTAGTTTGCAAGCATGGACATACAACTCTATTTCTTTATCCACGATGTTAATAGATATGGCAAAAGGTTGAGCCCCAATACAGAATATAGGCCCCAACACTACTACGCACATCCCACCAGAGAATGGTTACTTTATTCCTACTCTCCACCTTTTGCCCCCCAACCCATTACCAACTCGGTTCACAAAGTTACTTCCAGTTTTCTATACATTCATTTTGCTTTAAATCCTGTGTAAAACTTATACACCTTCTGGAAGTCCATACAGACAACATCCTTAAGCACTATATGTGGCCTCTTTAAATAAAAAATCACCTAGATGACTTACCCTATTCTTCATGAATCCACAATAACTGTCTATAATTAACTCATATGTCCAAGTGTTTTGTTACTGCCTCCAATGATAGATTGTCACTGCCAAAAGCTCATGGATCTGTAGTTTAAACAGGTTTCTCCCTCTCTCCCTGCTTAAACAATGGAAATAACATTTGCAATTATCCATTCTTTTAATCCCCTGGGGTGAAAAACATCAGTTCCTGGAGATTTGTCTGTTTTAAGCCCTATTATTTGCTCCAGTTATCTTCATAACTCAGTTATGAACCCAGTAAGCTCCATCTCTTAATGTATTTTCAGGTTCCCTGTATCATTGCTATTTTATCCTCTTCCTCAACTATGAAGCCTTATGTAACAAGATTACCATGTCATTGTATTCCACGTTAGTGCTGTCTACATCAGTTTCCAATGGACCCGTATTCTCCTTTAGCATCATCTCTATTAAAAACTTCTGCTGCTAGCTTTTAATATCCCTTGCAAAATTTTTCAACTTTCCTGTCTCTATTTCCTTTCTATCCTTTCGATACTTTCTCAAACTCCTTGTTCACTTGATTTCTGTTTTCCATTATATTTGTGCAAATCTTTTCTTTTAGCTTATATTGCATCTTACCTCATTTGTTGACCATGTTTGTTTACTATACAAGTGGAACTTTTTTTTTTCTTTTGGACATATATAATGGTTTTACGTTGTACCAAATAATTATTTGAATACCGCCCACTGTCTGCCTGTAAGTTTACCCATTAACAGTTCTGCCCAGTTTATCATGGTCACTTCATTCCTCGTCCATTCAAAGTCTGCCTTGTTTAAATTTAAAACTTTAGTTTGGGACTTTCTATTCTCCTTCTCAAACTAAATGAGCTTCAACCATACTATGGTTACTATTTGAGTAATGCTTCCTTACCATCAGATCAGTACAGAATTCAGGCTTGCTACTCACCACTAAATACTGTCTAGTCTGGTCCCTTGTCAGTTCTAAGGCATATTGCTCTGGATAACAATCCCGGGTACATTGTAGACATGCGTTGCCTTTTACTACTTGGGCTGCTTTTCTCTCAGTCTGAGAGAAACTTTATAATTTTCTATAATATGCAACTTGTTTTTGCATCAGTTGTGCATTTGACGTTTCTAAATTTGTCCTTGGAATGTAGAAGACATTGGTAATGTTGTATTTATTGCCCACCCATAGGTCATTACTCAAAAGCCAATGTAGAATCGCCTGGCCACAGTGACTATTTTTTTTCTCTATTCTTTCATGGGATGTGGGCATCACTGACAAGGACAGCATTTGTTGCCCATCCTTAATTGCCCTTGAACTGAGTGCTTTGCTGGAGGGCAGTTAAGAGTTAACCACATTGCTTTAGGTCCGGAGTCACATGTAGGCCAGACCAAGTAATGATGGCAGATTTCCTTCCCTAAAGGACATCAGCAAGCCAGATGGGTTTTTATAGCAATCAATTATAGTTTCACGGTCACCATTACTGAGACTAGCTTTATATTCCAGGTTTATTAATTGCATTCAAACTCCTCTATGTTGGGATTTGAACAAACATCCTCAAGGCATTTGTCTGGGCCTCTGGACTACTAGTCCAGTGACTTACAAAAATGCCACCAACTTCCAATCTATTTGATAAATAATACCCTGGGAGCTTTAAGAGTTAATGTGGGACTGGAGTCATATATAGGCTAGGCAACCAGAGGACCTGAGTGAACTAGTGGGTATTTGTAACAAAGCACACTTTCCATGGTAGCCCAGAAACAAAATGGACTTATTTTTTAAATTAAGCTTCACAATTTACAACTTTTGGGTTTCCATCCAGTACCATAACCACCCTAACAGCTTGCATTTTAAAAATGTAACATTTTACTTTTTAATGAAAAGTCCTGCAGAATTTTTGTAAAAAAAGTTAAAATTTCAATAGCTGAAGTAACCCAAGACTTCAAGTGGACCTAGATTTTGTTCGATTGTTTTAAAAGGACTCTCCATGCCCTTATAGAATTCTAGAATGTCTAACCAGCCAATTCTACTCCATATTTTTCTGGACCTCAAATGTTCTGAAATATTTACAAGTGCCCATTTCAATATTTTCCTCCTGCTTCAATTGTTTGGCGTAATGCTTGGGATTGCATTTTACTTTCTATTCAAACCTTGCTTTCTTGCTCATCACTTAGAGGAAGGTACAACTGAATGTCAAAGCATCTAACTTGCATTATATTTGTCAAAGTTCAGTTTATTCATGCCTTGTTTTGGCAAAATAAAGTCAGCAGCATATTATTATGGGCAATGAAGTGGAATATAAAAGTAATTTATGAGCACCGATTCATTAATCCCCCTGACCCAGGGGAAACCGTTTTAAATTTAAACAGAATGTACTGACCATGCTTTACATACAGAGAGCTAGAGTTTCCACTTTGGGCACAATTGGCGTTTTGGACATAAATTGTACTGAAAATCATGCAAGTTTTGAGAAGGTCTCTCCTCCACTCCCCCACCATCTTGATCATAGAAATTTACTGCAAGAAAGGACACCATTTGGTCCATCGTGTCTGTGCCAGCCTCCAAGTAGTCATTCAGCCTTATCCCAATTTCCAGTTTTAAGTGCATATCCAAATACCCTTTTACTTTCTACCATCCTTTCAGGCAGTGAGGTCTAGATACCCACAACTCTCTGGATAAAAAAAAAAATCCCTTTTTATCTCCTCTAAACCTCCTACCCTTTTTCCTAACTCGATGTCCCCTGGTTAGGAACCCCTTAAACAAGGGGGATAGGGTCTTCCTATTCACTCTAGCTAGATCTCAATTTCATGCAATTCAATTAGGTCTCCTCTCAGCTGCCTCAATTCTGAAGAGAGCAACCCTAGCCTATCTATTTTTTTCCTCAATTAAAATTCTCTAGGCCAGCAAACATACTGGTAAATCTCCTCTCTGCTTTCTCTAGTGCAATCCCATTATTCCTATTGCGTAGTGACCAGAATGGAATGCAGTACTCCAGCTGTGGTGTAACTAGTGGTTTATGAAGTTGCAGCACCATTTCCCAACTCATTTGTTCTATGCATGGGCTAATTAAGACAAGTATCCCATTTGTCATCTTCATCACCTTCTCTATCTTTCCAGCCACCTCTAAAGGATCTGTGGACATGTAACCCAAGGTCCCTCTGCTCATCTATACTTCTCAGTATCCTAACATTGATTGTGAATTCCCTTGCCTTGATAAGCCTTTCCCACATACATTACATCATTTCTCAGGATTGAACGCCATTGGTTACTGTTCCACTCACTACTAGTCCATTGATAACTTCCTTTCTTCTTCATCATCAACCACACAGCCAAATCTTGTATCATCTGAAAACATCTTAATCATACTCCCTACATTCACTTCCAAATCATTGGTATATACCACAAAATACAAGGTACCCAATACTGAGCCCCGCAGAGCCCCATTGGAAACAGCCTTGTAGTCATAACAACACCCATTGACAATTCCCCTTAGCTTCTTTCAGTTTCCATTCAAATTTATTTGCATATCAGCACGTCAAATCATTTATGAACCAATGAAATCAGGTAGCATCTTAGAATGTTTCTTTTTAATTGCTTTAAAAAATTCCTTGATTTATTGGTAACTTGGTGCAACTTAACAAACACAATCAAATGCTTTGTCATAGACTGTGAAGCATATATAAATGTTGTTTACATCTATATATCAATCGAAGATTGTGCGGAGGTTAAACATTCCCTTCTCTTGTTTCTGCTCCAGGTCTAAATCCAGACTGTTTCACCAATTTTTGCTTTAAATATATTATTTCTTTCTATTATGATTTTCAAGATCACTTTATTAAAGTGACTGATTAAAATTATAATTCTAAAATGATTGCACTCCATTGCTTTAGGTTTCTTAGGTAACTTAAATAATGAATGTCTCAAGTCACTTGGAATGTATTCTTTGGTATATATTTGATCACAAATTTCTGTTATCACTTCTAATTCTGTTTCTCCAAGGGCCTTCAGATGTTCTGTTGTTACTTCATCTATGCCTGGAGCTTTTCCTGCACTCATCAATTTCAAAGCATTCTTCATAATGTTTGGTCTTTCATTTGCCTCTATATCTTGAGGACTCCCTTGAGGATCACTGTACAATTCAGTTATATATTCTGTCCATCATTTTGCTGCTTGATCGCTTTAAAACAACATTTTACCTTCTTTGTCTTTTATGTACCCACTACCTGTTATTATCCTTTTCTGTTTATCTGTCCAAAGATTTAACCTCCTGGTGCATAACTCTCATATTTCCGCTCCAATACTTCATCATACATCCTGTTATGCCACTTCTCTTTTAGCTGCCTGCATGCATTTTTCAATCATGTTTATCATCAAAAGTTAACAGAGGTGTTTCTGAAATGTGACATTAACAGTAAACATGAGAGATTCATCCAGAGCCTATTTTGGGATCAAATAGTGAGCATCAGGCTAGAACATGGACAATCAGACATGTTTCAAGTTAAGAGAGGAGTATGACAAGGCTGTGTATTGTCACCAAGACCATTCAATCTGCATGCAGAACAAATATTCAGAGATGTACTTCCAGGGTAAAGATTGGAGGCATGAACATAAACTTGTGGTATGCAGACAGCACAAGTGGTACTTTCAGAATAATATCGTAGATCAAATAAAATCTAGAAGTTTAGAATATGGATTGAGTATGAACTCCAAAAGGACACAAACAAATGGTAGTTAGAAAGAATACATTGTAAGAAACTAGAGTGAAGATTGAAGTAGATGGTGTCACACAGGAGCAAGTACAGAAGTTTATTTACTTGGGACAAATGATAACAGTAGATGGTAGATGTGATGCTGAAGTCAGAAGCAGCATAGAGACAGCCAGAAGTAGTTTTGTGAAGATGAAGGATATTTTAACAACAAAAAAACTCAAGGTTGTAAAAAGGGAAAAAAAGATCATACGATGCTACATTCTATCCACTTTCCTGTCTGCCTCAGAGAACTGGACAATAAGTGAAGATCCGTGGAAGAAAATAGAGGCCTCTGAAATGTGAAAAGACAGATGCTTAAAATTCCACATACAGACCATAAGACAAATGAGAAGGTGCTTGAAATTGCAAGAGCAAAATAAAAACTGTAAAAAGTGATATCCGGAAAAGAATGCATCAGTAATTCAGCCATTTGGTCCGAGCTTAAAAACTCCAGAGATCTCTTTTAGAGGGCAAAGTGGGGGGGCAGCAGAAAGAGGGGTCATCCTTGACGTAGTTGGATGATAATGTCACAGGGTGGTTGCAGATAAGCTGCAGCGGGTGTGTGAGGATGGCACAAGTCAGACGAGCGTGACACCACAACAAATCTCCTGGTCAGAGTAGCTAAAAGCAACAGCAGATGCAGTTTGATTGATGCAGCTGAAAATGGGTTTATCACAAAACTAAGCGCTTAACCAGCGTCTAGTTCAGCACCTAAGGAACCAGATTTTAAATGAAGGAAAATAACTTAAAAACTCCACAGAGCCATTTGTTAGTTATATTGGTGTACAGTAGTCGGTTTGTTAGTAAATTGAAATATATTCAAGAGCTTTTAAAATGTGCCTATTATTATCCATGCACCTAAGCAAAAAAACGAACAAACATTTTGGAGCCTTCTTGAAGGCCTGTTAAGCCAATTTGTGCAAACGTGCAGATCATCACTCAATTCATTTTGAGGTCATGACTAGTTTTGTGGCAGGGCCAGCTTTAACACAAGCTTTTTAAAAAATTGGCACAAATGATCGATCGGGGTTCAAGTTGCGCGGTTCATTACTTGCGGCTAAATTTCTGACCTTTTGCATTGGTTTTGGTGATTTTAGGCGAGCCGCGCTGATTAAACAGCTGAACTAAATGGAAACTGTAATTCTTAAGTGCAACCTTTTTCAGCATGACATTCAAACTATTTACCTTTTTTTCAAAATAAATGCTTTACAAATTTGGGAAAGGTAAGGAGGTGGGGGAGAGAGGTGGGGGAGAAAGGAAATGAATTTCAAATGTCAGGCTGCAGGATTGTGCCACTGCAGAGGGATCATGGTTAAAATAAATGCTACAAATACCTTTTTTGAGTTATTAAAAAAAAATAGCTGTCACAGAATTAAATTTCCAGGACAGCAGCACTAGGAAAAATGAATCACAAGTCAGATGGGGGTGACAGAACTGACGTGTTTGGAGAAGTTTGTTTGCACATATCCGTGTGTGCTGCCACTTATCCCAGTTGTGGTTATTTGTTTCAAGTTTAGCAGAGGGAGATACTAGGAAAAGTCCTACAAAATTTCATTTCCTTGGATCAAAATTAACAAGGAAAAATCCCTTGGTCAGGGTCAGATTGAACAAAAGCAGGAAGGGGGTCTGAGTTGCAAATCAAAATACATCAATCTGTTTTTCCCAGTTAGATGGAAACCTAAAAGAAATAAAACAGAAAAAAAGTAACATTTTGACTACTGTTTGAGATAGCAGCATCTTTGTTTTATAGGGCAAGTTATAGAGAAAAATCAACAGTTATCACTATTGTTCAGTCACATGAATGATTCAAAATAAACCAGCTTCTGGGTGTGTCACTGAGCTCATCTTCCTGAGTGTTCTTTGGTCCCATCTATTGAAACATTGCTAGAACACACAAGGAGATGTCGTTCTTTAAAACATGCACGTCATATATCAAAGGGGAGGCACTGTTACACCTTTTGTGTTACACTGTTGGACAAGTAAATATCAGGCAGTAGGCAGCAATTCCAGAATGGAAGGGGTGGGTGGATCCGGAACTTACATCATCTCAATATTACTTACAGTACAAAAACAGGCCATTAAATCCAGAAGTCCATACCGGTATTTATGCTCCATACGAGCATCCTCCCAACTTGCAATTATGATCGATCGGTTGTCATGGATGAGCCAGAACCTTTTCCAACTTAACGCCAACAATAGTGATGCTGTTCTGAACCAGATGGTGCACAACCTTGATGACTTATTTCACCTCAAACTGAACTACAGACAATCCACATTATCCATTACCAAGGCTGCTCATTTTCATCTTGTAAAATCCGCCCTTACCTCATCCTTTCAAACTCTTATCCACACATTAGTCACCTGAAGCCTCAAGTGCACCCACACACACACTTTCCAATATGAACCACAATTCAACCAAAAAGATTTGTTCCTCTCAATACTCTGACATAACTCATTTATCTGTATGTTCTATCCTCATTAATTTCCACTGAATCTTCCTTAAAGTGTTGATTTATAAATTCTTACACTAGTTTAAGAATCCCTTTATAGTAGTCTACAGCACCCAAGGGAGAAACTTAATCCAGCCCATGGCAGTAGGAAATATGGCAGCCAAGCCCACTTAATCGTGGGAAAGGCAGTGTGCCAGTGATCTGGCAACAGGTAAGTGGCACATGGGGGAAAAACTCACCCGCTCATCATGGGATGGCAATTAGGCTCATTAATGGGCCAATTTACACCAATTATCACTGAGCCCACTGGAATTTAGTGGTGGCCCAGGGATTAAATGAGAGTCAAATGGCTTTCCCGTGCCTTCCAAAAGCCATGCCCAGCAAACCCCATCAGTTTTAATAACAGCTTAGCGGGATGGCACCTCATTGTCAAGCACTCAGCCATTGAGGGGCCCAGGATCTGGAAAGGAGGGCTGCTGAAAGTTGAACCTTGCTGTCTAGACCCCTAACACTTCCCTCTCCTGTGACCCTCTCTACACAACCTCCATTCTGTCCTCTCCCATTTGATTCCAAGGGTCCAGTAATGCTCTCTGATTGATGGAAGGGGTCATCAGCAGTGCTATCCAGTGGCATTCACTTGCCAATAGCCTGCTCACTGACGCTCAGTTTGTGTTCCACCAGGGTCACTCACCTCATGACCGCATTACAGCCTTGGTTCGAACATGGACAAAAGAACTGAACTCCCGAGGTGAGGTGAGAGTCACTGCCCTTGACATCAAAGCTTCACCTGACTGAATGTGGCACCAAAGCACCCTAGCAACACTGGAGTCAATGGGAATCGGGGAAAACTCTTTGCTGGTTGGAGTCATACTTAGCATCAAGGAAGATGGTTGTGGCTGTTGGAGGTCAATCATCTCAGTTCCAGGGCATCATTGCAGGAGTTCCTCAGGGTAGTGTCCTCAGCCCAACCATCTTCAGCTGCCTCATCAATAAGGTGAGAAGGGGGGATGTTCGCTGACAATTGCAAATGTTCAGCACCATTCACGGCTCCTCAGACACTGAAGCAGTCCATGTCCAAATGCAGCAAGACCTGGACAACATCCAGGCTTGGCTGATAAGTGGCAAGTAACATTCATGGCACACAAGAGCCAGGCAATGACCATCTCCAACAAGACAGAATCTGATCATCACCCCTTGACATTCAATGGCATTACCATCACTGAATCCCCCACTATCAACATCCTAGGGATTAACATTGATCAGGAACTGAACTGGACTAGCCATATAAATACTATGGCTACAAGAGCAGGTCAGAGGCTAGGAATCCTGCTGTGGGTAGCTCACCTCCTGACTCCCCAAAGCTTGTCCACAATCTACAAGGTGCAAGTCAGGAATATGATGGAATACTCTTCACTTGCCTGGGTGAGTTCAGCTCCAGCAACTCTCAAAAAGCTTGACACCATCCAGGCCAATGCAAGCCGTTTGATTGGCATCCTATACACAACAAACATTCAGTCCTTCCCCACCACCAATGCACAGTAGCAGCAGTGTGTACCATTTACAAGATGCACTGCAGCAACTCACCAAGGCTCCTTCAAGAGCATCTTCCTTATCCTTGACTGTTACCATCCAGAATGACAAGGGCAGCAGTCACATGGGAACACCACCATCTGGAAACTCCCCTCCAAGACTCTCCTCATTGTGACTTGGAAACCTTCACTGTCACTGGGTCAAAATCCTGGAACTCCCTCTCTAACAGCACTGCGGGTGTACCCACACCACACGGACTGCTGTGGTTCAAAGTGGCAGCTCACCACCACCTCAAGGGCAATTAGGGATGGGCAATAAATACTGGCCTAGCTAGTGATGCCCACATCCCATAAATGAATAAAAAAAAGTCTCTACCGCACACCAGCAGCAGGCACTGCTCCATGTAGCACTGCCGGAAATGGAGAGCTGCTGACCTCCAGTTGGTCAGCAGCTCTAGATGGGTGGGATTTCCACTACCGGTTTCCTAAATCCTGGGGAAGGGAAGACGCTGGCCAGTTAAGTGCCCAAGACGCACTTAACTTGGTCAGGCCAACCCCAAAGATGCAGGTTTCCCACCGGTTCTCAATCTGGTGGGCAGGAATGACATCAGGAACATTAAATTCTGGCCTTTGCTTCTCACTTTGGCCTCTTGCACATCTCCCTGCCCACTCTACTATTCATAACCAAGTCCTCATGCAGGCATCTTGACTCTGTGCTCAAACTCAACTAAAAAGTTCCCTAGCCTTGCTACTTCTCTGTACTTCAAATTCCTATTGCTCAAACCCATTACATTGCCATACCTGGGATCATCCCCCTCAACTGCTTGGAATCAGTCTCTACTCTTGTGAAGTGCCTTGGGATGTTGACTATGTTAAGGGTGCTACATAAATGCAGGAGATATCCTTTTTCTCCCCATTGTATTTTTTATAATTGTGAATGTTCAAGTCTTATACAAAATTAGCAAAGTATTGCTAATCATCACCTTAAATAGTTCAAGAACATTGTGAATTAAAAGCAAACATACATTAAAGTAATAAGCTCTGGTATTGTAGGTAGCAGTGCTTTGAAAGTCCGAATCAGGGTTACTTCTACTGCTTGGGATTCTGGGATTTCTATTGTGTCTTTCAGAATTATGTTTGATAATTTTATCCATTCATCATTGGGCTCAATAGTTCATGCAGCTGAACATTTTTTTAAAATTCATTCACGGGATGTGGGCATTGCTGGCTGGGCCAACATTTATTGTCATCTCTAGTTGCCCTTGAAAAGGTGGTGAGTTGCCTTCTTGAACCACTGCAGTTCACATGCCGGAGGTACACCCACAGTGCTGGTAGGGAGGGGGTTCCAGGATTTTGACCCAGCTACAGTGAAGCAACAGTGATATATTTTCAAATCAGGGTGGCAAGTGGCTTGGAAAGGATCTTGCAAACGCTAGCGTTCCCATGTGTCTGCTGCCCTTGTTCTTCTAGATGGTAGAGGTCATGGGTCTAGAAGGTGCTAAGGAGCCTTGGTGAGTTTCTGCCGTACATCTTATAGATGGTACACACTGCTGCTACTGTGTGTCAGTGGTGGAGGGAGTGAATGTTTGTGGATGGGGTGTCAATCAAGTGGGCTGCAATTCAAATTTTTCTTTTACATTTTGTGATTTCATCTATTTTTCCCACGACAAAGACATATTATTGACATTGCCAATAGTACTATTTTATGGTGGACAAGTTTTCCTCAAAACTGTTGTTACACTAAAGTTTATACACAAAAACTCCCTGATATCCGGTGTATCACAACTGGTATCAGAATACAACAAAAGTGGAACGAAAGAAAAGTCCCTGAGCTTTATTACTGAACATCAATCTTGATCACATTTAATCTGCCAACTAATGTCCTCCAGTAGAACTACAGAAAATTATATTTCCCATACCAACCAACTGTAATCTACTAATTTTATCAATGCCATTGCTACTGAATGGCAGCTTCCAAATGTTTGAACTTTTCTTAAATTCTAAAAGATGTTACTGGCAAGAGGGAAGCATTGAATTGCATCAGCTTTTCATTTATCACCTACTTCTGAAATCTGCCCTGTACAAATAAATATCTAGAATTGACTCATTGTCTGAATCAGCACGGTGACATAGCTTTCATTATTCTTTCACTCAATTTTTACGCTGAACAGTTATAACTGGGTCTTTTCTTCCATCATCTTATCCTTGGCTATCAGAGACAATAATGGCAAAAATAAGATAAACCTGACAAACAAGAAAATAACTTAAAAGCAAAACCCTGCTGATGCTGGAGATTTGAAATACAAACACAAAATGCTGGAAAAAACTCAGCAGGCCTGGCAGCATCTGTGGAGAGAGAAACAGGGTTAATGTTTCAAGTTCAATATGCCTCGGAGCTCTGAAAAGGAGTCATATTGGAATCAAAACGGTAAATCTGTTTCTTTCTCCACAGATGCTGCAAGGCCTGTGGAGAAAGAATGGGAGCTTTCTAATTTTATAGAAAAACTTACCCAGCTGAGTACTAGCTTAAAAGCTTGTTCCCATTATTGCAGCCAGCAATCAGAACAATTTGTAAGACTCTACCCTGTAAGTTATGGAAAAATGATCTCCGATGTGATCCTTGAGGCAAAAAGGTACAGACCAGTCAATGCAAATATAGGAAGCACATATAGAGTTGAAAAATGAGAGAGACTATTTCCTCCAAATGGATTCTGATAAAGTGATTCAAGTGCTTAAACAAGTCTTCTGCCTCTCACTACCTTTCTGATACCTTACTCAGTACTTGATGGACCACAACACTGGGAAAGCATCAAATGACGGTCAGTTGCAGGTTATCTAATGTATGGAATTGTTAGAAACCTAAAATGTAACAATACGATACACAATATTACTTTTTAAGGGAGTGGCAGAAGGTAAGGGATTGATTATTTAAGACAACTAATCAACATCATTGTAAAATTTAGTTTTGTTAAGATGAACAACGCTGACACTTCATTCTACCCCCATTTAAAAGTATTTACATTCAAGATTTATTACATTCAGTACCTGCTTTAGAGGAGTGAGGTTGGGGGAGTAGGGAAGGCAGAGGTGGTGAAAGGGAAAGTGTGTATGCAGCATGTGTAGACACATGGAGAGCAGCAAGTTTTGGTGTACAAGTATTATATTTGCCAGGCTGCAAGACCCACTGGGCCACAAAATGCACCGGAATACTAACAAGAAAAATTTTGGGAAAAATATTTTAGAGCATATAGGTATTTATTAATATTTGCAACACTAAACAAAACCAACAATGCAGTACAAAGTTTTACTAATTGTAGAAGGCCAAAAATTCCTCATCACTGCTATCATATGAACTGCCACTTTCTTCAAATAGCACATCATCTGCACTGCCATATAGGACATTTCTGATACCACATCTCTTGGACCGTTTCATAATTGTCTCCTGTTTTACTAATCACCATGAACTTCTCACTCACTTGTGTCCCTGTGAAGTGGTGGATTGTTTTAATCGCCCAGTTGGTGTCAAGTTGTGACTTGGAGCTTCTATACGTCCACTCAGTTCACACAAATGCTTTCAATGGCTGGTTTATGCAAATGTCTAGGGGCTTTAATTGGTACATAAGACCACCTGGAATCGCAGCTTGCTGCATCTTCAAGTCCTTTGCCCTCCTTTTTTTGCAGCCTCAGTTATACTGATCACACACGAATAGGGCTGGCCAGGTATTTTACTGGTATTGTTCTCGTGCCTTTAATGTCCATAGTTTGCTTCAAGAGAACATCAAAGTTCAAGGGAACTTCATCTATATTGTCCATTTGCCCAAGTTCAAAACACATTTTGTTTTGCTCTTGCATTAATCATGAACCTGTGAAATTCAAATATCTTGGTTTTGTATTCAGCCAGTATCTTCTGTGCTATCCTGGTTTTAGGACACACACTCAAGCCTTGGCCTTTATATAAATCTGTAGCACCAAGATGTTGCCTCATCAAAATCTTAGTGTTGCAGATGCCACTTGCTATCACTACTCTTCTTGCTTCACATATAATCATTTTGGTAGATATAGAAATTCCATTTGCTTATGGTCTATTATCAAATTTTTCGCCTCTTCTTCTACCTATACATGGTAATTTTGCAGCATGCCTATAAGAAGCGTGCTTGACTGTTTTTATTTTCACAACTTTTTCCTCTTACTTGTTTCATTCCTGTATCATTTTCTTGGTTGGAGAGCCAAAATGCTTTTGAGCCTCTTTGGTATACCTTAACACTTCCAGTTTGAGTTCTATGTTATATAAATATCATTTTTGTCTTGACTACCGCTCCACTCTAGGATAGAAAATTACTTCTGCTGTTTAATTTTTTGGTGCAAACTTGATCCGCCTCAAGGTCTCTGACCAAGGTCAAGTTTAGCTGACTGCTAAACCTCCATGTTTAATTGTTTGACTTCTGCCTAGATTTCTTGGAATGAAGCTAAACTTGCCCATGACCAACACCTTGTTCAAAACTCCCGTTTCTCAATTCTTTTGGAAAGGCATTTTGATTCACATGGAATAATTTTTCCCAGCCTCTTAGCTGCCAACCATCTAATTGAGTTCTGTACCCCATGCACACCACCCAGGCATTTTCCTACTGGACCTCACTTCTGCAGTTTAGTGATGCGAATTGCTTTTGACAAGCAGAGTCTCACTTTTTCCAAGTCATCCAATAGCTTGCTTCGATTCCCTCCCAGTCATTATACCACATATGTGGACAGCGTAATGTGCAAATCAATCACTGCACCCTCTTTGGCCAATCATGTGTCAGGCAGTAATCCAAGGTGTTATATAACATTTTCTCTTTCATGAAATGTCAGAGCAGAAACAATAGCTTTTAACTCACTTTTGCACTACAAATATTCCATGTACTTAGCATACCAAAGAGTGCTATTAAATTACAGAGCAAGGGGGAAAAGTCAAGAGTCTAGACTCCTGGGTGAAAGATTTGGCTCCTCTTCGAGAAACCAAGATTCCCCTAAAGTATTAAGCCATAATGATTAAGCATCACAATCTTCAAAGAGAAGGAGGAATGAATGTAGTGGCACAGGTTCAGTGTAAGAACCCCTGGTGTATTGTTACAAATGCAATAAAATCTGTCTTCACTTTGGCTGGCAGATGTAAGAATGTATTATTTTATCGTCACGCTATAACTCAGTTTCCTTCTTTAACCAAAAGACTGCATTTCAAACAAAAGAAAAAGTCATCCTTTCCTGAAATATGGTATGAGTAGTCAAAAAGCAGCCAGCTCATAAACTGATCTTTAACTCGAAGTTGGCATTATACTGGAGACATTGGTCTCAGACCAGTATCTGGTGGCTGTGCAGTGCAATATCCAAACTCAGTGCATCCCCTTATGGGTTGCGATGAACTCAGCAAGGAGAACATTCTTGGATATACAGGAATACAATTCCCCTCCTTGGGCAACTATTGTTAAATGCTGAGAAGGAGCATAGTTCCTCTATTGCATTAAAAAATAATCCATATAAAGCTTTTGTTTGTTACATGAAAGGAAACTCAGTGGAACATCTGAAAACGTGACTCCCTGAGCGTACAGCACATGACTTCAGCACACTCCAGGAACTAGATGAGGACCTGACTAGGAAATTGTTTCCTCAATTTTATATTAATGTGGAGGCTTCACACATTGAAAATTTTGTCAGATATGAAAAGAGGTATAATCAACAACCTTGTTTTAGTTGATAAGACGGACAATCTGAAACATCAAGACTTGGGTGGCAAATGTCCTTAACCACTGTTGCCATTTTCTTTTCTCAAGAATGATGAAAAACTCATCAAAGCAGGAACCTTTTGGACACAATCCAATAGCACAAATATTAAAAAAAAATCTGCATCAACTTTGTGAGATCACATTGATGTGGTTGTGTATAAGGATCCAAATGGCTTTCATTTGGAGACATTTATGCCAGTAAACATTGATCTTGTATAAATGCAATATGATATTCCTTCAGACTTGCATAGAACTCAAACTGCTTTCAAAAAAAGATAATTCATTTTTCCAAATTGCACCAGTCCTGGAACAGAAATCCCAAACCACATAAGCGGTGGTTCGTCTGCCTTACTCTGGCTCCCTCTTTTGGTCTTTGATGTCACTTTAAATCTGACCACAAGTTTCCACTTATAGGGCTATCTGAAGCACAATGAACTCTGAAGTATATAATTTGTGGCTCCCCCGTAACAATCATATAAAACATCCTCTAAGACTCGTACAGCCTTATCAAAGGAAATCTGCTAAAATGCAAAGCTGTTTATCAAAATGTGGCCATTTTTCTAACGAGAGCATATCAGTGATGCTAAAAATGGGAGAAGGGTTTCAATATTCCATGGAGCACATACACGTTGCACATTGTGGAGAATCAGAATGAAGCAACAGGAGGCACACCATGCTGCCCTAGCTCTTTAAGAGTGCTATTCAACAAGTCCCACTCTACTGCCCTTTCTGCACTGCCCTGCAGCTTCACAGAATTGTTATTAGGCAGCCAATCAGCCCATTGGATCTTTGCCAGCTCTCCAAATGAGCAGTACACCTAGTGCCATTTCCCCCACCTTCTCCCCGTAACCCTGCACATTCTTTAAAGACAATAATCCAATTCCTTCTTGAATGCCTCAATTGAACCTGCCTCCACCACACACAGGCAGCACATTCCAGACCTTGACCACATGCTGTGTAAAAAAGTTTCTCCTCATCTCTCCATTGCTTCTTTTGCCAATTATATTAAATCTATGCCGTCTTGCCCTCTATTCTTCCACTAATGGGAACAGTTTCTCCCCCACCTACTGTCTCCAGACCCCTCAATTTTGAATACGTCCATCAAATCTCCTCTCTAAGGAAAATAGTCCCAACTTCTCCAGTCCATCCACATAACTGAAGCTCCTCATCTCTGGAATAATTTTCGTGAATCTTCTCAGCACTCCCTCTAATGCCTTCACATCTTTCCTAACTTGTGGCACCCAGAACTGGATGCAAAACTCCAGTTGAGGCCAAAGCAGTTTCTTCCCTTGGAATATGTATCCAATTCGTTTTGAAAATTATTGAACCTGCTTCCACCGCTCTTTAAGGCAGCGCATTCCAGATCACAACTCTGTAATAAACCTCGTCTCAGGTTCTTCTGCTAATTAACATATCTGTAATTTGGTTACCGACACATCTGTCAAACCATAGGAATATAGGAGTAGGCCATTCAGCCCCTCGAGCCTGCTCCATCATTCAACGAGATCATGCTGATTGTCTACCTCAATGACATTTTTCTGTGCTATTCCCATATCCCTTGATGTCAGTAGTATCTAGAAATATATCGATCTCTGTTTTGAACATACTCAATGATTGTGCTTCCACAGCCATATAGGGTAGACAATTCCAAAGTTTCACTACCCTTTGAGCCAAGCAATTCTTCCTCATCTCAGTCCTAAATGGCTTACCCCTTATTCTGAGACTGTCTCCCCTGGTCCTGGATGTGGAAAACCATCTGCTTGTACCTTGTCTAGCATCTGAAGAATTTTTCAAGTTTCAATGAAATAACCTCATTTTTCGAAAGGCCAGAGAATACAGGCAACGGCTCCCCAATCTCTCCTCATAGGACAGTCCTGTCATCCCAGGAATTAGTCTGGTGAACCTCGACTGCACTCCCTCCATGACAAGTAGATCCTTCCTTGGGTAAGGAGACCAAATCTTTACAATAATACTCCAGGTGGGGTCTAACAAAGTTTCTGTACATTTGAACCAGGACATATTTACTCCTGTATTCAAATCCTCTTGCGATAAAGGCCAACATATGATTTGTCTTCCCAATTGCTTGCAGCACCTGCATGTTAGCTTTCAGGGACTTAGGAATTAGGGCATCCAGGTCCCTTTGTACATGAATACTTTCTAGTCTCTCACCATTTTAGAAATACTCTACACCTCCATTCTGCCTACCAAAGTGGAAACCTCACATTTATCCACATTATATTCCATCTGCCATGTTCTTGCCCACTTACCTAACCTGTCTAAATCCCCTGGAAGCCTCCTTGCATCCTCCTCACAACTTTCACTCCCACCCAGCTGTGTAATCTGCAAACTTGGAAATATTACATTTGGTCTCCATATCCAAATCATTGACATAGATTGTGAACGGCTGGGGCCACTAGTCCTTATGGTACCCTGCTAGTCACAGCCTGCCGACTTGAGAATGACCCATTTGTTTCTGTCAGTTAACCAATCCTCACTTCATACCAGTGCATTATCCCATTCCACATGCCCTAGTTTTGTTCACTCACCTGTGTCATACCTTTTCGAAAGCCTTCTAAAAATCCAAATATAGCACATAAAATAGTTTTCCCTTATCTATTCTGCTAGTAACATCCTCAACAAACTCTTAATAGGTTTGTCAAACATGATTACCCTTTCATAAATCCATATTGGCTTGGTCTAGTCCCACCATTATTTTCTAAGCATCTAGTTATCATATCCTTTACAATAGATTCTAGTATTTTCTCTATTACTGTTGTCAGGCTAACAGGTCTGCAGGTTGCCCATTTTTTCTTTCCCTTCTTTCTCAATTAGCAGGGTTACACAACCTGCAGGCACTGCTCCAGAATCTATAGAATTTTGAAAGAGGACCAATGGATCTACTACCTCTATTGCCCTTCCTTCAATACATTGGGATGTAGGCCATCAAGGTCTAGGGGTTTTAGCAATTCTCAGTCACATTAATTTCTTCAGTACTACCTTTTTTTTTTTATTAATACCCATGTCTTTCAGTTCCTCATTCTCACTAGTCCCTTGGTTCTCTTATCTCTGGCCCAGATTTTGTGATGGTAATGATGACAAAACTATTGGCATTCATGATTATTATTACATTCAACCTGACAGGTGAACATGCACAGAAGAATGCAGAAATCCAGAATTTGCTGTCAGTGATTCTATGCTCTCCAAAGGGTTGTGTTGCACCACCCTCAGACTGCAGTCCATACACAGGGAAAGACAACTTTCACTTCACACTGTTGTTAGCCTTGCTTTAAGAGCCCTTGAAAAAAAATTACACCTGGTTGAATGAGGTGCAACTGGGTTTTTAATCGTGTACTAAGTTCATAATTAAACGGCTGTACTTGTGGCATACATTGCACCAGTGCAGCATTAGCTGGCTTGGTTGAGGAAGTGGGAGTGGTTCTGCACAAACCTCACCCACAATATGCAGGCTGCTCACCTAAACATCAACCAACATATCATACTACCAAGTTTATAATTACTCCTGAACAGCCTCACCAGCCCTGAAAAACTAATATTACATTTGTGGAATGTCAGTTATGTCCCCTATGATCAGGCATGTGAGATGCTGTTCTTTTCTTTTTAAAAAATCAAAGCATAGAGTACAAAAGCAAGGAAGTTATGATGAGCCAAAACAAAAATAGCTGGAAAAACTCAGCAGGTCTGACAGCATCTGCGGAGAGCAATATAGTTAATGTTGCAAGTCCGTATGACTCTTCATCAGAACAGATATTCAGAACAGACAGAGGTTATGATGAATCTTGACAAAACACTAGTTTGGCCTTAACTGGAATACTGTGCCCAATTCTAGGCATCACACTTCAGGAAGGATGCAGAAAAACTTTACGAGAATGGATCCAAGAACAAGGGATATCAGTAATGTGGATAGATTGGAGAAGCTGGCACTGTTCTCCTTAGAGAAGCAAAGGTAATTAAGAGGAGATTTGACAGAGGTGTTCAAAATCATGAGGGGCTGAGATAGAAGAGGGAGAGGATGTTCCCTTTGCTGGTGGAGTTGGGAACCAAAAGGACACAAATGTAAAGTGATTGACAAAAGAATCAAAAGTGGCATGAGAAAACATTTAAAAAACATGCAGTGAATGGTTGGAATATGGAATGAATCCGCCTCAAGCAGCTTTCAGATAGTGCAACCGTGATTTTCAGAAGGTTGTTGGTTAAGCACCTGAAATATAAAAAGTGCAGGGCTAGGGGAAAAGAGTGGCAGTGTGGGACTAGTTAAATTGCTCTTAGAAAGCCAGCATAAACATGATGGGTTAAATAGCCTCGTTCCGTGCTTTAGAACTCAACCATAATAGTCAAATGTGATTTACCTTCAACAAATCTGTGCTGGCTGACATTTATCAACCCATTTTGTTCCAAGTAACAATTAATTTTGATTGTTGTCTGAAGGTTATACAATTAGAAATAAACCGCAGCTCAATTCTGGTTATTAGAAACAACATGTGCAATCTCACACACTGTACAGCAATATATTTACTTCAGTTAAAAGGTCCCAGGACACCCCTGGTCTCCAATTATTTTTCAGTTAGCTGACATTAGTTAATTTTGCAACTTAATGTTATCAGGGACAATAGTGGGTGAAGACAAACAAGGTCTGGATTTTGTGTGACAAGGAATCATGCTCACATTATACTGCAAAGTGGCATTTGAGAGGCCAGAAAATTACAGCACTCGATGACCTGTAGTGAAGTGCAAATACTTCAAGGCCACCTCAATCTTTACATATAATGTCATTTTTCAGTTTGAAGAACTGGTATTTACATAATTCAGCACTGGCTGCTAATCCAATTCTTGTAGTTTCTTGATTCCAATAACGTTATTTGTGATTAATATTTAAGACAGATGCTAGTCTTGATGCAAATGGCCTTAAATGCGGTCATTATAATATATACACAGTGAAAACTGCCTTAGATTTAAGCTAAAAAGTTACCCAGTCATAAATCAATAACAGCTTGGGTAAATGTTTATGGATTTACTTTTGTACACTCACTTTATTTGCAATTCTCCAGACATGTGGGTTATAAACTGACAAAACAATTACAATCGAGACTCACATACATAGTTGTACCATCCACACAGCAAGACATCCATGATGATTGACTCCAATAATTAATATTTTTGGCTGCAACTTGATTTTTGAGGCTGGGGTTGAAAAACATTTCAAAAGAGAAATTCCATAATCAAAAAGTCAGAATTCTGCCAAAAGGCAGAAATTTCTTATTCTTGTGTAATTTCCCCCATGTTAATTCTACATCAGTGAGCTGGACTCCAGGACTCCAGGACTAATGTCAGTTCTCAGCATTGCATATCCAGCACCCAATCCATCACTGTCACCTCCTACTGAATTAAAATTGTCATCAAGTCACACTACCTTTGAAGGACTCTCATGATTCTGCGTGCAGAGATTCATCTGTTATTATTATGAAAACCTCCCCTTCCCCCTCCACCCCCAACTCCAAATACTGCAGTGTGCCCCGAACGCATGGAATAAACAATTCCAACATTAGACAACTGGCATAGACTGGTTGGGCTGAATGGCCTGTTTGTATGTAGATTTAATGCAAACCGCAGCAGAATTGTGTGTCCACTTTATCTTCCCCAAACATTCACTCCATATTTCCTGTTAATTATCTTCTACTCCTGAAGCAAATAGAAAATTTTGATTTGGAACAATTTGTGTATTGTCCTAACCAAGCCTGTACCGTGGAAGGATTCTGCTCGGATTGTCCTTCTCCCTGTTGCTTAGTTGATTGAAAATGGATGGTGGTTAAGAGGGGGCCAATCTCTCAACAACACCTTCTGTAAATGGCACAGCTGACTGATTTAAAAACATTGGAAATTGGATTATTATAGACTGCTTTTTGATGGTGAAGAATCAAGTGGTCGCCTCATGTGTGGGCCATTTCTATGTTTTGCAAATATATGTAAAAGTTTTGGATTTTTGAACTACATGACAACTGTGCACACCTCAATTTTTAAAATCTCATCCTTGTTTTAAGATTCTAGCATGGTCCTGCCCGTACCGAACTCTAATCTCCTTCAGCCCTTTAACCCTCTTGAGATATCTGCACTCCTCCAAATTTGGCCTCTTGAGCATCCCCAATTTCAATTGCTCCCCAACTGGTGGCCAGGTCGAGCTGCCTAGGCCCTAAACTCTGGAATACACTCCTTACACCTCTCGGCCTCTCTGCCTCAGTTATCTTTCAAGATGCTCCTTAAAACCTACCTCTTTGACAAAACTTTTTGTCATCTGTCCTAATGCAAGTGACTAGGTGCCTTTGTTTTATATACAGTTCTGTGAAGTACTTTGGGATATTTTGTTAAGGAGCTATGATACAAGTTGTTGTTATTGTGAATGCGAAAGCAGAGTTCTGTGAAGTTCTGAGTCTAATTTTCCCCCCAATCTCAGTAGATGCTTCTACATTATTTAATGTGTATTTATATGCCACTTACTCAATAAACTCAATGACACACATTGAACTTGAACTGTCATGTTTATGGGTTAAGTAATAATACAGCTCAACAGAATTACTTTCTCTGCCAGTAGAGGGAAGCATTACATAATATACTTCAATACATCTACTCATAACTATCACCATAGCAACCATTACATGCCGTTTTCAGTCAAGTGTCTATTATGTCCAGTTAATTTTGATATAGCATTTCACTTTCTGACATAACTGATACAAGTGCCTCTCTCTCAAGTGCCAAATATTTGATTATTTAAAATGTGCTCTAAGTACTTGGAATCAACAATCCCAACACTGAGGTATAGCAGAAATGCATTCTCACTGAGTCTCCTCCAAACATTTATTCACATTTGTTTTTGTATCAAGATTCAGGGGATGGGAGTGGAGGAGGGGGAGCACCATATTACAAAAATGAACATGCGATATATTATTTCCACAGCCGATGGCAAAGGGAGTTTTTCAAAGCCCAGAGGGAAACTTGAAACAACTGTCATAATCTATTTTTGCAATCTATAATTGAGGTGCAGACTTTGAATTCAATAGGAATAAGACCACAGAGTCTCGTGGTTTTTATACAAAACTAAATTAAACATTTATTAATTTAGCAACAAATTAAACATATACACATGGCTACAAATTACTACCATAATAATTTTTTAACAAATCCCCAAATTAATCATCCCCTGATAAATCTCCATTAAGGCAAAAGGTAACCCATAAACTTTAAACAGATACCAGGCAAAGCACATTTGACCTTAAGAATTCCAAATGAGGCAAGTTGGTTGGAGGTATACAGGCTGGTTAGGTCTTAAATGTGTCTACCTCATACACAAACTCTTCTCTTTATATACCTAGCTTTCCCTTTGAATATAAATTTTCCATTGTATCACTAGCTCTTTTGAACTTCAACTCTTCTAACAATAAAACCTTTTCATAGTGCCAATCTGATTAGTAAACTGAAAAAATAAACATTGTTCACATTGTTTGGCTCCTTCTAGCTAGGTGCAGGATTTTACCCACGGCCTTGAATGGTTTAGTCAACAAATGCAAATGAACACTTTACCTTACTGATCACCCAATTAACATCTCAAACCTACGATACATCAAAGCAACCAGTTTAGTTGGCTTTAATCCAATTAAGACACACACAGACACACACCTAGACACAGACCCCCGCTAGCATTCTATTTTTAAAAATAATTTCCAATAACATTATACACATTAATCGCTCTTCAGAACATCTATTTTAATTGTACAGCAGAAAGCAATTTCAAACCACAAGCGAACCGAGAATAATCCTGCCACCCAGTAGCATTCCCAGAGACCTGCTGTCACAGCAGGACCATAAGCAACAATTTATGAAGTGTTATTGTGCACAAAACCATGTTTTTTTGGGGGAAAAAACCATTAAAACTAGGTCAGGGCCTAGGAATTATGCACCAAGTAACTCAACTCCTGATTCCCCAAAGCCTCTCCACCATCTATAAGGCATAAGTTAGGAGTATAAGTGGAGTTACTCCACTTGCTTGGATGAGTGCAGCTCCACCAATACTCAAGAAATTCAACACTGTCCATACCAAAACAGTCCACTTGGTTACAGCCTATCAGCCTGCACCATTGGCGATAAACATATAAAAATTATTAAAGGGCTTGACAGGGTAGATGCCGAGAGGTTGTTTCCTTTTTTGGTAGAGTCTAGGACCAGAGGGCATAATCTAAGAGTAAGGGGGCACCCATTTAAAACAGAGATGAGGAAGAATTTCTTCTCTCAGAGGGTAGTCAATCTGTGGAACTCTTTACCACAGAGGGCTGTAGAGGCTGTGTCACTAAGTAAATTCAAGGCTGAGATAGACAGATTTTTAATCAGTAGGGAAATCAAGGGTTATGGGGACAAGGCAGAAAAGTGGAGTTGAGGATTATCAGATCAGCCAAGACCTCATTAAATGGCGGAGCAGACTTGATGGGCCTAATGGCCTCCTTCTGCTCCCATGTCTTATGGTACTCTGGGTACAATGTGTACTATGCACAGCAATCATTGCAGCAAGTCACAAAGGTTTCTTCAAAAGCACATCCCAAACCTTCGATATCTACTACTCAGAAGGACAAAGGCATGACACTAGGAAGTTCTGAGGAACAAGGGGACCTTGGCATGTGTGTCCATAGATCTCTGAAGGTGGAGGGGCATGTTAGTGGGGTGGGACACTTGCCTTTACCAATCAAGGCATAGATTGCAAAAGTAGGGAGATTATGTTGGAATTGTAAAGAACCTTGCTGAGGCCACAGCTGGAGTAGTGTGCAGTTCTGGTCACCACATTACAGGAAGGATGTGATTTCACTGGAGGGGTGCAGAGGAGATTCACCAGGATGTTGCCTGGTGAAAACATTTAAGTTATGAAGAGAGGTTGTATAGACTTGGGTTGTTTTTGTTGGAGCAGAGAAGACTGAGGGGCAACTTGATCGAGGTGTACAACATTATGAGGGGCATGGACAGGGTGGATAGGGAGCAGGGTCAGTCACGAGGGGACATAATTTCAAGGTGAGGGGCAGGAGGTTTGGGGGGTGGGGGGGAATGAGAGGAAAAACTTTTTTACCCAGAGGATGGTGACGGTCTGGAATGCACTGTCTGGGAGGGTGGTGGAGGCGGGTTGCCTCATATCCTTTAAAAAGTACCTGGGTGAGTACTTGGCATGTCATAACATTCAAGGCTATGGGCCAAGTGCTGGTAAATGGGATTAGGTAGGTAGATCAGTCAGGTGTTTCTCATGTGTTGGTGCAGACTCGATGGGCCAAAGGGCCTTTTCTGCACTGAGAGATTCAGTGATTCTGTTGTTTCCTTTGCTATTGGTATCCTTGCAAACTGTCCTGATGAGTGCAAGACAAAAATAATTAATTGGATCTAAAGAGATTTGAGGGAACCTGAGAACATAAACTGTTATGTGTCATGTCCAAGTTCTTTCTTTCTTAACATTGCTGTACTCAATAATAAGTGACCTCGGTGGATGCTTGAAAGTTTAATTTCAGCCAGTCTATCCAGATCAATGTAGATGATTCAATGGTAGATCCGCATGATCTTTCCCAATTAAAGGCCAGTTAGGGAAATGTTGGCCAGTGTAATCTAGATTGGAACATTGTGTAAACATACTTAAACTTTGTTTTAAAATTCCCATCTGCTACGTTAATCAAAGGCTTTGCAAGATAATAATTATTTGACAAAACCATAATGGACAGCATCCCTCCAAAAATCAAATCTCTATCTTTGAAAATTCATTCAGGTTGTTCATTGGGGATAAGTCTATCTTTCAACAATGGTACAAAACAGGCAATGTCAAATTAACCACCCATTAAACACCACGCCCAATTTTCCCTTTCATTGATCAACCATATCATCTGTTGTACACTATCACACAAAGTGAAAAATAATTAGCAGAGTTTTTTTTAAATTCAATCACAGCATGTGTGTAGGCATCCAGCATTTATTGAATTACCCTAGTTCGGGGGGTGGGGGCGGGGGGGGGGGGGGGGGGGGGGGGGGGGGGGGGGGGGGGTGGCATTTAGGAGTCAACCACATATCGTGTAATATTGTCAACCATGTTGTAGTTGACTGTAGGCCAGCAGATTTCCTTCCCAAAAGGCATTAGTGAATCAGATGAGTTTTTACAGCAATGGTTTCATGGTCACCATTGGACTTTTAACTCTGGATTTTTATTGAATTCAAATTGCACCATCTGCTGTGGTCATTAGTTTATCAGTTCAGTGACAGTACCACTACACCACCACCTCACCACACATATTAATAGTGCTTTTACTGTTTTGAATTGGAGTTAGCTCATTAATTCTGTTAAGAACAATCTGAAGCAGGTTTCAACGCTTCCCATTGAGTAAATAAATCAGTTTTGGTTTCAAAATTCAAAAGTATTTAGGGTCTTGTCTTGCATTGTTTTGACCATACTCATTTGTCCTGCATCAAAAATAAGGATTGCACTTGTTTTTTGCTTTAAGCAAAAATTCCAGCCCAAATTTGTGAGCCACAGTCTAACATTTTCACTTGTACTCGCAACTAGTGGGAAGCTAGCTAGATTCAGCGGGCTCATGGGAACACCATCTCAAAAATTCCTTTCCAAGTCACACACCATGCTAACTTGAACATACATCAACCGTCGCTCCTTTATGGCCACTGGGCCAAATTCCTGGAACTCCCTATCTTAACAGCATTTTAGGAGTACTTTCAGCACACTGACTGCAGTGTTTAAGGTGGCAGGTCACCACTACATAAAGGGCAAGCAGGGATGGCCAATAAACGCATTTCCAGTCTTCAAGTGGGCTGCTTTGCACTGGATGGTGTTGAGCTTCTTAAACAAACATTGTTGGAGTTGCAGTCATCTGGGCAAGTGGAAAGTATTCAAGCACACAGCTGGCCTGTGCCTTCTAGATGGCTGAAAGGAGTCAGGGGGAGAGCTACTCTCTCCAAATACCCTGCAGCAACAGGCTAAAAACAAAAAACTGTGGATGCTGGAAATCCAAAACAAAAACAGAATTACCTGGAAAAACTCAGCAGGTCTGGCAGCATCAGCGGAGAAGAAAAGAATTGATGTTTCGAGTCCTCATGACCCTTCAACAGAACTAGGTGTATCCAAGGAGAGGGGTGAAATATAAGCTGGTTTAAGGTGTGTCGGGGGGGGTCGTTGGGTGGGGGGAGAGAAGTGGAGGGGGGTGGTGTGGTTGTGGGACAAGCAAGCAGTGATAGGAGCAGATCATCAAAAGATGTCACAGACAAAAGAACACAGAGGTGTTGAAGTTGGTGATATTATCTAAACGAATGTGCTAATTAAGAATGGATGGTAGGGCACTCAAGGTATAGCTTGGGGGGGGGAGCATAAAAGAATTAAAATATTTAAAAATAATGGAAATAGGTGGGAAAAGAAAAATCTATATAAATTATTGGAAAAAAACAAAAGGAAGGGGGAAGAAACAAAGGGGGTGGGGATGGAGGCTAGTTGGCTGGTTCATTTAAATTTCTGGTCAAGATTAACCCCACAGATGTTGATAGTGGGGGATTCAGCGATTGTAATACCATTGAATGTCAAAGGAGGTGATGTAATTCTGGTCTTGTTGGAAAGAGATATTGGCTGGCCCTTCCATGGGACAAATATTACTTGCCACTTATCAAGCAAAGTCTGAACATTGTCCGAGTCTTGCTGCATCTGGGCATGGGCTGCTTTGTTCTTTTTTATATCTTTTCATTATTCATTCACAGGATATAACTCTTTCAAGTATAAACCTGTTCCCATCTGTTCCTATTCAGATAAAGTTACATTGTTTCATAGTTTGCCATTGTGAGATTTGAACTCTTGATACTCTTTTGAGTAAACCTGTTTCCATCTGTTTCAGATGAAGTTACATTGTTTCATAGTTTGCCATTGTGAGATTTGAACTCTTGATCTTGAGGTTACAAGCCCACTACCATAACCACTTGGCTATTTAGGCCAAGCCATGGGCTGCTTTGTTCCTCTTCAGATGAAGTTACATTGTTTCATAGTTTGCCATTGTGAGATTTGAACTCTTGATCTTAGGGTTACAAACCCAGTACCATAACCACTTGGCCATTTAGGCCTCCAGTTGGGTCAAATGGCCTGTTTCTGTTTTTGCTTGGTGTGTGTGTATCCATGCAGATGCTTTGTAACTCTTTCGAGTACAAACCCATTTCCATCTGTTTCAGATGAAGTTACATTGTTCCACAGTTTGCCATTGTGAGATTTGAACTCTCGATCTCAGGGTTACAAACCCAGTACCATAACCACTTGGCTAATTAGGCCAAGCCATGGGCTGCTTTGTTGTCGGGGGAGTTGCAACTGGTACTAAACAATAGGCAATCATCAGCAAACATCCCACTTCCAAGCTCATGATGGAGGGAAGGTCATTGATGAAGCAGCTGAAAATGGTTGGGCCTAAGACATCCACCTGAGGAACTCCTGCAGTGATGTTTTGGAACTGAGATTATTGACCTTCAATAACCACAACCATCTTCTTTTGTGCTAGTGTTATGAGACTGTGCCTTTTTAATTTTGAAAATATGATTTTTCAGCTTTAAACTGACTGGAAGTTATGCAATTTGAACCGAGACTGAGAAAACTGCTTAAAAGCACAAGGCCATATTCCAAGTTGAATATGAAAAACCAACAAAGCAACGTTTAAAATCTACACCTCAATGGCAAAGGACACTTAACTGTATTTTTTTTTATTAGACTCTAATTGCCTTTATTTCTGATACATGTGCCTGCAGTGAGCATACCCTAATAACTGCATGAAAACCCAATGTTCGACATTGCATTTTTATTTTTGGATTTAGTGGTTAATAAATTTGCTTCTTGACTTGAGAAAACATCATTTGATTGGCTCCTTACTGCTCACAGCTTAAATAGTTAAATACATTCTAACCTAGAAAAGACAGATCCTCATGAAAAAGCAACTTAAATGTTTGCTGTGACCAACCAAGGAGGTTGAATAAAGAGGTGCCAGTTCACCCCTTCTCACCTGGTCCTAACACAAGGTGCGAGTCCAACCAGACCCACAACAATGTGGCAAACTGCCATCTGAAATAGCCTATTCAGTCGTACCAACTGCTATGACTGAGTAAGAATAAAACCTGCCCAGTCAACCCTGAAAAGTTCTCACCAACATCTCAGGATATGTGTCAAAATTGGGAGAGCTGCCCCACAGATTAATCAATATTCTTAATTATACCTTTCAGCCAATACCCCAGACTCTTCATCAGTCTCCCTGGGAATGCCCTGTGATCAGGACAGACCCAGCAGAGTATATACAATCAGGAGGGAGTGGCCCTGGGAGTCCACAGCATTGACTCTAGACCGAATAACGTCTATGGTATCAAATCAAATATGATCAAGGAACCCTCCTGCTGATTACCACCTACCACCCTCCCTCAGCTGATGAATCAGTACTCCATTGAACACCACTTGGAAAAGCACAGAGGGCAGCAATGCACAGAATGCTCTCTGGGTATAGAACTTTTTCATCAAAATCAGCTTGCAGCATAAACAGAAATACCTAGAAAATCTCAGCAGGTCTGACAGCATCAGTGGAAAAGAACAAAGTTGATGTTGCGAGAACAGTTCTGTTGAAGGGTCATGAGGACTCGAAACGTCAACTTTGGTCTTCTCCGCCGATGCTGCCAGACCTGCTGAGTTTTTCCAGGTATTTCTGTTTTTGTTTTGGATTTCCAGCATCCGCAGTTTTTTGTTTTTATCTCAGCTTGCAGCATTACCACTGACTGGCTTATTGGTACGGTGAGAGAAATGCCGGGCCATGAGATTACACATTATGGTCGAATACAATTCTGCTGCTGCTGATGGCCCACTATACCTCATGAAAATCTAGTTCTGAACTGCAAGATCTGTTCTAAAATTATCCCATTAGCACAGTGGTACTGCCACACAATGACAGAGGGTTCAGCCAAAAGATGGGATTTTGTTTTCACAAGAACTGGTGGCCTCTTCTACTAATACTCATGGACGGATACATCTGGGACAAATAGATTGGTGAGAGAGGTCAGGATAGCTTTTCCCTTGTGTTTGTTCTCTCACCACTTGCTGCAGACATAGTCTGGCAAGTGTGTCATTCAGGACTTGGCTAGCTCATCAGTCATGGTGCTATTGAGCCATTACTGGTGACGGACATGGAAGTTCCCTGGCCAGAGTACATTCTGTGCCCTTGCTATCCTCACTGCTGCTTCCAAGCAGTTTTCAACTGTCAGAGGACAGTCAGTGGCAATCAGCGCTAGGTTTCCAGGTGCATATCTGACCACTGTGTTGCCACCTCCACTGGATCTGCTCTGCCAGAGGGAGAAGACATAACTAGGGTTGGTGATGGAGGCATCCAGGGTTGGCTGAAATGTGTGAATTCTCCATCCTCTGTCAGGCTATTGCTTGATTTTTATTTTCTTGAACAGGGCGAATAGACATTAAGGCAGTTCAGAACAATGCAAAATGGCTTCCCAGTTCCATTTCTTATACCTGCAAAGACACATCAGAAATAAATTTGCCTTTGCGAAAACGCTCACTCCTTTACAGCAGCTAATTTTGATTTTCATGTAAAGTGAGTGTAGGCAGAACAAATCACATGCTTCAGCAGTATAGTTCTGGACAAGTACACAATGGTCTAAAAGCGGACATTCAAATTTGCTGCTCTTGACATTAAAGTTGCACCGAGCTTAGTCTACACCAATAGACTGCTCAAATGGGTTGGGGAAAACAGACAAGATACTCCCTTCTCTGCATGTGCTCTCCTGGACAAATTCAAAAGTAGCACAGCTGTAAATGTAGTAAACTCTGCTGTCAGACTCTCCTTGCCTTCACACAAAGAATATACAGTAATTAAAGGGCACATAGGTGTGGGAAGGATGCACATGAACACAAGGGCACGAGACAGCAGAGCGATTGCAAAACTTATTTTAGCTATCAGTAATATAGCTGCTAACTTATTTATTCACTTAACTTTCTATTATACATAGATTTACTCTAAATATCCACATTCAGAGCAATCAGATTAAAATCCACTTCACTGTGTATATCAATTGTTTCCTAAATCATCACGATGTACACTTTGTATGCAGGATATTCAGTGCGAGTCAGTTTTGAAACCTTCAATAATGCCACTGAACAGAAAATGAATCCCCCATATTACATCTCCTAGCAGCTTCACAATTACTAGAATTTTCTACATTACTTCACTGCCACCTACTGTTTATTCTGCCCAATATTTAAAACTGTGGGTGAGAGATTGGGGAGGCAGGATGAAAGAGGTGGAGGTGTTGGGGCAAAAATGCAGAACACTGCAAAATTGAATTTGAGTGGTTTACAAAGCATAAAGACCAGAAAACTACCTAACATTGCTGTAATATGTTTAAACAGGGAAGACACATTCCTTTGTAAAAAAAGTGCTTTTCCATTTTTGCAGTGCAGTCAATTATTTATTTTAAGTTAGAGTTATGACAGTGCTTCGTGGTATTATTATACTTTGGAGCAATGAAGACAGCTTATGTTTATATTGTGCCTTTCATGTCATGAAACATCCTGAGATGCTTCACAAGAGCATTACAAAACCAATTATGACACCGAGCCACAAAAGAAGCAATGGTGGCATCAGGAGAAACTCTCTCACGCAGCAAGGGGTTAGGATCTGAAATATATTGCCCGAGTGTGTGGTGGAGGCAGGGTCAACTGAGGCTTCTGAAAGAGAATTGGATCATTATCTGAAAAAGTGGCAGGGTGACGAGGAAAAGGCAGGCGAGTGGCACTAGGTGAATTGTACCTTCAGAGGGCCAGCACAAACACAGCAGGATGAATGGCCTCCTGCTGCACTTTAACCATTCTATGATAAGGAGATTATAGGGAAGATGACCAAAAGCATGTTCAAAGAGGTAGGTTTTGAGGAGTTTCTCAAAGAAGGAAAGCAAGTTAAAGAAGCAGAGAGTTGTAGGCAGCGTGCTCCAAAGCCTGGGGCCTAGACAACTGAAGATGTGGCCCCCCAATGGTGCGTTTCCTTTCACACACCAAGCATTTAAAGAAGGGGGAGAAACTTATGCTCATTCAATAACTAAGTCAAAATCAACATTTCCAACTTTTTGCATGCATTGACTAACTAGTATCAGGCTAAAAAAAAGGTCTACGTTTATTAGTACAAATTAAAACTAGTTGACAGTTGCACCAATTGAGGCAAAGGATTTTACGCAGAAATAAGAACTGGGTTACTCCATAGTCCTTAGTTGATAAGTGAACTGCCCAGTGTGGAACTATACAGATAGAGAGTGCTGATCTACATGAAGCTTAGTTGAGGTTATCCAGGATAGCAGATGGGGAGCCACAACTGGCTTCATCATCCCCAAGTTAGAGATGAGAGAAAAAGAAAAAGCCCCTGCTCACTACCACCAACCAATAATTCCTACCAGAAACCAGGAGCAGGAAATAGGTGAATCCCGGAGAATTCCAAAATTCCTATTTGCAATACCCTCTGTTTAGCTTTAAGAATGAATGGAGGCTGCTGTAATTTTGGCATTAAACAGGTGAGGGAAAGCCTATGATATTTTGTGCTGCAGTTGCTAGAAATGGCATCATCTTCTAGAGGACATCAGGGATGGAACTGAACAGGACAAGCAACCTGTCATCTCATTGGGTGCAGAGATATAGATGAACGGTGCCAAGTCCAAATAAGGAAACATATGTTTGAATATTGAATTCAATGTCAAATGAGGTACAAAAAGAGAAAGAGTGATATAAATCTTTTCTGCCTCAACATTAAGAAAAGCTATTTTCTTTTGGGAAAGCTCCAAACGATTGAAATCTGAAGGAATGAGGCTCTACATTTGTAAAAAAAAGTTAGTCCTCAGTCTCAGAGGTTGACTCTCAATAATTACTTAGCACACACAACAGTAAAATGAAAGAAACTCTAAATTTCTGTGGTGATATTACTTCATATTTACAGTGCAAGTTCAGGAACTACACATCGTTCAATGCTTTTCAACAACCAGATGGCAAGTTGCCATTTCTGCTCTTTTTGCAGAGTTATCGTCTCATACAGCAACTTAATTTGTGCATTAAATCACAAATCAGCCTTTTCCTCATGTTGCAGCATTTTACATTAAAAAACACAAGCCTCATTGCTATTTTGATTTTTGGACCAATTAACTGTGGTGTCCATTATGGTGTACATGTAGATTGAGGGATGATACAACACTGGATTGCTACCAAGATATTAGGTTAGTAGTAAGAAAGGCTTCAACATTTGGGGCTTTGTTTCCATTTGCATAGAAGAGTGCAAGGAAGGATCTAAAAATGCTTTCAAAATAAATGAATGGTTCTGAGAGGGTAAAAGTATGAAATATAATTTCCACTGGTTGATAAATATGTAACAAGGGACAGATTCAGAGTCAAAACTGGAAGAATGATAAGGAGGATTAGAAGAAAGAAAAAACACACATACAGCCCACAAGTGGCGATTGTGGCAGCAAACAAGTATGCTAAAAGGATAAAAATACAAATAGGATGGCAAAAGAAAGGATTTGATTAATCCAAGTGCTGTGGCACTAACTGGACTTTACATTTTCATCACTGGGTATAGATTACGAATAATACTTCATAACTATCCAGAATTTTAATTCTGAAACTACTTTTAAAATTCTTCTTTCTCCCCAAATTCCATTTTCATTCTTACAGTTCTAATCCAGATTCAACAGCTTGATTCTTGAATGAGAAATCTTGACCAAACAAGAGATTTCCTTTCATTGATAAAGCTTTTACTGGTTGCACAAAAATACTTTATACTAAATACAGCAATAATACACGGAAACACTAGAGTCCTGCTTGTTCTCAGTCTTAATTAATTCTTTGCATTAATCTTATGTTCCCTTGTTCTAGACGTCCAAACCACAAGGAAACAATCTTTTTCTATTGATCCTGTCCAATACTGCCCTAATTTTAAACACTTCTTTCAAATAACCCCTTAACCTTCTCTACTGTAATGAATGCCAAATTGTGTGCCTCAGTCTCCAGCCCTGGCAACCTCTTTTTGGATGCACAGTCAAACTCAGCTCACCACCCTTTCCCTCAGAATTGGACTTCCAGGTCCTCACTTTCGAATCACTCCAAGGTTTCATCATGCTCAATATGAGCAGTATTTTTCATTAGCTGTGTATTTAAAGAATGTTATCCACTGCTCCATTCATACTGTGAGAATGGATTTTTAAAATATATTTTGGCAATATTGTGTCATTCTGTAAAAAAGGCGGGTGTCTGTGTGTGAGATTTAATTAAGCTGGGCAAGAGTTTGATAGGAGTCAAGTTGTCTGGGGTTTCAGAAACATGAAAAGGATAAGAGGTGTTAAGTTGAGGCACAAGTAAATAGGTTAGATCCAACATTTGAACTTTTAGATAAGAACATAAGAAATGGGAACAGAAGTAGGCCATTCGACTCCTCGAGCCTGCTCCACCATTCAATAAGATCATGGCTGATTATCTTGTGTTTTGATTTCCACATTCTCATCTAACCCCGATAACCCTTGATTCCCTTGCCTAACAATAATCTATCTACCTCTGCCTTAAACATATTCAATGACCCCACCTCCACCACCTTCTGAGGAGAGAGTTCCAAAGTCACACAACCCTCAGAAAAAATTTCTCATTTCTGTCCTAAATGGGCGACCCATAATTTTAAAACAGTTCCCCTAGTTCTGGATTCACCTGCTTTTCAATGTCCAGCTTGTCAAAGCCATTCAGGACCTTGTATACTTCAATCAAATCACCCCTCACTCTTCCAAACTCCATTGGAAACAAGCCCAGTCTGTCCAACCTTTCCTCATAAGTCAACCAACTCATTCTAGGTATCAATCTAGTAAACCTCCTTTGAATGACCTCCAACGCCTTTACATCCTTCCTTAAATGAGACCAAAACTGCACACGGTATTCGAGGTGTGGTCTCACCAATACCCTGTATAACTGAAGCATAACATCCTTACTTTTATGTTCAATCCCTCTCATAATAAAGGATAGCATTCCCTTCGCCTTCTTAATTACTTGCTGTACCTGCATACTAAACTTTTTCTGACTCACGTGCTAGAACACCTAGATCCCTCTGCACCGCAGAATTGTGCTGCTGTTCTCAATTTAGGTAATACTCTGCTTTTCTGTTCTTTTTCCAAAGTGAATAACTTCACATTTTTCCACATTAAACTCCATTTGCCAGATCTTTGCCAAATCTTTGCCAACTCACTCAACCTATCTATATCCATCTGCAGCCTCATGTCCTCTTCACAACATACTTTACCTATCTTTGTGTCATCTGCAAATTTAGCTAGCATGTCTTCACTCCCCTCATCTAAGGTAATTGATTTAATGTTTGATGTAAATCGTAAAAAGTTGAGGCCCCAGTACAGACCCCTGTGGGAATCCATTCGTCACATCCTGCCAATCAGAAGATCACCTATTTATGCATACTTGCTGCTTTCTGCCAGCCAGCTAACCTTCTAACCATGCTAATATGTTACCCCCTTCATTATGCGCTTTTATTTTCCGTAATAGTCTTTGATGTGGCATCTTATCAAATGCCTTCTGGAAATCAAAGTACATTACGTTTACAGGCTCCCCTTTATCCACTGCACACGTTACTCCTTCAAAAAACTCCAATAAATTGGTTTAACATGATTTTCCTTTCACAAAACCATGCTGACTCTTCCCTAATGCCATGAGCTCTTCTAAGTGCCCAGCCATAGCCTCCTTAATGAACGATCCCAATAACTTCCCCACCTCAGATGTCAAGCTAACTGGTCTATAGTTTCCTGTTTTTTTTTCCTGTTTTCTATCTCCCTCCCTTCTTGAAAGGTTGTTTGAATTTCTAAGGGGAGTCTGAGGTGCTAAGGGAAATGTTTGCAGCTTGCAGGAGTCCAGAGGCAAATAGTAGTGGGGTATTATATTTTTAATGGCCCAAAAGTTTAATTTGAGTCCCAAACTGTGCACAAGATGGAAAAATGAAAGACCTTATATTTGGAAGGGATTGAATTTCAAAGGGGTGTGAGAACAATGGGAATGATATGAAAGGGAATAAAGGTATATTAGAGTTACTGTGGATAGCTGGTGTTTTAGTTATTGAGTTGGAGAGATGGCTGTACAGCTGTTAAGCTGGAGCGGTCTTGAGCTGTTGAGAAGTCTTGGGCCGCAGCAAGCGCTTTTATTCTGAAGTGGATTCCATATCATAAAGTGGAAAGTGGTAAAGGTCGTGTGGTACACCTTTATTGATGCTACAGCAGTTTGCTTTGTGGGATATCACCGGATTTGTCATATTTAAACATCTATAAGGGAATGTTGTCTGGAAGGTGTTTATGTGTGGGTTTGACCAAGTAGGGAATTTTTGGGGGAATGTTTCATAAGACTAACTGCAATTGTGTAACTAATCTTGTGTGCTACATTATCTTTTCTTTCTTGTTAATAAAACTTCTACTTTTAATTTTTAAAATCCCAAAAGTATTACTGGACCTCTTACTGCTGAGATCAGTATGCCGTTTTCTCATTATCAAAAAAAAGTTGCAGCCCATAAGCCAACTTTCCCTCTGGTATTTGCAATTGACACTGACTGTGGTTATAACAATACTTAATATCCACTTACTGCCCATGCCACCCCTTTTTTTAAACTGCACCTTTGGATGTTGAAATTTTGCCACTCTTTGGAAGAGTATCCGCAAACTATTTTACCTGCTTGAAAAAGCTTCTCTTCAACTGTACACCTTCAGTTACCCTATCCCTTAGATTTCCTGCTATCCATTTGGTTTCTTCCTACATCATAACAGAGGCTACACTTAAAATACTGGCTTCAAACCACTTAGGAGCATCTTGAGGCCTTGAAAGTTGCTATATAAATACAAGTCTTTCTTTCTTATTAATACTTGCATAATTATTCAAACATTTTCCTATTTGAGGGATACTTCAAGAAAAAAAAGAGTAAGACCTTATTGCTGCATTTGTGTGTGTACCCATTCAGCAATAATATCAGTTTTACAGCACTATTTCACTCTATGCCTATTGGCATTGCCACAGTAATTACAGGTTTAACTTTCCTTAAAGCTGGTTAATTATTACATTTCAAAGTTAAAAGGAATTATGTTGCCTATATGACTCATTGGTGCAAGAAGTTTAATTTGAGTCCCAAACTGTGCTCCTCCCCCAATCTGTCATTGCTGGGATTTTATTTATCCTTGCAGGAAAGGGCAAGGACAGAGAAATTAAATCTCTAATTTGAATTTAAATCACATCATCATGTAACTGTTTTTACAAAGCTTTGGCAAAACTAAAACAATTTTGGAATGCTGCTGCTCAGCCTGCAGTTTGAAAGAAATGAAAAAGTCTATTCGTTTAAAATGAAAATGAGCAATTATTTACTAGTAGCTGGCTAACACACTCTTAAAATCATTTTCATTGCATCAATCCAAAGGTGCTTACGATGTCAGCCAGGGAGTTAAGCAAGAATATCCTCAATTCTGATTTTCCACGGTTAATTCATTTTCTAACCCATCCATGCTGTTTCATCCCTTTGCATACATTATCGACTTAATAGAGCTTATTTCAGAGTTGCTGCTTACTTGTAATGTGTGTAGCTCCTCTTTCTGTATCCTCTTCAAACTCAGAACAGCATCGCGGCTCTCTGTAACAAGACAGCAGTTGTCCTCAGTCACCACAATTGGGAAAAACATTTGCAGTTATTCGATAAGTTTGTTCAGGCTTCTTTTCTTTCCCAGTTCAAATAGTGAAATATGCTCTTAACGCAATGGCAAACAATACAAAAAAGGGGGAGGGAAGGCAAGACTGCCAGACAAGTAGGCACACTCATTTACTTTCAGCAAGTTCATCAACATTCATGCTCTAGCACTCCTCCACTAAGTGGAAATGCCAAAAGAAAAAACACACAGTAGACATGTTTCCGGTTGATTAAGCTGTTATCACAAAGCACTAAGCTTTGATGGACATTTTACAGATGTCACTTCAAAATATCAGCAAAGTAAAAATGAGCACGATAAGTTTTTTGAGATTCCATTTTGCTCAGCTGTTGCTGATGAAACACCAGCTTACTTGGAGGAAGAGTGCTTAAAATTTCCATTTTGTATTTTTTTCTTATACAAGTACATGTTCTGTAATATTGCAGCATGGCTATATTTGCAATTGATTTTTTTCTTTAGTATTTCTAACATTTACCCAAGGTCAACAAGTTAATGGTACCTTGAAATTGTTAACACAAAGATTGAAAATGTAAGCCTTAACTGCACTTAAAATGCTATTACTGTGTACTTCCTTATAAAAATTTATTCACTAGGAAAACTCTATCTAGACAAACAAAGCAAAGAAATCTTACACCTCACAAATAATCAAAAACAAAGTGCAACCAAAATATAAGCTTTCACTTTCTTTTGCAAAAAATCCAGCTCTGCCAAGCCCCCACCCACCCTCATACAGCAATTCGGCTGGGCCACTCACCCTTTCAAGTTCCAGAATGGAACAGTCCCTCAGGTTTTTAAGCACTCTTCTGACGAACCTAGCTTGACATTTTCTCTTCTTAGTCCATTAAATGATGTAACCATAGCAGCTAACTGGCAGCTCATACCGAACTGTCCAGTTCTTTCAAACACTGATGCTGGCTCTCTGCCTGTGAACTGCTACACATTTTAGTGGGGATTTAAGTTGGGAACTTGTTGTATGGCACTTTGGATTGACCAAATTAGCTACAAAATAGACACCAAGCAAGGAGTTACAAAGCTGCAGTCAAACCAAATAACTCCTACGTCATGAACAGATTGCAGTTGGAGTTGTTACAGAAAACATCTCTGGCCCTCAGCTCAACTCTTTTTCTTTCAACTCCTTCCATTTTACTTGAGGTCGCCACAATGCTGGTTGATCAACCCTCTCCATCAGACAGGCATATTCCTCTTCCAATTCTGCTGTGTTTATTTCTCTCACCATCACATCTTTCCATTTGGTTTTAGCCTTTCCTCCTCTTCTTCCTGGCAGTCTCATCTCTACCACTCGCCTCTCCACAACAGATGGTCATACCATTTCAATCTCTTCTTGGTGATTTTCGTCAATACTCCCACAATCTTCACCAACCCTCTCATGTACTGGTTCCCGATTTCGTCCTTTCTCATCTCGTCAGTATCCAGTCATAGTTCCTCTCCTTGATGTTACCCATGGTTTTGCACTGTATAACAAGGCCGGTCTCACAACTGTCTTGTAGATTCTTCTTTGCAGTGATACATTTCGATCACAACATTACACTGCACTTCTTCCAATTACTTCAACCACAGCTAATCCACTGCTGGATTTCCATTTCCCAACTTCTATGTTATCCCACCACTAATCCCAGGTGCTTGAAACTATTCACTTTCTTCCAAGTCTTCACCCATAATTTTCATACCTTCAGTATGATCCTCTTCCCCAAACTGACAGTCCATAAATTAGATCTTCGGCCTTCAGCTCACTGCCAACTATAAACAATGAAGTATTTAGGCCTGAGTTTTCCAATTTCAGTGCCAATGCTAACTCATACATTTTAAATAGGTTACTATCAGCATTACTGTACAATTGGAAAGGCTAGACTTCATTGTCCAAGTTGAAGATGGCATAACAAAGACCAAGAAGTGTAAACCTTTCCCTGATGAGAGTCATATGTAGCAGAGATAATGTACAGCAAATTAGTAACTTAACTCATCTGTCAATTCACAAACTTTGACCAGTTGCATCATGGAAGAAGCAGGAATAGCTAATGGAGAACCAGCCAACACTTTAAGCAGGGGAGGAAATGGAAAGCAACAGTAGACAGAGGTGCAGGATCGGCTGACTGTTTTACGCTCTTCCCCCATTGTGGTCTTCTTCCTCGTCCATTGCCCAACCATCTCCTCCTCCTGCTCACCCCTACCCGATTCCTAGCATTCCCTGCACCCTTGAATCTTATGTGTGCACATAATCCACATGTGAGGCACACAAGGCCATTCATGATTTAAGGCACAGCAGCTGACACTGATCCACTCCTCACCCAGTATCCACCAAGAGATTTCAGCAGAGGTCACCAGATAGTGCTCAGGAACAGTTAATGTTTCTCCCTTCTATCCCAGGCTCAGTGAATGACCCATTCCATGAACTGAGTGTGTCAACTTTTACTGGTGGATCCAAGTACAAGGAAACAATCCTTACAATCCAATTTGTCAAAGTTTGTTTAGTAATGGGTCGACTTAGAGAATTGACATGATCTTGTTTAATAGGTGTAGATTTATTTTATCTTTTACTGAAAGGAAATAAACAAGTCAGTGACAAGCTACAGTGGCATGAATGGCTTTGACAATGCCTTTTTGTCACTTAGGTCTGTACGCCAATGATGGGTTCACCACCATGTACACCTCAGTACTATCTATACATCAGTATCCCTTGAGCCAAGGTCTCGTGAAGTAAGTAATTTTGCATAAAATAAACATAGATTTGAATGATTTGGATAATAATTTACTTGAACCAAAATCAAATCCCATACATATGAAAGTCTACACATTCCAGATATCATTCTTGAATCCACAAACATCTGGCTGTTCGCTGTGCTCACATACACTGTGCACCCCAACAGGTTGAAGGCTGTGGTCCTTCGATCAGTGGACAAAATGCTTGTATTAAGTAGCAACTATTAGTTTCTGGAAACTGTTGCTTAAAATTGCTAAGAGGTTAAAAGGTGCTGAATGGTATACAAAGGACTGAACTGTTCATTGAAGCTTGAAAAGGAATCAGAAAGACAAAGAGCTAAGTAAATTTAGTTAAAAAAACAGGAAAGAGTGAAATGGAATGTGACAACAATAAATCTGAAGAAAAGTAGGAGCTTTTGGCAGGAAAGGTCTGAGAATGCAGAAATTTCAAGGTCTGGCTTAATTAGAATCATTGTTTAGAAGCATACAAGTGTTTAATAATCAGAGATTTAAATGGAAATGGGAAGGGTTACATAGAGTTTCGATCATGTTTAGGGAGAAGGGAGGTGTTCAGTCTTGTTCAGACTGCCCATTATGAAAGATATTGTACCTCGAGTATTAAATAGATTGGAGCAAATAAATTGCTGACTCACACAAGTAGTACATTTGACTTGCATACAATGATGCTAAGCGAGGCAAGGCAAGGAGACAGAAAGCCCATCAGCATGGCTTTGTCAGGGGGAGATCATATCTAACAAATTTGATTGAATTGTGAGAGGAGTTGGTTAGCTGTGTAAATGAGGACAGTGCAGTTGATCTAGTCTACATGGCCTTCAGTAAGATTTTTGACAAGGTCCCGCATGGGAGAATAGTCAAGGTGGTAAGAGCCCATGGAATCCAGGGCAATTTGGCAAATTGGTCCAAAATTGGCTTAGTGGCAGGAGGCAGAGGGTGATGGTTGAAGATTATTTTTGAGATTGGAAGCCTGTGACGAGTGGTGTACTGCAGGGATCAGTGCTGCGACCCTTGCTGTTTGTAGTGTACATTAATTATTTAGACGTGAATATAGGACGTATGATCAGTAAGTTCCAGATGACATGAAAATTGGTGTCGTAAATAGTGAGGAGGAAAGCCTTCGATTACAGGACGATATAGATTGGTTGGTAAGATGGGCAGAGCAGTGGCAAATGCAATTTAATCCTGAGAAGTGTGAGGTGTTGCATTTTGGGAGGACTAACACGGCACGGGAATGCACAATGAATGGTAGGACCCTAGGAAGTACAGAGGATCAGAGGGACCTTGGTGTACATGTCCAAAGATCCATGAAGGCAGCAGCACAGTTAGATAAGGTGGTTAAGAAGGCACATGGGGTACTTGCCTTTATTAGCTGTGGTATAGAATATAAAAGCAGGGAGATTATGTTGGAGCTGTATAAAACGCTAGTTAGACCACAGTTGGAGTACTGTGTGCAGTTCTGGTCTCTACATTATTGGAATGATGTGATTGCACTGTAGAGGAGATTCACCAGGATGTTGCCTGGGCTGGAACATTTCAGCTATGAAGAGAGATTGGATAAGGCTAGGGTTGCTTTCCTTGGAGCAGAGAAGGTTGAGGGTATACCTGATAGAGGTATACAAAACTATGAGGGGCATAAATAAGGTAGATGGAAAGAAAATTTTCCTCTTAGAGAAGGTGTCAATAACCGGGGACATAGATTTAAGTAAGGGGCAGGAGGTTTAGAGGGGATTTGAGGAAAAACTTTTCCACCCAGAGGGTGGTTGGAATCTGGAACACCCCACCTGAGGGGGCGGTAGAGGCAGAAACCCATATTACATTTTAGTAGTATTTAGATGAGCACTTGAAACACCACAGCATAAAGGGCTACAGGCCAAGTGCTGGAAAATGGGATTAGAATATAGATAAGTGCTTGATGGCCAGCATGGACACGGTGGGCTGAAGAGCCTGTTTCTGTGCTGTATAACTTTATGACTCTATGATGCGAGATGGTGGAAAAACTCAGATGTTACAATAGCCCAGTTAAATGAAAAAGTGCCTGGGAAAGGATGATGAGATGAGGTAAGGAAAGGAAGGTTTCCACTACTTTTGATGGATGCCCTATGAGTGAGCTTTATATACAGGGTGTAAAGCTACTTTAAAACAGACCAACGCTTTGACAACAAATAACAAGACACAAATATCCAGTCTATAAGCACCCAGTTTTAGAGATAAGTAGTCAAATTGCAAGCTGGTCATCAGCTGCTGGCTGAATTTGGAGTCCCCATACATGTTACAACATATAACTTATGTCAATAAAGCCAAATGTGTAAAACTAAATCACCAAGTTGTAGGGTGGATCAAAGCACTGTAGATCATGGTCAGCTTACACAATTATAAATAAAAGGAAGGTAATCATACACTTCATTAAAAAAAGATTTGTTCAGCAATTGATTTAAACACGGACCCCAGAGTGGCTATAAGTAGGGGCTCCTCCCTATTCACATAGAACAGCCAGGATTTTAGGTAGAAGCAGTGGCCCTGCACCCCAACTGAAAGGTGTTGAGGGGTGGGGCAGGTCTGCCCCTGTATGGCTGGAAAGCCCCAGCCTGATTTTACAGTCATTGGTTCTGATGGTGGTTCTGTTCCCAACTGACGGGATGGCCCATCTCTGGGAGCTGCTGGCCAATCAGATGTCTGGCAGCTCTCAGTCCCAGTAGTGCCACGAGAAGTGGTGGCCACTGCTGGGAGTACAGGCTGCGCCCCCGCCAACCACCCCCCCCCCCCCCCGCCCAAACCTTCCAAGGATCAGACAGACCCCAGTGAAGAGGGTTGGGGAAGGGCCATGAACTGGTGCCCAAGGGTGGGGAAACGAACAAGCATGAAAACACTATACAAAATTAGATCAAATGTGTTTATTTTCGGACTATATATCCTGGTTTAATTATTCCCAACCCTCTAACTTCACTACATGATTTTTTTTTGAAACGCGCACACACATTATATCCTCTTGATATCTTTGCAATGTATATAATTTTTAAGAGAGCCTGAAGGTATGGATGTTGAGAGGCAGTTCTCCTAGCTGGAGAGCCTTGAAGTTGGGGGTCATAATCTCAGAATAAGGAATTGACCATTTAGGACTGAGATCAGATGATAGTTTTTCATGCAGATGGTTGTGAAGCTTAGAAATTCTCTAACCTTGAGGGCTGTGGATGCTCAGTCAAAGTGTATATTCAAGACTGGGATCGATAGATTTTTTGTTACAGTGGGACTCAAAGGATTTGTTGAGAAGGTAAGAAAAAAGTTCATGTTGAAGTTCAGCCATGATCCTAGTGAATAGCAGAACAGGCTAGATGGACTTATGGCCTACTCCTGCTCCTATTTATGTTTTTACATAAAAATACAATCTAGGTACAGACATGAAGGACACAATGCCAAAATGTGCAGATGAAATAAGGAGAATGCTTTAAATATCAAGTGGACTACAAGCACCGTTAGAGTGACATAGAGTCATAGAGGTCTACAGCACACAAAAAGGCCCTTCGATCCATCTAGTCTGCATCAGTCAAACAAGTACCTAACTATTCTAATCCCATTTTCCAGCACTAGGTCCCATAGCCTTGTCTGCCATGGCATCACAAGTGCACATCCAAATACTTCTTCAATGTTATGAGGGTTTCTTCCTCAACCACCCTCTCAGGCAGTGAGTTCCAGATTCCCACCACCCAATGGGTGAAAAAATTCTTCCTCACATGCCCTCTAAACCTCCTGCCCCTTACCTTGCCCCCTAGTTATTCATCCCTCCACCAAAGTTCCTTCCTGTCTACCCTATCTACGCCCCTCATAATTTTATATACCTCAGTCATGTCCCCCCTCAATCTCCTCTGCTCCAAAGAAAATAACCCCAGTCTATCCAACCTCTCCTCATAACTAAAACTCTCCAGACCAGGCAACAGGTAAATCTCCTTTGCACTCTCTCTGGATTAGTACTCTGGACAGTTGGTGCCAAATGAACTTTGAGAGAGAGATAAAGGGAGAGAGAAACAATAAGGGGAGAACATGCACACTAAATGGTGAAAAGTATTAAAAAGGAAAAAAGAGCAGAGGAAGTGCTTTTTTGATACTCAACACTTTGATTTCCTATTCCAAGCACTCAACCTTAGGAAGGGTGTCATGGACAGAGTACAGAAGAGCTTAAGAGAGAAGCATCATGAATAAAGGTTATGGTTATGAGGGGGGACAAAAATTGGATAAACAGGGAATTATTTTTAGCAGAGCAGCAATGGTCTCAGTAAGTTGCTTGAGTGCACAGCTTCACAGCAGTTTGGAAGGTACCACACAAGCCTTGTCCTGCAATAATTATGGCACATACTCGGCAACACCATAAATTTAAAGGAACCATTCACCGGGAACCAAAAATAAAACTGGCCACCCACAACTACATTTTGAAGGGAATATTGGTTAAGAGAGGACCAAATACATGGATCCAAAATTAAGATCCCAGCAACCCAGCTCGATCATTTGTGTCTTCAATTTTCACAAACAATGCTCCTGTTGAGTCACTGTTTACGCAAAAGCTAATTCACTATTAGCTTTTACTTTCAAGTCAATAAAAATGTCAAGAGAGGATAGTTCGTTACCCTCAAAAATATTTCAACCCACCCCTCCCCCCCACCAAAAAGGTGGGCTGTAAGACAGTGCAATGCAAATAATTTGCAAGGGTTCCTTTAATAACTTACCTTTTATTTCCTCTACAGGCAGGGATGCATAGAGTGAATAAAAACAGCTACATTATTTCAAAGAACAGAAGAGAGATTTTAAGATGAAAGTAATGCTAAAATTAGTAAGATAGACTAAAGCAGCTTAACTGAGACAAAGGACACTATTGGAAACAGGCGAGGCTACTAGGCAATTTGATTGAGCAGTTTTGTCTTTAAATAAAGAGCATCAGTACAGGTAGGTAGAAACAGACTCTCTATTGGTTCAGGGGTGTGGGACCGGGTTAGAGAGAAACGAGGTTGAATGCAAGACTTAGGTCATATGGCAGCAGTTTTACTTTTACACAGAGGGTTGCAAGGCCATGGATCATACTACTGGAGTTAGCGATTGCAGCAGAGAACATGCTAACATTGAGAAACAGATAGAAGGAAAGGCATTCTGTGTCAAGTGGGCTGAGATTGCCTTAAGTGTCATAAGACACCAGAGTTTCTGCTGATAGGTCCTTATTAACTATATTAAAGTTTTATATTATAGTTTCATTTACCAACAAAACTCTGGAAAAGTACATTAAATTTTCCATCAACTACCATGTGTAGGTATAACATTGAAATGTAAACTATGCTGCAAGTTAAGGTCACCTTTAAATAAGTGACTGGTGAATCAACTGCTAAACTACAAATCTATTTCAAAATTTGAGAGCCCCTCACTTCTGCTGCTTCACTTAGTTTGTCTCCAACATTACCACAATTGACATTTCTCCCCCCAAAATAATTAAGCTAGGTCAGTAGACATACAATGTCCTTCCAGAGCAATGAAATGCCTTATTTCTCAACATTGAAATGCATAACAATGGTTAAAGATACATGTGTGTATAATTCACAATAAAGCTTCCACTGTGCAGTTTACCTCATCTTGATTATTACTAACGTAACTAATTATCTGACTTCAAAGCAATAACATTCTTGGGTTAGTAACACAAAGGTATTAAAGTGCATTTGGCCACCATTATAATTTTTCTGTAGGCAGAGAATGTATCCTGTACAGTTATCTGAACAATACTTGCAATAATTACAGTGAGAGTGCAAGAGGGCAGCGTAGCCTTTAACAGTGAGAGAAGAGAGACCGACCATTAAAGAGTTAAGGAACTGGAGTCCGAGCTGCAGACATAGCGCCACATCAGGGAGGGGGAAAGTTACCTGGACACTTTTCTCCAGGAGGCAGTCACACCCCTTAGATTAGGTAATTCAAATTTGGTCTGTGATCAGGGACAGGAGGGTGTGACAGCAGATGAGGCAGGTATGGGGACCCAGGAGGTAGTGTTCCAGGACAGTTGCAGGGGCCAAGGCTCCAGTGCTTACAAGGTTCTTGCAAGTTGTGTGGATGAGAATGGGAACTGCAGGAAGGATGCGCAAACTGACTAGGACACCGTGGTACAGGGAGCCATTCAAGTGGCGGGGGAGAGAATAGGAATGTAGCAGTGGTAGGGGACAGTATAATTAGGGGGATAGATGCTGTTCTCTGCACCAATGAGCATGAGTCCCGAAGGCTGTGTCGTCTGCCTGGTGCCAGTGTTAAGAACATCTCCTCAGGGCTGGAGAGGAACTTGGGGAGGCCGGGGAGGGATCCAGTTGTTATCGTCCACATTGGTACCAATGACACTGATAGGGTTAGAAAGAAGTTTTGCTGAAAGAATTTCAATAGCTAGGAACTAAATTAAAAAGCAGAATTTCCAAAGCAATAATCTCAGGATCACTACCTGAGCCACGGGCAAACTGGCATAGGGTAAATAAAGTCAAGGAGTTAAATCCGTGGCTCAAAGATTGGTGTGGGAGTATTGAGTTTCAGTTCATGGGGCACTGGCACCAGTACTAGGGTAGAAGGGAGCTGTTCTGGTGGGACGGGCTTCACTTGAGCAATGCTGGGACCAGTGTCCTGGCGAATCACATAACTAGGGCTGTAGAGAGGGCTTTAAACTAAATAGAGAGTGTTGGTGGGGAGGGGAGGGTGGATTTGGGGGATGGTTCTGGAGACAGGATACATAGGCTAACAAGCAAAAGGATATGGCAGCATTGCAGGGCAGCTATTTAGATATTCATACCCAGATTGCAATAGGAAGGGACAGTGTACAAACTTAAAAAAAAACAGCAGCAAATAGGGACAAAGGAGGAGAAATGGTAAAAAGACAACATTAATAGCTCTTTACTTAAAAGCACATAGTTTTCAGAACAAAATAAATGAATTAACGGCACAAATCGGGGTTAATAGGCATGATCTTACAGCCATTACGGAGACATGGTTACAAGGAGATCAAAACTGGAAACTAAATATTCAGGGGTATGTGACTTTTTGAAAGGACAGGCAGGAAGAAAAGGGTGGTAGAATAGCTTTGTTAGTACGAGATGGAATAAGTACGATAGCAAGAAATGATCTTGGATCGGAAGATGTAGAATCTATATGGGTGGAGGTAACAAATAACAAGGAGAAGATGACACTGGTGGGAATAGTCTATAGGCCCCCTAACAGTAGCTATACTGTAGGACAGAGAATAAACCAGGAGATTAAGAGGGGATGTAAAAATGGCAGTACATTAATCATGGGTGACTTTAATCTTCATGTAGATTGGGAAAATCAAATTGGCAGAGGAATCCACAAGCAAGAATTCTAATGCATTCAGGACAGTTCCTAGAACAACATGTTGTGGATCCAACCAGGGATCAGGCTATTTTGGATCTGGTAATGTGTAATTAGGCAGGTTTAATAAATGATCTCAATGTAAAACATCTCATCAGAAACATGACCATAATATGGTTGAATTTAGCATTCAGTTTGAGAGTGAGAAACTTGGGTCAGAAACAACTGTGCTAAAGTTCTTTTTTTTTTTCTTCATTCACAGGATGTGGGCTTCGCTGGCTGGACCAGCATTTATTGCCCATCCCTAGTTGCCCTTGAGAAGGTGGTGGTGAGCTGTAGTCCATCTGGCGTAGGTATACCCACAGTGCTCTTAGGAAGAGAGTTCCAGGATTTTGGCCCAGCGACAGTGAAGGAATAGTGATATATTTCCAAGTCAGGAAACTTGGAGTTACTTGGAGGAGAATCTCTAGATGGTGGTGTTCCCATCTATCTGCTGCCCATGTCCTTCTAGATGGTAGTGGTCGTGGGTTTGGAAGGTGCTGCCCAAGGTGCCTTAGTGAATTCCTGCAGTGCATCTTGTAGATGGTACACACTGCCGCTACTGTGCGTCGGTGATGGAGGGAATGAACTGGATGTGGTGCCAATCAAGCAGGCTACTTTGTCCTGGATGGTGTCCAGCTTCTTCAGTGTTGTGGGAGCTGCACTCCTCCAGGCAAGTGGGGAGTATCCCATCACACTCCTGCCTTGTGCCTTACAGATGGTGGACAGACTTTGGGGAGCCAGGATGTGAGTTACTCATCACACAATTCCTAGTTTCTGACCTGCTCTTGTAGCTACAACATTTATATAGCTGGTCCAGTTCAGTTTCTGGTCAATGGTAACACCCAGGATGTTGATAGTTGGGGATTCAATGATAGTAATGCCATTGAACATCAAAGGGCAATGGTTGGATTCTCTCTTGTTGGAGATGGTCATTGCCTGACACTTGTGTGGCGTGAATGTTACTTGCCACTTGTCAGCCCAAGCCTGGATATTGTCCAGGTCTTGCTGCATTCGGACATGAACTGCTTCAGTATCTGAGGAGCCGCAAGTGGTGCTGAACATTGTGCAATCATCAGTGAACATCCCCACTTTTAACCTTATGATGGAAGGAAAGCCATTGATGAAGCAGCTGAAGATGGTTGGGCCTAGGACACTACCCTGAGGAACTCCTGCAGTGATGTCCTTTAGCTGAAATGACTGATCTCCAACAATCACAACCATCTTCCTTTGTGCTAAGTATGACTCCAACCAGCAGAGAGTATTCCCTCTAGTTTACAGTGACTCGTTTTGCTACTGCTCCTTGATAAGGATAACTACAAAGGAATGAAGGCAGAGTTGAATGGAGTGGACTGGGAAAGGAGTTTAGCAGAAAAGACAGTTGATGAACAATGGCAGACATTTAAGAAAATAGTTCACAACAAAGATATATCCCAGTGAGGAAGGAGGATTCTAAGAAAGGGATAAACCAACCACGGTTAACCAAGGAAGTTAAGGATAGTATCAAATTGAAGGAAAAAAACATACAACGTGATAAAGGTTAGTGGTAAGCCAAAGGATTGGGAGAGCATTAAAAAACCAACAAAGGATGACCAAAAAGTAATAAAGAGGAAGAAAATAAACTTTGAGGGCAAACTAACAAGTAATATAAAAACAGACAGTAAAATCTTCTTTAAATATATAAAAAGGAAGAGAGGGGCCAAAGTGAACATAGGCCCCTCAGATAATGAGGCTAGGGAAATAATTATGAGGAACCAGGAATTGGCAGGGGAGTCCACAGGCTTGTTGGCATCAGGCTCCACAGTAGAAGACACTAACAGCATTGCAAAAATACTAAACAATCAAGGGGTAAGAGAGGGGGAGGAAATAAATTCAGTAACTGTCATCAGAGAAAAAGTACTAGGGAAACGAATGGGACTAAAGGCAGATACATTCCCAGGACCTGATGGGTTGCATCCTAGGATAGTAAATGAGACAGCAACACAAATGGTGGATGCACTGGTAGTAATCTTCCAAGAATCCTTAAGTTCTGGAAAAGTCCCAGACGATTGGAAAGCTGCCAATGTAACGCCCTTATTCAAAAAGGGAGGGAGATAAAGAACAGGTAGCTTAACATCTGTCATTGGGAAAATGTTGGAGTCTATTATAAAGGATGTAATGGCAGAGCATTTAGAAATACATAATATAATCAAGCAGAGTCAGCATGGGTTCATGAAGGGGAAATCATGCCTGACAAATGTATTAGAATACATTGAGGAGGTACAAGCAGGATAGATAAGGGGAACCAATAGATGTAATAAATTTGGATTTTCAAAAGGCTTTGATAAGGTACCGCACATAAGGCTACTTAATAAGATAAGAGCCCACAGTGTTGGGAGTAGCATATTAGCATGGATAGGAGATTGGCTAACTAATAATAGTTGAGGTAGGGGGGTATTTTCAGGATGACAACCTGTAACTAGTGGATGCCACATGGATCAGTGCTGGGTTATTTACAATATATATTAATGACTCAGATGAGGGAAGTGAATGTATTATTGCCAAGTTTGCGGATGACACAAAAATAGGTGGGAAGCAAATAGTGAGGATGACACAAGGAGTCTACAGAGGGATATAGACAGGTTAAGTGAGTGGGCAAAAAAGTGGCAGATGGAATATAATGTGGAAAAATGTGAGGTTATGCATTTTGGAAGGAAGAATAGAGGAGCTGAATATTATTTAAGTGAAGAAAGATTGCAGAAAGCTACAGCACAGAGGGATTCTTAAGGGGCTTGACAGGGTAGAGGCTGAGAGGTTGTTTCCTCTTGTGGGAGAGTCTAGGACTAGAGACATAATTTCAGAGTAAGGGGGCTCCCACGTAAAACAGAGATGAGGAGGAATTTCTTCTCTTAGAGGGCAGTGAATCGGTGGAACTTTTTACTGCAGAGGGCTGTAGAGGTTGGGTCGTTAATTATATCCAAGACTGAGATAGACAGATTTTTAATCAGTAAGGGAATCAAGGATTATGGGGAAAAGGCAGGAAAGTGGAGTTGAGGATCATCATAGCAACCATAATATCATTGAATGGCGGAGCAGGCTCAATGGGCCAAATGGCTTACTTCTGCTCTTGCTTCTTATGGGCTTAATTTTTGTTGTTCTAGGAATGACACAGGAACTATTAAAAACGTCTGCACTCAAGGTAGAACCTTTTCCCCCACATTCTTTTAAGCTGACTGGTACACAGATGCTCCCCAATAGCGTTACAATTGTGTGTTTTATAAAGTTATTTTTGGGACTGTAGCTTTAAAATAAGGGTAAGTGCAGGGGTTATGTGACCCATTTTCTAGTCTGCCTGACAGCAAGCTTGGGTGGTTTGATTGTCAGAGATCAAAGAAAGGCTTAGACTAAGAAGGTGCAAATTATTTACAGTGGAAGGCAATAGCAGCGGTATCGGAGTTTATAATGAATAGACAGTCTCCCAAAGTCCCAGAAAGATGTTGAAAGTAGAGGGATGTAAACTTTTGGGCTGTAACCCGTCCACTTACTTCTAGGTTGAAAGGGAGTTGAGGTCTTCTTATTCATTCATGGTTATGTGGGGAGCTCCCAGGTAGTGTTCCCATGCATCTGCTACCTTTGTCCTTCTAGATGGGTAGTGGCTGTGTGTTTGGAAGGTGCTGTCTAAGGAGCCTTGGTGAGTTCCTGCAGTGCATCTTGTAGATGGCACACAATGCTGCCATTGTGCGTCGGTGGTGGAGGGAGTGAGTGTGTGTGGTTGGGGTGCCAATTAGGGGACTGCTTTGTCCTGGATGGTGTCTAGTTTCTTGAGTATTGTTGGACCTGCACGCATCCGGGCAAGTGGAGAACATTCCATCACACTCCTAACTTGTGCATGGTGGACATGCTTTGGGGAGTGAGGAGGAATGTTACTCACTGCAGGTTTCCTAGCCTCTGACCTGCTTTTGTAGCCACAGTATTTATATTGCTGGTCCAGATCGGTTTCTGGTCAATGATAATCTGCAGGATGTTGATAGTGGGGGATTCAGTGATGGTAATGCTATTGATTGTCAAGAAGAGGTTCGATTATCTCTTGTTGGAAATGGTCATTGCCTGGCACTTGTGTAGTTCGAATGTTACTTGCCACTTTTTAGCCCATGCCTGGATATTGTCCAGGTCTTGCTGCATTTGGACACGGTTGCTTCAGTATCTGAGGAGTCACAAATGGTGCTGAGCATTGTGCAATCATCAGCGAACATCCCCATTTCTGCCCTTATGATGGAAGGAAGATCATTGATGAAGCAGCTGAAATGGTTGGGCCTAGGACATTACCCCAAGGAAATCATGCAGTAATGTCCCAGAACTGAGATGATCAGCCTCCAACAACCACAACCAACTTTTGTGCTGAATATGACTCCAACTAGTAGAGAGTATTCCCCCTGAGCCCCATTGCCTTCAATTTTGCTTGGGGTCCTTGATGTCACACTCAATCAGATGCTGCCTTGATATCAAAGGCAATCACTCTCACTTCATTTCTGGAGTTCAGTATTCTTGACAAAGAGCTGATCAGCAGTTTTAGCAAAATTCAAGGTTAATGTGTTTAGTGTTGCCACATGGAAGAGGACAGAGGAAACAATTTTTGAGATCAGGTTACATGCTGTCCTACAAATCAATAAATATCACAGACACACAGCAGTTTTGTGTACGGCCGAGATGAGGCTCTTAACTTTACGAGCTACCAAAGCTGGACGTGGGAGGGATATGAACTCTAGCCAAAGAGACTTATCCTGCAGCCATCTAAGGATTCTGGGAGATTCGTCTTAGCAAGGGGAAAGAATCATTGAACAGGCCTTACTACTAGTGGTGGATTTAAGGGGCTCTCTGGAAATGGAGGAAAATGCCTAGAGAAGGTCACTCTAAGTTACTACTTGGCAAAAAAAGGATAGGGAACCCATTGGAAACGTTGGAGAAACTGGATTGTTTCTTTAAAATGTCTTTAATTCGGTGGTGTGTGTTTTGGGATGATAAGTACAAAAGGGGGATGTTCCTCTTTATTTCAAAGTTGCCTACGAAAACTAGCGTTTAACCAGTGGTGATTTTAGTCATTTGCTACAGTAAGAGTTTTGGAATATGAAATCTTGTCATGTCATTCTTTCAGCTCACATTTATTTTTTAAATATTCCTGGTCTCTATGGAGAATGTAATGCAGTTATCCTGCATTCAGGTCTCAAACTCCTGAGGCCTGCTACTCAAAGGTGCAAATCTGGGCCAGGTGGATCTCCCTGGATTATAAGCAACAAGATCACAATGCAACATTCAAAAATGCTGCAATGTGTTATAAATATCTAGTTCATGATTCATAGCAATATGTTAGAGGTAATTTTAGTTTTGGTTAGGTTAAAGTTAACATGGAAAAAGGGATAAAGTAAATGAAAGGAGCTTGAAAACTTGTACACTTAAAAGGTTTGGGTCATGTTGATTTAAAGGATTGGCAGCTTGCAGGCAAGATCATAAAACAGCGGTGGGCTTATTTAGCTGAAGAATTGGAGACTGAGGGTCTACACTGCTTGCAAACAAATGCAGCCCAGGGAGTTGTTTTGGTTTGGGGGTTAGAGCCACAATTAATTTAAAAGTATTGTGAGCCCTGGAAGATTACGTCATCTTGGAGATGGATGTAGTTTAAGAAAGTTCTAGGGTTTCAATTTATCTGTATGTTTACTGGGGGAGTGAATGTTCTGTAGCAGGGGAAAAGGCCATCCCAAAAAGGTGCTGCTGTTAGCAGGCTCCAGCCAACAAAAGTGCTGCCATTAACTGGATCTATGTAGTCGGGACTCAGGCAAAGTCCCAGGAGCTGATTGATAGTTCTGTGCAGTTAGAGCTCAGGAGAAGTCCTGGGGATCTGAGCATTTAGCAGAAGGTCACTGGCTCCATGCCGAAAGGGTTAGGGCTCAGAAGAAGCCCTGGGAGCCTTTTATAGCTTGGCGCAGCTGAGGAGATTGGAACTTGGTGAAATCCAGGGGCTGTGCCAGCTCAATGAAGTTAGTCAGCTATTAAAGAGGTAAAATTGCACTGGTAAGCAGAGGCTAGAGCACAGACTTGGAAATCCTGAGGAATGGAGCTTCAGGAGACAAGGCTGAAACCCTGGAATGCGGGCAGTCATTGAGGCAGTCCAAGTTGGAGTGACTTTTGAGGGAATTCAGAGGCTTCACCTTCAAAAGTAAAAAAAAGTCTGGAGTCCCTCATGAAAAAGACAAATTTCCAATGAAATTGGTTGACCCACTGTTTACTGACATTTGAGAGAGTTGCTGAAAATTCCATGGGAGCTATGTTGGTTTCGTTTGCTATTTATTGTACAGTGTGGTGTATTCAACCACAGTTTGCCTGTTAAATTATATGAGGTGCACATGAATTAAATATTGTAAATTGTTTTATCTTTTTGACCTTGTATAGTAAAGTTTATGTTTGTCCAAAACCTGTGGAATCTTGTGGCCTTATTCTCTTCGCAAGTGTCTTAAATCTCAAACTTGGTCTACTTTAGACAAAACATCACTGGTAAGATCTGGTTATGGACCAAAAACTTGGGGGTCTGGTCTGGGTTTATAACAAATGGAAAGGATTAAAATAAATAGCTAGTTTTGAGAAATCTCAGACTTGAATTTAATGTTCTAGACTTGCAATATATTTGACCATGAATCTGAAATGGCATTTCTCCATCTCAGAGCTACCCCACTGCCTTGATCCTTTCCTCGTGCACCAATCGTCATGGTGATGGACTTCAGTGATACTAGCTATGGGTGAGTCATGATCAATGGTGCTGACTTGATTAAAGTAACAGAAAATTCCAGAAAAACTCAACATCCGTGGAGAGAAAAACCAGAGGGTTTCAGGATTCTTTTTTTTTTAAAATAGAGCTCTGATGAAAGGTCACAGACCCGAAACGTTAACTTTTTCTCCCTGCAGAAACGTTGGAAATACTCGGTCTTATTACTTGTTTTTAAATTCCAGATTTCCAGCATCTGCAGCATTTAGCTTTTTCATTTTGTCCAGCTTCAATTAATTGTCTACCTGCTTGACGTTCTTCTGGGGAATAAGAGTGGGATTGTATTTTAAGGAGCTCCCCCTGTGGGCAATTCGGATTTACAACAACAAAATAACTTTCAACATTACTTACAAAATGTGACTGCACTATATACAAGATGGGAATCTGCTGAGACAGCCAAAAATCACACATATTACTGAAATTATTTTGACCAGAGGATATCAACTATGTCTTCTGGTTCCCATAAAGTTAGAAATAATTACACTTCAGACTCAAAACGCTGGAGCTTCATAGAGTGTATTTCTTGATACGGCCTATGCGGCCGGTGGGCTGATAGCTGATACATTGTTATCTGGCACCTAACTGCAGTGCAGAAGAGAATCTTGGCACCCTGGATGTATATTCACACAACAATTAGCTCCTAGCTCTTTATGAATAATATATCTAAATAACAATATCAGACTAACTTGCATCAAGGGGCAAGGCCTGTGCTATATCTAAATGGCTTGCATCAGTTAATGCTTTTGTGTGTTGAACTGCATCCAACACACCATTGGACTTTAGTAGAAAGGGTGTGAGCATCTGCACTAGACTACAGATGTATCAGAGGCTGAGCTGACTATGGTTTAGCTCGCTCTCGAGGGAACAAGTCTCCACTTGCTTGCCTCAAATCAGCACAGCGCAGACTGGGAAGTTGATGCGTGAAGGGAGTCATGATGCAAAGTAATATCTTATCACAACCAACAAAATTTGAAAGCAAGCTACAAATGTTTCCCTCCCCCACCGCCCTTCCATTGCACGTGCTCACCCGATTCCACAGGCTTCAGCTTTCCTTCTGTCCAGGGTTTGGCTGGTGGCCACACAGCCTGAATTCTCCCAGGGATACGACCTTCCACGTGGTCATGGGACTGGGTTGGTTGGCTGACCGCTGCCCACGTGTACAGCTTGTCTTGCTTTATTCAAAAAAAACAAACAACAAAAAAAAGCAAGTATTAACTTTCAGAGAAGTCTGATGGGGCAAAACAGCTCACCTTTCAATGGATTAGAAAACAGGCACTGCTTCTTACAAAGTGTTTCCAAAAGTGTAAATGGGAAAGCCACAGTTTGAGATTTTTTTTTATTCAAATTATACAAGGAAGGCTCTTGCTTCCAACAATACTAGTCTATAAATGAAGCATTTTCGTTACTGCACCCCCATACAAAGGTTAAAATGCAAGCTGGATTCCTGTCTTTTGGGATTATTTCCTGTGCAGTATTAAAAGTGATAGCATGACAGATTTTAAAATTTTACCTGCCCAAAACTGCCACCTGACACTGGTCTTTCCTTGGTCTGTAGATCACCGTGGATGCTTACAACTTCACCAAGTTTTCTTTGGACTGTTTTCTTCAACCTCAGTAAAGCCAGATCAGCATCTGCTGCTTTCATTTTGCAAAAAGTCCCTCTGTCTCCCCCTTTGGCGTCCTTCCTCACTACCAGCAAGCTTGTGAAAATATCTGGCACCTTGCCTTCTGAACCAGTGAAAGTGGAGATGGTATGGGACCAATTGTTATTAGTACAGTTATCAAGAAACTCATTCCTTACGGGCGCCACATCAACAATTTCCACTCCGGCTTCAGATACAACTTGATCACATCGATTGATTGATGCAGAGCCAAAAATACCACCAGTGCTGTTTCTGCAGTTCAAACTGGGTGGTGGCTGGCCCATTCGTTCCCCCTTTGTCTTGCTGTTTTTCATAATTAAAGCATTTTCATTTCCATGACTGCCCACCATCACCCCATCTATTCCATCACAAGTGTCACCTTCATTGTTGTTCAGTCCCAGTGCCAGCTCTTTTAACCACTGTGTAGAGACTAAGTGTTGCAATGCAGTTACTTCAGCTTGTCTAGCCTCCCACTGAAATTCAGTAGCTTTTGAAGAGGCTTTATTCTTTTGCTCAGCTAAGCAAGATGTCGAAACAGCATTTTCTGTTGTTTCCAATGTATTGTTCAGGACACTAGCCAAGTCCAGGCTGTTGTTTGCCGTCTCAAAGGGGGACAGTTCAGTCTGGCCTAGCATTTTATCACACGGCTCCTTTATCACGAACAAACATCCACAATTTTGTCTGGGCTTGCAGAGTTTCACCGCACATCCTTCAACTTTTATTATCCATGATCAAATATTCTGCTGTCTCATGTTTCCATAGTTCAACGGTAGCAGAATAGTCCTTTGAAGGTTTAAAGGCATCGTCATTAACCTTTATATTTCTTTACACTCCATTACCAGAAGATTTCCCTCACATCTTACTGCATCACAAGGCTCCCTGTGCCACGTCTACGGTATCTGCAGGACTCGGAAATGTTGTGCATACAGACTGGAGAGATCAACTTCCAATGTAACTGATCCGTATTAGGAAGACAAGGAGCAAGGCTGCACTAAATCATTAAACAGCCAGATTGCACCGACATGCCAACCCTCTCCTGAATCCTGAAATGATTATCCTTATGTTAAAACCAGCATCAACCTTTGCCGTAAAACTATCCAGGTTTAAACTGTTCATTTGTTCAAGACACGTGCATTCAAGGGTGCTGCAGGGTTATTGCAAGTTGAATGCTTACTGGTCAAAGCCAGCAGCAGACCAGTTAGAAAAATCAATTTACATAAACTTGATCAGGATGCAGTGCCTGGCTCAGTAATGCGGCTGGAACATCAACATTCTCACTTTTATATTTCATGCTATAATCCAACCAGCTGAAAATTCAGGCCTGCTCTACAAACAACATATCCTGTTAGTGCACAATGTTAACCTGCTCGAAGCGGCACAGTACAAGCATTGGGATATACTGCAGTACAAGTGTCATCAAAGGAACAGCCGCATTGTGTGCCAAGAAAACAAACTTTATTTAACACAGGTGGGAACTTTCAAAGAACTGGTTGACTGATTTGTTGATTCGCAACATCTTTTGGAAATGCATGGGCCTAGGTTTTGTGGTCATCAACAAGGATAGCTTTCCACAAAGATCTAACGATCTCCATGGTGCGATTTCACCTTTCCCGATGTCAATTTGAATCTGGCGCCAAGTGCAGAGGTATTCAGCAACAATCTTAATCAAGGTCAAAAACTAATCACATTGAAGTATTCTCACAGGCAGCAAATCAGGAAATTAAAAGTACCGATCAGCCTTCACTTTTCATAAAGTTTAGAGAATGAAATAATATTTAGGAGAATTACTTTAAATATTTGATATTTTAAAGCTATGAAATCAATGCAGAAAGATTTAATATTTGTGCAATGTCAAGTTTCAAGGGTCAGAGAAGTTATTCAGCAGTAGTTATAACTTAGTATGCTGTTGAAAACAGAGTTGCACTTTTTATCACAAAACAAAAACAGAATTACCTGGAAAAACTCAGCAGGTCTGGCAGCATCGACGGAGAAGAAAAGAGTTGACGTTTCTGTCGAAGGGTCATGAGGACTCGAAACGTCAACTCTTTTCTTCTCCGCCGATGCTGCCAGACCTGCTGAGTTTTTCCAGCTAATTCTGTTTTTGTTTTGGATTTCCAGCATCCGCAGTTTTTTTTGTTTTTATCTTTGCACTTTTTATCATCTGTTTCTTCATAGTGAAGACTGGTATAGAAGATCCCCCATCTGTAATTTGCACCATTCCATGTTACAGGTGTTTTTCCTGCACAAGCATTACACAAATTGGGGCAGTGAGGCATAACCAATATTCTGTAACATGAACAGACAGAGGAAAAATGTTCAAGAGGAGACTATACACAAAGATCAACTGGTCTACTGCATCAGTACATCTCCATAAATAAAATGAACAAAGCTACAAGTGGAGAGGAGGAAGTATATTTCAATCTGTATTTCTGCAGTTCACACTGTGGTGAAGGGTGCACATCGCTGCTTTATATTCACAATGAGTCAAGCAGGACCCAAATTTTCATAGTTGCTTGGGAAGAAAAACACTCAAAATCCAATGCCTATTCAAATGTTAGACCACCCGAGCCACCAGAAAGCATTAGTGACAGATAAAATAAGGTTTTGAGCTCAGCATGTAAGAGGATATTCAAGTATGATACTAAAAGAGAACTGCTGGATTGTCAAAGGTTTTGTTCCTTAAATGAGACATCCAAATGGAGTTCTAGCTGCTTGTTTTAAAGGAGTCATCACACTATATGAGTAATGGTCCCCTGGTGTCTAGACTAAAAACTGCTTATTCATTCAATGAATACTCACCCCCGTCAAAACAAAAGCATGTTAATTCACCATCATAGGGAAATTTTGTATGCAAAATGGCTACCATGTTTGTCTTGTCACATAAGTCACCATTTAAAAAGTAACATATGTTATATAAAGCACTGAGACATCTCAATCAAATAAGTTGCTATATATAATCACATAGGTTGTGGCTAGACAAAACATTAAGCTTTGAGCAGGTGAAACACAGCCACTTCCAAATTGTATGAACGTACTGTGCATAAGACAAATGGAGATCAACTCACGGTATACAACAGCATGATCAAAAAAGTCTTGCACTGAATAGATATTTAAAGGGTAGCAGCTGTGAGCTTCAAGACAGTTACTGAGTTTTGAAAGCACTAATTATGCAGCAAGGTTTATTTTTGTGCAATGTTTTAGAGTGCGTGTTAATTCCAAGGAGCAATTTTGGTAGAAATCAGCAAAAGCTGACTCATGTTAATGCTCTTGCTCTGCATCAATTGATTGTTGTTACACGAAACAGTGACCAAAAGGGCTGCTCTCCAAATTCCTACAGTTTTCTTTAATCCGCTCGGAGCCTGTATTGCAGAACAAAGGCACTGGCGGCGGCATGTACTGAGACAAGCAGGGCAGTGACCAAACAAACACAAAGAACAGCAAGGGGAATGCAGAAAAATCCCCATGTTGCTCTGACGTGTTGTAACAGACCCATGTGGATATCTGGGAAACATGCTACCATTTAAAACAAGGCCAGTTATGCTCATGTAATAATGAGTACTGTATCTATGCTTCAGGAGGGAGAGCTCAAGTCTGAAAGGACAACGTTGTTAAAACATGAACTTTGTATTGGGATTATGTGCTCAGGATCAGCACATTACCAACAGGATTAGCTGACATTTACAATACTTGCTGGCATTCAACTGATTGGCATGGTGTCAAACTGTAAAATTTTATGTTGCCTTATTTTTCATGCATAAAAAAGTACAAACAACAGCCCAAGGTTAAAGTGTGAAAAGTGCTTTGATCTGGATTCTCATCTAATGCACTAGCCATGGCTCATACTTCAAAAGACGGGCTTAAATGCCTCATTCAAATTGCATTAATTCTCTAGTGGAAAGTACGGTTCTCAGCAATGTGAAATCTTGTACTCTGCAACAGCTAACACACCTATTCATTCATACAACATTTATTATATATGCTCAAAACTACAGAAATCCAAAGCGCTTCATTTGATTTTTCACCGTGTCCAATCTTCTTTCCACTGAAATTAACCCAATGATGGTTCAAACGCTTTTTGGGAGTCATCCCATAATTTCACTGCCACTTTTATTGGCTTGGAATTAAACATTTTAGCCATATCTTCCCAAGTTAATGGAAAATTAAAAATTGGTACAATGGAAAAAAAAAATCGGCTGCAAGCCCATCTCATACTGCTGGCATTGGTCAATTTCACCCCTGCTAGGTTTTTAGTCCTGAAATGCATTGATCTACAAGTAAATTGCATTTTATTTGAAGCTGTTGGGCTGCAGATGTCACAATATACTATTTGCCAACCAAGTGTTCTGCCAGCTAATGTGCCAAATGGTGAAGTGTACATTCTGAAATGATCTAACCTGACACAATAAGAATTTCTATGCTATTGGCACACAAAGATCCTCTGATTGAGGGAGGCCCCTTAAAAGAGATAAAGGATTTACAACAAGAGAAACTGAGAGATCTTTAGTTACTGTAATTGGACTTTTTAAATGCTGGTACAAGTCTTGCGAATGCTGAAGCAGGTGGCTCATGCATTTCCAGTGAAATTCTACTCCATATTGTTCAATTTCAAGAGACTTGCTAAAGACAGATGTATGTTTTACAATTAGCACCCGCATACTGTAAACTCCCAATATCTCTGCGTCTCTTCGGCGTACAACATTTGGTTAGTTAGTCTGCACAAAATCAGGTCTAACTAGTGATACTTCCAATGATTAAGCTAAAAATCATAGTAGCAATTCTAATCAAGTAAGTTATTCTAAATCAGGATTCATGTAATTCATTGTTAGGGCCAGGGCACATTAGCTTGAAAGCAGTAAGTGACAAGTACAAATTCCAGATTCTGAAGTTACTCACATACTGCATTTGAAAGACTTGACTTGGCATGATTAAACCTAACTTTTCCTTATGATGTAGGCGTTACAATTTGAAGCCTAAACAAACTATCTGGACAGACTTAATCCGTTCTATTTTAAAAGGAGTCATCTTAAATTGAGCACAGGACTTGGCTACAGCTGCTATCAGTTAAATGCTATTTGCATGCTTCAACACCTTTCTAATAGTTACAGTGCACAACAACACCAAGTACACAATTATCACATGTGTACTCAAGCTTTTGGAAACATTGCCAATAAGAAAGGCATAACAAATTTGTAATGGAAATGACAAAGTGCTAGAAAGAGAGAAAACTGTTCAGCATCTGAAGGAAAGAAAGAAAGATAATTTGCATTTCAGATGTTGAAGACCTGGGCTGTATCTCTAGGAAATAGTTTTTGCGGCATTTACAATTTTACCTGGCATTACACAGGTTTGAAAAAAATCAATCTGCAGTAAGATACCATTCCCACTGACATCTCCCCTACCTCATTAAAGTGCATCATGGAGTTGTACAGCAGAAAAGAAGGCCAGTCAACCCATCACACCCTTGACAGCTCTATGCAAGTGCTGTCCAATTAGTCTCACTCCCCTACTCGTTCATTCAGTTGCCTGTGTGTCAGTCATCTTCAGTTTTGAAAAGTCTATAATTTGTTCAATGATTCAGTGAACAGGTCTATTAGGTTTGTTGTTTTTTTTTAAATATCTGGGGCTAAGCCACTTGAAGACAAGAAACACTCCAGAAATGATTTACTTATTATTTGGTTAAAAATGCAAAATCATCAGTAAAAGATAAAGTACTTATTGGGCAAATTGTTGCTTTTTAAAACAAAAAGAAACAGACCTACCCCATGCTGTAATAGGCCTTTAAGAAAAAGCAGCATAACATCATTAGAAATGAAGTGCGTCATGTGATCCAGTCTTAGTTTCACTTTTGACTGTGAGCAGAACACAGCACAGCTCTGATGTCTTTAAGCTTTGTACCTTTGCATAAATGTTCCCACCTGTCTACTCTAAAATGTACAAATCCACATGGTTACACAATCCTTTATGAGCGATTGATATCTATATCATTATAACACCACATCAGCCCACAGGGAGTGGGCGAGTCAGAAAGTCATGGGGAACCTTCAATTTGGGCTTTCACCACACACTACATCCCTGATTGGTTCCCTATCCTGAGGTCAGCCTAAGCCTTCAGTCAGTCAGTCAAGTAGGGAGCCAGTCAGCCAGTGAAGACTGCAGCAGCAGGTAAGCCCATGTCAGGGACTGGAGGAGAGATAATGCAGGCAAGAGTACATGGATGTAGGAGGTCAGTGGTCCCATGGTGGGGGGAAAAATATTTTTTTTAAAAGTTCAGGAGCCTTTGGGGGGGTGGGGGGGGAGGTAAAAGGAAAATAAAAATCAGAATAAGGTAATAGGGGCTGAAGGGGATGTCAGAGGCCCTGTTGTGGGAGAAGGTAGGTAATTGGGTGCCCAATTGTGGAGGCTTCTCAGGCAGGCACCTAAATCTGGGGTAAGTGTGAAGGCCCTTACTTTCTAAATCCAGCAAGTCCTCGCTTCAAAGAAGCTGCTGACATGACACTTGGAAAAAACTCGGTCTACGTGAATTCAAGTTGAAAAGTGAATGTCAATGAGTCTCGTATTTCTCAGACTTTAACTCCAACACCCCACCTTGACCCAAGCCCACCCTTTATCATAATGGGCTAGGGATCAGCATGTTCACAGTAAATTAATCCATATCATTTGTTCTTTATTCTTCAAGGTAATATTAATCTAAGATTTAAAGCAAGATGCACAGCACAGGATTGCATACATTTTCACTATAAACTGCACCTATTACAAAAGTATATAATAAATGTTAGTTCCAATTTTAATGGGCAGGGATTAAACACAGATATGCTATTTGTGGCATTAGTGTGAACTAGTTTGAGCTAGTATGAACAAGAATGTACGAGTAGTCCAAGGTGGCTCTCTTGATTGGCACTGGGTGCAGGTTTTCATACAAACACATTAACGTGTTAATCTATGTAAATTCATTCAAAGTCTGACTTATTGCAAGGCATCGCAAATCCCAGTTCAACTAAACATCTATTTTGTAGCCCATATTTATCAAGTTATTCTTGGCTCGGCAGATGGGACAGTTAAAAACTACAGCCAAATACAACTCAAAAAAAAGCATCTCCCTTCAGCATTGCAGCTTTTTTCGCACATTCATTCGGTTTCCCAATTTTCTATAGCAGCTGCTTGATGCTAAGTTTGAGATGGTGACTTTCTGGCCATTAATTGGCCAGCAGATGCCTATTTTGGCTCACTATGTAAAATTTCTATCCCTTCCATCTCCCACACAACCCTTTCTGTCCAGACAGGGGTGTCTCACCATGATGGAATACGAGTAGAGAATAGTTTTGCTTTCCACAATTATAGAGGAGCTAAAGCTCAAACTCAGTTACGTCCCAAGATGCATTGTAACCATATTTTATTAGTTATACCAATCGTGCCACAACTATCCTAGATTATTAGATACTTAACTGACAATTTACGGCTGGCTGATGTAAACTTGCTGCATAGTTCCAAAGTCACAATAGGAGAGTGAGCATATGTTTGGCATATGGAAATTTAAAGGTATTTTGGCTTAACTCCAGAGGAAAGATAAGTGAGACTTCCTCCTTCAGAGAGTGAAACTAGTTCACACTAATGTCACAAGTAGCAAATTACAATAATGAAAACAGAGAAAAACATGAAGTGCTGGAAAAACTCAGCAGGTCTGGCAGCATCTGTGGAGAGAGAAACAGAGAGAGTGTTAACATTTTTAGTCCAATATGGCTCTTCTTTGGTTTCAAAACATCAACTATCTTGCTCTCTCCATAGATGCTGCAAGGCCTGAGTTTTTCCAGCAGTGTTTTTATTTCAGATTTCCAGCATTCACTGCAATTTGCTAAAAGCAAAAAAACTATGACAAACCTCTATGGGTTCAAATTGTGATCACATCACTACTTGGAAAATATTTTCTATTTCAATAATGCAATCCTTCAGAAATAGAAATATGACTTTGTGAACAAGATTGCTCATCTAGTTAACTTTTTCTGTTCATTAAGTTCTTTGCTGAACAAGTTCTGGCAAAATTGTGATCATCAATACAAGCAGCTCACAAGCACACAAATCCAGAGCTTCAGACAGTTCCGACAGTACCAATAGGACCAGTGACAAAGGAAGGCTCATCTTCTCAAAAACTGGGCTGTCAGTTAGAAGCTTTTAGTTATTGTGTCATATTGAGACCTCCATTCAATCAACAAATTCTCTTCTACAGACTCCAAAGGGCTGACCTGCTCTCGAGAGCGCCAAAATCTCTCATGTTGAAATGGAGTACAAAAATTTCTAGATCTTATGACAACAAATTAAAGGAAGAAGGATTAAACCTTCCATTGCACAAAGACCGATATAACCCCAAAGATAACCCTTAGCTTCTGGAGCTGAACATTAGATTTTCAAAAGAAGCAGGTGCCAATAGGATGTCTATTTCCAGACAAACTGCCTTCTCCAAGATATATTAAAAATCAAAAGAGTGCCAAGAACGTGTGAGGCTTCACTTTCTTAATAAGGGTTCCAGCTGTGCTGACCTGCATCATAAAGTATCTCTGTCACAGGTCGTCAGCTGAAGAGTCAGGAAAAGTGAGTGCAGGTCCCTTATTTGGGAGCTCTTGATTTGGCAGGTTGAAGCTACTCTGGGTACAGCAGCTGCTAAGGCTTTCTGGCTGTTTTCGAAGCTGTATACAGTGCTTTCCACTTTGTCATCGGAAAGGAAGTTAGTATTTAGTCTAACAGGAACCTCAAAATTCCTCAGCCATAAAAGCTGTCCCTGCTTCTGCTGTAGACTTTAGTCAACCTTATTCTGCCTATTAGTATGTGAGAAAGGGGAAAGCAGAGATTTAAGGTTCAATAGCACTTGCTTGATCTGTATACTGGCAATTGCCATTACCGCAACTCCATAATCAATGCCTTCTCCCTCTTTTGAACTGTTCACAATTAAACAAAGGCACCTGTTCGATTATAGTTTTCCCTCAGGCCCAGAGCAACAACATTTAATTCCTGTATTAGTGCAAAGGTACAAATCAAAAACTGTACAGGCCATAGCTTGATAATTGTGCTACTGACCTAGACTCTCTTTGGGACTTTAAGGTGTGACACCTGCATTAAATGGTGCAAAACAAAGAAGAAATTGTGGAGTAAAGTGACTTAATTACACCATCTCTCAAGGGGCTCTAGATTTTCCCTGGTCTTTTGCACCACTTCATTTGGAAGCTGGCTTGCATTTCTTCTCCCCCACTAAAAGCACTGGCAATCATGATTTTGTCAAATGTTCAGTTTCCACATTGCTGCCACTTAAGGCTTAAAAATAATGGAGCTAGAGCTACTGACCTGGTAGAGTTTTAGCTGATCAAGCCAAATTCCTAATGAAATAATCATTTAAGTATGAACTAATGAACAGGCTGAACACAGTGCATCACAATACTCAAATTCATGACATTTTGACAACATGATCCATTGACTGATTTCACAGAGAGGGGTTGGCCAGGGAAGGAATAGCACTTTTGATAAATGTTGTACTTCAGTTTTGCATAAAAGTTGGTTTTAAGATTTCACATCATCTCTCTTGTTTATATATTTGGCAAATTGCTGGGGGAATTATACATTAAACAAATCACAGTTCAGAAGCAACTTTCCACTGGAAACCACTACTCCCACCTCAATGATCTTATTAGGTACCACATTTTCTAGCTATCAAGCACATTTTAAACAGTGCACATTCCAATCCAATTACTCAATTGTTAGTTTAATTATTGGAGTACTGCTCCCACAGTCTTCAGCCCTTGTTTATGACAGTCAATAAATCCACCCTAGCCCACATAAACAAAGCTATTAGGCATGATTTATAAAAAAAAGTCATGGAAATTTAATAATTCTCAATATTATTGCAATTTATTGTAAAGGTAGGTTAATAGTGGAGTGTGTGTTCACGCGTGTGTATGTGTTAATTGAATTGGTGACAGCTGGCCTAGAGGCTATGAGTCATCAACAAGAAGCTAGGTTTGAAATGCTAAATATGTAAACATGGCTGAAGTTTTAGAAGGAGGTGTGAGGAAAATTTGCATTTATAATTAAATTAGGGTAGTTTGAATTTCAAAGTGATGGTAGGATGTTACACCCAGCTAGAGGAAGCTAAACCAAACTGTGTTTATCTTTCCCAAAGGTTATTGATAATATGAACATTAAGAAAAGGTTTATATTAATGAGAAAAGTGAAGTTCCAAAGATATGTTGGAACAATGGCATTTGCATTAAAAGGGGAGAAACATGTATAAAGGAGATGAGGCTATGTGGCAAGGAGAAGGTATTCTATGATCTAACGTAATTGTGAAGAGCTTCCAGCCTCTGTGCATCAAGTTGCTGTCTACAGGAACTGAAGCTGAGAAAACTATAACTTTGAATTCCACTGTCCAGGGTATTGTATTGCTTTGTCTGGTTCTATTTAAATCTATTTGTTTTTACTGTTGTCTTAAGGGGGGTGTAACTGGAAGCCAAATTAATTAGGGGCTTTAGGAGTTATTATAGCAGTAATTTGTAGGCGTATGTGCTTGAAATCTTTTATGTTAATACATATTTAATCTAGTTTTCTAAAAACCTCTGAAGTCATGGTAGTCTTATTACTTCTGAATTCAGGGCATGCATCTCGAAATAGAATACAAATTGCAAAACAGTTGTGACCGCGTGATCAAGTTTCCCTCATGGATTTGATCCACCTGGCACACATCATCTACCACGTCATAACAAACAAACACAATACACAAATTATCAATTGAAAAGAATTAATCATTATATCACTGACATTTAGGTTGCCAACTCTGGTTGAAGTTATTCCTGGAGATTTTACCACATGGCCTCAAACCTCCAAATGCCCCAACCAGTCAAACAGCCCTTACAACCTCTGCCACACCCAACTCCAATATTGATATTAAAAACTAAAGTATTCAAAATCAAACAGGGGAAAAACGACAATTCCTTTTAATACCTCTATCGTTTTCTTCATGCAGCAGTGCCCAAGAGTTCAATATTTAATCGATGGATATTTCAAGACAATCCTGGGAGGATCCACAACCCTGTTGTATAGATACATGGATACACACACACACACACTGACGAGCAGTTCATCTGCAAATCACCATCACACATTAAAGATCCACGTTCATGTACTTCAATTAAGTAGCACAGTAATTCATGCACACAAAAGCATTCACACCCATCACACCCCCATCCCACCCACCCCATATATCACACTGGAACCAAAATTTCTACCCAACAGTGAGGCATTAGTTTCCAGGCAAGTTTAATTTGGAGCATTCCAGATTCAGCTCAAATATCACAGGGTAAAAAGAAACTCACATCAAACTTGGTGGTGGTTTGTGGCGCTTCTCCACAAAATTGTTCTCTGAAGCAGTCCCCAAATGGAAGTAGCAAACCCATGGCCAGAATACGAGAGCAAAGTTTCTCAGCTTCCTCATGCTCGCCTGAAAGCTGTGCCTTTTCCTGCTGTCCAAAAAGCTTCTCCAGTAAGGTTCTCCCTGTAAGAAAGATTTGAAGAGCATGTTCAGAGAAACATCAAAAAGACTTATGAACTGAAATAATTTTTGCTGAGTGGACTGGGTAGCAAGGTGTATGCTCCCTCATTTGCAAAAAGCTGCTGCCTTCAGTAGGTTAGATGGTCATTCATAAGTGAACAGAAACTTTCTATCCAGTTAAAATATTTCATTTATGTTGCTGTCTCAGCACATAGAACAGCCTTTGCATGGTATAAGGTAGAACCCAGCACAAAGGATGCCTTTTTTTTTTGTGAGGGAAAGGGAGAAAGTGGTCATATCTTAGGACATTGGTATACCACATATATGAAAGGACATTTTATTGCTGGATTTATGCCATTCTCTAGCTTTTATAAGTGTATCATTTATACATGAAACCATCACATGTTCAATTTTAATATTAGGAGTCTATTAAATCCAACTTTTTGTCCAAGCAGGTCCTTTTAAAAACCTGGCTTCACACTGCCTACAAAGTGACTATGAAGTTGAATAAAAGGTGGGACTCCTTCAGAAATAGCTTTACACCACCTACTTAAATTTGATTCAAAGAGCGAACACAGTTTGTATAGAGGCAAAAGAAACTGCAGATCTAACTGGCCTATTAATACCAAGAATTTACATTAGGATGTGGGATTAACAACTATTTTAATTGCTGTGAATGACAAACTATTATAAATTGATGCAGGACGTTACGTGGGTTTAAGCTGGGAACTGGTGGAGGGGTGGCAAATATCTAACATAATTCAATGCAGAGTTCATAATTTTGTTCACATTTAGTTGAAGGTCACACTGCTTGAGCAGGACAATACAAGTATTCTGATGCTGAGGGGAAGCGGTGCTGAAACTGATGCGTCTCAACTGCTGTAACCCAAGGAGAAATAGGGAGTTCAATGTCAACTGGAAGTTAGAATAAAGCAGCAGAAATAACTGGTTTCCTGGTTAAAATACTTGGCCTCGGTGTCATTTACAAGCTATTTTTAGTGTTCTGAGGTTTATAGAATTTTTGGTGGTAGTGCTATTGTCTTGCAATTACGTCTCAACTACTGGATCTTTTTGTATCATTGACAATCCCTCAGGTTTCAAATGATTTATCCTTCTGGGTGACTGGGTTTGAGTGAGATGTCAAGGTTCACAGCTGATTTACGAGCCCTAACTCAACCTCAGTAAGGACATTAGCTGTTAACTGGTAGATTGTGGGGGCTTGTTGGCTGAAGCATTTGCCCTCTCCAATCTCTCAGTGGCTGCTCTTGTTGACTGGAAGATCGTCACACCATTATTGATGATAGACTGCCATTTTGGTCATCATTTCAGATTAAGAAAGGTGATCTTTTTGTATATAATGAAGAGAATAGTGGTAGCCAAAAGCAAGCTGATGATAAAGACCCTTCTTTCAGATTACCCACTTGGAACTTAGAAAAGAATCAGCAAATTAGCATAAATGCTGCTGTTTACTCATATCCATACAACAGTCCTATTCAACTGAGCTGCAGCTGCTGAGTCAGATGGGAATTTCCAACACTTTCTTCCAAATGCTGCCAACATGCCATTCCTTCAACAGCTTTTGTTTCATCAGCATTGGGGTGCTTGCATTTTGCATGAATCCTTTTGTGATGCTCTTTTCTTCAATTCAATGTCTCCAACTCCTCTTCAAGCTTTAGACCCTCGAATTTCAGAAGGCATTACATAACTGAAATGAGCCACTCTTTCTCCCCCACCCCCTCAACAATACTGTACACAAGACCCAATAGTAAATGCAGTAGAACAACTTGCATTCATACACCTCTTTTCATTCAATGAAATGTCTTAGCAGTGCGGTTACTGGTGTAATGTAGGAAAACAAGCAGCTAATTTGAAAGCAACAAGGTCTGGATTCCCTATAAGTTACCCCCTGAATGATACAAATTTACACCTCACTGACTAAACCAATGAAAGCAAAAATTGCAAATCACAGAATCGGTACAGCACGGAGGCCAATCCGTACATCTCATCTGCATTGGCTCTCCAAATGAGCATTGTGACTTAGTGCCATTCTCCGGCCTTTTCCCTGTACCCTTGCACATTGGGTGATTATTTGACTAGAAAAATGCCCTCTTGAATGACTCAAGTGACCCTGCCTCCACCACACTTGCAGGCAGTCCATTCCAGACCTGAACCACTCGCTCTGTGAAAAAACTTTTTCTTACACCACATTTGCATCTTTTGTAGATCACTTAAATCCGTGGCCTCTTGTTCCCTATCCTTTTATGAGCAGAAACAGTTTCTCCCCAGGTACTCTATCCAGCCCCCTCATTATTTTGAACACCTCTATCAAATCTCCAAAAGCGGAATGGTAAAAAAATTACGTGACTAGCTTCCACTGCTTGGTTAGCCCAGAGCCAAGCTTCACCTTAACCTTACCCAAAGAAAGAAAGATACTCCTATAAGTAAAAGGTTTATTTGTGTTTAGCTCAGTTCAAAACAAATACAAGTTGATGTTGAAGGTGGTATTTGCAGAAATAATCCAAACCAAACAGTTGTGCATTTAACAGTGAATGTGCTGTAACAGTTACCTCAAAAGGAATGCTACTTCCAACAATACCTTGATGACAAAGTCAGGGCGAAAATTTTTATACTGATTTATGTGTCCCACAGCTGCAAACCTAATAATTTTGTAGAATACCCCAATTCTTGTATAAAAATTGCAGTGTTGGCTGCAGCAAGCCAGTTTATTGGATGATTGGTAGACAGTTGACCAAGCTGGATTTCTTTCTCCACAATGCAATAGCTGAGGACCAAGAGATGCAGGATCAGACCAAAGCCCCACATCTTAGACCAAAACATAAAACTCTCACTCCTTTAACTCGGGGAGTAATAACGTTGGCATTTTGTATTCAAGAGGGCCCCTTGTCCATATACACTCACTGTCCTCAGAAAACAAGTTGCTTTAAATTTGAGGGAATCCTCAAGTGAAGCCATTTGCTCACCTCTGGTGTCTCTTCATTCAATAATCTGACAGTTGTAATGTTTGTTCCAACGTAAGTTTGATACGTTATCCCCCACTGGAGCATGTTCTAAGAGTGCAGGTTCCATGCTCGTGCGTCAGTGAATAATATATAAAGCACCTGCTCATTCCAATTCCAATGTCTATCTTGACAATGACACGAGTCAATGCCATTTTTGCCTCTGGTTATATTGTAACTTTTTTCAATCCAAAAGGCTGCAAGAGGCCTGGCAGATGATGCTAATAAACATTAGGTGAAGTGTGCTCTAGCTTGATTCAGTATGATATATCCAATGCATAATATGTCTGGAGGGGCGCCTGAAATTACCTCTTCCCTGTCAGTCCAATATTAGATCACGAATCTTTTGCTGACCAATCACGTCTCATCTGCACTTGGAAAGGTACCGGGTAAGGTTTGGGCTAACTTCATGAACAGAAACTCAAGTGAGGAGAACAAAGACAGTCAAAAAGGTCAAATCGATTTTCTGCTGGCATTTGTGGTTAGATGTGCATGCAATGTAACAGAATACTTGAATATTATCTCTCGTATGGACCAGAGGAAGTAGTGATGACTCAATTTTAAAAATGGCATTAGCCATATATCAAATGCTTTTGTCTCTGGACATGGTGCATTCTATCAGGCCATACCCTGAACCCTTCTAAAATCTGAACTGGAAAGGAAAACCAAAACTAAAAATGACACACTGCATGTGGGAACAAAATAGGCTGAGAAGTGCCATTAAGTTAAAGGAACTGTGGTGAGTAAACTCTGAAGCAGATTGCTCTCGCAACAAACACCAAATACAAATCAACTTGCATAAATTGGGTGGTAACATGTCCCTATAGAACCGTGAGAATCATGTACAACTTATAGAATTTACATAATATTTCAGCTTTTGGGAGTGGTGAAGCCAAAATACTTAACTGATACACTAGCAATCGAGATGGCAAATGTAAAGACTTCTTTAAAAAAAGATTACAGTGTTCAACCTGCCCATAATTAAATAAAAATAGAAAATGGTGGAAACACTCAGCAGGTCTGGCAGCATTTGAAGAGAGAAAAAACGGAGTTAACATTTAAGGTCAAGGGCTTTTTAATCACAACTCCTTCAGAGTTGCATTGAATCATCGACCTGGATTTTGTCTAACTAGGTTCATTTTCAGTAAACATCCACACAATCCGTTAACTTGAGATGCACCCTTATGAATAGGACTGCAGGATTAACCCCAGTAAACTGCGATATAATTCTCACTCATTCACAACTTTGCTACAACAATCTTAAGTGTCACTCATGCTTGATTCAAGCTACACAATGCATTCTGGCACATCATACTGAAAGTCAAACTCCATGCTTGGAATGAGGCTGAGAAATATTCACTCATCCTGATCAGGGAGATCTTACTCCAGGTTTCCCCCTAGTGGTGACAGCTGTGTATAATGTGCAAGGTTCAGAAGCTGCTTTTTGGGGAGGGTGGGGTATGTTCAGTGACAAAAATCATTTTGTCCACCACCAAGATTGGACAGGGGTTGACTGACTAGCGAGATGATTACAGCGAGACCTGCAAATTATGAATTCTTAGGGACTGACATCAGCATTGTTTCCCAGTAGATAGACAGAAGCTTTTTCCCAGGGTGGAAGAGTCAATTACTAGAGAACACAGATTTAAGGTGAGAGGAGAAAACTTTAGAGGAGATATGCGGGGCAAGTTCTTTTTTACGCAGAGGGTAGTGAGTGTCTGGAATTCGCTGCCAGAGGAGGTGGTGGAAGCAGGTACGATAGTGGTGTTTAAGAGGCAGCTTGACAAATACATGAATAGGATGGGAATAGAGGGATACGGACCCCGGAAGTGCAAAATGTATTAGTTTGACAGGCAATATGATTGGCGCAGGCTTGGAGGGCCGAATGGCCTGCTCTTGTGCTGTACTTTTCTTTGTTCCTTCATTTTAAAAAATCTTCAGAATGGTTGCTGAATGCAATGTAAACATTTGGTAGAATGCATTATTTAACCAGTTTCCATGGTGGCAGAAAGCTGCCCTTCTCTCCCTTCAAAAAGTCATGCAAGAATTCAATCCCAGAGATAGAGCAGTTTCTCTGCCGCTATGCATGCTGGACAAAAGGTTCACCATCCCACAGAAGCCTTCTTTCCTTTCACAAAACCTGCTGCCACCTCATGCTGACCTGGGGGTAGAAAGAAAGCTGCAAACAGGAATTGCCAGCGATTCCACCTCTGTGAATGTCTCAGATATTACTGCTTTCCAACAGCCATCATTCATGTTTCAAATTGTAAAAGGGTTTGGGGCATTGAGGGCTTTCTGTAGCTTGTAATTTGCAAGTGTCCATGGTTTCAGAGCACTTACCTTGCATGTTATTTGGGTCTCAGATTTAACTGTGCTAAAAGGAACTTTATGCAACATGTGGCCACTGATCTCTTGTAGCCAAATTTGCCACAATACATTTAACAAGATTGAAAGTTGATGAACTTTATAAATTCTGATTTGACAATCAACAGATTGCCTGCAATAGCAATCACAGCGAATTAGAGAAAGTCTAGTAGGAAAATGGGAGGATTACATGGATGAGGATTTAAAAATTTGTAAGAGATTGCTTTGAGGTAGAGAAGCAAGTGTTTTTTCTAGATTGGACCCTAGAAACAAATATAGCATTTTGGCTTACTTATTGCTGGAGACAAAACATTTTCCACTGATATAGCCCAATTACACACACAAATAACATCTTCACATCAAAGACATAGCCTTCAGCAATTTTTTTTTACAGCTCAATCTACTCAGCAGGTATGATTTTTTTTATTGCGAGGGTGACAATATAAACAATGAAACTAATCTGCAGCTGTCCTGTTATAAGAAATATTTCTAACATAGTACTGTATGCTAGAAAAATGGTACTGCTCAAATAAACTTTGAACATCAAGACTTTTTGGGCCAAACTTGCAAAATGATGCAAACTAATAGAATTTCAGCCATTTGCAATAAAATACAAAATTGGAAAAAAAAATACAAACGGAGTTACCATTTTGATTATATCGCCTAATCCACACTGTTATTCTGGTGCTGCAGTTTGGACATGTAACCATGTCAAACCATGGTGCAATGTTCCACATTCCTAATGTCGATGCATGGAGTGATTACAGGTTAGACGAGACCATGAAATGTGATCGGCAAGGACAATTCGAAGTTAGATAAGTCAATAAGGTTAGTTACTCTGGTGATGGCTGTCTTTGAAATGTAACATGAGAAAGAAAGAGATTCCCATCTGAACGAGTGTGAAACAAAATGACAACTGGACAGAGGGGGCATGAGACAGGAGATCCTGCAAGGGACATAGCCTTATTACCAAGTGGATCTTCTGAAAGGGAGATAAAAAGTTATTTGGGAGCGTATTGCCTAGAATGAGGATTCAGGAGATGCTGTGCAAGCAGTTTATAGGGCTGGCAGAAAATAGCTAGCATGAAGTATTGATTCAGGGTGAGCTGAGCAATATAGGAACATTGAATAGTTGAGGGAAGGTACTTAAGCCACAAGAACTTATTTTGCAGAAATTGGGGTGGTGAGTAAACTGGTGACAAGGCAAAGTCAATATTTGATGTAATTGAGTTATATGGAGATGGACAGTGAACAATTGGGTGTGAAATGGGAGGGAAATGAATATTTGGGATTGGGCATTTAGAGGTTTGGAGGAGTACTGGTCCATACAGCAGGAAGACAGAACATATTGCTAAAGAAACATTGCACTGGACCAGATAAATAGCAAACAACTCTGATCACAATGTTTAGATTACATTTTTAACCATCAATAAAATCCAATTGATAGGAATGAAACAATTACTGTTGTTTGCCAAAGAAGCCTTCAAAATGTAATGTGCTTCTGAGGTACCTTTCATGTACAAGTTTAAGCTAAGGTTACTGTGGCATAAAGGGTCTGGCACATATAGGGTTAACATGGGACTAAGTACAGAACCGCCCACAAGTGATATAGGAAAAGATATGACCCGCACCTAGGAGTCAGCCTAACTTTGGACTGAGCTGTGTGCACAAGCAAGCATGGAGACACCTCCTAGCTTAAACCCTTTACTGTATATATGCACAGAATTCTTGTAATTAATAAATACATAGTTAACCTTAAGACTACAAGGATTTCATTAATACTTACTGAATAATATCCAGTGGTATCCAACACCCTGCAACAGTCACCTATCCAAACTCAAAAGATAAACAAAGTACCATCTAGAAGGACGAGGGCAGCAGGTAGATGAGAACACCACCACCACCTGGAAGTTCCCGTCCAAGCCACTTACCATCCTGACTTTGAAATATATCGCCGTTCCTTCACTGTCACTGGATCAAAATCCTTGAACTCCTTTCCCAACAGCCCTATGGGTTAACCTACAACATATGGACTGCAGCAGTTCAAAGCAGCAGCTCATCACCACCTTCTCAGTGGCCATTAGGGAAGGGCAATAAATGCTGGCCTAGCCAGTGACACCACACCCCATGAATGAATAAACAAAAACGTTAATATCTGGAATAAAAACTGAAAATGTTGGCAACACCTCAGCAGGTCAGACGGCATCTCTGGCGAGGAAACCAAGTTCATGTTTCAGGTGGATGACCTTTCATCAGAACTGGGGTGAGTCAGAAATGAAATGGGTTTTAAGGAGTCAAAAAGGGAGGGTGAAAAAAGAACAAAGGGGTGGTCTGTAATCGTGGAAGACCGGAGAGATTAAATGACGAAAGAGTTGGTGGTGCAAGACCAAAAGGGAATGGTAATGGATGAAGCAACAACAAAAAAAAGTCTAGAGGAGGCATAAATGATGAACAGCTGCCATCTGAAGCAAAGAAAGGGGAAAACTGGAGTAAAACCAACAAGGGCCAGGGGGAGGGGGCAGAGATTATAGTCTGAAATTGTTGAACTCAAGTGTCGATTCCAGAAGGCTGCAAAGTGCCTAACTGTTCCTCGAATTTACGTTGAGCTTTATTAGAACACTGCCAAAGGCCAAGGGCCAAGAGGTCAGTGTGAGAGCAAGGTGCAGATTTAAAATGACAGGTGACCAGAAGCTCAGGGTCATGCCTGGGGACATGTGTTCCGCAAAGCGGTCACCCAATCTTCATTTGGTCTCCCTAATGTACAGCAGCCAGCATTGAGAGCAGCAAATATGGTATACCAAATTGAAAGAAGCACATATAAATTACTCTCCAGCCTGGAAGAAATGTTTGGGGTAATGAATGTTGAGTCAGAGGCTAAAAATAGTCATGTACTGCCTGCATAGAGAGGCACCATGGGAAGGGCAGGAGTTGCTGGGGGTGAATGAGGAGTGGACCAGGGTCTGACGGAGGGAACAGTCCTTTCAGAAAGTTAAAAAGGTAGGGGAGGGAACAATGTGTTTGCTGCTGGCATCATGCTGAAAGTGGCTGAAAAGGCAAACAATGATCCATCGAATGCAAAAGCTGGTGCGGTGGAAGGTGAGGACAAGGGGAAACCTATTGTAATTCTGTGAGGGACAGAATGGGGTGAGAGGAGACTTGTGGAAAATGGTACCAACATAGTTGTGTGCCCTCTTAAATACGTTAGAGGAATCTCTTCAGCTGAGGAGAAAAAGATCCATCAGAAGTGCTGATAATGAAGGTATTGGAGGCCTTACAGGAAAGTGGATGCGAGGAAGTGTAGACGAGGTAGCTGTGGGAGTCAGTGATCTTATAATGAATAATGGTTGATAGCTTATCCCCAGAAATGGAGAAATCGAGGAAGGAAAGGGTAGAGTCAGAGATGGACCATGTAAAGAGCAGAGAGAGGTGGAATGTGGATGCAAAGCAATATCTGGAACTTGGCAGAAAAGATTCGGCCTGGAAATTTTTTCAATTTATTTCTACCAAATGACAGCACAGTCTAAGCCGATGCAGAATTTCCTATCATCTGTGTTGAGGTCCTCATGGTAAGCTATTAGGATGCTACTCAATGGGCACTCTGCGTTCATTACATTACTTCAAGACCAAATGCAATGGGGAGAATTGGAAATAGATAGCCATTTGCATGTACTTTTTTTCATGTGACTCATAGTTGATTGACAACTCCTGCACATCAGAACTGAAGATTCTGGGAATGTATCAATCAGAAGTGAGGAAATCTGCTTCACCAAAGACAAAATATCAAGGATTTATAAACAAAAAACACAATTAGGGGAACCTACCAAGAAGTAAGGAAAAAGGCAAACCACTTAGCACTTGAAAAATTGTTTATGTTCCCCCGGTTAGCGAATCCAATTTAGGATTGATAAACATCAAAAAAGCACCACACCCAACTGCAAATTTTTCTTCCAAACACATACATTAATATATCAGTGAGGCTGTCATCACTTTCAAAGCCTCTCCTTGGCCAAAGTTATACTCAACAGCCCGAGGCAGATTCTGCAATCATCCTGTGATATACAAGCAGCATTTCATCAATCCAATTTGTCAGATTCCTTCTCTCCAGATTCTAACAATATCCTCTTAGTTTTATGACAAAACTAATTGAAGGAAAGCTGGAAGGTATAGTTCAATATATTTCAAAACGGGAATGTCAATATTGAATAGTTTTGTTAAAAAGATGCATGAGTGACCCCCTCATTTAAATCACTGTTTACATAAGATTTGTCTAAACAGCTGGGAGTGACTAAAATGCAATTACTTGCAGTCGAGCAGAAAATACCATAAGCTGGCAAGTTAATTTATAACCTATTAACCAGTTAATAACTTAAACCATTCTCAGGTTTTTAAATCTGAAAATACTTTTAGACTCATCTCTGGTGAATAATGTCCAAATCTCGCTGGTAAAAATTAAGAGTTCATGACACATAGAAGGGCAAATTGATGAGAATGGTGAGATGAAGAAGGGATATACTGGGAGTTATGAATTGCCATAACTTACTGGTTGATTTACACCACTCACCCCACACAAACAACATGGTACCCTCAACCCCCCTGTTATTATGAACATGCTGGATGTGCACATTGAACTGGAATTAAGCTCAATGCAGAAACTTGGAGCTGGTACTCAACAGTCTAAGTGCCCTTTAATGACACAATGGCCATGATTAGTTGCCAACCTGGTTTAGGCCTTTAAAGCAGCTACTTTTAACAGGCCACTTAGCAATATAAGCTTCAACGCAATAAGCAATGCCACAAGACAAGACATCTTCTAATATTATACCATCAGATTCTAAGTAGTGGCACAACCATTTATGAAATAGTGGTTCTCCAGTAGCATTGTTGAAGGGTAATCAGCATGTGCGCGACAACACATTCAGCCTCCGAACTAGGCAAGGCCCCAAGCTTCTGCCAACCATTTTTCATATAGTGAAAATCTGATCTTTGCTATACCCCAAGGGCTGTTCACATTTAGAATTTTCTTTCCCAGCGAACAGTGGAGGGTGCGTCATCGAACATATTCAAGTTGGAATTAGATAGATTCTTGATTGACAAGGGTTATTTGGGGGGTAGGCAGGAAAACTGAGTTAAGGCCACAATCAGATCAGCCATTGAAGACAGAGCCTCACTGAGTCGAATGGCCTACTCCTGCTTCTTTTTATGTTCTTGTTATGCTTTGAAGCAGATTTGTAGACAGAAGCTGAAATGCTTTTCCAAAGACTAAGGTGGGGAGGGTGCAAGAGAAATCCGATAATGTTAACTTTCAGAGTTTAGAATCTGCAGCCTCACAAATAGTTTTGCCTTTCCTAGTTAAATGTAAAGGTGAGCAAAAAGACAAGGGCTTTCAGCTGCAGCTTAACGCTGCTTTTAAACTAGCTGCCTGCCAATAACACCTCTAGATGAACACTTCTTTTCCAATACAGTTTGGAACAATCAACCTAAACAGCCGCAGAGGATCTCATCAGTGGGTGCTTTGTTACAAAACAAATCCTTGAATTCTTCAACCAGGGGATTCCATCAACACTATCTTCTGCACCTACTATTGTACACAAGAACAATTATTGTATTTCTATAGCACCTTTAGGCAATATTAGGGCAGATGGCCAAAGGCTTGCTCAGAGAAGTAGGTTTTAAACTGCTTTTAAGAGGAGAGGGATATAGAGAGACAGAGAAGTTTAGGAAGGAATTTCAGAAATTAGGTCCTTGGTAGCAGGACGAACAGCCATCGTTGGAGCAAATAAAACCAGAAAGTTCAAGTGGCCAGGATTAGAGGAGCATAGATATATCTGGAGGGTTGTGGGGTTGGAGGAGATTACATAGATAGGGAGGTAGGAGGCCATGGAAGGATTTGAAAACAAGGTTGAGAATTTTAATGCTGAGGTGCTGCTTAAGTGGGTGCCAATTCAGGTCAGCAAGCACAGGGGTGATAGGCGAATTGGACTTGAGTTGAGACATATGCAGAGTTTTGGAAAACTTCATGTTTATGGAGGGTGGAATGTGGGCAAGTTGGTCATTGGGAAAGCATTGTTGTCTTTTTTTTTAAAAAATTCCAGTTGCTTCAAGATGTTGCCCAGGCTTACATTTTGTTGAGAAAAAAATATTTGGAACCAGTCTGGAAAATTGCATCACATTGAAATACAGGGCAACTTAATAGAATTCAAAACAAGATAAAAAAAAACAAGTATATAATATTCTTATAAACCAATAGGGCTCAAAGCTTTTAATGGGGCCTATACAGAATCAAAGGTGCATCATTTCGAGGGCCTAAAATTCCACATGAGCAGAATGTAAATGCTAAACAACAATAAAATTAAACTCTAATAGTAATTTGGGAGTATTGCTGAAGAGAAAAGCTATCAAAGCATTTCATCTTGCACTCATCAGGACAGATGCATGAATACCAATTGTAAAAGGGAATAATAATTTATACTGCATGAGAACAGAGTGCTGATCGGTTGGCAAGTGGACTCTGATTGGTAGAAGTGCTGCCATAGAGATTGCACCAGGGACTAATAAACTGCCAAGCTTTTGTTTAAATTCAAACCAGGCAGGCTGACCCGATTGGTCAAGGCACTTCAGTGGGGAAAGAACCAAGAATGTATGCTCCTCCACCCCCCCAAGCTTTTGTTCAGTAGAAAAAGGCACAATGCCTGGACATACTCCTCCTGTTTGCAAAGTACCTTGCCCTGTGTGTGAATAAATGTAGCTTTTTGCACACGTAAGTGACCCACGCTGCAAGCCCAACTAATAATCATAAATTGGTTGTCAGTGTAATTCTTCACAGTATTGATTAGTGAGTGTGGTCCAAACATTAGATGTGATTCCATGTTTTGAGTTTTGCAAGCACAGGGTGGTTGAGTACAGTCAGTACTTTGCCTGTTACAAACAGTGGAAGAAAGGTGCTGTTTGATACGATCTGCCAGCCATTGGGGTATATGGCCTACACACCCGACATCATACCAGCATCGAAATTCATATACCATATTACTCATTTGTGATAGGCAGAACGTCTTTTTGGCTTGACAGCGCATCCTGGTAGTGGAGAATAGTGTTGCTATTGTGTGGTAGCAGCATGAAATGGTTAAATTATCCTGTTGCTCAAATTTTTGAAAGACCTTACTCCTCCAGAGTAATCCGAGGTAGACTGGGCACTTTTCCAGACCAAACGTGGCAGCCTTAGACCCATCCATGAATTTTCACGATATACAGAAAACAATGATCTGATTAGGGTAGCCATTATCCTGCAGGGTAGCTTTGATGTGCCCTATTTCAGCTGCAAACTTGCATGGTGAGCAAATAGCTCTGGCCCTACTTATGAGATTTCTGATAAGGCCATCGTCGTAGCTCATGGAACTGTAGGAACCCCAACATGTATATCGACCAGTGAAGGTAGGCTTTGTGGTAGATAGTAGTCGAGAACCTATTTCTCAACTAGCACATCAAGGAAAAGGAGCTCATTTGACTGCTCCACTTCAAAAGGTGAATTTGAGTCCATTGAAGTGTGCAAGGAATTTCTTACAAATAAAGTAAATGTATTGGAAATTTGCATGGGGTAGGAGGTTAGATGTCATTCCATTGAAAACACATTTTTCTTGGAAACGGACAAAGATGTTGATGAGAGTTGAGCCAAGAGGGGATCCCATGGCAACACCATCTAACTGGGCATTCATCTAAACTCTTTTAGGTGAATTTTCCAGCCACAAGAATTTTATGAACCAGGGTAAAAAACAAAATACTTTTTCTAAAAGCAATTATAGCACAGACAAGATTCTGATTTCACTACTTAGAGGGAGTTATAGATGATTTATATAAAGCAGATTTTGAGTGTTAAAATCAAAGATGCCCAAGCCATTCAGACCTGCAGATGATTACAAATAGCAAAGTATTAACAACGATTATCTATATGGTTTCTTCGGGAGCTCTATAGATTACTGAATAATCATTTCTGTTTAATCTGACTTTTCATATTGAACACATTAACTCAAATTAAGCAATGTTTGTGTCAAGAATTTTCATATAGTAAACTATTGTCACAAAACAATTGTAGGTGAACAATAAATGTACCCAAGACATAATTCATGCTGTAGTCAACACTTAACTTTCTCTTAAACACTTAAGTAAAGGTGCAGAGCATAATGCAGCAACCTGCATTAAATAGAGCACTCTCTTTTGTGCACAAATTGCCAACCCTGGCCAAGGTGTGGAAAGATGATAGTCTTTCTCCTGCCAAACATAAAGCAAAGACTGCAATACCAGACTGACTCATGCATATTTATGGAAAAGACATTAAGTGAAGGGCAGTGACTGGTTGTAGGAGCAGGGATGGGGGAGGAAGAGAGAAACAGGACATCAGGGCAGCCTGAGACTTATGAGTTTTTATGGGGCAATCATCATTTTCAATTTTTGTTCCCCCCCCCCCCCAATTCTTTGATGGGGACTTGGGCATCACTGGCAAGTCTAGCATTTTTGCCCATCCCTAATTGCCTCTGAACTGAATGGCTTAATAGGCCATTTCAGCTACGAGTCAACAACATTGTTATGGACCTGGAGTCACCCATCAGCCAGACTGGATCAGGCGGACAGATTTCCTTCCCTGAAGGACAGTAGTCAATCAGATGGGTTTTATGACAACCCTGATGTTATTGAATTGAAAGACCATGAGCTGCCCTGATAGGATTTAAAGCAGTGGCCCCAGACCATTAACCTAGGTCTCTGGATTACTAGCCCAGTAACATTATCCTTATGACACCGTCTCCCAGGTTGATCCTGGCTTTCAAAATCTAAGAGTAATACAATGATCTCATGCTGATCAATTATTTATAAAACAGAGCAAAACATTACTCTAAAGATTTAGGAACCAAGAGTGGAAGTCATGCTGAAATCAAAGGTATCCCTACCAGTAATATATGGAGGACTGTTTGAAGGATTCATATAGAAGTTTAAGAGGCCCTATTTACATCGAAATGATTACCAGCAGTTTTGTGGAATACAAAGTAATTTACCATGTTACATTACTTTGCATAATACAATACCTTGTTTATAAGAGCAACAATTAAATTCCAGAAGGGAAACAAATTGTCAAGCACATTTTTGACGATCCCATTGCATCTATCTTTAAACTTGTAAAATGGAAAATCTCCAAAAATAACCAATTAATATCTCGACTATCATAGTTTTGTGCTCCTGTTACACATCAAAATGGTTGGACAGGCTCTAACTTTGTATCTTCAATCTATTAACAGAAATATTTGCTTCTATTAGAATTTTCACTTACCTTCCTCTTCAAAAAGGGCATTTACATTAATCGCAACTCTCATGTCAACTGTGTTCATCAGCTTCAAGCGTTTGAACGTGTTATAAGCCCGGTAATAAAATCAATAGCAGTTTAATGTTCCATGGACATCAGTTTAATTAATTACCGTAAGGATTATTGAAACTGTCCTGACATGTCACATGTGGTATAATCTAAGTTCTTCAAATCATTCACATCTCCAAGCAGAGACTCATAAATTAGTTGATTCATGTAATTTCTGCATTATTGGACTCATATTCATACAAAGGTTCAAAAGACAGATAAATCCACTTCAGGTAAGTCACCTTTTATGGGAGATGATGGTATGGATACTCCAAGAGCGAAAAAGTAATGTTTTACTCACAAGAGGAAAGACTGAACAAAAAGTTAATTTAAGCCACCCCATGAATTCGAGCTACCCCTATGAACTCGAGCTAATGTAAAGAGAAACATTGTCAGGAAATTAGTGCTGGCTCTATCATCCCAAATGGAAATTACATCTTAAAAGGAGGAAGTTAATTTATGGAGAAAGAAATCTAGTCAGAAATAGTGTTATCATAGCCTTAAGAATCTAATTGCAGGATTTATTGTCTATGATTTAATAACTTGAGGAATTAGTTGAACTTCTTCCATTTTCCATTTATTTTGTATACTTATGAGGGGGAAATTTGGGAATAATTATCAACACTTACAAGTCATTTGAGGGGAGGTTTCACATCACCAAAAATCAAAACTTTACAGTGAAACAATAGAATAAATAATCCTTCAGGAAACCATATTACTAGACACATGAAAAAGTTCTAAGCTATGTGTGTTATTAGCTCAGAACCAATACACTGCACACTACAAGTAGGTAACATGAATACATTCACTACCTTACTTTGATACCTAGCTTGTTTCATCCCATTTAAATTGGCATTGACTTTGCGCCCTACTAGGTGTGCTCAACATTTAAGCTTTGATCAACTCTATTTGCACAGTTTTACGTACTTACTGGGAAATGCCTTGCAGGAGGCGGCCATTTGACCCCTCAAGCCTGTTCGGACATTCATTAAGATCACAGTTGTTCTGATTGTGGCCTCAATTCCACTTTCTTGCCTGTCCCCCATAACCCTCGACTCCTTTATAAATCAAAAATTTGTCTAACTCAGCCTTGAATATATTCACTGACAAGGTCTTCTCTGCTCTCTGGGGAAAGAGAATTCCAAAGATTAATAACAATCTGACTCTGATAATTGCAGAGTCAGTCACCCACACTGGACTAATTTCCAATTCATTCAAAAAAAAGTGTGTTCATTGCCAGAGTTTTCAACTTCAACGAGAGAGTTAAGTAGCTGATATTGGATTGGCCGCCTATTATACACCTCACCATATTATCTCTTCCCAGGAAGGGAAACTCAGATGGAGTGTACAATGGGCAGGTGATCCAACATCATCCATTTTACAGCCCTAATGTTGAAAGTTCTGCCCCATCCATGATTTTGTTGGGAACTAAAGATAGGGACCTGGCCAAGGTGCTGAATCATGATTTTCTTTATATGCATGTGACATAATACAGTTTCAAGAAGATGACCATCTGACTTATCCACAGTATTCTGTTGGTACACATCTGACACCCTGTATCCTATTTGTTGGTAAGAGGCTGGTCAGTTCCAGCTTAAACCCCAGAAAAATGTTTGTCCTACCTCCCTAACTGTGCTGCCACCCCTATATTGCTAATCAGTACCACAGAATTTAGTAAAGATGTTTCCTCTTTTTTTTTTGCCGTCCTTAACTTTGAAGTACCATTTTTCATGCTTAAATTCTGTGCACAGCATAAACTTACTTAACCACAATATCTTGCTACCTCCTTTAAGACACTCTTTAACCAAGCTTGACCCATCTATCCTAATATTGCCTTCTGTGTGAATAATTGGTTTCTAATTCACCTTGGAATGTTTTATTATATTAAAAAAGGTGCTTTACAAATACAATCTGTTGCTGGATCCAATTTGCCCAAACCTTTCATTATATTAAAATTCCATTATATCCCTGCATGTCTTCTATTTTCAAGAAAAGAATCAGGGTAGCCAGTCAATCTTGATCAAGAGGACAGGGGGAAAGAGAGGAGTCATAAGAGGTAGACATTGGGGGCAGGGGCCTGATGTAGAAAGGGGGCCCTTGAGGGACGCACCCCTGCACCATTCCCCTCCCCCATCCCCCCGACCTTTCCACCTGATCCCCAAACAGGGTGACTGCCAGGCTTCCCTCCCTGCCCCTCAACTCCTCCCACCAGCCTCAAAATTCAGGCTGGGCAGGAAGCAGTTCTTAAGTGGCCAACAATTGGTCAAAAAGCATGCTACATATTAGACTAAGCTGTAGTAAAAGGCCCTACCTCTCCCAATGTGATTTTCCTTTAAGGCCCTCATTAAAATCCACATCTTTACCAAACTTTGTCACCCTTCATAATATCTCCTCCTTTGGTTCATTATCTCAACAAAGATATATTCCTTTGAGAAACAAAGACTTTACCTGAAGGCCATCAGTGGCTAACAAAAGTTAGTTAAGTGTGGTATCAAATTTGAAGAAAAGACATACCATAAAACGTCACAGCATGGTATGCAACATTTTCCCCAAAGAATGACTTTTTAAAAATAAAAAGAAATTTGAATGAGAGCAAGCTAGCAAGAAATATATAAAAACACACAGCAAGAGCTTCTACAAGCTTAGAAAAAAAAAGAGTAGCTAATGTAAACGCTGGTCTCTTAAGAGGATGAGACCGGGGAATCAATAATGGAAGCCAGAGGCTTTGAACAATTTTTGTATCTGCCTTGACGCTAAAAGATGCAAAAAGCATCCCAATAACAGGAGAAAATCAAGGGCCAAAGGGAAGAACAAATTAAAACAGTGTCACAAAGATCACTATCACTAAAGGAAAAATAATGGAAATACTAATGGGAATCATGGCTGACAAGTCTCCTCGGCCTGTATCCTTGGGTCTTAAAAAGAACGCCTGCAGAGAAAGTTATTGCATTAGTTATAATCTTCTAAAATCCTCCAAATTCTGCAAAGGTCCCAGGGGATTGGAAAACCACAAGCGTAACATCTCTCTTCAGGGAAGGGAGGGAGGGAGGGAGATGGGAAGTTATTGGCCAGTTAGCTTAACACTTATCATTGCAAAAATGCTGGAATCTATTATTAAGGAAGTAGCAGCAGAAAATCATGATACCAATATGGTCAGCATGGTTTAATATAGGGGAAATAGTGTTTCACAAATTTGTTACCATTCTTGGAGGATGGAACAAGAAGGATGGATAATGATGTAGTGTATTTGAACTTCCAGAAGGCATTTGAAAATGTGCCACATTATCACAGAAGATTAAGAGCTCGTTACTATAGGGGTTAATATATTTGCATGAATAGAGGATTAGCTAACTAACAGGAAACAGAATCAGAATAAATGGGCCATTTTCAGGTTGGCAAACTGTAGCTAGTGGAGTGCCATAATGATCAGTGTTAGGCCCTCAACTATTTACAATCTATCTTAATGACTTAGATAAAGGGACCAAGTGTGCCATAGCCAAAATTGCTCAAGAGATAGGAAAGCAAGTTTGAGGAGGACAAAGTTTGTAAAGGAATTTAGATAGAATTACTGAAAAAAAAAAGACGTCAAAGCTTTTGCTGGGCTTGCGGTGTGGCCCATTTGCATGTACTGTAAGCTACACATTAATATGTGCGGCCCTACTCTTTGCAGACAGAAAGAACATATACACATATTGTGCCTGTTTCAGTTAAACTAAATAAGTGACAGCCATTTACTGACTCATTTCTCTGGGCAAAGTCATGACCACTCAGGGTCAAGCTGTCTGGTTTAAATGTCAGTCACCATAAATTGGTGCATTCTCCATGGCAACACCTCTACAAGAGTCCACTTGCAACCAATCAGCAATCTTCTCATACAGTATAAATTGTTGTTTTCACCTTATATTGATATTCTTGCGAAGTATCCTGATGAGTACACAAAAAAACTTCGACATCTCTCTTTCTTTTCAGCAATACTTAAGTTCTGTACTACCAAATGACTATTTGGATAAAGACAGGTTAAAAGTGAATGGGAAAATATTTGACCAATGGAGGATAATGTGGGAAAATGCAAGGTTGTCTATTTTGGTGGGAAGAACAGAAAAAAAGGACAATTTAAAATGTACAGACACTGCAGAATGCTGTGATACAGAGGAATCTGGGCATCCTCATACATGAATCACAAAAAGTTAGCGTGCAAGTAATTAGGAATGCAAATGGAATGTTGGCATTTATTGCAAGGGGAATGAAGTATAAAAGTAAGGATGTCTTACTACAACTATACAGGGCATGGATGAGACCACACCCAAAGTGCTGTGTACAGCTTTGGTTTCCTTACGCAGGGAGGGATATCATGAGGACTCGAAACGTCAACTCTTTTCTTCTCCGCCGATGCTACCAGACCTGCTGAGTTTTTCCAGGTAATTCTGTTTTTGTTACTTGTATTAGAGATAGTTCAGAGAAGGTTCATTAGCTTGATTCTTCGAATAAAGGAATTGTATTACAAGGATAGCTTGAGCAGGTTGGGCCTAAACTCATTGGAGTTTAGAAGAACGAGGGGTGATCTTACTGAAATATAAGATCCTGAGGCAGCTTGACAGGGTAGATGTTGAGAGGATGTTGCCCTTTTGGGGGAAATCCAGAACTAGGGAGCATAAGTTCAGAATAAAGGGCCTCCCATTTAAAATGGAGAACGAGGAGGAATGTCTTCGCTCTCAGTTGTTAATCTTTGGAATTCACTATCCAGAGAGCAGTGGAGGCTGGGTCACCTACTATATGCAAGACCTGTGTTTGATATACAAAAGGAGTCGGGGGTGGGGGAAAGAGGGGCAAGAAGGTGGAGTTAAGGTCACAACTAGATCAGCCGTGATCTTTTTGCATGGCAGAGCCGGCTGAAGGGGACAAATAGTCTTTTACTCCTCCTATTTCTTAGGTTTTGTTCTTAATCCAAATAAACTTGTTCCAAGAACAATTACACTTTAAATAGATCTGTGGGTTTCATATTGGTCTCAACAGCAGAATCATTCACCAATACCAAAAAATATATACATATCTCAAAGATATTTGCTTCTGGATAGTCACATTTCATCTGTGAGTGTAATTTTCAAATGCAAGAAAACTGTAGTTTCTGGGAAACCGAAAGGTAAATAGAAAATGCTGGAAACACTCAGCAGGTTAGGCAGCATTTGTGGAGAGCAAAACCAGTGTTAATGTCTAAGGTCCATTACTTTCATCATAGCTGGAAGGTGTTAAAAATGTAACAGGTTTTAAGCAAGTACAAGGCATGGAGGGCTTGGCCTAAATAGCCAAGTGGTTATGGTACTGGGTTTGTAACCCCAAGATCAAGAGTTCAAATCTCACAATGGCAAACTATAAAACAATGTAACTTCATCTGAATCAGAACAGATGGAAACGGGTTTGTACTTGAAAGAGTTACAAGGCATGGAGGGCTTGGCCTAAATAGCCAAGTGGTTATGGTACTGGGCTTGTAACCCCAAGATCAAGAGTTCAAATCTCACAATGGCAAACTATGAAACAATGTAATTTCATCTGAATAGGAACAGATGGAAACGTGTTTGTACTCGAAAGAGTTACTTGCCAATTACGGCTTGGCCTAAATAGCCAAGTGGTTATGGTACTGGGTTTGTAACCCCAAGATCAAGAGTTCAAAATAAAACCTGGGGGTCCATCTCTGCCCCGCTGAGGAATCCTGGCCGGCAAACTGGCAGGAACTGGAGACGAAAAAGTCACCGCTCGCCTGCGGCGCTGGACAGGACTGCTCCGAGTGCTATCTTACCGAGGTCGAGTTCTGGTCATAAACCAGCTGATCGCCGCCATGTTGTGGTATCGGCTGGTCACTTTGACCCCTCCCCCGGACTTTGTCACAAGAATCCAGAGATTGTTAGTCGACTTCTTCTGGGACAAAAGATTGCACTGGGTCGCTGCCGAGGTTCTGAGTCTCCCGCTTAGGGAGGGTGGTCAGGCGCTAGTGTGCCTATGCACACAGGTGGCGACTTTCCGCCTTCAGACCCTGCAGCAATACCTCTACGTCGAGCCTCCTCCTAGATGGTGTGCCCTGACGATGTATTTCTTCCGTCAGGTGCACGGCCTGAATTATGACGTGCAGCTCCTGTTTATAGAACAGATGGGCCTCGGTGGCTCCTTGCAGGCGTTGCCCGTCTTTTACCAGGACCTGATCAAAGTCTGGAAAGTGGTCACCTCGCGACGCAGCTCTCCCCTGTCAGGAGTAGCGGCTATCGTCAGAGAGCCGCTGCTCAGGAATCCGCCCCTCCGTCCTTTTCAGTGGTTGGCGGAGAGGAGGGCTGTGGCCGCAGGGGTGACCAGGATCGGGGACGTGCTGGGTGGCGGAGGACTGGGCTGGATGCTCCCGCAGGAGTTGGTGCGACGCGTGTCTGTGAGTGTCCAGGTCGCAGCCGATGCCATCCAAGACCTGAGAATGGTCGTGCTCGGACCTGACGTTATTTTGGGTCTTGAGGTGGCCCAGGTGCGTGGTGGTCTTCCGTCTGAATGTTCCCCTGTTCAGACAGAATTCCACATTGGCCCCAAGCCCCGAACCCTCCCTCGGGTGCTGGTGCCCCGCAATATGAGCCGCCTCGGGGACATGCCCTCCGTGCCTTTTGGCACGGCAAAGAGGGGCTTTTTGTATGGACTGCTGCTGCACACTTCCATTTTCTCGCCCTTGTCCGCCGCCCGGACATGCCCTGGCGTGCCTTGTTGCCGTCCGGCGGTGGAGGCCCCCGATGGGAGGCCCTCTACGGAGGTGTCCTCCCCCTTTCTATCGGGGAACTGGGTTGGAGGGTGTTGCATGCAGCAGTCCCCTATAATAAGAGAATGCATAGGTTCACGGACTCTCAGGACACGTACCCTTTTTGCGGTCTTGTGGAATCCGTGGACCATGTATACATAGGGTGTTGTAGGCTGCACTCCCTTTTTAGTTATTTGAAAAACCTTTTATTGATGTTTTGTTTGCACTTCAGCCCCATGCTCCTGATCTATGGGCACCCGGTGCGGAAGGGGGTCGGGAAGGAGGAGGACCTCCTCGTGAACCTGCTCCTGGGCCTGGCCAAGTTGGCCATTAACAGGTCCAGGCAGCAGGCGATCGACAGGGGAGTCCCGCCCGATTGTTTGTCCCTCTTCCGTGGCTATGTTCGCTGCCGGATGTCCCTGGAGAGGGAGCACGCGGTGTCCGCTGGCACTCTCGAGGCCTTCCGTGCCCGGTGGGCACCGCGGGGACTGGGGTGTTTTGTTGACCCCTTTAATCACATTTTGATTTAAAGTTTGTAAGGTTCCTTTAAATTTTTGTCCTTGGTTTTACAGCTGACCTGAATTAGGGGCTGTGCCTGATTTATCCCAATTTTGTTGATTTGGTTTAATTGTTTTCATTTAAAAGGTTATCAAGAGTTCAAATCTCACAATGGCAAACTATGAAACAATGTAATTTCATCTGAATAGGAACAGATGGAAACGTGTTTGTACTCGAAAGAGTTACAAGGCATGAAGACTGGGCTTGTAACCCCACGATCAAGAGTTCAAATCTCACAATGGCAAACTATGAAACAATGTAACTTCATCTGAAACAGATGGAAACGGGTTTGTACTCGAAAGAGTTACAAGGCATGGAGGGGCAAAAGGAAAGGGTGATAGGCAGGAGTGATGAAATGAGGAACGTGCTGATGGTGCAAGGAAAAAAGACGGGACTAATGGGACAAGTAAATAAACAAAAGGTGGGTTTAGAGGAGGTGTAAATGGGAATAGCAAAACTAAAAGCTGCCACCTGAAAAAGTGGAAGCAGGGATTATGAAGCAAGATGGTTGCAACATAATGTTGAGTCCACAAGTTGATAGATCAGGTGCTGTTCTTCAAGTTCATATTGTGCTTCAGTGGAACAGTGTAGGCAGGAGAAGGCAGGGAGACCAAAGTGGGAGAAGGATGGAGGAGTTAATGCTACAGTGACCAGGAGCTTTGGTCATGCTTGCATTCTGAACAGTAGCATTCCATAAAAGTGGTCATCTATTCTAATCTAATCTACCCTTGGCCTCTCCTTTGTGAGCAGCAACTAAAGTAAAATAAATTGAAAGTATGCACCAGTCGCTATTTTACCTGAAGGAATATTTGGGGTGAGAAGGGGTGGGGAGAGAAAGGGAAGATGGTGCATTTCCTGCATTAGCACAGAAAGATGCTGTGGGAAGGGGAGGGTGTGACAGGAGCAGGGTGTTAGAGGGAACAGTTCCTTCAGAATGTTGAAAGGGAGATGGAAGAAAAAAGGTGTTTGTCATCATGCTGGAGGAGGTGGAAATGGTGGAGGATGATCCATTGAATGCGGAGGCTGATGGATGATCAGGGGAACTATTGTGGTTCAGGAGGGATGTGATGGGGTGAGAGCAGAAGTGCAGGAAGTGGAATGAACATAGTCAAAAGGGCCCTGTAAAGCACAGAGGAGCAGAATCTTTCTTTTAAGAAAAAGGAAGGCATATTGAAAGCACTAGTCTGAAAGATGGTATTGTCAAAAGAGATACAATGGAGATGAAGAAACTGTGATAATGGAAGAATCCTTGCAGGAAGCAGGATGTGAAGAAGTGTAACTGTGGGAATCAATGGGCTTGTAATGGATGTTAGCAGGTAGTTTATCCCTAGTAATGGAGACAGAGAGGGATCTGAGGAAGGAAAGAATTATAGATGGAAATGTGAAGACAAAGGCAAGGTGGAAATCGGGAGCAAAGTTGATTTATTTTTCCAGTTCTGGGCAAGAGTAGAAAATGGCACAATACAGTTATCAGTGGAGTTAGAGGAGAAGTTGCTGAATGTGAGAATAAGTTCAGCCAGTTGGATGGTGGTAGTGACTGGTTGGGCTTCTGTTCAAGGAAGAAGCTGATCGAGAGCCCACAGGCCATCCTACTAGGGGATGGAGATGTAGAGGGGAACTTCCCGCCTGGGGTAGTATCCTGGTGGACCAGATCTCCCATCCCTTGTGGCACTTTCTCCCTTGCATTATTACCTGTATGTGGTGTTGAGGATCCCTGTCCAACATGTCTGTGAGTACACTTAGAAATGAAGCGTCATAATAGAAGTGCTTTGAGCTGTAGTCTATCGGTTCCTCAGAACAGAGGCAGGCCCATTTAATTTAATTGCAACAGGAAACTCAATAACTTATAGCCTTAGTGCAGGCAACTGGAACAATGCATGAGCTTTGAGATCCATTAGATTTCATTAATTTTCACAGTATACCACAAGCTATGGAGAATTACACCCAAAATAAAAACAATAGTTCAACTACAGCTGGAGTAGTGTGTCCAATTCTGGCCATCATGCTTTTGTAAGGATGCAACTGATTTTCAGAGGGTGTAGAAGAGTTTTACTGGAATGGTTCCAAGGATGAAGGATTATAGTTACATGGGTAGGCTGGAGAAGGTGGGATTCATCTTTTTAGAGATTGGACTAAAACGAGATTTGAGAGAGATGTTTAAAATCAGGATGGGCTTAAGATGGAGTAAGTAAAGAGAACTGCTTCCATCACTGAAGGATTAATCAAGAGAAGGTACAGATTTAAAATGGTACTTGGCAAAGAATCATAGGCAACATGCGGGGAAAATAAAATTATGCAGCAAATGGTTTGAATTTGGAATGTACTGCCCGACAGTGGTGGAAACAGATTAAATAATAGCTGTCAAGATACTTGGAGAATAAAAAAGTTGAGGGATGTGTGGAAAAATGAGATTGGAATAGCAATCCAGTTTGCGCAAAAGAGGTCACACGCACTCAATGGGCCTCCTTCTGAGCTGTACTGTTCTATGATCTAATAATTTAGAAGAATAATTCCACCTTTTCAAATTAATTGAAACCTTTGGGTAACCCAAGGGCTCTGCAGTAGGACAGGCCTGACTTTACGGGGGATTGGCAGATGGGACAGGCTGATAGGTGACACATCTGCTACCAGCCTAAAAGACATTTACTTTGATGTCTGGTGCTTACTTACATGCAGCTGGCAATGTGCAGGCACCAAATTGGCATTCCAAGGCAGCTCACTAGTTAGGGAAGGTGGGTAATCAAATTGCCTCGGGTAGGAGCCAGCTACCAGTTAGAGCAATGGGAGCAGATACAGCAGGGCTGAAGTCCTGCAATAGCTAGCAGTGGACTTCTCCTGGCCCCACGGAAATTAAAAAATAAACAAACTTTGGCTGTTTTTGTGAACTGCTGCGATCAGATGTCACTGATTAGGCATCACAATAACTGTTTGTACCACAAAATCAAATATCATAAACCCCGATTTGAACTTCACAAATTACCTCCTACCTGAAACTGGTAGGTGCATTCACCTCTCAGGATGCTATGTAAACATGAGACTAAGAGCTTAGATAGTCTCTGAATCCTTTGCCAGGAGGTGGTCATTAAATCTGACCCCAACAAATGTACAATTCAAACGGCATTGTCTTAGGATTACATCAGGCATATGGTATAGAAACAGATCATTCGGCCAAACCAGTCCACACCAGTGTTTATGTTCCACTCGAGTCTCCTCTCTTCTTTCCTCATCTAAATCTACTATCATAACTTTCTATTCCCTTTTCCTTCATATCCTTGTCTAGCTTCTCCTTAAATACATCTGTACTATTCACTTCAACCTTTCCCTGTGGTAGCAAGTTCCACATTCTCAAGAGCACAAATATGGGTATATCATATGGCTTGTCAAGTCTGCTCCCTCATGCAATACAATCATGGCTCTCCTTAGGCTTCAACTCTGCTTTCCCATCCACTCAAAATATCTCTTGAGACACCAAAAGCCTGTCCATCCCAGCCATAAATATGTTCAACATGGACCATCCACAACCCTCTAGGGTGGAGAATTCCAAAGATTCACAACCCTGTTAGTGAAGAAATCTCTCCTTGCCCCAGTCTTAAACAGATGGCCCTGTATCCTGAGACTGTCCCCTGCATGTTCTAGATTACCCCAGGTAGCAGAAACAACCTCTCAGTGTTTACTCTGTAAAGCTTCTTCAGAAGAATTGTGTGTTTTAATGAGATCATCTCTCATTCTTCTAAACTCTTAGAATAAAGGCCCAATTTACTCTGCCTCTCATCACAGGAAAACCCCCTCATCCCAGAGACCAATTTAGTCATCCTTCACTGTACCACTTTCAATGTGAATATATCCTTCCTTAATTCTCACCACCCTTTTGGTGAAAACATTTCTTCTGGATTCCCTTTTGGATTTCTTGGTGACTCTCTTATATTGATGGCCTCTAATTATGCTTTTGCCCACACCAGGAAATATTCTCTCTGTATTCACTGACAATTTTTTTTTCTAATTTTAAAGATGTTAGGTCAGCCCTCTGCCTTCCTTTTCCCAAGTGACAAAGAGACCAAGCCTGTCAACACTTTGCTGAAATGTATACCCACTCATGTCTGCTATCACCTTTGTAAATCTTCTCCACGTTCTCTCCAGTGCCTATATCCTTTTTGCAATATGACGAACTGAACTCAAAACATTGCTCCAGCTATGGTCTAACCAAGGTTTGGTAGAGGTTTAGCATAACTTCCTTACTTTTCAATTCTATCTCTCTAGAAATAAAGCCTAGTGCTTAGTTTGCTTGTTTTAAAAACTTTATATAGCCAAGTAGGTTTAAGTGTTGGGAATGTAACAGAAAGTGAACACTGGAAATAAATAGAAGGCATGTCAACATGATAAAGCAACAAAGTTTTGGCTGCAACCCTTCATCAGAACCCAAAAGATAAGCAAGCCTTTCAGTAGGGTTGAAAAATAAACAGCATGAGCAAGGAAATAATAGATACAATGCGGTTGTAATGGGGGAAGATGTTAATGGGCAGGATGACTTTGAATGTATGGTGGGATGTGAAGGTGTTTTTAAAAAATCAGTTTTCAGATACTCAGCATGTATAAATTGTCTTCCAACATTTCTGTTAATTTAAAACTAATTTGAAATCAGTTTTTTGTAATCCACTGACTGACTCAGACTCACTACTGCGCTATGGAAACTTCCTAAAAATGCCCCAAGATCCAGCACACTGACACCAGGTTCTGAATGAATATTTGATAAATGAAAGCAGCTTTGTATTTAGAGACAAAGGTGACCTGGAAGTGATACAATACACTTCAATTAAAGATCTTTAATCTGCATAAAAACAGGACAAAAATCATTATTTTAAAAAATGCTAGATTGTCCCTTAAAGAGCTAAAGTGTTACCTACTAGACCAGTTTACAACAATTTTGGTTTAGCTGCTTGGAGAGTTATATACTGAGAGTTACAGGGCAACACTAGGGAAAGCATTGTTCAAATCCCAGGAGATACAATTCACATAAGACTATTCGCTCTTCACGAGGATACAAAACAGGCGGCAACGAACATTTAAATTTTAAAGCTGCACCCTTTTCACGAGCATTTGACATATCAGACGGCACCACGTGATCACCTAGCAACTAGCAGCCAACAGGAAACCAAAAGCAATCAATTAAGGTAGTTTCTGCCATCAAACCCACAAAGCGAGACAACTTAGCTCCCTTATTGATTTCAAAACATCACATTTTCAACCGTGAGATGCGAATATGTGCCACATCACCTTTGTAAGTCAAGCTTTTCTTTACTGGCCTATTCTGTTGCACTAGATTATAGCCAGGTAGACTTATTCTGTGCTGTATGTTAAATCTCTTTAAAAAGGGGGAATATTTGCGGTATTTTCAAACACAGGAAATGTTATTTAACTTTCCCCTGTCATGCATCATGCTCACAATTTATAGAAAACTGTGCGTCATGTTCACAATTTATAGGAAATCTATGGATTGGAAAATGGAGAACAAATTAACCTCATGATCTGTAATAATGAATGGTTTCTAACTTTGACACATTTGATTCATCGAGCTGCCTCTAAACCGGGTAATTTGCAATTAGCTTCCGCCTATACAAATCCTTGGTTTGTTTTGGCCAGGCAGCTTTAACCACTATCAAAATCATTGTGCGATGGAAAAATGAGGAACAACTCAGCAATTTCAGGTCACAAGGTTAATAGCATCTCAATTTAAAATAAAATCAAGTCTCCATTTTCTATGCCAAGAATTTTCAGTAAATAAGTCAAAGGAACATGCACAATACAATTTATATAATTTCATGTAAGGGTTCAGATGTTCTAAATGTTAAATTCAATATATTGTACTTAGGAGAGGAGATGAGGGGATTTTTTTTTCCTCAAAGAGTTGTTAGTCTGCAGAATTCTCTTCTCCAGAAAGCAGTGGAGGCTAGGTCATTGAATTTATTCAAGGCCAAGTTTGATAGATTTTTGATAAACAAGGGAGTCTAAGGTTATGGGGTGGGAGGGGGCAGATAGGAAAGTGGAGTTGAGATTGCAATCAGATGAGTCATGATCTTATTGAATGTGGGGGAGGCTTAAAGGGCTGCTCGAGCTCCTAAGTGCCATGTTCCCAATACACCCAAATGTGGTCTATACACTTTTAGTAAATCTTCTACCCACTGACTAATATTAATAGAAGTATTAATAGAAGTATTAATATTAATAGAAGTATTAATAGAACTATTAATAGAAGTTTATGCTTTTGCTCTTACCCAATTAAGTCATTGTACTTGTATTTCTAGGTTCAAAATTAGGAATTGTCCGAGAGTCCTTGATGAACAAGCAACCCTTCCTCTAGAGGAATACATCATATCCAACACTTGTAAAAATGATTTTTGGTACAACTTTGCTCCTTCAAATTCTCCAAGAAGCTTTCATTTTTTCTCTCCCCATTTTGGAGATTGGTCACGTCTTTCAGTAACTACCTGTTGAGTACCACAATCCCAAAAATCATCTTGCTCAAGGGCCACTCAAGAATACTCCAAAGTGCCACAGTACAGAATAATTTGACAGTTTGCTACACATGGGCTGCAAACCCATCCAGCTCAAATGGACTTTTCTGCTCAGCTGGTGCATGGAAGCTAGACAATCTCAAATGATAATTCTAACAAACTGATAACTCTTGTTACAGTACAAATCTTTCAGATACAGGCACAGGTCAGCACCGTTTTCCAACAACATTCCATGCATAATACAGCAAAACAACAAATGACTATAGCACTGAACCCCAGTGACTTCCCATAGCTAAGTAGAACACAAGGTAAGGCAGACTTGTTGCTGCCTATCTGAACAAGAGACATGTACAAAGTCATATGATATAAATAGCCCTCAGGAATGATTAGCGTTACTGTCATTTTTAATAAATATTGTCTTCACATTGACTGGACAGTTCACAGAAAGGCCTCCCTGACCCCTCAATTACCAGTATTCAGGTAATATGTCTTCATTTCACAAACTGATGAAACTTAAAAAAAAAGTGTCAGAAAGGGCCTCAGGCAGAGGCCTTTCCTTATTTGGGTGGGGTGGGGGTTTGACAGTGATGTTGAATGCTTAACAACTTGCTCAGGTTACTTGTGCACCTGTTTTCCTGCCCAGTCTGACGTAGGACATAAAACCTTTTCTAGGTGAATGCTCAATACTTCTTAAGGACTGAGTCCGGAGTTTAAAAATGGGGAGATGGGCAAAAAGAAAAGCAACATTGAACATGGGTATTTTGCCACAGCGGGCGTCCTTGATCTGGAAATGCTTACCAAAAAGGGAAAAAATCTCAAGATTGCTGCTTGGCTTTTCTCAGTGAATACCTCAGCTGATCCCCAACCCCGAAGACTTTATGCTGGGAGTTTAGAAATTCTTCACGACGTCCGATCTCTAGCATCGCTAAAAGCATAACTGAAGGAGCTGCATTGTTTGGTGCATTTCCCCCACTTACCTAAAATTGCCTACCTACAAATGGCTGGCCCCATTTGGCTCCAACCCTGAAATTGCCAGTATTTCTGATGGAGCCAAGGTGGTACAGAAATCTGCCTCAATTCTCTCCCTCCATCCACATAGTCGTGGATCCTCCAGTGTCAAGAATTTCAGGACCCATATCACTTGAGGATTATATTAAAAAAAATGCATGAGCTAAAAACATCAATTTATGTCATAATAATGTCCATAGGAGCAAATTCCTGCTCAGTTGACCATAGACTCAGATGCAATTAAAAAAAACCTCCTCTCATCACACAACTTAATTAAGAAGTCAGTGCACCCAGAAAAAAATCCACATAGCAAAGTTTGTGAAACCATCTCACTCCCACAGCAATCTGGAATTCATAAAGTAACACACAACATATAAAAGAAATGACAATGATTGAGTGGATGTATTGCTACTTGGCATGAAGGTTGCAGTTATGGACAAAATCCATACAAGCATCTGTACCAGCTTAGGAGATCAAATAGAAATGAATGTTTCAGGAATGGAAAATGTGCAGCAAATTAATACGCAGCCAAATTTTAACTATGGGCACACACACACACAGGGGAAGAGTGTGCAAGGAATGACAAACTACAGTATACTGCCTCCAACACCTGGAAACATTGCATTAATTCTGATTCTCAATTGCTTCCAGTCCGTATTTATTGATGCATTCCTTCTTGGTAAAGTTGTTTGTGCCGTTCAGTGCAGTTTTCAGTTGAAGTCTATTTACTCCAAAGCAGCATTTTCACAATAGATCCCAAAGACACTCGCCATTTAATAAGAGCATGGCTGATCTGATTGTAACCTCCTGCTTACCCCCGAAAACTAGTAGCAGCAACTTTAAATTTTGCTACAAATTCAGTTTTGCCAAACTCCCCGAACCAAGCAACGGAGAGAAAGATAATCATTTTAGGGTGTTTTCCTGGTAATGCGATGGCCCTTTTACAGGAGTATTTTCATGAAGCTATTAATGTATATAATATTTTGGAAAATATTTTTCTTTTAAAATTGGGTCTTAGTCTATGGGTGTATCTTAATTGGATTAAAGCCAGCTAGTCTGAGAGCTTTGATGTGTCCTGGTTTTGATATGTAAGAGAGATAGTGTGCATTTGCATTTTTTGAATAGAGTATTCAAGAAGTGGGGTGAAAACTGACACCTATCTAGCAGCTACCAAGCAATATGTTTATATTACTAATAAAATTGGTACAATGAAAGCGGTTTCATTGTTAAAAGGTGAAGTTCAAAGAGCCTGGTGAGACAATGAGAATTTGAACTCAAATCAGTGGTGGTAGGTATAACTTCAGCAGTTTTCAGGTGCGCAGAGCAGAGGCAATGAGAGATCAAAAGGCAGCTGCAAGCCTCCAACTAGGTCCACAGGAATCAAGTGAAAAGAAATTCCTTTTGAATTTAAGGTGAAAATGCTTTGCTGGGTGTTGGTTAAGTCTATGGGTTGCTATTGCCTTAATGGAGATTAGTTTGGGAATTTGTTAAAAGTTAAGATAGCAGTAATTTGTAGCCATGTGTATGTCTATTTTAACTTATGTAAATTAATACAACGTTTTCTTTAGGTTAATATAAAATCTCAAGAACTGGTGGTCTGATTCCTGAATTTAGAATCACATCTCAAACATGACACTTCAACTTATAGGTTATGACAGTTGTTTAAAGTTACCCTCTGGGATTTTTAAAATAACTCCACTTTACCAACTGCATCAATCATAACATATAAACAGCTAGTCATTCAGCAAAAAAAAAAACAGCTGAAGTATTTGCATCCTTTCACATTTCTGGTCCTGGAAACTGAAAACATATCTACACAGGAACTAGGAGTAGACCACCATATAGCCCGTCAAGCCTACTCCACCATTCAATATGATCACGGCTGATCTTGGGCCTCTGTCCACTTTCTTGCTCACTCCTCATGTCCCTCAATTCCCTGAGAGATCAAAAATCTGTCTATCCCAGCCTTAAATGTATTCAACAATGGAGCATCCACATGTTTGGGAGAGTTTACAAGTATGGATTAATTCTTTATGTATGACCTTATTCAGGGCTTTTTATCCTTCTCAACAAATCAGACATCTAAACCTTACAACTCAAACAAACCAGATGTACTGAACATGTTAATTCACCACCAGGATGCCAGCTCCTGATAGTGACCCTTGCTAGAAGACATAAATCTGTGGATGTCAGTGAATGCCTTTGATTAGTAGTCACAGTTGTTGCTGCTGAACAAGAATAGCAAGTGGAATGAGGGACCATAGGATGCGCACACTCCTGTAACAGTACTTTAGCATGATCCAGTATTTTTACTGCAGGAAGCGAATGAAAAATGTCGCATGATTCTTCAGTGTCCAAGTTGATGTTGTATATTTTAAACTTTGAATTGGGAAATCTTTTTATTTTTAAAATCTTTTTTACTGCCATATGGGTCTAGTTCCATGACAAGCCTCTGGACCCTCACGCAAATGTTTATTATTTATATTCAATTCTTTGATGTTAATGTTGGTACACTTTAAAATCAAACAGGATATCAAAACCAAACATGAGTGAACCAGAGATCCACAATTGTACTTTTTGCTGAGACTACGATAGCATTTAGGACAGGGGAACCTGGTCAGCATTATCAGTGTTCATTTTGGAGCACTGAGGCAAACTGTTTGCACCCCAACCAAAATCAGTGATTAATTTTTACTTGGCCTTAATGATTCACTGAGCGAACATTGTTATTTTGTTAAAAAATGTAGGCAAAATATATAAAAAGGGTTGCCCCTGGTTCTAATGGAGCACCATGCAGAACTATATTCTGGTTTCTTTTGCACTTGCCCCTTGATAAATTCTAAACAATATATTAATAACATATGAATTAGGAGTAGGCCATTTGGCCCTTCAAGCCTGTTCTGCCATTCAATAAGATCATAGCTGATCTATTTGTATCTTCCTGCCAACCCCCGATAACATTTCACCCCCTTGTTTATCAAGAATCTTAACTACCTCTGCCTTAAAAATATTCAAAGACTCTGCTTCTACTGTCTTTTGAGGGAGAGAGTTCCAAGGACTCTTGACCCTCAAAGAAAAAAATTCTCACCTCTGTAAAAAAATGTAACTAGGAATATCACACTCTATTTAGGTACGAACTGACAGACAGTTACAAAACTGAGTCATTCTGCTCTGATGTACCTGTCTGCTTGAACTAACTTAACCATTTAACCTTGGAGAACAAAAAACTAAAATGGCAGGAAAAGTTCAGATCAGCAAAGTCATTTGATATCTATGACAGGGACTAGTAGCCTGTCAAACCTCATTAATTTGAGCGAGACTTCATTCTGGTTTCAAAATGTGGCTGAAAACCTGAACAAAATATATGATCTATTTTGGTGCATTACCATTTCTCTGACAATGATCTCTCTTCTGAAGGTTGCACTACTCGCTGGGTCCACAGACACTAGCCACCCAAATAGCTCTTATCTCTTATGTACTCGGGAGCATTGGCAGTGAATGTTGGCAAGTCATTGGCTTGCAAAGAGCAAGCCCCAGCAAACCACATGCCGAATCTTCAGTTTGGAACAGGAGACCATGGCCAGGGCTATTTCTGGGGCCCAAACCTGTCCCATGGACAGTAAATAAAAACCCAGAAAAACTAGGCAGACCACCACTGTTAGTTGGGGCAGGGGGAGAGCAGGTATCCCTCTCCAGATCAGCCTTTGGCTGCACCCTCACCCAGGCAGGGAGGCCACATAGGCCTACCCAGGGCCTCGACACCCTGGCCTGCCTCCAGGCAGTTGCATGCTCCCCCCCCAAACGCAACCAACCCCAACCAACCCTATCACACCAGAAAACTGGAAGCCAATTGGAAAATCCCAGTCCATTAACTGGCCTTAACAAGGCTCTTATTGAACCTAATTGACTGGCCGTCTCATTGGGCCTGAATCACCTCCCCGAAAATGGTTGGAATCAGGAACAGGTTTGGGAAGCCAGCACGCCCATTAGCATCGGTTATTTAGGCAAGCGGGCACCTCTGTTCCATTCCTTGGCGGGGCCCGAAAGTTCTGCTCCACGTCGGCGCTCCACCAACCCACCCCACCCGAGACATATCAAATTTTCCTCTCTCTAACCCCAAAACAATACAATATTAGCGCTCCAACTGCTCCCAGTCAAGATTACCTAATTTAGTCCAGACCAGGGATCAAGTCAGGAAACTTTCCTCATGCATATTGCCCAGATACTCACTGGATAAACTTAGCCATCAGGAAAGGCATGGCATTCCCTTCTTTGAATCCCTATTAGGGTATTATGATGTGCATTCTAAATGTTTTTCAGAGCTTCTCCTTCCATCATAGAAATTCCACTTTTCATTCCTTCAATGTAAATAACTTGATATTCAAATAATTTAAATGAGTTTTACACTCAATTTTCCCATCATTTATTTACACATTTCGTTCGTACTTTGAACAATATTTCAAAAATCTTCACATATGCGCTAAAGCAAGTCATGAAGGTTTTCTTTGTAAGTACCAGAATTCTAAAAGGGACCAAATTTCTGTCACAAACACTAATTCACAAAGTTAATGATAACAAAGCCTATGCAACATACAGTTCCCATACTAACCTTGAGCTTTAAGGAAACAATGCCAAACATCTGGCTTCCAGGCTGGATTCTATAATCAACCCTGATAAAGCCAGATGAGTGATCTCCCTGGTGCTGTAACTGAACACAAAATTCTCAGTTTTAGTAAACGGCCTTTAGGCTAAAAAAAAAATCAGATAATCTGGGCAAAAACCTCTGCTTTGCTGCCTCTGTGCACAAGTGGACTCAAACAAAATGGCCAGACTTCCTTCCTGTTTCACTTGCTTATAGAGCCCCCTCCCACAGATATGGAATGGAGTACAGAATATCATTGTGCATGTGGCATTATGCTTCATATCAACTCCATTACCTTCTAGCCTGCCAGAGGCTTCAGCTGTCTCTCAGGCTACGAACTCAACAATGTCAAAACAAAGTCTAAGACCCAACCACCCTGAAAAATCTAAGGAGTCAGCCCATTGTCCTCAACAGAGATCAGCTTCAAAGGGCCTTAGAGAATTGGTGTTCAAATTTCCACCAAATTGAAGGAGAAAAAAAAATGTCCTCCCATCTATTCTGCCCATCTTACAACTGGGCAGAGCAAGCACTATAAAGATCAAAAGATCAACAAACATGCGCATCTCAATTTCTCTGCTTCTCTCACTCACTCCAATCCATCTTCATCTGAATTGGTAGCACTCCAGGTTCTCAGGTCCAACCCCGAGATTTTCAAACCTGCTGACAACAAATGGTACTTTTGTTGTCTGGTGTACTGACTTCTACTGAACAGCAGCCAAACATCAACTCTCTAACACTTCCTCCTACCTCCCCTGGATCATGATCCCACTACTGATATCAAGCCATTTTATCCAATATAGTCACTGACTTCTTCCCACCTCTTTCCTCCACAGCTCTCCAATCTTATTGTCCCCCAATCCCAAAGAGCTCACTTCTACCTCCTTCCCAAAATCCATAAACCAGATTGCCCTGAGTGACCCATTGCTTCAACCTGTTCCTGCCCCCAACCTATCCTGATTTTTTTTTCTCCCCTTGTCCAGTCTTTTCCTACACACAATCATGACTCTTTCCGATGCCCTATGTCATTTCAACAGTTCCCAGTCTCCTGGCCCTAACCATCTCCTCTTTACTGTGGATGTCCAATCCCTCTATACATCCAACCCCCAGCAGAGCAGTCCAAGAGTTCTGTTTCTCAGTTGAGCAGAGCCCAACCAATCCTTATCCATCACTGCCAACCTCCACCTGGCTAAACTCATTCTCACATTGAACAATTTCTCCATGAACTCCACTCACTTTCTCAAAATAAAACTGTTGCTACGGGTACCAGCATGAGTCCGAGCTATGCTCACCTTTGTGCAGGCTGTGTGGAATATGCATTATTCCAGTCCTATTCCGGCCCTCTCCCTCATCTCTTTTTACAGTCATCAACGTATTGGATCGGTGCCACTTCCTGCCCTAGCCACAAACTGGAAGATTTCATTGACTTGTTTCCGATCGTTCATGTTCACCCGATCCATCGCTCTCTCTCTTTTCCCATTGCCCCACCCCTCCATTTCTGGGAATAGGATATTAGCTAATATTTACTACAAACCCACAAACTCTCACAGCTACCTTAACTAGACTTCCCACACCCTACTTCCTGTAAGGACTCTTTTCCATTTTCTAAGTTTCTCAATCTCATATGTTCAGATGATGCAACCTCCCATAATAAGCTCCCAATAGGTCTTCCTTTTTCCTCATTTTCCTCAACTGAGGACTTCCCCCCCCCACAGTGTGTTTGACAAGGCCCCACCATATCCAATCTATTTCATGCACTTCTGTTCTCACCTCTCCTCCCTCCCAGAATCACGATAGGGTTCCCCTCATCCTCATGTTCCACCCCACCAGCTTCTCTATTCAACGCATCATCATTATCCACCTTTTTCACCAGCTCCAATGTGATGTCATTACCAAATCAACCCTGCCCTCCTTTTTCAGAATTCTAAAGAGACCATTCCCTCTGCAACATCCTGGGCCACTTGTCAGCCCCCCTCCCCCTCCAATGACACTTTTCCATGCAGGCACAAGAGATGCAATACCTTTTATCTCCTTCCTGCTCATTGTCCAAGGGCCCAACACTCCTTCCAAGTGAAACAGGGATACTTCTTTCAAATTAGTATACTGTATTAACTGCTCATGATATGGTCTCCTCTACAATGGGGAGACCAAATGCAGACTGGGTGATCACTTTGCAGAGTACCTCCATTCAGTGCACAAGCATAACCCTGAACTTCCTGTTGCTTATCATACTAATTCACCACTTGCTCCCGCTCTGATATGTCATGCTCAATTCCAGTAAAGCTCATTGCAAACTTGAGGAACAGCTCATCTTTCAGTTGAATCTAGAAGGCTGTAATGTGCCTAGAGTTCAACAATTTCAGACCATGAAACCTGACGCCCATTTTGTTTCCTTATTTTTGCTGGAAGGGTTTTTCCATATCTTTTTTTATTCCTTCACGTTGGCTGCATAGCAACTGTCTGAAGGCATTCAACAGCATCTGGGCATACCTTGTTTCTTTACTTTACCCAGTATCACAAAATCTTTTGCCATTTAATCTCTCCTGCCCTCCACTCTACCACAGCCTTTCCCTTGTATTCTTCCTGCCCCTGCCCACTTGCTCAAAACCCATTACATTTCTAGTGTTCCTCAGTTCTGATGAAAGGTCCCCATTGGCCTCAAACATTAGCTCTATCAACGGATGCTGCCTGACCTGCTGATTATTTCCAGAATTATGTTTTCATTACACATCCATGTCTTTTTTCATCGATTACATCCAATCCAAATTCTGACAAGCGTATCCTGCTCTTCGTTTGGCCACTGGTCAAAGATATATCTGCGTTGAGTCTTCCCAACAAGGAAGGCAAGCTGAGCCTCCCAAACTCTGGAAATTTCTATGGGGTGGAACAGCTACAGCAGGCAACACAGCGCGAACAGGACACAATTTCTGAAATGAGACTTTTCTAGCTGGAAATGCAGGCAAGAACTCTCTGGCCAAATTCAAAGCACAAAATTCTCTCCTCAGTCACCTAGAAAAGATCAGCCACAGTCCTGAAACATTCAATAGTATTACAGACTCTGGAGGAACGTACAAGTTACAGGTGACAGATTAGTCCTCACTGACAGCTTCAGGAATTGCCGTAAAGATGGGCAGCATCAGAATTGCCAAGCTGCTTAGCACGCCAAGTTGCTAACAACTGACAGGTTCCACACTTCTCAGAGGATTTCCCTTTGCTGCATTCAGATCCAACTCTACCACTTGATTTCAGCAGCACAATCCCAAGGCTTATTTGCACGGAATTTATTAGAACTAGTCAACATGCAGATTCCTTGTCACCTCTTCTCTGTACCCACACCCATCAGGGTCCCATGACTTATCTCATGTGCCTTAACTCAAAATCATCCTCCAGGTCATCGAATGACATGGTGATCAGAAGACAACTTGGATCCCTAACTCCCAAGGCAGCTACGAAGGAAAGCGCTGATGCCAATGCACATGACCGACAGCGGGAGGGAAGCAGCACTGGTGACCGATTCACAATACTCCACAAACCCATATCCCACCAATCCCCAAATTAGACCTGATGAAATGGTGACCATAGAATTATGCTCCAACACACATTGTAACCCTAATCTTGCCTCTTTGTCCTACAGGTCAAAGTTATGACTACCGTAATCATTACTTAATACCTACCATGTATCATCTTAGCTCAGTTGGCATTACCCTCACCTCAACATTAGAAAGCTGTAGTCTGAGCCCCACAGCATTGGCAACATGAGGAAAAACTTTTTCATGCAGCGAGTGGTTAAGATCTGGAGTCTGCTGCTTAAGAGGAAAGTGTCGTGGAGGCAATCAAAACATTCAAGAGGGAATTGGATTATCAGCTGAAAAGGAAGAATGTGCAAGGTTATGGGGACACTGCAGGGGAGTGGGAGCAGGTGCATTTTTCAAAGGGTCAACACAGACACGATTGACCGAATGGCCTTCTGTGCTGTAACCATTCTGTGATTCTATTCTATGTTTCAATCATAAGTCAGATATGAATACCTGAAATTGCTCTTCCCAGCTTGGTAATGTTCCTGCCCAGTTGCAAAATCAATATTAATTATCAATGAGAGTTTAGAGCAGAGTTGCAATACTGACCATCATAATACAATCAGATTGGCGTCGTCTCAACTAACCACAATTATGTGCATTGGATGATCCAGAGATATTCTGTATGGTTAGACCAAATGCCTCACCAAGGCAAATAGCAAATATTGCAACTTTCAATTTCAGACAATACAGTCTACCACTTCCATCACTCCCAATGCATGGCTGGTGCATTTTCTAGCATAAGTCAATTTTGGTTTAGAGATAGGCTTCAAACTTAGTGCAGGAGAATTGAGGGAACAGTGGAACCTTTGCAATAGTTACAACCCAAGCAAAAGCACACTTACCAGTGAAGATCTCAGGGTAGCTGTCAGACAGTGAAGGTCTTTTTATAGGTCCCAGGGGTAGAATTTCTGGAGATTCCGACTGTTGCAAAGTATCCACAGACCCTGCCTTCTTTATACTGCCTCCCTTTGGCCATTTCACTTCCTCTGTCCAATCGGCTGACCGACTGAGTGAACCCTTCCCACTCGGGAATTTCTGTTGTCTGGATTGTCCTTTGCCTCGCTTGTGGTCAGCTGTACGTCGTCGCCTCCGAAACAGGGGGCTCTGTGACGGTGAGACGGAGGGGGAGTTACTTGGAGAGCTCAGCTGCCTGGTCGTCGTCCTGACAAAGATGGCATTAACTGGAGGATATGGCCTGACCAATGTTGATGCTGCTACAGGGAAAGGTCTGTGTGATCGGAGGGTACTCGCAGGAGATTCTAATTTGCGTGCATTAACATAGTGGGCACTATCCTTAATTGCAGAGCCAGTTGCATCAAGAAACACTTCAGAATCATAGCCGGTGTGGTCACATGCCAGCACATTTTCCACACTGTAGTCAGCGACCTTCTCCCCAAAGCAGTTTTGTTCAGCTTCACTGCAAGTTAAAGAAGCTTCATCACAGAGGCAGACCTCTTCAGGAGTTAATTGAACTGGAGAAAAGCCAAATCCATTTTGCGTGAATGACAAATCACACTCGGGACCTAAGCCCACCTTTGGGCTGTGTTCAGCAGCGGTTTCTATGGAAACATGCCTCTCTGTTACCGCAGCCAGTCGATGCTCTGCATTTTCACTGGTTAACGTGCTGTAGGTTTCCACAGTTTTAGCCCGCATCTCAACCTGCTCATGCTGGCCTTCAAGAGAGGCAAGGTTTCCTACCTTGTCAGTCACCGGAGAGATGTGCGCCACATCTGGAACACTTTCTTTGTTATCGATCCCTGTCAGGGCGACAAATTCCTCCGTTTGTGGGAGGAGACTCTCGGTTTTTTTCTCTCGTGTTTGCAGTTTGTCAGCAGCTGCACTAATTGAACCCTGCTGCAGCTTAATGGCATGCTGAATATCGGAGAGCAAATCCTCGTGTTCTGCGGCTGAATGAAAGCTGTAAATATCTGTGTCTGATCCAGAACTAACCCTTTGTCCATCCTGGAGCTCCGAAGCAGCTGGGAGGCTGTCATTGGTGATGTCTAAATGCTCAGCTTCTGTGTCCGTCAGGCCCCCTTCATCAGCTGAAAGGCTTATATCTGGAGTCTTTGTAACCGAGTGGATGCTGTCCAATTCTTCTGTTTGCAGCACTTGGTTTTCCAACACATCGTCTTTGGACCCGCTGGTGCCATTTTTGCCCCGTGACAGCGGTTTCCTCTTCCTAATGGAGAACACCGATCGGGAAGACTCGGATTTTTTCTTCCTGCTGCTGTCACTTCCCTTGCCGTGTTTTGCATGCGTTTTCTTGCCCCCCGACACTTTCTTTGTGCCATCAGCATCCTTGGGCCTAGCATCCTCCACGCATTCCTGCCCATCTCCTCCAGCCTTTTTCAGCTTCCCGTCCTGGTTCCCCATGTTACCGAACGGCCAGAAGCCCTTGCCCTTCAAGCCATGCTCAGCCTCCTGGGTCTTGTCCGGTGTCGAGCCGTTAGCTAAGCCAGTGGTGGCACCTCCCGGAGATGCAGAGAATTCAAACGCTTGCTCGGTGCCTGAGATTCTCCCATCTGCTGTTGCAGTCTTTTTGCATAATGTGGTCCCCTCCTCTGGGACATGCTCAGTGCAGCTCGTACTCTTGCATGGTCTGTGAGCGAGCAGCTCGGAAGCCTTCCCCACACAAGGCAAGAAGCACTTCTCAGTGATGTTGTCAGTCAGTTTCTCAATTGTGTGAATGGCTTTCATTGTGCAGTCCGCATTCCTTTTAAAGAGAAAATCCATCACAGGAGGTCAGAGGCACACGAGGATTCAAAGCTCAGCTCAAGCTTTAAAACACTGCAATTGTTCTCCTGGAAGAGGTGGGGGGTGGGTGGGGGGAGATAATAAAAGGATTAATTACACACTGCAGAATGTGTTTAAAAATAGAAAAGATAAAAATGTAATGCATCTATAGTTTCTGTTCCCATAGAAACAGCTTACAGTCCACAAGGATATAAGATCCCCAGGGAGATAAAACCAGACTGCCGAGACACCCCTCTACAGAACAAAAACAAATCAATGGATTAGAAGCATCTCGTTTTTCCAGCAAACGTATAGTCTGTTTGAAAGACTGATTGGTGTTCATCATTTTGCTTACACTGGGTGACACCAGGGCAAACAATGAAGTAAACGTTTTATCTTCTCTGAAGCTGTACATTTTCAAACTGCTGTTGAATAAAACAAAGACTTTGCAGTCTTTGCTGGAAATAACAAATCCACCTGATTTGGGACATGATTACTCTGACAAGCTAAAGCATGCCCTTGCATTTTAAAGTAGGGAAATTTTGAAAAGAAATTGCATGTTTTATCTTGTAGGAAGCCTGTCAGGATATGAAAGCTTTCAGTTCAAGATCCATTTCTGAGGAAAGGTGGATTGCGTAGCTTGAGCAGCTACAGATACAGACCTCTTGCGTATATGACAAGCAATGACACGTACGTGTGTGTGTCTCTCTTTTTCCAACACTAGTCATTGAGATGGCTGGGGGAGGGAATGAAGGCGAATGATGAATGAAGCAATGTAAACACTGCTTCAGCTTGGCTCCTCTTCTGACCATATCAGAGAAGTTAATTGTAGATCAGAAGACAGATAATAGTGATAAAGTCATCATTACAAAATTGAGAACATTTAGCCTTAAAATAATCAGTGTAGTTTAACTTAATACAAGAACAAACTCAGCACTCCGTCAAATACATACAAATGATCAATTCTCATCATGAACTGAGGCAGATTATACAATTTTTGTGCTGCAAAAATTGGGAGCTGGAAGAGGCACAGAAATGTCTCATTCTGCATGATGTTTCTAAAACAAAAATTGAGTAGTTTACCTATGCTAAAGGATTTAAAATTAATCTTAGACACTTGAGATGGAGATTTTTTTTTATAAAAAGCATGAAGACAAAAAGGAAAATAAGAGAAGATGCATAAAATGACCAGTCAATATTAGCCAAAATTTGTGACCAGTGACTTTCATAGGGATAAATTTTCTGGATACTGTATTCCAAGCACATTGGCCTGGTTTTTTTACCCCCAACACATGCCCTAGATTATCTTCCCCATTTGTTTAAGGTCAAATGTTCTCAATTTGTCACGATGACTTTATCACCTTTATCTGTCCCGTCTTCATCTGATCTACAATTATCTTCTCTCATACACAGTCAGTTTAACCCTCTGTGGTGGGGAAGCTTTTAAAAATGACGATTCTGGACAGAATTAACAGTTGTTTGAGTGGGTTAATTAAGAAAAGCCAGCACGGATCTGATGGGAGTAAATCATATTTAACTAACTTCCTGGAGTTTTTTTCGATGAGGTTACAGAAGGTTGATGAGGTTAACATGGTTGATGTGGTGTACATAGGCCTCCAAAAGGCATCCAATACAATGCCACACAACAGACTTGTGAGCAAAGTTAGAACTCGTGGAATAAAAGGAACAGTAGCAACACGGATATAAAATTGTCCGAGTAACAGGAAACAGTAGTGGTGAGTGGATGTTTTTTGAACAAAAGCATGTGTTATAGTGGTGTTAGGAGGCCTTGCTATTCTGGATGTATATTCATGACCTAGAATTTGGTTTAGTGGAGACAGTTTCAAAATTTGCAGATGACAAAACTTGGAAGTACTGTGTACTGTGGAGAATAGTTTTAAACATAGTGGCAGATGAAATATAAACACAGAGAAGCTTGAAGGGGTATTCATTTTGGTAGGAAGAACGTAGAGGCAATACAAAATAAAGGGTACAATTCTAAAAGGGGGTGAGGGAGCAAAGAGACCTCAGTGTCTGAGTGTATCAGGGTGATGGGGAGGTTTTGACATAATCGTATTATCATTGGACTAAGAGCAATTCTCTGGGGACCTGGGTTCAAATCCCACCATGGCAGATGGTAAAATTTTAATTCAATAAAAAAAATCTGGAATTAAAAGCCTAATAATGATGCTGAAACTGTTGTCGATCATTGTAAAAACCCATCTGGTTCACAAATGTCCTTTAGGGAAGGAAATCTGTTTTCCTTACCTGGTCTGGCCTGCATGTGACTTCAGACCCACTGCAATGTGGTTAGCCCAAATTCCCTCAGAAATGGCCTCGTAAGCCACTCAGTTCTCAAGGGGCAATTAGGGATGGGTAATAAATGCTGGCCCACATCCCACAAACGAATATAAAAAAATGTATGCACACAAATCATTGAGAGAGCAAGAGCGAGAGCGAGAGATTGATAAAGCATACAAGCTCCTGAGCTTATAAGAAGGGGCCATGGAGTACAAAAGCAAGGAAGTTATGATAAGCCTGTATAAAACTTTGTTTCAACCTCAACTGGGGCATTGCATCCAGTTCTAGGCACCACAGTTTAGTAAGAATATATCAAAACATCAGATTCAGAAAAGATTCAGAGAATGCAGTGCCTCATCCATGGAATCAGTTATATAGAATTTGGGGCTGGTCTTCTTGGAGAAGAGAAGTTACAGAAAAGATTTGATAGACATGTTCAAAAATCACAGGAGGTCTGGACAGTTAAATTAGAGAGAAATGGTTCCCATAACAGGGAGGATCAAGAGCCAGAGGACACCAATTTAAGGTGATTGGTAGCAACGTCATCTCCAACCGGCCTGTCGGAAGATTTTGTCATGTGTTCTGTATTCAGGATGGATAGACCAAGAGAGTCAATTTTTAAAAAAAAAACTTTTGTTCTCTTCTGCCGAAGGCATTGGCTAATGCCCAGAACAGTTTGTAATAGTATAGTACCATTAAGGAAATAAAATGCCCCAAGGCATGTTATTAAGCCAAGTTTGATACAGAGCCACACAGGGGAAGATGGTCAAAATCTTGTTCTCCATTTGGTCCTGCGGATGCTAACTGCCCTCTGATACTCGGTCAGAAAAGCCATCCTTCATGTTATGAGACTAGCTCAGACTATTCAACCATGAGGGCATGATAGTCAAGCCTAATCCTTTTCATAATTTTTCCCTCCGCCACCATTTTAGGTGTACCGAGGTTAATTGAGGTTCACCCACTTCCACTTTGTCACAGAGAACTCAATACTAAGTTATAATTCCGATTTTTCCTCTCTGGATGCCTTTGTCCCACACTTGGTAAAATATTTTCTAGCTGAACCAGAAGAGGTGCTGAGATAAAAATATTTGCTGTATTCAGCGGTCAGGATATTGCACCTCTGTTCACCAGTCTCTAGCTTTCTGTGCATGGAAATGAATCAGGCCGTTAGTGCACAGATGGAGGCCATTCAGGCCAATATTTCTGCACCAGCTCTTTGCAGGAGTAGTTCACCTAGTGCCAGTCCCCAGCCTTTGCCCCGTAGCTCTACAATTTCTCTCTCTTCAGCTAATTTTCCTTTCAAAGTCATGGTTGAATCTGTCTCCACCATACTCAGAGACAGTACGTTCCTGATGCTAACCACTTGCTGCATTTAAAAAATGAAAAGCTTTTCCTCACGTTGGCAATTGGATGTATGATTGAGAGGGGCGTCAAGGACCCTGTGGACATCCTGATGCAATGACCTATGTGGGTTTTGCTCTGATTCAGACCTATGTTAGAGACTTTAGGCAGTTCCATACACTTTCCTGTGTTGTAGTTACCCAAGAAACGTTAGATTACTTTTTAATCGAACTCCTGGGTAACTACAGAACTGACCCCCCCCTCACCCGATTCCCCTCCACACCCAACTAAATATGCCATCTACCTACTCACTTGCTCACCTATTTACTACCATTCAAACTGGGCCTTTAAAAAACACTTACCATACAGCAGCTAGGTGCGGTAAACGCTGGGCATTTCCTAGGATTGCCGCACCTCAGAAGATTTATGCCAAGATTTCAAGCCATAGACTGTTATTTCTTTATTAGATGCTTTTCAACTACTGTATTTTAACAAAGTTATAGCTACTGTGAGCTTCTGAACTTGCCATCCTGTCAGCAGTTCTGTCGCATGATGTACCCTCAAATTTAATTGCAATGGAAAATTTAAAACCAAAATAGAATGCACTCAAAGAAACAACCTAATTACAGCTACAAATCCATACCGTCCCCAACCTGCATTTTGGGATGGTGACTATACAACTGGATGAATAGAGGCACACACACACACACACACTACGTTACTGGACTAATGATAGAGAGCCATGAGTTCAAATGTCATGACAGCTGGAGGATTTAAGTTCAGTGAATTAAATAAAACTTGAATAAAAAGGTAGAATCAGTAATGGTGGTCACCTAACTCCTGGATTGTTGTAAAAAAAAAAAACCTATATTGTTCATTGATGTCTTACAGGGAAGGAAATCTATTGCCCTTAGCTGGCCTGGCTCACATGACTCCAGACTCTCAGAAATATGGCTGCCCCTTAACTGCACCTGCTAATGGCCTAAGGAAGTCACTCAGCTGCGTAAAAAAGCTGTAAAACCAGTACTGAACTCCTGGGCATTGACACAACATGGCATACCCAGACCAGCCAATCTTGCAAAGTCCTCGATCCTCACTAAGAAGCACGGGCAGAAAATTTACCCTGGATAGGGAACTTCAATATTTATCACCAAGAGTGGATCAGTAGCACCAGTACTAGCAGAGTCCTGAATGACATATCTGCCAGACTGGATCTGCAGTAGATGGCGAGAACACCAACTCAAGGGAAAAAAAACTTACTTGACTTCATCTTCAACCTACCTATAATAGATTCATCTATCCATGACAGTGTCTTTACAAGTAGTGTCCAATAAAATCCCATCTTTACACTGAAGCACCCTCCTGAGTTGTGGGGTACTAACAGGGTGCTAAATGAAATAGATTCAAAACAGACCTAGCACCTCAAAACTTGGTATCCATGGAGGTGCTGTGGGCCATCAGCAGAATTGTATTCAACCACAATCTGTAATCTCGTGGTATCGTGGGAGTGGGAGAAATGCAAAGGCAATAAGCCAGGAGACTAACCCTGGTTCAACGAGGAGAGTAGAAGAACATGCCAGGACATACCAAAAAGATAGAGGTGCCAACCTAAAGCTATAAACACAGGACCACATGCTTGCTAAACAGAAGCAGCATGTGACTGAAAAGTCTAAAACACCCCACAACCAACTCATGGGATGTTGGTGGTGGTGGTGGGGTTGGGGGGGGGCGTGGGTAGCAGGGAAAATGGGGATGTTCAGGAATTGCAGAATATTCAGCATCATTCACAGCTCCTCATATACTAGAGCAGACCATATCTACATGCAGCAAAATCCGGACCACATTAAGACTTGGGCTTATAAATGGCAAGTAACATTTGTGTCACATAAATGCCAGCCAATGACCACCTTCAATAAAGAGAAAATGTCACCATGTCCCTTGACATTCACCATTCAATAGCATTACCTGTGAATGTCCCACTATCAACATTCTGGGTGTTGCTATTGACCAGAAACTGAACTGGACCAGACATATAAATATTGCCATCACACAAGCAGGACAGAGGCTGGGAATTCCCACCAATCAGATTTCTGCCTCACCACATTACCAATATGGCTCTTAAAGTTAGAAATTATATCCTATTTGACTATGACAAAGATAAACTTTTCCCTTCTCATCCTTTGACATGGTTGACCACACTATCCTCCAACACCGCTCCACTGTCATCCAGCTGAGTGGGACTGCTCTCATGTGGCTCCATTCTTATCTAATTTTAACCCAGAGAATCACCTGCAATGGCTTCTCTTCCTACTCCTGTGCAGTTACCTCTGGTGTTCCCTCAGGAATCTATCCTTGGCCCTCCCCTCTCTCACTCTCATCTACAGGCCACCTCTTGGTGACATAATTTGAAGGCAAGGTATTGGTTTTTACATGCACACTGACGACAACCAGCTCTATCTCACCACCACACCTCCCAACTCCTCCATTGCTGCGAAATTATCAGACTGCTTATCTGTCATCCAGTATCGGATGCATGTTCCAGTATATTATAAACTATCAGCCAAAACTTTTAAAATTTTTGAACAAAACCAGACCATTAAAATGGCCACTGTCAACCATGAGAACTTTGGCAATATCAGCTCCAGAGTCCCGAGCTCAACAAATACCTTATTACATATGGACATTCACAATCATCTTGGAAATTCATACATCCCTTTAAAGGATGGAACATCAACAAAAGGACCATAGCATTCTATCCAATTCATCTTTCTGGTCCCCAGTGGAGAGAAGCCACATCTAATATGCATTGAAGTTAGATGAGTGTGAATTTGTCCCCATCAAACTCCCATCATATTATGATGGTCCCTCATTAGAACCCAGACTAGGTAAATTTCAAATTGTCAAACAGGGTATTTAAATTGACCTGACCACCCACCTTATTTGGAAAATGGGTTTGGGCTTGTAGCAGGTTATTTAGGTGCCAGCCGCATTATTTACCTGCTTTGAAAAGAGCAAGAATCAGCTCTGCAGAGACACCAACAGGAAGGCATCAAACCAGCTGCAGTCAACTAAGCAGCCATGGTAATAAACAGCAATCCCTTAAAAAATGGGAGAAGGACTCTCCCAAACTTGTTCCAAGTTCAAGTTGACCTGAGAACCAACCTTCTAAAATTCAACAAGAAGTCTCAACTTAAAAGACCTTTACTTCAACTAAAAACATCATCTAAGAAATTATAAGCATGCCACAAAAAGGAGATGGGGACAATTATAATTTGGGATTGTGTTTTTTTTTCCTCATCTGTACCTAATCTTCTGAGTGATATCATGGTTTGAGGCAAATGAGTGAAATATCATTTTTCTTTAAACCTCTGGGGAAGTGAGAGATTATAAATAACCTTATTTATTTTAAAACTCTCAACATCTTGCTGCTGAATTTACTTAAATTGGGACAGTGTAGGGAAATACAGACATCTCACTTATAAAACACATTGATCACAGACAGTGAGAAAACACACAAAAACTCTGAAATGTGACACCTCTAATTAAAGATTGGGAACAATGAAGCCATTGTTTTCACTCCCTGCTCTAAACTCGATCCCCTCATTACCAACTCCATCCATCTCCCTGGCAATGCTCAGATTAAGCCAGTCTGTTTGCCACCTTGGTGTCACATTTGATCTTAAGATGAACTCAGAAGCTCATATTCTCACCATCACTTAGACCACCTATTTCCATTTCTGTAACACCATTCAGCTTCACTCAGTCTTTGCTTGTCTGCTGCTGAAACCTCACCCATGCCTTTGTCACCTTTTGTCTTGGCCATTCCAATGCACTCCTGGCTGGCCTTCCACAATCTGCTCTCTGTAAATTCGAGGCAACCCAAAACTCTGCTGCCTTTGTTTTAACTCACAGCATGTTCCGCCCCCCTATTACCCCAGGGCTCACTGACCTATAATGGCTCCAGATCAGGCAATATCTTGATTTTAAAATTATCATTGTTTTCAAAACCCTCCAACGCCTCGCTGCTCCCCGAATCTGTAATCTCCTGCGGCCCTGCAAAATATCTGTGCTCCTCCAATGCTGGCTCTTCTGCATTCCCAATCATAATTGCTCCTCCACTGAAGTACAAGCTTCATTGCCTAGGCCCCAAGCTCTGGAATTCTCTCCTTATACCTCCCCACCCCTCTGCCTCACTTTCCTCCTTTAAGTCATTCCTTATGACCTAGCTTTTGATCATCTGATCCAATATCCTCTAATGTGGTTCAGAGTCATACTTAGTTTTATAATGCTCCAGTAAAATTCCAAGTGACATTATGTTAGAAATTCTATATAAAGGTAAACTTGTCAGTTGTGTGTGGGGAAATGTGGGACGGCTGTTGCACCATGGATGCACAGTAAATAATCATCCTGTTCTCACTGCTTTTCAACAGTGTTATTAATATTAACATTCAGGAGAGTGGGAAGGTACTAGGATTGGGAAAGAGTGCTAATGGGTCCTTCAATTCATTTTCCTCGACAAATGCCTGAGCAACTGTCTCTTAAAATTACTCATTCTCAGCTTACACCACCTCTGTGGCTAATCCATCCCAAACATTCACCACCCTCAGAATGAAATAGTTAAAACTGACTGGCTCAATCACCAACACCTCTACTGAGTCTCATTCATTTTTCTCTTCTCGTTATTATGACTGTTCCACTTGTTACCGTTAATAAAAATACTTCTGTTGCCACAAGCAAGGTGGAGAACGTAAATCAGATCAATTGTAGTTTTGCACCACTCCTGAAATCCACCTGTCACACATGACAGTACCAGATCAAGCCATGATTTCACCAAATATATCATTGTTAGTGATTAATTCTACACTTATCCATTGAGAAAGACAACTTATCAGCATCCTTAGCCAGTATGGAGGGAGAAGATTGAGGAAAGTGGAAAGAGAAAGGCGATAGGAAGATATAATGGTGTCTGTTCATTATTTGATTACTCCAAATCAGTGCAAATAACTTTAGGAGCTTAATTGCTGAAGACATCGAAAGATATGCTTACCTTTACTAACACCTTAATGCTTTATGTATCTGAAGTTTTCACAATTATAATGTTTGTTTTGAAGTGCAGTATTAAGTAAAAGTGAAAATGCTACAAGCAATTGCATTTGTTTCATCGGTACATGAATAACTCACAGCTGAAACGAGTTACATTTCATGATCAAGTAGATATTTTTTGCATAACAGATACAATGCAAGCAAATATCAATAGAGGATCAACATGCCATGCCAAGATGGTGCCAATGATCCCCCACATGACTAGTGCATTCATCCAGATACTAGGAGGATCAGTTTTCTGTTTGCAAAAAATCGTAGAATGCTTAATGTTTAAAGATAGACAACACCTTGTTAATGTGATGAGATGCACAAGATTTAATTTATTGACTTAATCGAGGTATATGGAAACAAACAAAGTGAAAACTAGGTACACTAGAGTTAACCTTATTCACACCTCCAAAACTAAACCTTAATTCCCACAAAACTATTTACAAGCCCTACATATTCTTGAACATCCCCATTGTTAAAATTTCATGTTAGTTTTTAGAAAGGTGAATTACTTATAGGACAAAGAATTGGCCTACAAGTCTTTTGGCTCAAAAGAAAACTTAGTTCCCCCTTTAGTGTTTGGATGAATATACTACAGTGCCAAATTCAGCACCATAAAATGCACCGATGCTACAAACTATATAGCTCAGTGGTAGGGTTGCCAACTCTCCAAGATTGGCCTGGAATCTTGAGGAATTGTAGTTTAAGCAACACTGCTAAAATAAATTTTTGGGGGCTTAGGGAAAATATGCATTTTCTTTATTTTCTTTGAATATTTTGTTTATTAGTTATTAAAATATTGGAGATGAAAGGCCATCTGACCGGATGGAGCAGAGAGAGATGAGGACAACATGTGATCGAGCCTCCAGGAAAATGTCCAGGTTTGGGGGCCCTATTGAGTAGGTTGATCGCCCACACTATTTGCTGAACATTTGGAGCAAGTTGTTCATTCCATGCAAAATTCCTGAATATGAGAAATCAGGGAAGGGACAAGGGTTTGAATACTCATCTTAGCTAAAAAAGAACCAGTCTGATGAAGATGGTGGTGAAGTGGCAGAGAGCAGAAGAGAATGGAAGAGGAAAAACATTAGAAAAGCATAATGTTGGTTATAAATTGCTCCAACTTGGTCAACAATTCGGGTCAGAAAAATACAAACTCATTGCTAATCATTAATAACTGACTAATTGATGAGCATCTTAACAGCTCAATTAAAAATGAACTGGAAGAAGATCATAGCAGCAATCGCAGGAAAAAACTTGCCTGGACCATCGCCCAAATGTTTGAACAACATATTACAAAATTCCGCAGTTTTGTAATTTTAATAAATATTAATGTATATTTTAGTATTCAAAGTGTGAGATAACCATTTTTACTAAGCTAAAGATGCAATGAGACTTCCAGTCAGCTTAAAATAATCCCTTGATAGTTCTACGTGACAACCTATTTTATCTGCTCCAGAGGACACAACCTTGTGATTGAGGGGGAAAAATAAGGTTAAAATTAATATGCAGAGACAATATTCAATGAGTGAGTGGTCAATCTTTGGAACAGACTCCTTAGAGATGGTGGAAGCAGATATAGTTGATTCATTTATATGCATATTAGATTACTTTAAGATAATATTTTGAGATACAGTATATTAGCAAGTTGATTCATGACAACATGTGGTAAGTGTAGCTTCTTGTGGGAGCAAATGATTTTGGACCCATATGATTCCCAAAGGTTCTCCAGCATTTCAGGGCTTTCCTTGCATCAAGTGCTTAGCAACAATCTGCTCACTGACACTCAGTTTGGGATCTGCCAGGACCACTTAGCTCCTGACCTCATTTTCACCTTGGTTCAAATGTGGACAAAAAAAGAGCTGAACTCCAGAGGTAAGGTGAGAGTGACTGCCCTTGACATCAAGGCAGCATTTGACCAAGTGTGGCATCAATGTACCCTAGAACAACTGGAGTCAATTGGAATCAGGGGGAAAATGAAATCCAGGCTAGAATAACTTGGCAACATTTGCTAGTTAAGTTCATCCCAGGAAGCATTGGTGTTTGGACAATGTAACCCTTGGGGCAGCTTGCCAACAGTCACCATGAGAGGGCAAGGGGAAAATCATCGAAGAGGGCCAGTGGTTGGGGGTGGTGGTGTCACAGTGGAGGCAGAAGGGGCCAACTATTCAAAAACAGCACTGAAACAACAAGTATGAACACCTCATACAAAAATGCATTAATATCCAAATGGTATTGCAAATAAATAATTTAATTTGATTTCATCAACTTGATCTATTAAGATCATAATTTTGCTGCATTTAAGAGCACATTGACACTACAACTGCAGTTTAGGCATCAATTTTTTTTTAATGTATCAGGAACACAATATATAAGTGGCAGTGCAAAACAAAGCTCCTTGTGAAAAATGGGCGGGGCTCAATTAATTGGTTAATGTGCATTTTCAAAAGCGTAACTCAATCCTTCAAACCAGAGGATCACAGGTTCAGAGCGTGATCTGTGCAGGGTTCATTAATACCAGTCAGCACAGCAAAAAGCCAAACAGTCTCCGTGCCCTTTGGGACTGGGAAGGGGAAGAAAATCACTCCTGCCAGAAAAGACATGTGGGAGAGGATAGCGTCTGTTGCAGCTATGATGTTGAATGCTGATTTCATTTTAGGACAAAATACTTCAAGTGAAGTACAGAACCTCCCAGCTGTCAATTGCTGACAAAACTTATGGTGGATAGACTTGATATGGTAGCATTAACATGGATGCAGTTTACTTTTGTCCAGAATTAGGAAGCTATCCTTGGAACAAAGAGCCCAGATGAAATCTGCTATTTCCTTCCCAGGATATAAGCACTAGTGTTGCAGAAACCTTGCCTGTGATATGCAGTCAAACATTATAGCTACTCAACCAAGAGAAAAGTTCAAGCCAATATTTCCACTTCATTTGTTTTATGAGGAAAAACAAACTCAAAACAAACAAGCATTTTAGGCTCGTCATCTGGGTGCATATATAAATTAGAAGCACTTAGTGGCAAACTGGAAGTCTTCACCAATACAAAAGTCAGCTCAGTCTGAAGTAAGATGAGGTCTCTTACTTGCTAAGCCTATTTTTATTAAAAAATATTCGATGCACAAAATCACTACTACAGACAATTAAGGGATTTGGAGGAACCTTGGTGGTAAGTTTCTCAAAGCTGAAGAATTCAGTCTACTAGAGTTCAGCAAATGCCACAACATAATGACTTGATAAGTGTGATCAATCATCCAGAAATATGGAATCAACTGAGTAACTACTATGGCCATTAATGTTTAGAGAGAGTGCGTCAATAGTACTAGGGAAATTGGGAGCTGTATTGCTGGGACAGTCTACACCTGACCTGTGCTGGGACCAGTGTTCTAGCAAGCCGCATAACTAGTGAGATAGAGAGGGCTTTAAACTAAATAGTGGGTGCAAGGGATCAAATTTGGGAGGATGTGGTAAACCAAAGAGTAGCGTCTTAGGAACTAGAGAATTTAAGTTAATTATGTGTGTATTTGTGCGTGATATGAATAAACTGTAGCTTTAAGTTTATTTTATATTATATTAATTTATTATAATTTATATTTTTTTCTATTTGTGGGTTAAAAAGCCTGGGATCTAATTTAATTTTAGAGTGGAGACAGCAAGTCTAAGCTCGTTTGTATGCCTACATTTTAAATGAGTTTTATTACCCTTGAAGTGGAGAGCTTTGTTATCAAGCTTGGGGGACAGTGGTTTAGAGAAGTTAAAACAAGTAGAAAAAAATGTACTTTTCCTTAGCAACAGGGGTCCAGAGAGAGGCACCCCACGCACAGACAGAGAAAGAAAGTAAAAGCAGCTCGAATTCAGCTGACAGTGTGCTCTAAAGTTGAAAGGAGTTGCCAGCAGAAGCAGCATAGGAGGAGGGACAGATAGCAAGTCCCAAACTAAAGTTCAAACCAGCTGCCAGGAGAAGCTGGACAGGAAAGAGCTGCAGGAAGCAGGTTTCCCCATAAAGAAGAGGGGTTCTGAGAAGACCTTCTCGTCAAAGGGAACGAACAAGAATCTGGAAAAAGGTCCTGTTAATCCAAGTTAAAAGTGAGGAGCAGAGAACGTTTCCAAGCTTAAGAGTGAAGCTGTAGGATGCAGATGTAAAGCAATAAATGCTTGTGAGAAGCTAGAAGATCCTAGGAGAAAGCTGAAGGTCTGTAACTCTTTACTTTAGGCATATGAAGCAGTGGTGTTCTGTTGACACGGCTGAACATTTGAGAGAGAGAGCATAGAAGGAAGCGATCCAAGGGAGGACGACATCAGAAGAAGGGTTCAAAACCCAAGAGTTGGAACCTTGTGGAAGGTGTCTGTGAGAAAGTGTAGTTTGGCAGAAGATTCCAAGGCGGGTTCTCCGAGAGTGGAGTTTAGCAAACCTTGTGTGAAAGATGGAGTTCAGTGAGACTGGTTGGCTCATGGTTGAGGGGGCGGGGGAGGGGGTGGTAGTTGATGAAAGATCCATAGCATCTGTTTGGGGTGGCATCTGTCACTTGACTTCAGAGTGTGGTGTGCCCAACCACATGTCGCCTGGTGGTTTACATGGATTGTGTACTTACTGTGGACATTAGAGTATAAGATAGCTTTTGTAACTTGTTTTATCTTACAAATCTGTATAAATGTCTAGGGTACAGTTGTGGGTGAAGGAGTATTGTAATATAGCTCATCTTTTCTTGTTAAATAAATGTTTTATTCTTTCGTTAAAAGTTCATTAGATGACTCCTGTGACTCTGTTCAGTAGTCACTCTCCACATTTCTAAACAAAAAATCAAAGTTAGGATCTATGAAGTTAGGATCCACCCTGGGATCTGACTTGTCCAGTAGTAACATCAGCTGGGATCATAACAAGAGACATAGCAAGAGAGAAAGATACTAATATGGGAAATGATAGACAGTATGTGACAGGAAAGCACACAGTACAAATATAAGAGTAAATCAGCAGATAAGGCCAGACATTACAAAAATAATACAAAAGGACAAAATTAAAAGCTCTGTATCTAAGTGCACGTCACAGTCGAAACAGAACAGATGAGCTGATAGCACAAATAGAAGTATATATGATCTGATAGCCATTACAGAGACATGGCTTCAGGATGACAGATTTGGACCACAATGTTGAAGGCTGAGAGACATTTAGAAAGGGCAGGAAGTTAGGAAAAGGTGGAGGGTGGCTCAGTTAATTAACGATCACTAGGGAGGGATGACCCAAGTTCAGGAAACCAGAATGTAGAAGCAGATTGGGCAGAGATGAGAAGCGCTAAAGGCAAAAAGTCACTTGAGGGAGTGGAGTACAGGTCCCCTAATTGTAACTACATGGTAGGGCAGAGTATAAAGGGAAGAGATAATAAGAGTTTGTCAGGGATGTACAGCGATAATCATGAGGGATTTTAATCTGCAGATAGACTGGAAGAATCAGATGGGCAAAGGTAGCCTAGGTGAGGAGCTCATAGAATGTTTTCAAGCTAGCTTCTTGGAACAGCACGTTCTGGAGCCAACCAGAGAGCAGGCTCTATTAGGCCTGGCACTGTGCAACAAGATGGGATTAATTGAAAACCTCATAGTGAAGGCACCCTTAGATAGCAGCTATCATAATATGATTGAATTTTACATTCAGTTTGAGGGAAAAACATATGCATCCAAGACTTATATTTTAAACTTAAATAAAGGGTAATTATGAGGGCATAAAAGCAGAGCTAGTTAAAGTGAACTGGCGAATGAAGTTAAGGGATAACAACTTTAAGTTTGATATTGTCTTTTAAAGGGATATTTCAGAATACACAGAATATATACATTCCAATGAGAACGAAAGCTTCCAAGGAGAGAACCCACCATCCATGGTTAACTAAAAAAAGTTAAATCCGTGTCAAACTTAAAGAAAAAGCATATAAAATGTATAAAGATGGGTGGCAAGTTAGAAGATTAGACAGAATATAAAAGAACAGCAAAGAATGACAAAAAGATTAATAAGGAGAGAACAATTAGAATGAGGGAAAGTTGGCTGGAAATATAAAGACAGATAGTAAGAGTTTCTACAGATATTTGACTAAGAAAAGAGTTAACAAAGTGAGTGTTGGTCCTAAAGAAATTGAGCCTGTGGAATTAATAATGGAAAATATGGAGATGGCAGATGAATTGAACAGGTATTTTGCATCAGTCTTCACTATAGAGGATACAAGTAACATCCCAGAAATAGCTGTAAATCAGGATATGGAAGGGAAGAAAGAATTCAGGAATATTACAGTCACCAGAGAAGTGGTATTGAGCAAATTGTTGGAGCTGCAGGCTAACAAAATCTTTGGGTCTTGATAGACTTCATCCTAGGGTCTTGAAAAAAAGTGGCCAGTGAAATAGTTGTGTTGGTATTAATTTTCCATAATTGCCTAGATTTGGGGAAAAAGGGAGGCAGAAAGCAAGAAATTACAGGCCAGTTAGCTTAACATCTGTCATAGGGAAAATGTTAGAGGCTATTATTAAAGATGTTATAGTAGAGCATTTAGAAAAATCCAAGGCAATCAGGCAGAGTCAATGTGGTTCTGTGAAAGGGAAATCATGTTTAACCAATTTATTGGAGTTCTTTGAAGGAGTCACTTGTGCTGTGGCTAAAGCGGAACTGGTGGATGTACTGTACTTAGATTTCCAGAAGACATTTGATAAGATGCCACATCAAAGGTTATTGCAGAGAATAAAAGCTCATGGTGTGGGAGTAACACATTGATATGGATAGAAAATTGTTTCCTGTTAGCTAGCCAAAGGGTAGCCATAAATGGGTCTTTTTCTGGTTGGCGAGATGTAATGAATGGTGTGCCACGGAAATCAGTGCTGGCGCCTCAACTCTTTACACTTTATATCAGTGACTTGGATGAAGGGACCGAAGGTATGGTTGCTAATAGATAAGTAGGAAAGTTAATTGTTAAGGGAATGAAAGGAAGCTACAAAGTGACATAGATTGGCTAAGCAAGTGGGCAAAGATCTAATAAATGGAGTATAATGTGGGCAAGTGTGAAATTGTCTATTTTGGCAGGAGGAATATAAAAGAATATTAACCCAAATGGTGAGAAATTGTGGAGCTCTGAGATTCAAAGGGGCCTGGGGATCCTAGTGCATGAATCACCAAAGGCTAATATGCAGGTACAGCAAGTAATTAGGAAAGTTAATACAATGTTATCACTTGTGAGGGGAATGGAGTACAAAAGTACGAGGGAGGTTATGCTTCAGGTGTATAGGGCACTGGCGAGACCACATCGAGGAGTACTGTATAGTATTGGTCTCCTTATTTAAGGAAAGATGCAATGCATTAGCAGTTCAGAGAAGGATTTGAGATACTAATACCAGGAATGGGCGAGCTGTTTTATGAGGAAAGTTTGGACAGGTTAGGCTTGTATCCACTGGAGTTTAGAAGAATAAGAGATGACTTGATCAAAACCTTTAAGTTCCTGAAAGGACTTGATAGTGTGCATGTGGAGAGGATGTTTTCTCTTGTGGGAGAATCTAGAACTAGGGGTTATAGTTTAAAAATAAGGGATTGCTAATTTAAGGCAGAGATGAGGAGAAGTTTTCTCAGAGTGCCGTGAGTCTTTGGAACCCTCTTCCTCAAAAGGCAGCGAATGCAGGTGCTTTGAATATTTTGATGGCAGAGCTAGATAGATCCTTGATTAACAAGGGGTGAAATGTTATTGGGAGTAGGCAGAAGGTTACAATCAGCCATGATATTATTGAATGGTGGAGCAGGCTTGAGGGGCTGAGCAGCCTACTCCTGCTCCAAGTTTGTATGTTCAACAACGACCTGGAGCTCAGTTTCTGAGTGAGCACACACAAACATCATCTGCATTCTGGAGCTCAATGACTGAGCTTGGAGTGATTTTTGATTGGTTAAATAGTTTCTCGTCTGTTCTGTAGATTAACTACAGGCATGGAAATAATTTGCTAGGGGAGAGGTGCAGTTTTACAACAAGGAAAATGGTGAAGAGATCGAAGAGATTTGGTGCTTTGACACAACCTCATTAGACCACAGCCTTCACTGACATATGGTCTGTGGTGGTTCCATTGGTGAGGATCATAACTTGCATGTTACCGTGGAATACGCAGAGGATGGTGACAAATTTCTGAGAGAAGCCAAATTTGAGGATACTCCCTAAGCCTCCACAGCTAAGAGTCCAAGGCCTTTGTGAGGTCATAAAAGGCCATGTACAGTGATTGGTGCTGTTCGTTGGATTTGCTGTACCGTGAAGATTATATCTGTGGTGCCACTCGATAGGTAAAAGCCACACTACAACTCTGGAAGGAGTTCTTTGGCCACCACTGCACTACACCAGGGCACAATGTTAAAGGGCCGACAAGGAGAATGCTAAAGAAAAGCTGGAAATGAATTATCTCAAATGCAATTCTGGACAAGTATCTTCAAAAAGACCTGTAAATTTGTCAAACATTAGAGCTAGTCCAACTTTTAAATGAATAGCATGGAACAAAGATGGAGCATATCCCTGACAAATAACACCTCTTGAAGAACTTTGGCCAGTTAAAGCAACTAGCAGTCAAAACATTGCTATGAAAATAAAAATGAATGGAGGGCAAAGGGTGATTAGATTTGATTCTTCACCCATGATTCAGCTCATCTGCTTCTAAAATCCTCACCCTTGCCTTAGTTATCTATAGACTCAAGTATCCCAATGCTCTCCAACCAGCTTTCCATCCTTGAGCTCATGCAAAAGTCTACTATCCATTGTAAGGATATTTAAAATGAACATCTTTGGCTTGGCAACATTAACCATCCTGTATTGTTTAAACAGTATCATGTCAGATGGTTTGCAAAGACACTGCCACATTAGAAGTTGACTGTAACATGGGGTTATTGTTCTGATGAGAATGTGTGATACTGAAGATTAGTCAGGACAATGGGGTAACATGTACAAGCAGATAGGGTGGCAGCACCCAATGTGCGGTGTCAATAACACATTGGCTACAACAATGAAAGCACCAAAGCAAGACACATAAACAAGCTGCAGGATCACACTAAGTATCTGGGATGATCCAAGCTTCCTCACAATTTCATTTGGAATGCCAGGCGGGAAATAACAGTTAACAGTTCAGTAATAGTCAAACAGGATGGCCATTATCTGGTAGACTGAAGTGCTAGCAACAGTTATGATAGTTCAGGAGATGAATTAAGTGTAATGAACTCTCAAGGGGACAAGAATGCAGTCTGCAGCTTCCTTGCTTCGCAGGTTTAATAGCAGAGGCAAATTTACAATTCAAGCTTTAGGGTCAAGACTAGAATTCATGCTGACAGAGCATGGTGGCAAGAGAACAGAGGGAGGCACAGCTTGATGGTGACTGGCAAGGCACTGGGCCATACCCAAAACAGGAGTGGATATCAATTCTTGCCGTATTTGTTAAAAAGATGATCAATACTTATAATATATAACAGCTGTTATATTGTTGCCTGGTTCAAACCATTTGACCTTTTCTCTGCAAATTACAAAGCAACAAATTGGCAAGCCAGCCTAGGAGATTGATCTCGAAAATCGATTCCAGTTCCAGGATTGGCCAGTAAATCAGTTTGAAAAAGGAACCCTTCAGGAGTGTAGAAGACTTATATCAGCTATTAGTAGCTTTGAGTGTGGCCAAGATGGGGTCTCTGCAATGTCTACTGATGGCAGAAAAGCTTTGCTGAGAAGATCTGCACGCTCGATCTGATCATGTGTGATGAGCGAGAAAAAGATGTGCAGAAAGACTCTAGTTTTATTCTGAAGCAGATGGATGAAGAGATGGAATGGAACCAGGTAAAATCCTATGGGAATAGAGGCAAGTTAGAGGTTGTTACTGCCTCGGAGGATTGAGTTGGGGCGGGGTGGAGGGGGGAAAAGATAGAGAGTGAGGGGGGGTGGAGATAGAGAGAGAGAGAGAGAGTGTGAGGCGAGGGGAGAGAGAGAGAGAGAGAGAGAGAGAGAGAGAGAGTGAGGGGGGGGGGGAAGAGAGAGAGAGAGAGAGAGATGGGTGGGGGGAGAGAGAGAGAGAGAGAGAGAGAGATAATGTGCTTGAAGGAGCAGAGTTAATTCCAGCAAAGTTATTAGGCCTTTGACACTATACAAATGTTGTTAAAGGGTTTCGCAAAAACCCTTGGGCCAAAAGGGTTAGGAAAAGGAAAGTCAAAAGCTTACTACAGTGAATTAAAAATTACTGTCTGAGAAAGGGATTTTAGCATTTTTTTATTCTTAAATAAAGGAAGAGGCTGCTCGATTCTGTGAGAGGAAGTTTGCTATCTATATGATCCTAAAGGTAACTGTAATGTTATCAACAGATAACTGGTTTAGCAGAAACTGCTAGTCTTGTTGATCTTGAACTGATTTGGAGTAATTGATTAGTGTTCGATTCAGTTCTGTGCATACCCAATCAATTCAGGTTCTTCATGTTGAATTTCATTTGTATATCACAAAAGGTCCTTTGCATGTCACTGTTTTGAGAAGCAGTATTAATGTCAGTATGTTCAGAAATGGGAATCAAAACCTAACCTGGCATGGGGAAATTATTGAGTGTTTGCATTGCATGGACCAGATAGCCTGAGCCTTCCTTTCAACCCCTCAGTGTCCTGGCCAATATTTATCCTTCAAATCAACAGATCATCTGTTCATAATCACACTGCTGCTGTGTGCAAATTGGCTGCTGTGTTTCCTACATTACAAGAGGGACTGCACTTCCAAAGCACATGATTGGCTTTAAAATGCTTTGAGATAGTGTCTTAAAGTCTCAATTACAGCACAGGAGGTTGTTCAGCCCATCGAGTCAATAACTGCTCTCTGTAGAGCAATCCAATCAGTCCCATTCCTGTGCTCTATTATCCTAGCCCTGCAATTTTATTTCCTTTAAGTGCCCATCCAGTTTCTTTTTGAAATAATCGATTGTCTCCAATTCCACGATCCTTCTAGGTAGAGTGTTGCAGGTCATTACCACTCGCTGCTTAATCACGTTCTTCTTTAGATCCAAAATCCTTAAATCTGTGTCTCCTAGTCCTTGTACCAACAACTAATGGATGCATTTTTTCTTTGTCCATCTTATTGGAACCTGTTATGATCTCATACACTAACAAATCTCCCCTAAATCTCCATTGCTTAGAGGAGCACAAATCCAACTTCTTCAACCTGACCTTGTAGCTGAAATCCCTCATTGCTGGAGCCATTCTGGTAAATCTCCACTGCACCCTCACGCCCATTCTATGATGTGATGAAAATTGGATGCAATGCTCTTGAGGGTTCATGTGTAGCAGTTGTTACAGAAAGACTAAACAACATTTACTTAAAGCTGCAGGAAAATGGATCAGACTCCAAATACCCCACCGCTAAAAAATAAAGCTGTTGAGATGCCAATCCTCTGGCAATCATTCCATCACATTTACAATTAAGATAGGTCAGAGGCACTTTAAGATAGCAGCTTATACACCATTAAGGTTATATCTGATGCTCCATTATGAAAATATTAAGGTATTAAAACAAAATCAGGATTTCATTAAAAATGAAATAACTACAGTAGTCAAGAGCCAACAACCCTGCCTCAAAGGATAAGATGCATAATGTACAAGAACTAATGTTCTGAGATTTATCACTGTTTAAGACCGCAAAGGCATGCAAAGTTCATATACGACATTCAACAGAAATAACCTGAATTGACTGGGTATGCACAGAATTGAATCAAACACTAATCAATTACTCCAAATCAGTTCAAAACTATTGTTTTCTGCTAAACAAGTTATTAAAAACCATTAAATGGCATTAAAAACATTCTTGCACAATAATTTGTTTCTCTACAAAAGAATAAATGGGCAGTTTCCGCGACCCTCACTTCCTTTAGGATCCATTAAAGCATTTCACTGTCGCCCTCAACTCTTGAAGCTCCATGCTTAAAATGATATTACGAATGGAAAGACTAAACATTCAGAATCCCTCTCTGTTAAATTTAATTATCTTAACTTCAAAATTGTGAAGACAGTCCCAAGACATAATGGATGTCATGTGACCAGTTCTGAAGTCTGCCTGATAGTAAGCCTGAGTGATTTGATTAGAGGTAAATGGAAGGTTTGGATCATCTTACTGGGAATAAAGTGCAAGATATTTATTCTTGAAGGAAATGGAAGCAGCCCGTGTGCTAACAATGGAAACCGAGAGTCTACAAGAAAATTGTTGAGAGAATGTCAGGCTGTAAACATTGTGTCTTAAACTGTCCATTTAATTCCAAGAGAAAGTTGGGCTCTCAAGGATAACTAATTAGTATTTCTACTTAGATACAAGGCCATTCATGTTGCCATGAGGAAAGAGGCAGAGGAAGCCATTATAAAGATCAAATTACAAGTTTTTCTAGAATATCGCTGAATATCAGTGTTTGAGACCTGGACCCAGGAGAGAGGGAGCAGTTAGAGGCCAAAAATGTCTTTGCCAAACAGGAGTGCAGATGGAATATTGTGCTTAGATTGAAAAGACCAAATTCATGGGGAGTTAAAATGAGGCTGGAAGCATTGCCCAGCTTGGGCTAGATAGTGTCTCTGGGAAAAGATGATGTTGCTGTGAAAGACGGTTCTAAGAGTGCAAATTACCAGGCTGAGAAAGGAAAATAGGAATAAAAATTCAGGAGCTAAGAATCATTTTGGATTGATTCTGGGGAAATTGAATGGCTATATAAAAGCATAAGAATAAGAAATAGGATCAGGAATAGGCCATTTAGCCCTCTGAGCTCACTCCCCCAGTCAATTAGATCATGGCGGATCTTCTACTTCAGCACCATTTTCCTGCACTATTCCTGTATCCCAAATGTTTTTAAATATGTATAAATCTATTAATCTCAGTCTTGAACATACTCAACAACAGCCTCCACAGCCCTGTGGGGCACAGAATTCCAAAGATTCATCACCCTCTGCATGAAGAAATTCCTTCTCATCTCAGTCTTAAATGACCCACCCTTTGCTTTGAGATGGTCTCCACTGGTTTCAGATACCCCCCCAGCCAAGGGAAACATCCTTCCTGCATCGACTGTGAGGAGCCCTGTAAGAATTTTGTACGTTTGAGTGATATCACCTCTCATTCTTCTAACCTCCAGAGAATAAATGCTCAGTTTAATTTTTCCTCATAGGACAATCCCTCCATCCCTGGAATTAGTTTGGTGAACCTTTGTTTCCTCCATGGCAAGTATATCTTTCCTTAGGTAAGGAGACCAAAATGGCACAATACTCCAGGTGTGGTCTCACCAAGGCTCTATATATTTAGAGTAAGACACCTTTACTCCTATGCTCAAATCTTCTTGTGATAAAGACAAACATACAATTTGCCTTACCTGCTTGCTGTACCTAGATGTTAGCTTTCAGTGACTCAGGAACAATGACACCCTAGTCCCTTTGATGTTCCTAGCCTCTCACCATTTAAGAAACGCTATTTCTGTTGATCCTACCAAAGTGGATAACCTTACATTTCTTCACATTTGTATTCAATTCACCAATTTTTTTCTTACTTAGCTTCTCCAAATCCTCTTGAAGTGTCTTTGCATCCTTGTCACAACTCACACTTACACCTAGTTTTGTGTCATCTGCAAACTTGAAAATATTAGGTTTAATTCCACAACCAAATCATTGATATAAGTTGTAAATAGCTGAGGCCCAACTGATCCTTGCAGCAAAGGACTAGTCACAGCCTAGCATTCTGAAAATGATCCATTTATTCCCTTGTTTTCTGTCCATTAACCAGTTCTCAAAAACAAAAACAGAATTACCTGGACAAACTCAGCAGGTCTGGCAGCATCGGCGGAGAAGAAAAGAGTTGACGTTTCGAGTCCTCATGACCCTTCGACAGAACTAAGTAGAAATAGTTCTCAATCCATGCCAGTATATCCCTCCCTCCCACCAATCCTATGCGCTCGAATTTTGTTTACCAACATCATGTGGAACCTTATCAAAAAAACTCAAATTCAATGTACCACATCAATCGTTTTCCCCCTTATTTATTCTGCGAGTTACATCCTCAAAAAACTCAATGGGTTTGTTGAACATTATTTCCCTTTCATAAATCCATGTTGACTCTGCCCAATCCTACCTTTAATTTCCAATTGTCCTGTTATCACATCCGTTATTATAGACTCTAACATTTCCCTTTTGACTGATGTTAGGTTAACAGGCCAGTCATTTCCCGTTTTCTCTCTCGCTCCTTTTTGACATTTGCCACCAGAGTGTATAGAATTTTGAAAGATGAACACCATTGCATCCATGAGTAAATGTCCACAGCCACCTTTTTCAACACTCTGGGATGTAGATAATCAGGTCCAAGGGATTTATAGTCCACTCATTTTTCCCAGCACTTTAAAAAAAGCAATATCCTGCAGTTCCTCATTTACCAAGTCCCTTGATTCTCCATTATTTCTGGGAGATTTTTAGTATTTTTCTTTCCTTATTCGCCATGATAAATCCTCCTGACTCCACTTGTAATGAACCCACATTTGTTTTAGCTAATCTGTTCCTTTTTACTTACCCATAAAAACTTTTACAGCCCGTTCTGATGTTTCTTGCTAGTTTACTCTCATTTGGTTTTCCCTTCTTAATCTTTCTCTTGATCCTCCTTTTCAGAATTCTAAAAACGTTCCCAATCCTTAGGCTTTTTTTTGTCAAAGGACAATGTAAAGTATATCTGCGAAATGTGTTTTTTTGGAGGTTTGGGCTAAGAATAAGATCTGTGGTTTAAGGTAGAATGTACTTACAAAGTTAGTTAGTATTTAGTGCTTTTCATTAATTGCGTTTGAGTCATTTATGATAAATGTCTTAAAAATGTGAAATCTTGACTAGTCATTCTTCCAGATATTAGCACTTAAAGAAATTTGAACTTCCAGTCATCGGTCTCTACAGGGATTGTAGCACACTGCTACAAAAAGAGACTCAATAAAGTAATTCAAATCAAAATCAAATCCTTACATCAAAAAATCCAAAGAGATTGCCTGATCAAGCACGGGTCCAAACTTTGGGGCTACCCAAGCACAGAATAAACACCCTACCAACCACCAACAATCACCACCTAGGACTACAACCCACGTTACACCTAGTACAAACACATTGGTGTAGTTCCCCTGCAAAACATTGTTTGTAATTATATCATAAACATGTGCTTGCCTGGTTAACCCTGCACATTCTATTGTAGAGGTACATTGTGCAATAACAACCTTACAGTTTAAATTGTGAGAAACCCAAACAGAATACTAAACATACTTGGATGAGGGAATGATCAGTTCATTCTGTGATTGGTTCTCCACAATGGAGGGACTTCACAACGTCCTCACTTATCACCCCACCAGCCTCCGCATTCAAAGGATCATCCTCCGCCATTTCCGCCAACTCTAACATGATGCCACCACCAAACACATCTTACCTTCACACCCCCTTGCTGCATTCTGCAGGGATCGTTCCCCCCAGGACATCCTGGTCCACTCCTCCATCACCCCCTACACCTCAAATCCCTCCCACGGCACCTTCCCATGCAACCGCAGAAGGTGCAACACCTGTCCCTTTATTTCCCCTCTCCTCACCGTCCAAGGGCCCAAACACTCCCTTCAAGTGAAGCAGCATTTCACTTGCACTTCCCTCAATTTAGTCCACTGTATTCGCTGCTCCCAATGCGGTTTCCTCTACATTGGAGAGACCAAACGCAGACTGGGTGACTGCTTTGCGGAACACCTTTGGTCTGTCCGCAAGCGTGACCCAGACATCCCTGTCACTTGCCATTTCATCACTCCACCCTGCTCTCATGCCCGCATGTCTGTCCTTTGCCTGCTGCAATGTTCCAGTGAAGCTCAACGCAAACTGGAGGAACAACACCTCATCTTCCGACTCGGCACTTTACAGCCTTCCGGACTGAATATTGAGTTCAACAATTTTAGAACATGAGGTCTCTCCTCCATCTCCACCCCCTTTCTTCCAATAATTTATATAGATTTTTCTTTTCCCACCTATTTCCATTATTTTTAAATGTATTTCCATCCATTGTTTAACTCTACATTTCAGCCTATTTCAATCCCTTCCCCCCCCCCCAACCCCACTAGGGCTATCTGTACCTTGCTCGTCCTGCTTTCTACCCTTAATGTCACCTATTAGCACATTCCTTAAATAATATCACCACCTTCAACACCTCTTTGTCCTTTTGTCTATGACATCTTTTGACTATTGCCACCTATCACTGGCCTTCTATCCAGCACATTTGCCCCCCAACTTAAACCAGCTTATATTCCACCTCTTTTCTATTTTTCCTTAGTTCTGTTGAAGAGTCATACGGGCTTGAAACGTTTACTGTATTCTTCTCCGCAGATGCTGTCAGACCTGCTGAGTTTTTCCAGGTATTTTTATTTTTGTTTTTGATATAAGTAGCTGGTGTGCCACCTAGTGTCCTGCTATTCACATTACAGCCATTTACTGCAGAATTTCCTCCAAAATCATCAGCATTCCCGGTTTTACAGCATCTGAACAGGCTAATTCTTCAAAACCAAACAAACTGTCAAGATGCTGTTCACAATTCAATAAAGCATTTTATCTATTCAGCTCCCCTTTTCCTCTGTCACAGCAGATACAATTTATATCGTAGGCATTCTAACCTATTCGGAACCAAATAAATTATAGGCAAAACTTGCATGTCCTGAAATGAAATACCTTTGGAGGATTAGCAAGCTAAAAACTGAATATTTATTGCAGCAAGCTACATTATTAAATCCTAACTGTTGGTATATTTAAAGAAGATCATTGCCATGAGCCCAGCAGCACAAAGAATAATTATATTAAAAATAATAAAATTTGGTAATTTATACATATACTCTTGAAATTGTCAAACCCGTTCTTATTCATGTAATTCACCAGAACAAGTTGTGGTGCATTCATAGTCACCAACACCTCATCCTCAGATCCTCCTTATGGGGTTTGAAGATCCTTCATTCATAACTTAGCCTTTTCAAAAATACTAGCCCTATAATTGCGATGAATATAAAACGTTTTCCATACAGGCAAATACTTCTACAGCAGCTCTCAAAGTCATTTATTTTAGGCCAAAAACACCTTGCTCTTCTAAAAGGCATTCTTCATTACATTGTAGATGCCAAGAGATCAATGGCACAGCAATTAGACCTGCTCATAAATCAACCTTTCCCAATATTGTGCTGCACAAAGTCTCTACTCTAAAACTTAGCAAGAATACAAAGAAAGGGGTCCAGATACATAGTTACATACGAATGAAGTTATATGTTAGGAATTAGAAGTATGGCAACTTTAAAAAAAAATGCACAGGAAAATACATGGAATTAAAATTAATTCTACACGGTATAATGTGGGCAAAACAAAAAACAGCAACATTTTGGCAGATTGTACCAAGGCAGAATTGACATCAAAAAGTTCAATGTCCTAAAATTTAAAATTTTCAGAAGAACAGGTATTGATCTGAATTACACAAATTCAATGGACAGAAGATCTGCTGCGTTGAGCACATATGCTGCATTATTGACCTGTTTATCCACTAGATAAAGAATAACACCTGTGCCACGGCCAAATCTTCAGAAAGAGAGAGAGACAGACACACACACACAGACAAACTGCGCAAAAAACTGCCTCCTTCAATCCTCTAATTTGCCCCCTATATCCTAAACTGTATCCCATCATCAGTAAAATGGAGGCTCTTTGACCACTCTCCTCCTTGCACCCATCCTTCACTCCCCTGTAGGTTTGGTTGCATCTCCACAAGAGCTGCACTAATTCCCATTTCCTTTCTAAACACAGGTTGACTACTCAACATCTAATAATGCTAGAAATTGTTCCTTGTCTGCAAGCACTGTCCCCCTCCCAGCCTCTCTAAAAGGTTCACCCTCAACTTCACTTGTCCAAGGTCAGATCAGTTTGCCAATAAGCCAAAATGTTCAATCATATCATTGGAAAGAACAAATTTATCCTACATGGTTCTGTCAGAAACTCTGCATCCATGGACAACTTCATCGCCTGAGCCAATCAATCATTCAGGCTGAACATATGAGCCTTCAAATCCACATCCTACCCATTACTTATCCTCACCTTATAACATCAACTAAAGCTCCTTGAGCCCTCACCTTGAATCTCAGCTACACTATTCCTCCAATGTAAACATCTCCATTGTTTAACTATGTATGTCCCAAGCTCCACTGTATATAAGCTGACTCATCTGAAAAATCACACCCCAATACCTGCCTCATATTAACCCTGTCCTCACCCACTTCAGTCACTCAACACTCAAAGTATTGTTTGATATCAATCTTTAGAGAGTTAATAACATAGCTCCGTCAATAGAATTTAGAGCATAGAAGGCCATTCAGCCAACTCTGCTTGTATAAATTTTTCCTTTTCTGCACGTGTATCCACAAGGTTATTACTGTATTGAATTGGCTTCCACTACCCTTTCAGGTCTGTAATCTCACTCAGCCCCATGTCTTAGGGCACCTTTCCCGATTGGCTCGACTATCAGTGGAAGAGCCTTCAATCACCAAACCTAATAAACTCCATTACTTTGCTTCCTATCTTGGCGAGTGCCAAAAAAAAAAAAATCACTTCAACTTTGTTCCCCCAATTTCTGCTTCTCCTCTCTCCCACAAATCACACTATATTAAAAATGTACAACTTCTAAATGTTGAGCTCATGAAATTACTTTCTTTGTACCTGAAGCACAAGAAAACGTATTCATACTGGCGAATCAGCTCAGCATTTCGCTACAAACATATCTAATACACCATACACACAAATCAAGATGCTTCATCCATTTCTTAAAAGAGTTGGCTTTATGCACATTGCATCAAAACTAACTGTACATAATAAAAGCAGGCACGTATGCATTCCAAAAATTGACTCACTGGATAATTTAATCCATAATTTGAGTAGCCATACCAAAATGTTACTGGCCTGAGGAGCTACTTAATAGTCAAGTACTTTTGCTGCTAATTAGAAGTTTTTATTCAAAAGTTTCCCCTTCATCCCACAGCTTCAAATGGCAGTCAACATGGGTAGAAAGAAAGAGATTGCATCAAACAGCTGTTTCATAGGTTGAATCCTGGAGTTAGTAGATCATTTCAGGCAGTCAGGAAGAAAAAATTTAACAGCTATATCTTGAATTTGTTTCATCACCCCATTTAAAGAAAATCCACAACTGTGTAACTTGTAAGTGATGTATTGCAATAGTAAGGCTCACACTGTAAAATACCCATTCATTCACCTTTTGCTGTTATGGTAGGTAGATTCAGCATGAGTGGTCAAGATCAGTATTCACCCCACTTGCCTCCAGCCCTAAAACTCTAAATAACACTGAAAATTTAGGATTCGTGAAATTAGATTTGTCAATAGCTATGGAAGTACTTCAACTAGTCTCACCTGGAACTTATTTAATGGAGCACCAGTACAATTAAAGAAAACACACACATTCACACCCCTGGCTAAAAGGAGCAGCCTTTGAAATACCAACACAAGCAGAAAGGAAAGGGTTACTTTAATGATGTGTAGAATCTGTATCTGTGGTCACAATTTTGATAGAAGTATATTTTTCATTTAAACATTATTTTTATAATGTGCTACAGCAAATTATCTTACGCAAGAAACCCAATGAAACCAATGGCCCATCTGACAAACTAGACATAACATGAACTGCAATCAGCTCTTAACAACATTTAATCCTGCTTCAGAACATTGCTTAACTTGATCACAACTCTCAGCTTTCTTAAACAGGCATTTAGGATTTGATAATGCCATGAACACTAAAACTAAACTTATCAGTTAAAAGCAAATGTACAATTGAAAATATTCTCACCTGTGCATATTATCCATCACACATTTACTCAATATGAATGAACTATCAACTAAATATAATTTAAGTATCTTTTTCCATTAAAGAGAATCATTCTGGAATAATATAACCTATTGAGCAATGAAGCTCCACTGGAGTGAGCCTACAAGGAGGAACAACTGAGATGAGGTTTGTTCAAGTAGAATCTTTGGCAAAGGCGGGGCTATGTTGAGTGAAACTATTAAGAGGAGGGGCTGTAGTGGAATGAGGCTGCTAGAAGAGTTATGATGGAGAAACAGCCTTAGATAAAAGACCTTTAAAAGTGATTCTGCTTGTAACAGAGTGTTGTAAGTGGACATTAAACTATCATGAGCTTACCTTGCAACAAACATATGTTAATCTCCAGTTTCTTATGATTCTATAGCTGCAACATGTTTCAATCTTTAATCTGAAGCTTTAAAATATGTAATCTTATCAGTGATTGTTGTCTTGGAGACAACAGTAATTCTTTCAATAGTATTGGTTTTGCCATTACATCTACACCATCACAATTTACTTTTAATCAATAGATCTGTCAAGCCATTTTCATTTTAGCTTGATCCAAGAAAATCTAATTTTGTCCATATTGATTCCTGATGAATAATCTCCAGTTTGTGAATAAAATCGATCCAATTCACAAAACGTACAAAAAGTGTGTTTGATATTAAGTAACTACACATTCTATTTATTCAATTGAAACCCTTTCCATATCAGTCCAGATTTTACTATTCTAATCCGTAAGCCCACGTCCACCTCAAGACACCTAAGAGCTCATTAGGGCAGCAATACACACAACTGTCAAAAAGACAGATGATTTTCTGTCAATTTTAGTAAAAACAACTGGTAAAGTTTGCAGTGAATTTGAAAAACCCAGACAATGGATTGAAAATGTGAACTCATGAGCTGAAGATAATACTCCACCTAGTTTCTGTATAACAGGTGTCAGTTATAACATAACCACACAGTTCAGATGAAAACCATCAACTGGAAGGAAAAAGAAAAAATAGTTTCTAAATGCCATCTGAACCCACAAACGAAATTCTATCCACCGAGTCACTCTTTCCCACCTGCTATTAACATACACTTTTCTTTATTGCTATAGGATTTATCATTTGAACTGAAACAGAATGTGCAGTTCATTATAAGTTTTATGAGCATTGCTCACACTGTAAATTCAGCCGCAGGAAATGTTCTAATGAGGCCAGCATGTGCCTGAAGCATGGTTCCTAATGTAATTCTTATGAAATTGTCTTGACCAGAAGGATTTGGGCACTTGATGGCCAAGGTCACTACCTCAGCTCGATGCTGTTGTCACCCAACATCCAAAGATGCACAGATTTCAACAGGGTTCACTGGATAGTGATCAGTCATGGGAGCTCTGACTGAGTCCATTTGCAGTCCATCTGCTGAGCTTGATTGGGAATGGCTATCTCAATACAGACCAAACAAGAATGAAACACTAATTCTGGATGGCTGAATAAGGTACAGGATGATACATTTATCAGTGAGTAACTGAGGCGCATCAGATTTTAACTTGTTTTTGTAAGACCAGGATCACGTTCCTAATTGTTTTTATATATTAGCAACTGACTACTATATTTTACGCACATGAAAAAGAAATTATTTCTGCTAGGCCACCCATACCACCATTTTGAATAAGAGTAAGCTGAGTAACTCACAAGCGGGCATTTCTCTATCATCATTTAGGTGTTAGGCAATACAATAATATCTTTATCCATGCATTTGCAGCTTTAAGATTTGATTCACAACATCATCTGTTATAATTACTCCCGTTCACCTATCTCTCGTATTTCCTCCTCAAGTGCTTTCTTTGATGAGCAGCAGTGATCTGCTCTCAGGGGCTCTGCCAACAATCTTGGAATCAGATGTCCAGAGGCTAGGGACCTCAATCACTCAGCGTTTTCTCTTAGATATTATTTTTCTTCCTTGGCTTCCTGGGGGAAAGCATCTTTCTTCAATGGCTTGTCCAAGATCCAAAATCCAGTGTGAGAAGGATTACAGCGATAAGCAAGCCTTCTATCTCTTTGTTGCATAGAACAACAGTGCACTATTTTTAATGGGAGTGGGTGTGGTGGTGCTGCATTTGCTTGGAAACAGAAATGCAATTCAATGTGAGGCAACCAAATATATAAGGCTAGGGAAGACACTGAGTATTACATTACTTTTCCTCTAGGTGATGCTGTAACATTGTTTTTGCAAGGGATTGCAATGTTCTTAATATTATCACGACAAGTGTTCAATGTAAATTAAAATATCCAAGCATATAAGAGATATTCAAAGCAGTGGGTGTATGAGAGTTTCATGGCATATTTACAATCGGGAATTGCTATCTTTCATTCTCTTTTTCTGCAGGAGAAAATGATGCACAGGACAAAGCAGGATTATGACCAGGGAGGAACACCCAGTAAGTTGATCCTCCCTGAGCAGGAACAGTGAGCTATTGAGATTCATAAATCCTCAAGAGCTGACCGAGTTGGATATTGCGATTCTGGGGGCTTATGTGACCAAAGTTTGTGGCTATTATTTGCAACCCTTTGTTTACCTCAGAAAAACAAGTTTACTCAAAGTGAAACTTTGATGTCTGCCATCTGTTAATGTCCAATCAGTCAGTCATAACTCACTTTACCCACTTTTATTTTTCCTCTATGACCTTCTCAGCAGCAGGTCTTGAAGAATAAGCCTTGTTCCTCCTTGTGAAGAGTCCCATCAAGGGAGAGTCCCAATTACATGCACTATTACATGCTCCATCCCTCCCAAGCACCAGCATAGAGATTGGCACTCTGGACATGTTACACAGTGAATTTCAGTGGTCTCTACACATGCTGATCAACCAGTACCGGTGAGCAGGAGCAGATAGTGAAGACAGGGACACATTAGGAGATGGATCTCCAGAATATGAGTCCCTCTCCTAGCTCTGGAGGACTTCAGCGGCCCAGCTATGAAGAAAAAACTGCTTGACTCACACAACGTACTGGAAGGCCTGCCATTGGCACCATAGCTGAAAGTATGGAAGAGCCTCCTTCTATCTTGTGTGGTGTCATTATATAAAGCACCACCAATCTATAGTGTAACTTGCAGGATGTGGCCAATGACAGTGCTGCTTTGCCCTCAACGGAGGAGTTAATGCTACCAGCCTTTGTAGCTTTCATAGAAGCTCAAATAGCTGCCATCATTCCAGACTTCCAGACTCCCTTCAAACTCACACAAGATTCAGATTTGCACATATATCGCCGTTCCTTCAGGATCACTGGGTCAAAATCCTTGAATTCCCTACCCAACAACAACTTCGCCACATGGGTTGCAGGGGCTCAGAATGAAGGCTCACCGCCACCTTCTCAAGAGTGACTAGGAATGGGCAATAAATGCTGGGTTTGCCAACAATGACCACATCCCACCAATGAATGAAAGAAAGCTCTTTGCTCTTCCTTGGAGAAAGACAGGTGGAGTGAATGGAGAGGGGTTCCACCTTCTGCAGTTTTCCTGCCCACTGATCGGTGGGGCCTTTGAGCCTTTGGGCTTCAGTTCAACCTCTCATCTGAAATATAGCAGCACCCCATTGGTGAAGTGTGGCTCCAACATTCAAGGTGCAACTGTAACTCAGAGAGAAACCCAACAGATCTACAGCTTGGGGAGCAGAAAATGGGACATAACAAACCTCTGCCAAGATTGTACTCATTTCTTATGTCCTGCCGTTTTCTTTTAGGAGGGACATGAGTGGAGCTCCATCCCATAAAAGTACTCCAATAAATTTCTAAATGACCTTTAAATAATAGTGTTGAACAAGAGACCACAAACGGAAGTTTTGGAGTAGGAGACAGTTATGAGGAGGTGTCTCGACACATAATGTTGGGAACTCAGCTGTTTCTAATTTACATCAGTGATTCGGATTTCTTTTCTTTCTTTTTGTTTGTGGGGTCTGGGCATCATTGGCTAAACCAGAATTTATTGCTCATCCCTAATTGCTCTTGAGGAGGCTGTGGTGAGCTACTAGCTTGAACCGCTGCAGTCCACCTGGTATGGGTACATCCACAGTGCTGTTAGGAACAGAGTTCCAGGTTTTGACCCAACGATGGTGAAGGAACAGCGATGAAGTTCCAAGTCAGGATGGTGTGTGACTCGGATGGGAACTTGCAGGTTGTGGTGTTCCCACGTCCTTCTAGATGGTAGAGGTTGCTGGTTTGGAAGGTACGGTTGAAGGAGGCTTGCTGAGTTGCTGCAGCTTTGCCCTGGATGATGTTAAGCTTCTTGAGTGTTTTGGAGCCACACTCATTCAGGAAAATGGAGAATATTCCATTAGAAGGCAACACACATTAGATAGAACGATGATAAGATAGCTGTGGAAAACATTGCAATTAGACTCAACATAACATGTCCTACTAATGCAAAGGACCAAACAGTGGCACCAAATGAATGTTAAACTGCACAGCAAAAACGGGATAAAATAAGTCAAAGAATGTCATCATCAACTTGTACAGTGCTTTATTCAGACGACACTTTAAGTACTGTGTCCAGGTCCGATCACCAAGGAACAAAGCACTGAAAGTAGCACATAGCAGGTTCATGAAGCTGATCCCGAGTGTCAAATATCTGAGATAAGAAGGTTTGGAGAAACTTGAACTTTAGAGTCTAGAAATTTGATCTTAAAATTTTCATAAGACAGTAAATGCCATGGAAAAGTTAAATGTGAGTATATGAAAACAAAGAGCAGAAGGAAAAACTGTTGCCCCATCGAGGCTATCAAGACTTCTGCACATTGTGAACTCCAAGTCCCCCATCCCATGTACCAGCCATGTAACAGGCAAAAACACCAGAGAAAACCCTCAGAAATTCCTTTCCGAGTCCCAAAGGTAATCAAACAAGTCTCAAGAGACTATGTTAACTGGGAAACACAAGCCCCAGCACCCATCTACCTTTATCTAGTTATGTTAGCCACACTCAGGCACTCGTTAAGCTCCCTTTGAATGTTTGCTGTCAATCGGCACTCACTCCATATGCCAACGCCTTGTTCCATAGATCCATGGCTCTCTGTGAAAGACCTCAGTCAAATCTTCTTAAAGCCTATAGGGTAAAAAGCCCCAATGTTATAAACTTATTGTGGTATTTAAAGGCCTTTAAACTAAATAAATATTTGTTGGTTTTCCTCTGAAACTTTTCCAATGGCTTCACTTTACTCACCATGTGAGGGCACCAAATCTGCACACACAATTCTAAATGAGACCTAACTCAGGCCAGCTACACATGTAATCATCCTGGCAACATATCCTGGCGATCTATTTGTTTTTGTCTCAGCATTATGATACGGTTGGGGACCTTCAGAAATTCATGTCCTTAGGTCTTTCTCTTGCTCAGTAGCTTTGAACGTGCAACTCTGCTTGGTATACACACACTTTGGGATGCCACCTTTCAGAAGCTTGCAAATGTTCCTGTGTTATCTAGATGTCTGTAATCTATTTTTCTTATCTAAGGTCCTAACATGCACACCTGTCTTTTTATCACCTGCAAAGTTGCAGATGGTTTCCTTGATGTCTTCATCCAGACTATTGATAAGGACAATGAAGAGCAATTGCTTTAATGCTGATCCCTGAAGGACTCCACTAGCAACTGGTTGCCATGCAGAACCATTATCATTCATAGTTACCTTTTGACTATAAAAATGAAACCAATTCCTATTAAACCTGAAAATCTGCCCACTAATCTCACAGGGCTCAGTCTTGTTGTGTGGCATCTTGTCAAAGGTTTTTGTAAAGTGAAGCCACACAAACAAGATTTTAATCCAGCCCACCAGGGACAAACAGTGCTTGCGGCTGATAAATATGCTGGTCAGGTAATTTGTGCTATGTTCACAATGCGGTCATGACTGCTGCTATTTTCACAACAATGTTTTCAGGCAGGAGAGAGGCAGCCAGGGAACTGTGCACATTGGTAACCCCACCATTAAAGCTGAGCATGATTGGATTCTGAGAGAGGCACTGAGCAGGAAGTAAATGGTCCATGAGATGCATTTGTAATTTTATCTTATGGGTTGCCAAGAAAGTTTCCTTATCAAGCTCAGAACCTTGCATTTAGAGCTGTAAAGACAGCTACAAATGTTATCTTCTTACTAGGGAGATGAGGAAGCTATAGATTGAGTTGGGCCACATCAAGGCCCTGCAGCCTGCTGCATCTTGGCTGCTGCCAGGGTAATTTAGCCCAGCTGACCTGCTGGCACCGTGGCAGGTATTGGTTGAGGGCATGGCAAATGAGCAGACATGCTAACATCCCTAGAGAGGATAAAATACCCAGATCCCATACAGTAGGTATCTAGCTAAGGGCAGGCCCTTGGCTCATTTCTCCATGGCTAGCAATCCTGTGCTTTCTTCTTCAATTGCTCTTAAGAGGCTGCCATTTTCAACTTCAGTAAGCAAGGAACAATATGACTAGAGAAAAGAACATATGAGCTGGTTTCCTGTTGCCCTCCTCGTGTGCTCAAAGGAAATACAAGTCCTCTCCCTGAAGGGTCCTCCACCTGCAGGCAGCCATTGTCCCTCAGGATTCTAGCTTTCTACTTATCACCAATGAAAATTTGCTGGTTTCCCCCATTGGCCAAGGCTTGCAACCCTGAGCATGGGACTCTTACCTTGCCCCGAGGCAACTCACAAAAGGCAATGGGAACCACCCCCTAAGATCTCAAATGCCCCTGCTATCTGTGTTCCCATAGGACCACTGTCAATTCCTTCAAAGTCCCAATCCATTTGATCTGTCAATCTATCAACTGAAGGCGAAGCCAAAGCTTGCATGGCAGCCATTTGAGCTTCCATCAAAGCTCCCACATGTGCAAAGATAGACCTTTGCTGTGAGGGTCTGGCTAGAGTGGACCTCAAGCTGACCACACTGTAGAATGCAGAATGCTGACACCATGCAAAATGACACCATGCAGGCTGGAAATGAACTATTTCATACTTCCAGCCCTTGAGTTGCTATATTTTTCTGTGCCAATTTTGATTGCTGAGCCTTTTGCTCTTCCAGCCACATGAAACTCCATGATTTCCAGTAGTTTTTTTTTCATGGTTGGATCACTATACCACATCTGTATCCTCAGTAAAGCTAGGAGGAAGTCTTTGCTTCTGGTGAACTCTTTCCTGGCCTATTTCTTTCACTAGTCCCTGCTGTTGATTATTCATGCTAGACATCTTCACACATGCAGATTGTAATTTGCGAATTCCTCCCATCCTGAATGTCAGCCATGCTATTTACTCACCCAACTCTGGTGTCCTTCGTATTGATGGTATCTTCCATTTTAGTTTTTGTCACTAAGCCTTTTGCTGCACCAATCGCACATTCTTGACCTCTATCCTTAAATCCCATTGATTTACTACCTCTCCTCCCTTCTTATTTATGTTATACTTCGACATTTAATTATTTGTCAACGTCACATAGATACCATCCTAACATTTTTAGCATTGTTTAGAATATGTTTATGCATCGAAAAGTGGCTTGGGACATTTTGTGTATAAATATAAATTGCTGTATCTATGTATGTACAATGAAAATGCTAAACTTTTATGCAAATGAAAGGCTGTCTAGTGGGTGAGATAATCAAGCAAACTTCCACTACTGTTTCGAAGGGAAGTTAATGATTTTGAGGGTGGTTAGAGCCTGGAACAAACTTCCTAAAGGGTGGTAGAGGCAGGTTCGATCGAAATATTCAAAAAGCAATTAGATAGCTACCTGAAAAGAGAGAATGTGCAAGGTCAAGAGGATAAGGTAGGGGAGAGGAACTAGGTGGAAAGCTCTTTAGAGAGTCAGCGCAGACTTGATGGGCTGAATGGCCTCATTCTGCACTGTAATGCTACTCTGATACTGTGAGTTATGGAATAATTCCATTTCAGTGGTAGTTATAATGGGCATTGGAATAGTAACAGAGAAATAACATGAAGAAACTTGACTGTAATAACCCTGTGATGTGCATTGAAGCCAATGAAAGTCAAGGTGCACACAATGAAACAGTTTCAGTCTTTCCCAATTTTTCCCACTCTGGATCTTCAGGGAAAAATTGAAAGCAGGTACAGGGATCACGATGTTCAATTCACCCATGCAACATTTGTTGCGATGCAGGGAATATGCAAACTTGGTGTCACCTGCTCATTGTAATGATAGCAAAGCACAAGCGGCACAAAACATGTTGCTGAGGAGAATTTACAACGGAGAATAGGGAAATGGTGGAGAAATGAAGCAATTACTTTGTGTCAGTCTTCACGGAGGAAGATACAGAAAATCTCCCAGAAATACAAGAGAACCAAGGGGTTTGTGAAACTGAGGAATGGAAAGAAATTAGTATTAATAAAGATGTAGTACTTGAGAAATTAGTTTGATTGAAGGTTGATAAATCTCCTGGGCCAGAGTATTCAAGGAGGTGGCTAGAGAGATAGTAGATGCATTGGTGGGTATCTTTCCAAATTCAATAGATTCTGGAAAGGTTCCTGTAGACTGGAAGTAGCAAATGTAACTCACTATTTAAGAAGGGAAGAAGAGAGAAAAAGGAGAAGTGCAGACCTGTTAGTTTGTTGTCTGTAGTAGGGAAAATATTAGAATCTATTATAAATGATGTGATAACCCCACACTTGGACAATAATGTTATGATTGGGTAGAGTCAACATGGATATTTTTTTCATTACTTTTCCATGGGATATCATTGGCTAGGCCAGCATTTTCTCTTGAGAAACTGGTGGTGATCCACTTTCTTGAACAGTAACAGTCCATGAGGAGTAGGTACACTCACAGTGCTGTTAGGGAGGGAGTTCCGGGATTTTGACCCAGAGACAGTGAAAGAGTGGCAATATAGTTCCAAGTCAGGAGGGTGTGTGGCTTGGAGGGGAACTTGCAGGTGGTGGTGCTCCCATGCATCTGCTGCCCTTGTCCTTCAAGGTGGTAGAGGTCACGGGTTTGCAAGTACTGTCGAAGGAGCCTTGGTGAATTCCTGCAGTGCATCTCGTAGTTGGTACACACTGCTGTTACTGTGTGTCGGTGGTGGAGGGAGTGAATGTTTGTGGATGGGGTGCCAATCAATTGTCCCGGAGGATGTTGAACTTCTTGAATGTTGTGGGAGCTACACTCATCCAGGCAGGTGGGGACTATTCCATCACACTCTTGACTTGTGCCTTGCAGATGGTGGACAGACTTTGGGGAGTCAGGGGCTGAATTACTCTTTGCAGAATTCTCACATCTGACCTGCTCTTGTAGCCATAGTATTTAAATGGCTGGTCTAGTTCAATTTCCGGTCAATGGTAATCCCCAGGATGTTGATAGTTGATAGTTACCAGTGATGGTAATGCCATTGAATGTCAAGGGCAGATGGTTGGATTCTCTCTTGTTGGAAATGGTCATTGCCTGGCACTTGCATGGCACAAATGTTACTTGCCACTTATCAGACCAATCCTGGATATTGTCCAGGTCCTGCTGAATTTGGACATGGACTGCTTCAGTATCTGAGGAGTTGTGAATGGTGCTGAACATTGTGCAATCATCAGCAAACATCCCCACTTCTGACCTTATGATGGAAGGAAGGTCATTGATGAAGCAGCTGAAGATGGTTGGGCCAAGGACACTACCCTGAGGAACTCCTGCAGTGATGTCCTGGAGCTGAGATGATTGACCTCCAACAACCACAACCATCTTCCGTTGTGCTAGGTACAACTCCAACCAGCGAGATTTTTCCCCCTGATTCCCATTGACTCCAGTTTTGCTAGGGCTCCTTGATGCTCCAACCTCACCTTATGAGTTCAGTTATTTTGTCCATGTTTTGTTTAAGGCAGGTGTCAAGTGGCCCTGGCAGAACCCAAACTGAGCGTCAGTGAACAGTGCTGCTTGATAGCACTGTCAACAACTCCTTCCATCATTTTACTCATGATCGAGAGTAGACTGATGGGACAAATTGGATTTGTCCCGCGTTTTGTGGACAGGACATACCTCGGCAATTTTCCACATTGTTGGAAAGATGCCAATGTTGTAGCTCTCCTGGAACAGCTTGGCTAAGGGCACATCCAGTTCTGTTACTGGAATATTGCCAGGGCCTAAAACCTTTGCAGTATCCGGTGCCTTCAGCCGTTTCTTGGTATCACATGGAATGAATTGAATTGGCTGAAGGCTGGCATCTGTGATGCTGGGGACCTTAGGAGCAGGCCGAGTTGGATCATCCACTCGGCACTTCTGGCTGAAGATTGTTGCAAATGCTTCAGCCTTGTCTTTAATGCTGATGTGCTAGGCCCCCCCATCATTGAGGATGGGGATATTTGTGGAGCCTCCTCCTCCAGTGAATTGTTTAATTGCCCACCATCATTCACAGCAAGATGTGGCAGGACTGCAGAGCTTGGATTCGATCCATTGGTTGTGAGATTGCTTAGCTCTGTCTATTGCATGCTGCTTTCACTTTGGCATGCAAGTAGTCCTGTGCTGCAGCTTCACCAGCTTGGCTCCCCAGTTTTGGATATGCATGGTGCTACTCCTGACATCCAATGGTTCTCCATTATCTATGCACTTTTCATGGAACCAAGAATGATCCCCCAGTTTGATGGTAATGGTAGAGCGGAGGATAGTGCAAATACTTGAGAGGTTGGCATGTGTTCATGCTAGTCTGAACCATTTAAAGCCAGCCTATGCTTCTTAAAGAGGAGGTGCATTCTGGCTGAAGCAATGCTGGAATTCATTGAAGAAGGGATTTTGACTCTGGAAAGATGCAGGAAATGGCACAACATGGTAAAGAGTGGGCTCCAAGTATCTCTGAGGCAGAATGGAAGGCCTTGGTGCAAGGGGAAGAGAGGAGGAGAGAGGTCCTTTATCCACAAGGGTGTGGGGGACAGATCTAGGAAGGCAGTAGGAGCAGATATCTGTGGATGTCAATGCCAGGAATTTAGCTCCAAGCATCTGGCTGCAGTACCAAAAGAAGTTCAGTGACCTCATATTAACAGTCAAGGTCAATGAATGTATCTTAAAATGCCACATTCCACTATCTTCACCATTAGACTCACGCTGTTCAATGCATTACATCCCTAGAATTCAACTATCAACAATCTTAATCAATGACATCTCAGACCCCCCATTCATAATTTCACTTCATTCTCGCACACAGCCATCTATTCAACAATGCATCGCACCCTCCGACACAGCTTGATTGATGGTGTATAACTGCAGGTAGTATCCCCGAAGAGGCAGTGGAAAGACATGCCTGCATTTCCTCATCCCGATGGTGGAGATGGTGCCCAATCTCTACCATGTTGTGCCATTTCCTGCATCTTTCTAGAGTCAAAATCCCTTCTTCAATGAATTCCAGCACCTGCTTCAGCCAGAATGCACCTCCTCTTTAAGAAGCATAGGCTGACTTTAAATGGCTCAGGCTAGCATGAACACATGCCAACCTCTCAAGTATTTGCACTATCCCCTGTTCTACCATAACCATCAAACTGGGGGATCATTCTTGGTTCCATACATTTCAGAGGGAAGGTGCGAGCCTGGCACACAGGAATCCTATAATCCCTTGCGGGGCCTGGAGGAGCACTCCTGAACCTGGTCCCATAGTGAAAGTACATTAAATGGCCTCTACCGGTTTCAGATCTTCTTCTCGCTGCCTTCACATGACAGGAAAGACACAACGACCAAAGACGCCATTGGATGCCAACCTGAACATTTAGATAAAGACCCTGCTAGCTTCAGGTGAACTACCTGCTCTGAAGAACAGGATAAGATGAAATGCAATGGGATTCACGCAGGCCATCAGCTGGTCAATTGTAATAGCGGACAGTGTTAAAATCACACATTAGTGTAGATGAAAAACTTTCAGAGCTCAGATTCACAGAATTTCAGAATTGTTACAGTGCAAAAGGAGGTCCTTTGGCCCATCATGTCTGCACTGGCTCTCCGAATGAACAATTCACTTAGCGTCATCCTCCCATAACCCCGCACATTCCTCTTTTCAGAAAACCCTTTTGAATGGTTCGATTGAACGTGCCTTCAACACACTCTCAGGCAGTGCATTCCAGACCTTAACCACTTGCTGTGTGAAAATATTTTTTCTTGTATCACTTTTGCATTTTTGCTCCTTTTGGCAATTATTTTCAATCTGTGTCGTCTTGTTCTTGAACCTTTCACGAGTGGGACTCATGTCCAGGCCCCTCATGATTTTGAATATCTCTATCAAATCTCCTCTCAGCCTTCTCTTCTCCAAGGAAAACAGTCCCAACTTCTCCAATCTATCTTCATAACTGAAGTTCCTCATCCCTGGAATCATTCTTGTGATTTTTTTCTGCACTCTTTCCAATGCCTTCACATCCTTCCCAAAGTGTGGTGTACAGAACTGGCCGAAATACTCCAGCTGAGGCCTGACTAGAGGCGTATACAATTTCAACTTGACCTCCTTGCTTTGGTACTCCCTGAATAAAACCTTGGATACTGTATGCTTTATTAACCATGCTCTCAACCTATCCTGCCACCTTCAATGACTTATGCACATATACACCGAGGTGCCTGTGCTCCTGCATCACCTTTAGAGTTGTACTCTTTAGTTGATATTGTCTCTCCATGATCTTCCTACCACTTTACATTTCTCTGCATTGAATTTCATCTGCCACCTGTCCACCCATTCCACTAACTTGTCTATGCCCTCACAGTCACACTATCCTCACAGTTCACAATTCTTTCAAGTTTTGTATCAGCTGCAAATTTTGAAGTTGTGCCCTGTACACTAAGGCCTAGGTCATTACTGTATATCAGGAAAAGCAAGGGTTCCAACTCTGACCCCTGGCGAATTCCACTACAAACTTTCCTCCAGCCTGAAAAATATCCATTAACCATTACTCTCTGTTTCCTGTCATTCAGCCAATTTCATATTATTGTTGCTATTGTCCCTTTTGTTCCATGAGCTTTAACATTGCTCACAAGTCTGTTGTGCAACATCATATCAAATGCCATTTGGAAGTCCACATACACCACATCAACAGCATTGCCCTTTCTGTTACCTCTTCAAAAAACTCCAGCAAGTTAGTTAAACATGATTTTCCTTTAAGATATCTATGCTGGCTTTCCTTAATGAACATGCATTGTCCCTGTGATTATAAATTTTGTCCCAAATTATTGTTTCCAGAAGTCACCCTCCCATTGAAATTAAACTGATTGACCTGTAGCTACTGGGCTTATCTTTACCTCTTTTTTGAACAAGGCTGTAATGATTGCATTTCTCCAGTACTCTGGCAGCACCCGAGTCTAAAAAAATGGCCAGTGCCTCTACAATATCCACTCTCATTTCTCTCAGTATCCTTCCATACACCTCATCTGGTCCTGGTGCCTTATCAACTTTAAGTACAGACAGGTTTTCCAATATTTCCTCCTTATCAATTTTAAACTCTTCTAGTTCCTGCATTACTTCCTCTTTTGCCATGGGTTGGGTAGCATCCTTCTTGGTAAAGACCAAGGAAGAAGATACTGCTCTACTCAGTACATCTGCCCTGCCTGACCACCTCAGCTGCTTGAGTTCTTCCGAAGATTATTCCAACATATGGTTCATTAGTAGAGGACAAACTCAGTTCAAACAGGAATCAGGTCTGTTCTATTTCTGGTACACTTCACACTGTTTTCCAGACTATAAAATAAGATTAAATATTCAGGAAGCTGGTTGAAATCTCATAAATATGAATTTGTCTCCATCCATGTCATGGACTAATCCTTGATGAACAGAAAGATCAGATTAATTTCTACTATAAGGGCAGTTTGATGCCAGGATCCATTATCTAAAAGCTTCTTAGCTGGATATTCAAAATATGGATTCATATTAGGAAGCAAATAAAAACCATGTTGTTTTGGGGAAATGTCCTGCAATTTACACTTATCAACATGCAAATGTACTGATGTTTGACTGTTGAGGGTAGGTATGTACCTGAATCTCTAACCGGCTCTGTTTAACTATCTCTGAAATGTTGGCTGGAATCCTGTGCTCTCCTTGGTGGTGAGCTTGGGCATGTAATTAGGCAGAATGGTGGCATACAAGCATCCTTCTGCTTTCCCTCCTCCACCAGAATTAAGTTGGGCAGGAAGGCCCTTGGTTGACCTTCCGCCCTGCTGCCAATTGAGGCCCTTAAGTAGCCTCATCCCGCCAATGCTAGTATTAACCCAGCTGCAAGTGGGCCTGTTGCCATGCGGTGTGCATGACAGGTAAAACTCTGCAGCCAGCTTGTTGACTCCAGTTGATTGGGGGTGCTGGGGTGGAGGGGCGGGGGGAGAGGTTGCTCAATCAAGGCACTCAGTATCTGACTGAGGGACTGGACATCGGGAGGGTGGGGGTGTGTGCCTCTGAGAGCCAGCCCCCTGCCCTTGCTGCCATCCCCCCATGCACCCACCTCCCTGCAACCTCCACTGTGCGAACGTGCGAACCTGCCCCACCTCCCGACCCCAACATTACTTACTTGTGGCCTGGGTCACTCTGCAATCCTGGGATTCTGGTACCTGTCCTTCTAGCAGCAGCTGTGGTCTCCCCTGTGGTGATGCTGAGCACAAAAGCTGCTGAACTCTGATTGGGCAGCAGCTCTTGGTAGGCAAGACTTCTGCCCCTGGGGTCTTGTTTCCAGGGAAAGGCCTGCCACTGTCCTTGCCACTGCTTGATTGGCGGGCGATTTGGCATGCCTTCCCAAAAAGAGGCAGCAAATGTTTAAAGTCATAGAGTCATTGAGAACTACAGCACAGAAAAAGGCCCTTTGGCCCATCGAGTCTGCGCCAGTCAAACAAGTACCTAACTATTCTAACCCCGTTTTCCAGCACTAGGCCCTTAGCCTTGTATGCCATGGCTGGCTGGCTTTCCAGCTATCAGCCGATACCCCCGATGCCTCAACAAACCTCCATCTATTAACTCTGTTTCTCTCTCCCTAGATGCTGCCAGGCCTGCTGAATATTTCCAGCATTTTCTGTTTTTGTTTCTGTCAGGAAAGAAATTAGGAAACATTTCTACAAACAAAGGGTGGTAAAAATTTGGAACTCTCTTCTGCAAACAGCAAATGATGCAAGATAAATTGTTAATTTTCAATCAGAGATTGATAGGTTTTTGTTAACCAAAGGTATCAAGGGATTTGGGGCAATCGCAGATTGGCCTTGATCTCATTGAATTGCGGAACAGACTTGAGCGGCTAAGTGGCCAACCCTTGTTGCTATATTCTGAATAAACGTGGCTTTGCCAGGGTTGTCCACATGGTGTGAAGTTTTTGAAAAATTAACATGGGATTTCATGTTAAGCAAGCCATTGCCGATATTCCTTTTTCTAGTCTTATAGAGAAGTGGACATTATTCTTCTAATGTTACCTGTACAACTGACTAATTCAGGAAAATTCCTATCTTACCACCACTAATGTACAATAATAGTGCAAAGATTTTTATAAAATTTTGCATGACTTTATTGCCGCTATAAAACCAATTGATAGAACAATACATTCAATATCGAAATGGACACGTCAAGTTATAGAACTGAATTGAACTACCAGTCTCATGTACTAAATTTTACAACATCATACAAAAAGATGGTTAAAGTACAGTGGAGTGTTCTTTCATATTGACATTGAACTATGTTGTAAGTCATCATTTTTACAATACTATCCTTTGGGCCTGGCACTAAGTAGGAACACTAAAAAGTCCATTCTATATATTTTTTTCAAGTCTTCTTAAACTTGGAGCTTTTATGATGGATCCAAACTTAAATCCAAGACCACATAACATTGATGGCTGTTAGTCAAAAAAGGAGTTAAACATATACTGCGCATCTAAGAGTACACGGTTCATTTGGTTTTTTTTTTGCAGTGACAATAATTTAAACCCAGAATACTTTCTTTTCATTGGAATACACAAAGTGAAATGAAATAGATATACATCATATAAAATCGCTCTTCACAATTCTTGGTCTTCGACTGTCCTTTTAAAAAGAATTATGCCAGAGAATACAGATACTGCATAAAGTTCAAGGTGGTTGATGTCAAAATTTTTCCACAGTAGTATTTAGAACCCAGCTTTGCTACATCAAACAAACAGTAGTCTAGCAGTTGGTGAAAGAGAGTAGTGGACTTCTTAATGGAAAGTTCAAATCCCAATTCAATTTTGTGGGGATTCGGGGGAATGGAAGTTTTTTTTTAGTAGAACCAGTTCTGTCCTACTGAACTGCATCATATTGGAGCTGATCACAAAGCCAAATAGACAGTTCAATCCAAGCCCTTTTATTTTTTAAACTGAAGGAGGGTGTGTGGTAATGAGGAGTTTTAAGGAGGGTGAAAAGATAATTTTGTGGGAGGTGAGGGATAGTGGGAGGAACATTGATGAAAATTGAGGTATGACAACTCTTGAATACGGCTGAAAAGAGAGACAAGTTTCCCAGAATTTTTGTCTTGCACCCATCAGGACAAATGCAAGAATTCCCAATTTCAAATGATCACAACAATTTAGGCAGCACTTGCTGAACAATCCTGAGTTCACTAATAGCTACAATAACAACCAATTTAAGATAATCAGTTGGGATTGTAACATGGCTCATTTATGCTTGTTAGAAGCAATGTACATTCATATGTAGGGACCCGTTCTCTGCAAACAAAAGGAATATGTTCAAGCCTTGCACCTTTTTTGAATTACCTGGGAGCTTGGGGAGCCTATAATTGCCCGTTGTTTTCTCCAGGGCAATACTTCAGCCAATCAGAGTTGACTTGCCAACCAATAAGCACCCTTTTCTGACCTAGTATAAATTGTGATCATTTGAAATTTGGCATTCTTGTATTTGTTCTGATGAGTGCAAGATGAAAAGCTTCAGAAGCATCTCTCTCTTTTCAGCAATATTCAAGTTCTGTAATACTAAGCGACTGTTTATGGCAATACTCTCGAGGTTTGAGTCGTAAAATCCAGTATCTGTAGTTGCCGTAATGAGATAATAGCATTAAGGACTTAAGTGTTATATTCATGTTAAATAAATATTAAGCAAAAGCATACATGAACTTCATATGAACAGAAAGAAAAAATTATACAATTTAAATACACCAACACTAGTTTAAATACTTGTACTGCTGTCTACATCATGTAAACACCATCCGACACAAAATACAAAGCAGCGTATACTTCAGCCATGTGCTCACAACACTGATAGCCTGTATGCTCTTGACCAAAGCTGTTAATTGGTACCAAAAAACAATCACGATCTGGTGAATATAGCTTCAGGAAGCCTCGCATGGAATCCTTTTATGGAAAATAACAGTTTGACTCGATTGATACTGTTGCCTACGCCTTTTTCTCTTTTCCCAGTGACAAAGCAGTAACATTTTAAAAGTGTTTCTGAAGGTTTTGTTGCAAAGTGCATAGCACATGGGGTTCACAGTGCTATTGACATAGCACAGCCAATAGCCTAGATGCCACAGTGCATCACGAATGCATTTGTCACAAAATGTGTTTACCAATACCATTATGTTATAAGGTGTCCATGTGATAATAAAGGCAAGCAAAATTGCACTGAGCGTCTGTGCAGCCTTCTTTTCTTTTACAAGTGACATTCTTTTACGCTTTGTAATCTGAGTTCTCGTTTTCGAAGCAAATGCTTTAGCAACTGTGGCTTCTCTGAGAGACATAGATGTGGATGATTTTGCTAACGACGCAATTCCTCCAGAAGTCTTTGAAGGATGGATTGATGGCATTGACTGAACAGGAAGTTTGCCAAAATGCTGGTGGAAGCTATTGCCTTGCTCATCTGAGCCCTTAAATTCCTGTGACCTGAACTTCCTTTCCTTTGCATTAGCATCTGCTGTGGCAAGTTCATCACTGCAAAGGTCCATGTTATCTGTGTTCATGGATCTAGAGAGGCCAGCAGCCGTCTTAAGCCCAGGTAGGTTTAACACAATAGAATAAATTGCTCTTGTTTCTGATACCACATCATCCTCATCAGATGAAGCTGAGTGATCTAAAGAGCCACCACCATCATTGTTATTCCAGCTATCGCTGCTGCTTGCCTCTTGTTCACCCTCAGTCTTGGTCTTCCACGTTTTTGAGTTTGGCCAAAAACGGCACGTTCTGAGACTCCTTTTTGCTTTCATCCCTGCCCGCTGCAGTTCATTGCTGCTGCAACTTCTGGAGCTGCCTGTTTGATGAACAAAGTGTATGGTTTCCATGTCGGTGGTGGAGGCCTGGAGAGCTGCCAGTTCTTTGGTGCGTTTCTGAGTTTCCTTGTAGATTCTCCAGTACAGGATTGTCATGATGGTGACAGGCAAGTAAAATGCAGCAATAGCGGTACCAAAAGTAATTATGGGTTCAGATAAAAACTGTATGGAACATTCACCGTGTGGCACAGTTCTTTCGCCAACAAAATATTGCCAGAACAAAATGGCAGGGGCCCAGAGTATAAAGGAGACTATCCAAGCCAGGCCAATCATTATTCCAGCTCTTTTGGGAGTTCGTTTAGCTCTGTAGGTAAGTGGTCGTGTAATTGATAAATATCTATCAAAACTTATAACAAGAAGATTCATGACAGAGGCATTGCTGGCAACATAGTCAATAGCAAGCCAGAGGTCACAAGCTACATTACCTAAAGCCCATCTGTCCATTATGATGTATGTTGTGTACAGGTTCATTGAAATCACTCCAATTATCACATCTGCAAAGGCGAGACTTAGAAGAAAGTAATTATTTACTGTTTTCAATTGTTTGTTCACCTTGAATGCAACTATAACCAGAATGTTTCCAATGATTGTCACCAAGGAGAGTATTCCTGTAAAGAAGGCGATCAACACAACTTGCCAAACGGTGTGACCTCCAAGAGGGTCAGCTGTACCATTACTTAAAACAGATCCATTCGATTCCAGAGAGGTTGTGGGAGAAACTGCGGCTGGTCTGAACAAGCCATTGGCACTTTGCTGTACTGCCCTGTCACCAAGAGCCACTCTACTTTGTGAGTCATTGTTCCAGGAGAAGCTGGAATTGAAGAACAAAGGGGAAGCTGTGTTGTTGTAGTCAGGGATCATTGTGACTTTCTGGCATGTTCTGCAAAACAGAAAGAAAAAGAGAGCAAAATAAAGATTGGTTCTACACAAAGAGTAAACAGGATTAGGCTAAAAATAAACAGAAAGACCTGACCCTTGAATACCTGCGGTAAAATGTCTGCTCCACATTGCCATTTACACTTGTTTGGTACAACTCTCCATCACAATTCAAGTGTCACATTCACATTTTTGAGCTACACCACCAAAGCAAAGTACAATATAGAGAAATATAGGGAGAAAGCGCTTAGCAACACTACACAGATTTCCCTTGAGGCAGGTATTACCATGGGCCACTTTCTACTTGGCCCAAATGGGTATCTTCATTGATACCTTTGAAAAATGCAGCATGGGTAGTGCAGGTAGTGGCTTGTACCCCAGAGAATCAACATAAATCTGCGTAATGTTAGTAGAAGTGAGAATGTTGGCATTCTTTTTATTATGAAACCAGTATTTATACAATAGCAAGTAAGTTTTGTAGTCTTCTGGTGTTTACTAACTAGTTATTAAACTTGGCAGCCAAACACCAACACTTTAACAGGAAAATCAGCCAGGAATTTCCTTAGAACAGCTCCAGCACCCCCACCATAAGGTTGCTACAATTTAATGGTGTTTTGCGCTATACTTTCAGCAACATTATGGTGACAAAGCAGGAGCAGCTCCCAGAAAATTGCTGTCAATTGTGTTTCATGTAACATGTTGTCCCTGGCATAAGCAAGGCTGGCTGTACTTAAAATTGATTGGTCATCAGGACCTACTGGGATGTATCAGGAGCTGATGGTAGAAGTAATGGAAAAAATTGCAGGGGGCACCATCAGTAATCTTTCAAATTTCCTTAGAAACAGTAATGTCTACTATTTAGAAACGGAGGACTAGAGAATCAAAAATGTTATGCCTTTGTTCAAAAAAGAACTTAAGGATAAACCAAGGCCAGTCAGTTTGACCTTGATAGCGGGAAAGCTTTTAGAAATGCTAATCCGGGATAAAATTAACAGTTACTTGGATTAATTAAGCAACGCCAGTGTGGATTTGTTAAAGGCAAATTGCATTTAACTAACTTGATCGAGTTTTTCGATGAGATAACAGAGAGGGTTGATGAGGGTAACATGGTTAATGTGGTATACATAGACTTTGAAAAGATCTTTGATAAAGCACTACATAGTAGGTTTTCCAGCAAAGTTGAAGCTCATGGAAAAAAAAGGGGACAGAGATTGGTGGTGAACAGTTGTTACTTGGTTGGAGGAAGGTATGTACTAAAACCTTTTATTGATATATATTAATGACCTACATTTGGGTGTACAGGACACTATGTCAAAATTTGCAAATGACACAAAACTTGGAAGTATTGTTAATTATGAAGAGGGTAGTGATAGGCTTGACATTGACAGGATGATGGAATGGGCAGGCACATTGTAAATGAAATTTAATGCAGAGATTTGTGAAGTGATGCATGCTGGCAGGAAGAGCAATGAGAGGCAATATAAAATAAAGGGTACAATTCTAAAAGGAGTGCAGGACTAGAGAGACCTGGGGTTATATGACACAAATTGTTGAGGCTGGCAGGGCAACTTGAGTAAGTGGCTAAAAAGGCTCAATGGGTTTTATAAATGGAGGCATAGGGTACAAAAGCAAGGAGTCTTTATTAACACTGGTTCAGCCTCAACAGGTGTGTTGTCTCCAGTTCTGGGAACCTCACTTCAGAAAGGAAGTGAAAGTTTTAGGCAGGGTGAAGAAAAGATTTATGAGAATGGTTCCAGGGATGGGGGACTTTAGTAACATGGATAGATTAGAGAAGCTGGGGTTGTGCTCCTTAGAGAAGAGAAGTTGGAGAGAAGAATTCTTCAAAGTGTTCAAAATCATGAGCAATCTAGGCAGAGTAGACATAGAAAAACTGCTCCCAAAGGGAGAAGGATTGAGAACCAGGGCCATTTAAGTGATTGGTGAAAGAACCAAAGGCATTATGAGTCAAAGTTTTCTTATGCAGCGAGTAGTTCTGATTTAGAATGCACTACCTGAGAGTGTGGTGGAGGCAGATTCAATTGTGATTTTCCAAACAGAATCGGATAAGCACCTGAAGAGAAAGAATTTGGAGGGCTATGGGAAAAGGTGGGGGAATGGGATTGCTCCTGAAGAGAGCTGGCATGGACATGGCGAGCTGAATGGCCTCCTTCTGTACTGTAACCATTCTATGATTCTATGAAAATTCTGGGCAGTGTGATGGAGCAGTGGGTGGGAGCTCACTCTTTGGGGAATTGTGGATTGTATCTTCATCCTGCTACCCTGTGGTAGAGGGGTAGGTTGGAGTTCCAGTTCATTGTTGCACTGCACTACTCCGAGTAGGTTACGTAATTATCTTAATATCCATTTAGAATCCTATGTAAAATATGTGATAATACTGAGAGAACTGAGGAAACTAAGTACAATACTTATCTAATAGTTATCACATAACAATAACTGAACAGTATGGATACATTTAAAGCTTATGCACATCAACTAAATTGGGCTCTTACCAGCTCATGACACATTAGATTTCTTTTCACAGTTTGCACATTCCCATTGCCCTGCAGGCAGCCTGCCAGCTAATGCTTGCAGTAGTGTTTGAAGTCCATATCATGGAACATGTAACAATCTCCTATTATGGTAGCTCCCCACAGAATATAATGATCATGTCGATTCAGCCTTCAAGAACACTCTTAAACATGTTGTTGACAAGATACACAATAGGATTCAATAGTTAAAGGGTGCTAGACGGCTGAGCACATGGGAAAGCACAGCTCATTTGACTGTGGTCTTAAGAGTTTTCTTTACCCCACACTAATTTATTTAATTATAAATTGTAATGTCTAATCGTCTGACATTTATGTTTGCATCCCCTCCAAATCGATTTCAATATATAGTGTATGTTTAGCATAATGGATGGGCACAGGTTGATGAGCACAGGTTTTGGAACGTTTTGATGGTGCTTGTATGGGAATGCTATGAAATCCCTGTGATTAAATGATTTTTATCAAAAAAGGGAAGTGGAAAGACTCCAGCAAGAATCAGCTTTGAATGTTGATATTGGTTTGTAAATGACAGGACTGTAATTATGTAGATTACAGTGTATAACTGTACAGTTGTGTATTCAATCATATGTAAACCTGAAGCTCATAATTACTCCTACCAAAAACTCCATTCTGAACAAATGCATTTATTTGAAAAAATATATCTTTTTCTCTCTCACAGTTGAGGGATAAAACTTCCAATTCATAGGCTCCAAATTGAACATCAAGTTTGATGAAGTGCAAGGCAACAACAATAACACCATTACAACAACAACTCATGTTTATATAGGACCCCTAATGTTGCAAACTGCCCCGGACTGCTTCACAGGAGCAATTCTTAAAAGCAATTGCTACTCATTAGGAAATAGAGACAGTTTAAGTAAGTTATATTTGTATTTGTGGGTGTTAGGAGTGAGTTTTAGCTTTAAAGTTTAAGTTTGATTTGTATTTCTGTATTTGTGTGTTCAGAAAAAGTCAAGTTGAATTTTAGTTTCACTTTAAAATGTGCTTACATTTCCAATTAGTTTTACAACTCCTAAAGAGAAGTTAAGCAAACAAGAGTGGAAAAAAATTGTGCTGTTGCCTAGCAACAGGGGTCCAGGGAGGCAGGACCCCCCCACACACACACATATACAGAAAAATTAAAGAAACAGCGGTTTTGAGTTTCAATTTGAAGACAGCAGAAGCAGCCTAGCAGATAGCCAGTTCCAAGCTAAGGTTGGTTGAAAGTAGCTGCCAGAGGTAGACGAGAGCAAAAAGGGACAGATAGCAAATCCCAAGCTAAAGAAGAAAGTCCCCAAATCCAGGGGAGTGGAATAGGAGAAAGTTCCAAGAAGACCTTCTAGTCAAAGGAAGGACAGGAACCTGGAAAAGGTCCTGTTAAGTGAAGTTAAGAGTGAGGAGCAGAGAAAGGCTTCAAGCTTCAAGCTTAAAGAGATAATGGCTTGGGAAAAGTCAGAAGGTCCAGAGAGACAACTGAAGGTCTGTGACTCTTTGTTATGGCAATGTGAAGCAGTAGTGTGCTATTGACAGCTGAGTCAGTGAGAGAGAGAGCACATGGAGGAAAGCCTGAATGCATGTGGTAACCCCAGGGGAGAGAAACATTGGGAGGAGAGTTTGAAACCCTGGAGGTGAGCCCTTGCAGAAGGTGTCTAAGAGAAAGTGTTGTTTTAGGAGAAGATTCCAAGGTGAGTTCTTGGAGAGTGGAGATTGGAAACCCTCATGTGAAAGATGGAATTCAGTGAGACTGGTTGGCTCATGGTGTGACAAGCGTCTGGGGGGAGTTGATGAGAGATCCAAATCGTCTGGTTGAGGAGGCACCTGTCACTTGGTTTTGGAGTGTGATGTGTCTGACCACAGGTCACCAAGTTGTTTACATGGACTGTGTACTTACTGTGGACATTAGAGTATAAGATGGCTTTGGGAACTTGTGTTATCCTTATAAATCTGTATATATCTGTAAAGGTATAGTTGTGGGTGAAGGGGTATTGTAATATAGTTCATCTTTTCTTGTTTAATAAATGTTTTATTCTTTTGTTAAAAGCTCACTGGCTGACTCTGGTGACTTTGTTCAGCAACCACTCTCCACGTATCTAAACAAAAAAAATTAAAAGCTAAGATCTATCAAGCTGGGTTCCACTCTGGGATCAGGCTTGTCCAGTGGTAAAGTCAGCTGGGATTATAACATTCATAAGAAAAATTAGGAGCAGAAGTTGGCTATTCAGCCCTTCGAACCTGCTTTACCATTCAATAAGATCATGGCTAATCTGACAGTGGCCTCAACTCCCCTTTGTCTGCCCCCATAACCACTGACCCCTTTGTAGATCAAAAATCTCACTCAGCCTTGATTTTATTCAATGAGCCAGTTTCCACTGCTTGCTGGGGAAGAGAATTCCAAAGATTAATGACCCCCTGAGAGAGGAAGTCCCTCCTCACCTTTAAGGGGTCTTAAATGGGAGACCCCTTAGTTTGAAACTATACGCCACCTCGTTGTAGATTCCCTCACAAGGGGAAACATCCTCTCAACATCTATCCTGTCAAGCCCCCTCAGAATCTTACACACTTCAATAAGATCAACTATCATTCTTCTAAACCCCAGTGAATATAGGTCCAATGTGCTCAGCTTTTACTCATAAGACAATTCCTTCATCCCAGGAATCAGCCTAGTGAATTGCTTCCAGTGCAAGTATACCCCTCCTTAAGTAAGGAAACCAAAAACGTTACAAAATACTCTATGCGCAGCCTCACCAATGCCCTGTATGGCTGTAGCAAGACTTCCCTACTTTTAGACTCCTTCCTCCTTGCAATAAAGGACAACATTCCATTTACATTCCAAATTACTTGCTGTACCTGCTTGTTAACTTTTGAGACACACTTACGAGCACACTCAGTACTCTGTACCGTGGCATTCTGCATTCTCTCCCCATTTAACAAATATTCTGCTTTTCTATTCTTCCTTCCACAGTGGACAAAGTTTTCCCATATTATACTCTCTGTTAAATTTTTGGCCGCTCTTGCCTATGTGTTGAACCAGAGAATGGGTCATTCGGACAAATTAAGCAGGTAGATTTTGAGGGGCATCCTAAAGAGAAGAGACGGGTAGAGAATTGGAGAGGTTTAGAGAAGGAGCTGCAGCACTTGGGGCCTCAGCAGCTGAAGGCATGGGTGCCAATAGTGGAGTGATGAAAATTAGAAATTTGCAAGAGGCCAGTGTCGGCGGAGTGCAGAGATCTCAGAGGAGTGTATTAGGTTACAGAGAGAGATAAGGGTGAGATTTGAAAACAAGGGTGAATAATTTTAAAATCGAGGTGAGCCCAGACTGGGAGCCAGTTTAGGTGATACCATTGCGCTAGCTATATAGTTCACACTTGTGCCTGATGGCAGAGCTGTCACCTTGCTAAACAAATAACAATAATACACTCAGGAATCTTCTGCTTATGTCGAGTATTTAAGTCGCCTTTCTCGAAAAGAATTTCGGTATTGAATTCCAATTATGCTGAATATTTATTTTGAAATTTGTCAAACTCTCAAAACATAATTCATGTCATGTTACCTTTCTCTAAATATCATCAGAACATAATAAGATTGGGAGTAGGCCCATCAAATTTGCTCTGGGAGTCAATAAAATCAGAGCTGAACATTTACACTCACTCCACTTTCCCGCCCTATCCTCATACACTTGGTGCCCAAAACACAATTGATCTATCATCTTGTAAAATGCAATGCAAAAAATAATGTAAGGGTTAGGTGTTTTTTGTTTGTGGTTTGCGGTACACTCCACTGAGGAATTAGTGGCAGGTCACACGTCAGAGCTGACCTGATCTTCTGCCTAGATGACAAGGAAGATGAATGTGTGTTGTAATAATCTTACAAGATCAATCTGCAGCCACCAGCGGTAATGCTGATGAAGGGCAGCCACCCACTCAAGTGCTGTAAAACACTTCCATAAGAAGCCTTAAAAGTCTTGTTCCAGTGCTAGTAAAACTGCATTGAAAACTGTAGCTCTGCTTGAGAATTCCCACTGAAGTATCAGCTACATATCATGAGCCCAATGTTAGACAAGGTGCCCTTGAATAGTCTGCAGTTGACACTCAATGGAACTGCCACTACAGCTAGTCTTCCGTCCCCTAAAGTTGGCAACAGCTGGACATGAGCACACTTACTGTAAGCTGTGATGTCATGCCCCACAGTGCTTTGTCATTACTTGTAGAGAGACCTGGTTGAATCCCATCTGTTCAGTGATACAAGCAATTAAAATACTGATTGCCTTTTAAATGTGGCCTTTTATCCTGACATGTTCGTTTCCATGCAGTTTATTCTTACAGTAGCTGATATCTGGAATGATGTATGGTGTTGGGTGCAAATAATATTGTAAGTGATTAAAATAATCAAGCGATGGAACATGTGAAAGATGTAATTATTTTCTAAATAAATCCATGCGGCAGGGGATGAGTTGATGAACAAATATTTGCAAAGCGATCCATCATTTTAAGAGGGCTAAAAAGGGAAAAAAAATCTGCAAAAAGCTGGAATTCTGATATAATGAGTGGAATTACACAATTAATGCTGAGGGTTTAGGCAAATGTGCTAGATGTTTGGAACTCACACAGTCCATTCTTTACAGAAGGACAGTATGATGTTTCACTGGTACAGCTATTATCAGTACTCTTAAACGCCCACAACCAGTTTACACCCTAAGTATGAACCTATCCTTTCACTTTACAGATGTTGACACTTTTTTAAAGAATACACTTTGTTGTTGTTGAAAATTTGTGTTAAAAAAATTATATTCACTATATCAGAGGCTGACATTCTTTTGTGTGGCCGGAATTTTATGACCCTGTCACTGTAACATGTGGTGAAACATTCAAAAGTCTATTGACCTAAATGTATACCTCGTGGCTTACAGAGACCGAAGAAGAGAGTGACAGAGAAGAGAGTGACAGAGGTGCTTGGCTGCGCAGAGGGAGGAGCAGCTCCCTCTGGAAGAAGGGGCAGCTGGGCTCCTGCACATGCTGCTGAAGAGCCGCAGCGACCTGTCACTGGTCCCTTAAACCTCATCCCTCACCTCCCACACTACACACCCAGCCCCCAAGCCAGCCCATGCCCCACCAGATTGTGCATGCCACCCCGTGCCACTTCCATGCCCCCATAAAGACGCTGCCTTTCATTCCTGCAGATGGCCGAGAACCAGTGTCGCTGAAGACTGCGCATGTCTCGGGAACTTGTCGCTCACATCTGCCAGCTACTGCAAGGTTTGGCGCCACGGGGACATGGAGAGCATCCACTGCCAGTGGCTGTGAAAGTGACCATGGTGCTCAATTTCTATGCCAGTGGCTCCTTTCAGGGTTCCACCAGTGATCTCTGTGGGATATCACAAGCCTCTGCCCACATATGCATCCATGAGATCACGGATGCCATCCTCGCGAGGGCACACAACTTAATGCATTTTGCGTGGGACCAGGAAAGCCAGGATGCAAGAGCAATTGGATCTGCCCAGATCTTGGGTTTCTCACAGGTGCAGGGTGCGATCAACTGCATGCACTTGCCGCTCAGATCTCTATCACATCACGCGGTCAACTATGTTAACCGCAAGGGATTCCATTCGCTGACTGTGCAGCTGGTGTGCCACCAACACAAACGCATCCTGCAGCTCCGTGCACTGTTCGAGGGAGTGTCCATGACTCCTATATTCTTAGTCAGACACAGATCCCTGAAGTCTTCCAGGGTCCACAGAAGCTGCAGTGTTGGCTCCTCGGGGACAAGGGCTACCCGCAGAAGACATGGCCGATGACACCCGTGTGGTGGCCTCAGACTGCAGCAGAGCGAAGGTATAACGAGGCTCATGCTGCAACTCACAACTTGGAGGAGCAGACCATTGGAACGCTGAAAATGAGGCTCCAGTGCCTGGACTGGTCTGGTGGAGCCTTGCAATATAGTTCACAGAGGGTGTCACGCATTGTCGTCGTCCGCTGGGCCCTTTACAACCTGGCGCTGCAATGGGGAGACGAGCTGGCTGAGGAGGAGATGGAGGAGCTTGAGGTCTCCTCCGATGAGGAGGATGCCGACAAGGGTAAGGGTTAGGAGGTCCTCGAAGGCGACGATGGTGGGGATGAGACCCTTGCACTGGCTAGACAAGGCAGGCGAGCTTGGGAGGCCCTCATAGCTGCTAGATTTGTGGAGGATGATAATGACCTGCAATGAGGAGACACCATAGATCCTCACATTGCATTTATGAATGATTGACTCCAGTCTGGCTTATGGTAACGCACATACCCTCTGCGATAATGCTCTGTTCAAGAAAGTGCAGTGGAAGCTCTAATAGTTGCTCAATTGCAGAAGGATGATAATGACATGCAGTGGGGACACTCCATAGGTCCTCACATAGTCTCTAAGAATATCTGACTCCTGTCTGACCAAGGGCAGCTCGCTTGCGCTCTGCGATCAGAGTCATATCATAGAGACGCAGTCAAGAAATTTAATATCTGATCTTTTGTCCGCCTTCAGCACCTGAACCTTTCAGGGGCACAGAGTCACTGATCGCAGATGCTGAAGAGATGGGGGCCAGCCCCACCTTAAAGTTGCTGAGAGCACACAGAGCGAATGACAGAACTCTGGCAGCAATGACAAGCACTGTCGGATTGCAGGAATCAGTAATAAGTCCAGGAATGTGAGGCCAGACCATTGCTTTGGTCTGAAGGCTACACAAAGCACAGGGAAGAGGCCCTGGACTGATAGGCCTGCCTTTATCTTGTGCAGAAAGGTTTCACATCTGAGTGACCCGAACAACGCTTATCAGAACAAGGAGCCATAGGCAGGGAAACATTCTTGGGAGTTTATTGACAATAGTGCACGTTATGTACAAGTGATTAACACCCATGCCCAGACTATGCAACTACATCTTCTTAACCTTCCTAATCCTGCCACTACTTCTTGGTGCTCCCCAGGCATCCATAGCGGAGGTGGAGGCAGCCTGCTGACTGCTACTTCCTGTCTGTGATGACCTTGATAGATGCCCTCTGGAGGGCCAAGACCTGGAGGGCCCGGGTCTGCTTTAGGGGATCTGCTGTGTGGTTGTGGTACCCTCCTCGAGCTGTGGAGCAGGAGCTGCTGGGGTCAGAGAGAGAGGGGATTCGGATGGGCTGGACACTCCCGGAGTCACTTGGGTGGATGGCCCCGGGGTGTGCACCTACTGATCCTCCTCCCTATGGGTGCCCAATGGCCCCTGGCTGACCCCTTGCAAAGAAGGGGAAGCTGGAGTGAGGTCGAACTGCCCCACGCCCCTCTTGCATATACGCTTTGGGGAGGCGGTGGCATAGTGGTATTGTCACTGGACTAGTAATCCAGAGACCCAGGGTAATGCTCCAGGGGCCCGGGTTCCATAGCATATGGTGGTGGAATTTGAATCCAATAAAAATCTGGAATTAAAAGTCTAATGATATCTATGAAGCCATTGTGGATTGTTGTAAAAACCCTTCTGGTTCACTAATTCCCCTTAGGGAAGGAAATCTGCTGGCTTACATGTGACACCAGACCCACAGCAATGTGGTTGACTCACCTAGGGATGGGTAATAAATGCAGGCCTGGCCAGCAATGCCCATAAACGAATAATAAAAGGCCAACTATGGTGTCACTGATGGAGTTGAGCCCATGCAGGAGCAACGCCCTGGACCAAGGTCTCCATGGTGGCTGCCATCCTACCAGTGTTGACCATGGTATGTTGACATGCTGCCACTATCAACAGGGAGGGGGAGGGGGAAGGGCCATGGTGGCTCAGAAGCAAGGTCAGGATATGATGTCTTGCGGTACCTCCTTTCTGATGCTGGGTCCCTTGAACAGGCACAGAATGCCTCCTGCAGGCCTTCCTGCCCTGACTTGATTGGAGTGAGGTGGAAAGGTGGCAGATTTCCACACCTCGCCCTCCCATCTGATCACATGGTTCCTCCCATCTCCAAACTCACTCAGGGGGAAGGGCATTAAATTCCGCCCAATAGCTTTATAACAAGGGCTAGCCATCTACTTTTCAGTCTCAGCGGTAACACTCCTATGGCTGAGGCAGAAGGTTATGGGCTCTCTGAGACCTGAGACCTGAGCACATAATCTAGGCTGACACTTGAGGGCGTGCTACACTGTTGGAGACACTATTTTTCAAACAGTTAACCTGTCTTCTCAGGTAAATGTAAAAGATATCACAACACTATTCAAAAATCAGTGGCATTCTCTCTGGTGTCCTGGTCAATAATTATCCACTCATACAAGAGCACTAAAACTGGTTATTTATTAAAACACTTCTTACAATGAGGATTAAAACACATCACTGGTTGATAAATAAAAAGCAAAGAACTGCAGATGCTGGAAATCCAAAACAAAAACAGAAACAGAAATATCTGGAAAAACTCAGCAGGTCTGGCAGTATCGGCGGAGAAGAGCACAGTTGACGTTTCGAGTCCTCATGACCCTTCCACAGAACTAGTTCTGCTGAAGGGTCATGAGGACTCGAAACGTCAACTGTGCTCTTCTCCACCGATGATGCCAGACCTGCTGAGCTTTTCCAGGTATTTCTGTTATTGGTTGTTAAATGTTTTGATGACTTCAGTGGCAAATAAAATCAGGTTACTATAGAAGGAGAGGTTGATCCAATCCTCTCAGATTTCCACTGGACAGCTTATGCAAAAATTGTCCCCTCAATCTTCAATGTAAGTTTGGTTCAGATAGTAACATTCTTTTTCTACCAACTCAGTAAGTTGTGTGTTCAAATTATTTCCCCAAGCCTTAGAACATACTGACACTTCAGAAAAGTACTGAGGGAGTGCTAGGTGGTAATCTTTTGGGTTTTTAAAATCTTTACAGTTGTTCATTCTAGTTTTGATATTTTTAAATTTGTATTGTAAGTCAAAAAATAGCTTAGTATGAAATATGTCAAAAAGCTGTTCAAATAACAGTTTGGCATAATGTCATGGGATCTTCTCAGCACATCATTGTGGAGAATTCTCTATAAAGTAGCATTTAGATTTGTTTTGTCTTCCGCATTCCTAAATTGGTGGTTGGAGAGAGCCAATATGTTTCATCTCTGCAAAATGTTCATCATTTATAATTGCAATCAATGATGTGTCAAATGGTGCCACAAAGCAGCTGTTCCAAACTTGTATCCTTTCTTATTTACTTCAACATAATACCACGTTTTTAACTTTTAACATTAGAGGCCAGAAATGCATAAATCACTATTAGGCCATCTAATGAGTGCTAGGATGAAAGATGTGTGCGTTGCTTAATGTCAAGATTTACAGTTAGTTCATTTGTATCTGGGCTGGCATATTTTTCCCTGTAGTTCACATAAAGAGCTATGCACCCCTATTGTTTAATAAAGAAGTATTTTGTCCACAGAGTCTGATGCAGATGGAGGAACTATTATCAGCTCTCACAGCACATGTGTGAGATGACAGAATTGTTCCTTTGTTGTGATAAATAACTGCTACGAAACAAGCAGGAAAAGAGGAATGGGCGCTGATAGCACTGAGAGGTTCAAAAACAGTGTTTAGCCTCAGCATTAGCATAAATTTGAATAATGAGGTTTAAAATGACTTAGCCCTATCCATCTGTACAAGTGTTTAGTGTAAGCTTGTACCTGAGATTGATAATAGCTGGATTGTACAAGTATAGTGTGAATGAGTTGAAATTCAGCCCTAGCTTCCCATTTGAATTCATCCATACCAAAACTGGAAAATTATACAGAATTGCACAGAACTTAGAGCACAAAAACAGACCATTTGTCCTCACTGGTCTCTGGTGTGTTTATGCTCTACAAAAGCCTCCTCCAATCCTTCTTCATCGAACCCTATCAGCCTTATTAATGAGTTGTAATGAGTCCCTTGCAGCTAATCCTCCCCTCTCCCCTTCCTTCTAACTGAAAAAATGTAGAATTACCTCACTTGCTATATTTCAAAAAGAATAACAATGAATTGCATTTGACAAGCAGTCTTTATATCCCAAGGTGCTTCACAGAGGGTGGGTGGGTGGGAGGAAGTGGATGGTGAACCAAAGGATAGTTTAGGTGGATAAATAAAGGCTTGGAGTAGGAAATAAGATTTAAGGAGGCCTTAAAAGTTAAGAGGAAGGTGAAGGATCATAATAACAATGCCGGACATTGGGACCTAAGCAGCTGAAGATATGGATAACAAGAATGGTGCAAAAGAAACATCGGTGTATATCAGGCCAGAGTTAGAGGAACGGAAAGCTTGTGCAGGGTGCTTGTGATCTGGAGGGAGTTGGAAAAATAGGGAGGGGTGAGACTAAGGAGGGACTTAAGCACATGAGAATTGTAAATTTGTGGTATTGGGAGGCTAATATCAAATATCGGTCAATGAGAACATTGGTAATGGGTGAATTGGTTCTGGTGCAGGATAAATATGAGCAGCAGGATTTTGGATTTGTTAAAGTTTATAGAAGGTAGGCCAGGGGAGCATTTGATTAATAAGGGGGTAATTTTAATTACAGTGGAAGGTTAAATCAGCTGGCATGACAGCACTGAAGCAGTGGGGTGGGGGAGTTGAACAAATCTGTTCAGAAGTAGAACTGGTTGGCATTGACCTAAATGTGGAAGCTGTCCTCATGTCTACAGATGATTTGCCAGGAGGCAACATCTCACTGAGGAAGAGAAAGGGACAATTATTGATTTTCATGGGACTCCAGAGGTTATACAGATTGGAAGAGAGCTAGAAACGCTCTGGCTATGATCATTTAGATAAGAGAGGAACCAAACATAGACTGCACCGGCAAGCCGGATAGCACCAGAAGAACATTGTTGATGACCGCTACATAGTCAGGGGAAATGGGGAAGGGAAATGCCCAACGTCACAGACATAAACTCAGCAGTTAAGTAAGCTGCTAGTTTTTAACAGCTCAGTTTGTGCCGAGTGTGCAGGGCTAAAATCAACCACAGCAAAATTTCAGATTATCGGAAGGCAGGATGAAGACTTAATGGAACTAGACCCAACAGTGAATTTGCCCTTTGCACATGTCTTTTACAGAGCTGCTGTTCACCCTCAGGCCCAAGAATTTTAGTTTATTTAATGAAACAAAAGTTCTAATAAAAGGCTTTCCCCAAGTTATCATTGAAACCTGTACAGCCGATTTCCAAGCATTTGAATGCCTTCATGAACACTCTCATTTGGAGGTCGTTGTTTTCGATTGAAGCCTGGGATTACTGATTCCTCAACATCTTGAGAACAGAGGATAAAACCAAATAGCTCACTTGTCTTACTGAAAATTATAACAAAAGTCTGCAGCTTTAAAGACACATTCTTGTTTTCCGATCAGACAGGTCATTTTATAGACTCTTGCCTCTGGTTATGCAAGCCTTCTGCCACTGGAAACAGTTTCTCTTTATTTACATTATCCAAATCATTCATGAAACAATCCATGAACACAAAACGTGTGTATGTGTGATCACCTATAAATAGTTAGAACCAACAAGACTAACTAAATCAATGTAAGGTTTAAAATCATTTTACAGTTCTTGCTACTTTTAAATGGAATTTCAATATCTTAAAGAAAAGAAAGACTTTGCATTTATATTTTTTTATGGGATGTGGGCGTCACTGACCAGGTCAGCATTTATTGCCCATCCTTAATTGCCCTTGTTCAGAAGGCATTTTTTAAAGAACATTGATGTGGGTCTGGGGTCACAAGTGGGCCAGACCAGCAGGTTTTGTTCATTAGTGAACCAGTTGGGTTTTTATTACAATCAGCAATGATTTCATGGTCATCACTAGACTTTTAATTCCAGTTGTCCATTGAATTCAAGTTCTACCATCTGCCATGGTGGGATTCAAACCCCGGTCCCCAGAGCATTACCCTGGGTCTCTGGATTACCAGCCCAGTGACAGTACCGCTATGTCATTGCCATCCCCTAATAGCAGTTTTCATGATCTAAGGAGGTCCCAGAATGCTTTACAGCCAACGAAGTACTTTTGAAGTGTGCTCACTATTGTAATATTGAATTTATGACAGCTAATTTACACACAGCAAGTGCCCCCAAACACAACGTAATTACAACCAGGTAATCTGTTTTTGTGACGTTGATCGAGGAATAAATATTGGTCAGGATAACAGGGAAAGCTCCCAAGCTGTCATTCAAAATTTGTTCAATCTGTAATGTGATCTGTACATGGGGCTGGGTTACTCAGACAGGCGGGGGTCTCATCCACCAGTTGGAGAACCTGCAGGGAACCCAATGTTAGATTCATGGGGGAGGCCGAATGTATTGCGTGTCTTTTGGGCACTTAAGGAAGCTGACCACCAACCGCGATTAGGGTCGGACTATGAATTCACGCTGGCAGGCCAATTACGGCCAGCCCGGCATGAAACGTGAGAGGCAGCGTTAAGTGCTGCCTGTGCAGGGAGTGGCGGGGAGGGGCTGGGGGGGAAGGGCAAGCACGGAACTTCACACATGCACGCGAGTGTGCGCTTGAAAATCTCCCTGAGGCACAGAACTGCCTCAGGGAGATGAAGAGTTTTAAAAATTATAATAAAGATTTAAAAAATGTAATAAAATGTGTCCCTTCATGTGACGCTGTCACGTGAGCAGGGACATGTTATAAATGAAATTTTTAAAAATTCATTTTATTTTGCCTGCGGATGAGGTTTCCAAAAAAAATGCAAAGGCCGCTTGACCTTTTCGCCTGCCCACCAACCGTAGGATTGAACGGACAGTGAAAAATTTAAGTTAATTAATACTTTAATGCCCTTGGGTACAGAGTGCCTGAAAATGAGGGACATCACCTGGATGTACGGCTCCCATTTAATCTCTGAGCCAGCACTAAATTGTGTTGGGCTCAGGGATAATGATGTCAATAGACTCATTAATGATGGGTACATTTTGATCTGCGCAAGTGGCCTCAAAATGGTGAGTGCAGTCTCCAGAGGAGATGAGGCCAGATGGACATGTGAGGGTATGTGTATGAGAATGGGTGGTGATGTCCCTTGAGCTGGCAGTGAGTGAGATGCCTGTGAATGTGTGATGGGCTTTGAGTGTGTCCATTGGATGGCCAACCTCTATTGTGCAGCATTGGTACTGACTACTGCTGCCGTCGCCTACCAAGCCGGAGCAGTAATGTAACTGCCCCTCCTGCAGCCAGAGCGGGGGTAGAGAACATCACAGTGGGCCACCATGGTGTCCAAAAGGTGCTCGAAGGCTGCAGTCTTCTTGCCTTTTGGGGCCATGTCTTCTTTGCTGCAGTCCTGGGCTAGAAGCACTGACCACAGCTGTACTTTAAATGTGGTACCTGGCGTGGTGAAGTGGCGAGATGATGGCGTAGCAGCGAATCAGAGCCTGCCCCGCCATGGAAATGGCATGTTTCCTGGGAATGCATAAATAATGCAATGGGTTTGGGACGATATGGTGTGAAAAGCCGCCATTGCGTTTTATCCGTCCACTACAGCACTTACAGCAAATCTGGGACGATTCCGCCCTTAACGTCTGACTCGATGTAACAATGCACAATGAACACACCTTCACGCATCCAAAATGCAGAGAAGCACACAATGACAGCTGCTGGCGCTGCCAACCCAGAGAGATGAATGACAGTGCAGTGAGTTAGGTTAGGGGAGATGGTGGCATAGAGGTAATGTCACTGGACTAGTAATCCAGAGCTAATGTCATGGGCTATGGGTTCAAATCTTGTCAATTTAAATTAAATTAATGAAAATCTGGAATTGAAAGGTAGTCTCAATGATGCTAACTATAAAACTGTCATTGAATGTTGTTAAAAACCTATCTCATTCACTAACGTCCATTAAGGGAGGAAATCTGCTGGCCTACATATAACTCCAGATCCACAGCAATGTAGTTGACTCTTAACTGCCCTTGCAAATAGCCCTGTAGCCATTCAGTTCAAGGGCAATTAGGGATGGGTCTTAAATGCTGGTTTTGCCAGCAACACCCAAAAAATAAAAATAAAATTAGATGTGTAGCCTGAATTCTATCCATGTTAACATCAATAAATGAATAGGTGCAATGCAGAAACCTCTTGTTTATTTGTAGACTATAAACAAAAAATGCCCCCACAGAATCAGATAATTCCCCTTTTTAAATAAAAAAAAGTACACTGCTAACCAGCAGCCCAAAAATACTTATAATACGAATATATGAACAAGGAGCAGCAGTAGGCCGTCCAGCCTCAAGCCATTTAATAAGATCATGGCTGATCTGATAGTAACTTGGAATCTGCATCCCGCCTCCCCCCGATAACCTATCACCCCCTTGCTTACCAAGATTCTATCCATCTCTGCCTTAAAAATATTCAAAGACTCTGCTTCCGCCACCTTTTCAGGAAGAAAGTTCCGAAGACTCACAGCCGTCTGAGTGAAAACATTTCCCCTCATCTCTGTTTTAAATGGGTGACCCCTTATTTTTAAATGGTGACGCCTACTTCTAGATTCTCCCACAAGAGGAAACATCCTCTCCACATCCACCCTGTCAAGTCCCCTCAGGATCTTATAGTTTCAATCAAGTCACCTCTTACTCTTTTAAACTCCACCGGATACAAGTCTAGCCTGTCCAGCCTTTCCTCATAAGACAACCTGTCCATTCCAAGTATTAGTCTGGTAAACCTTCTCTGAACTGGTTCCAATGTATTTATATCCTTCCTTAAGTAAGGTGACCGATACTGTACACAGTACTCCAAATGTAGTCTCACTAGTGCTCTGTATAACCGAAACATAAACTCCCTACTTTTGTATTCAATTCCCCTCACATTCTATTAGCTTTCCTAATTACTTGCCGTACTTGCATACTAACTTTTTGTGATTCATGCGATCCCGCTACACCTCAGGGCTCTGCAATCTCTCACCATTTAGATAATATACTTCTTCTTTATTTTTCCTGCCAAAAATGGACAATTTCACATTTTCCCACTTTAAACTCCATCTGCAGATCTTTGCCCACTCCTTTAACCTATCCATACCTGCTTGTAGCCTCCTACTGACCTACTGGACCTACAAAAATCGGTCATCACATTCCACAAGTTTTCAGAAGTAGGTATAATGCTTTTTAAATGGAAGAGAAAGCAGAAAAAGTGAAGGAACAAAGAAGGGGGCTGAACAGCACCTACAGCATATGACCAACACCCCAGGAACAAAATACATTTGGAAAAATAGAGATCCGGGGGCTATCGCTGTAGTTGGGATATCCACCAAATAACCATCTCATTGATTCACCAAGGAAACATGGTTTACCACACAGACCAAGACTTCAGCCATGAACATCTCCCACCCCCTGATCTTAAGCAGACAACAGGGCCAACTCTGACTCTTAGGATGTTGAGAATACTTTGGACATAACATTGTGAATATTTATGATTATAAACCAGTTTAAGTGTATCTTGCCAACCTTCTATCTCTCTGTAAAGTAGACTGGGACGTTGCCTTTGTCAGTTTATTGACTACGTTATTCACCTCCCCAGCATGAAGTAATTTGTCCATTTTTTCAGCACTAATAATTCAGTGACAATTGCTGCTTTTTAATGCCCTCTACAAAATAGTAATTAAAGTTATTTACCTTCTTGGCAGGTGGTTTAATGAAATGACATTTTCAGCACCACTGCACACTGACCCATTAATGTTGGAATTGTGGCTGCAGTTTGTAACCTTAGTTGAGGTATGCATTTGTGAGCTGGCCCTTTCTCCTGCATAAAGTATGTCAGTAGGATAACCTAAAATATGAATATCTTTAAGTAATATCTGTCCCTTTAAGTAATATCAGGACTTCTAATAGATTGGTGGATTGGAGTTGGACTGTCCAGAGTATATTTGGGCCTGAATTTTCCCCGCATCGGGTGGGCTTGGCGGGAGTGGGTGAGGGCGGTCTGGGAGCTGACCGCTGCCTGAGATTGGCTCTGCACCGCAATTTCATGTAGGTGGGCCAATTGAGGCCTGCCCTGCATGAATCACGAGTGGTGTGAGGGCGGGGAGAGAAGGGAGAGCGGGCCTGGTGCACAGTTCACACATGCGTGTGAAGGAGCGCTTCAATTTCCCTGAGACACGGAGCTGCCTCAGGAAGACTGAAGCGCTTTTTAAAAAAAAATTTTTTTAAATGAATAAATACAGTAAAAATTGAATGAAATATGTCCCCATCATGTGACTGTGTCAGACGAGATGGGACATGTTTTTAATGTCAAAATAAAGGTTTGATTTAATTAGTATTAGCTTTAGGAAACTTCATCCCGCCCATGGATGAAGTTTCCTAAAAAATGTAAAGGCCGCTTGGCCTTTTCACCTGCCCGCCAACCGTTAGGTTAGACGGGCAGCGTAAATTTCAAGTTAATTAGGTCCTTAATGGCCTTAATAGGCCTTTCAATTATCGCAGGCACACAACCGACTCCGGCGTGCACCCGCTGAACGAAATATCACGCGGGTGTGTGGTGACGTCGGGACACACGTGTTATGATGCATATTACGTTCCGGCGTACAAACATAGAAACTAGGAGCAGGAGTAGGCCATCCGGCCTTTTGAGCCTGCTCCGCCATTCATTATAATCATGGCTGATCATCCAACTTAATAGCCTGCTCCCGCTTTCTTCCCATACACTTTGATCCCTTTTGCCCCAACAGCTATATCTAACTCCTTCTTGAAAGCATACAAAGTTTTGGTCTCAGCTACTTTCTGTGGTAATGAATTCCACAAGCTCACCACTCCCTGGGTGAAGAAATATCTCCTCATCTCAGTCCTAAATGGTCTTTCCCGTATCCTCAGACGATGACCCCTGGTTCTGGACTCCCCCACCACCGGGAACATCCTTCCTGCTTCTACCCTGTCCACTCCTGTTAGAATTTTATAGGTTTCGCACGCTGAAGGTAAAATTCTGGCCTTGAAGATTTGTTAGCTTTTCTACATTAATAGTTCTGTGCAGAATAATATTGGAGAATGATCTTGATCATCCCCAATTTTAACCAATCAACCAGTGGTGGCCATACCTGCAACCACCTGGGCCCTAAGCTCTAGAATTCCCTCCCCAAGAGTCTCTCTCTACCTTGCTCTCTGTCTTAAAGATGCTCCTTAAAGCGTATTTCTTTGTCACCGTCCTAATGTGACTCGGTCAAATTTTGTTTGACAGCTGCCCCTTGTAGGCACATGGGATGCTTTACTACATTAAAGCAGCGATCTAAATGCAATGTTGTTGTTATAGACATGATTTCATGATTGGAACTCAGATCGAGAGAGAAAGGAAATCCTGACAATGCCTGCCAATCTTTGTTCATCACATTCAAAGTCTGATTAAACAAATAGATAAAGTAATGCATTTCTGGGCTTGAATTTTTTTTTTGGTGATCCACTGCCTTATCCACTCATGTGTTTAGTGTTACATCCTCACCACAAATTGATGTTTCTGCTCCTGTGTGCTTCATTCCACTGGCTCCCTACCAGCTGCCCCCAACTCCTGCATGATCTTCAGTATTGCTCTATTTCCTCACATCCTCCTCGAGCAGAGTAAGATTATACTATCCCAATTAGCCGCTACACTTAAACTACCTATGAACAGTGCCACAGGATGCTATATACAGGACATATTTTATTTGTTGGAGGCACCTTTCATGAAAAACTATCTGGATAAATATTTGCAGTTGCTTCCAAAATATTAATTGTTCTTTTCCGTGTAACTGGCTCAATCCAATTTTTAAACATTGAAGGGATTACCTCCCATTGAATGGCTTGTGATCAATAATAGTCAACATGAAATAAATTAGTGGCTGCACGTGGGAATTTTAATGGAATTTATTTTGAACAGAATTCACCATTTTATTTTTGGTCTACACATGGTACCTTTGAAGTGTTACGCTAATGAATATTAATGACTTGTGACTGTGATTATACACTTACCAAGATAATGTGAATGGTTTAGCCAACACCATGTGATCAGTTGCTTTTAATGCTCCTATTGATTTGATAAACCCCTCATATTACAATCAAGGAATACAAATTAACTTTGCAAATTATGATTCACAGTGCATATCTTTGCATTGTAAAATTATTTTTGATTCTCACTTTCTTCAACCTCATTGGTCCTATGGATCTCTGCCTGCAGTGTCATTCATTCACATTCTCCTTTAGTCAGGACAGACTGGTCAGGGCAACATTCTTCTTTACCCTGGTTAGCAAAGCTCTCCAGAGACCAGATTGAATTGGTTGTTTATGGAAGTAAAGTAAAATACTGGAGATGTTGGAAATCTGAACTATAAACAGAACTATAAACTAGAAGCATTCAACTGGTCAGGCAGCATGTGAAGTTAGCAATTCAGGTCTTTCATCTGAGCCAGAGAAACAGAGTTAACATTTCAGGTCAAGCTCGAAAGAAACGTTAATTCCATTTTTTCTCTCCACAGATGCTACCTAGTGAGTGTTCCTACCATTTTCATTGAATGGATTCGGTCCCCCAATTTTTTTTCATTCCAACAGCCCTTAGACTTAGAAGGCTTCCCACATCATGAGATGTATGAGGCAGACAAAGCACCTGTTTATGTCTGTTTTCTACAGCTTATTTCTCCCCTGGAAACAGGTTACTCACCTGAAGCAAGAGACTATTGCTTGAGACTCCACTCTGCACATCAAGCATGACTGACCAGAAGTTTCTCTTGCTCTTACCACCTGCTGTAGGTGTGTTGGAAGGATTTGTAGGCTGACAATCAGCCTTTTTGGCCATATTATGAACACACCTTCTGTGGCCATCAAGCCCCCAAGTGGGACTTGAACCTGGAGCTTCTGGCTTGGAGGCAGGGAGGCTACCAATGAGCCACAAGAGCCCCAGCCACTAACCACTAACAACTGGTAAATGTTTCATGGCCAAACAAAATTGGCAACCACTAGACAATAAGGGTGAAGAAGAACACATGGCAGACATCATAACAACAATTCCCAGTTCCCTGGCTCCAACCGCCTCCTCTTCACCATGGATGTCCAATCCCTCTACACCTCCATCCCCCCACCAGGATGGTCTGAGGGCTCCCTGCCTCTTCCTTGAACAGGGGCACAATCACTATCCACCACCACTCTCCTCCATCTGGCTGAACTTGTCCTCTCGCTGAACAATTTCTCCTTAAACTTGTCTCACCTCCTCCAAATAAAAGGTGTGGCTATTGGTACCCGCATGGGCCCCAGCTATGCCTGTCTCTTTATGGGGTATGTGGAACATTCCTTGTTCCAGGCCTACTCAGGCCACCTCCCACAACTCTTTTTTCTGTACATCAGTGACTGTTTTGGTGCCGCTTCATGCTCTCGTCTGGACTTGGAAATATTTATCAATTTTTCTTCCAATTTCCCTCTATCCCTTTCCCTCTGATACCTTCACATGGTCCATCTCTGACATTTCCCTTCCCTTGCTTGACCTCTCTGTCTCCATTTCTAGTGATAGACTGTCCACCAATATTAATTACAAGCCCATCGACTCCCACAGCTACCTTGTCTACAGCTCCTCACACCCCACTTCCTGTAAGGATTCCATCCCATTCTCTCAGTTCCTCCTCCCCCGTTGCATCTGTTCTGATGATGCCACTTTCCAAAATGGCGGTTCTGACTGTCTTCCTTCTTCCTTAACCGAGGTTTCCCCCCGACTGTGGCTGACAGGGCCCTCAACCGTGTCTAACCCATCACCCATGCCTCTGCACTCGTACCTTCCCCTCCTTCCCAGCCTTGTCCTCAGTTTTCACTCCACCAGCCTCCAAAGTCAAAGGATCATCCTCTGCCATTTCCATCAACTCCAGCATGATGTCACCACCAGACACATCTTCTCCTCACCCCCACCCCCACCAAACCCCCCGTCAGCATTCCATAGAGAACATTCCCTCCGGGATAACCTGATCCATTCCTCCATCGCCCCCAACATCTCATCCCTTTCCCACTGCACCTTCCATGCAATCACAGAAGGTGCAACACCTACCCCTTTACCTCCTCCCTCCTCACCATCAAAGGGCCCAAACGCTCCTTTCAGGTGAAGCAGCACTTCACTTGCACATCCTTCAGTTTGGTCTGCTGCATTCGCTGCTCCCAACATGATCTCCACAATGGAGAGGCCATACGCAGACTGGGTGACTGCTTTGCAGAACACCTCCTGTCTGTCCAGAAGCATGATCCAGACCTTCCTGTCGCTTGCCATTTGGACACACCATCCTGCTCTCTTGCCCACATGTCCGTCCTTGGCCAGGTGCAATGTTCCAGTGAAACCCAATGCAAACTGGAGGAACAGCACCTCATCTTCTGATTAGGTACTTTACAGTCTCCTGGACTTAACATTGAGTTCAACAACTTCATGAACTCTCTCCTCTAGCCTCACCTCTTTTTTAATACCCCTTTTTGGTACCTTCAATTTTATTTTTTTATCCACTTATTTTGATTTTTATTCATTTATCCATGGTTTTATCCCCTTTTATATCCCCCCCTTCTATCCCATTTTCTATCCTTTTATACTCACCGCTGCCCCTCCCTCCACCCCATCCCCAAAAGGGCCATCTGTTATTTGTTCTATGTTGCTCTTTCACACAATGCTACCCTTGTTCTGCTATTATCACATTCTGCTTTCTTACCTTTATGCCACCAACTGCATCTTTTTTAGCCCTTACCACTACCATTAGCACTCTCTTTGTCCTTTAGTTCGTGAGATCTTTGTCAATCTCTCCTTTGTCTTCCTGGCCTTCTATCCAATTTCACCTGCTCCATACCCCCTTAAACAGTATAACTTCCATCCCCTTTCCACTTCTCTTCAGCTCTGAAGAAGGGACATGCAGACTCGAAACATTAACTCTGTTTTTCTCTCCACAGATGCTGTTAGACCTGCTGAGTTTTTCCAGCACTTTCTGTTTTTGTTTCAGATTTCCAGCATCCACAGTATTTTGCTTTTATATTACATGACAGATGGAACTGGGATTAAATGTTGTAATCTTCCTCCTCGCAGGTTAATGTGGTGCTGCTTGGGTTTTCTGGCCACCTTCTCAAATCTACAATCATCAATGACCAATCTCTTGTATACCATTCACTACATGAAACAGCTGTCAATAACAGCTCACAGTTTCAAATACATTGCTCAATATGTCCTACTTTTGTGATCAGTGGCAGCATCCATGCATGCATTGTAAATCCATATAACCACATCAGATTGATTCCCATGGCAACTGTACTTCCCATTATTATGCAAAACGATGGGCGAAATGGTCCCAGATTTGCACTAAGAGCGGTAACGGGTATGACAAAGAACGTTTTACCCGCCGGCTGCAATGACGGATTTTCACGGGGTATTGTCCCCTTCCTGGGTGCATCCCACTTCAGTAATAATGTATTTACGGGAAATGTGCTGGATTGATGGCAGGCGGGCTTGGATTTTGCCTGCCTTGCCATGACCTCAGTGCTTCCTCGCTCTGGGCACCATATTTAAAGCGCACCAGAGCATAGCTTACCTTATCTCTACAGACCAGCACTGCTCCAGGCAACAGATGGCCCCTAAAGCAAAGGTGTCGGCAGCCATCAAATTTAGTGACACCTCTCTGGGGTGCCTGCTGGGCACAGTGGAAGGCTGCCGCAAATGACTCTACCCTCACTCTGGCTGCATGGGATCACCAGAGTCACCAATCTGGCCTGGGAGGCGATGGCAGTGGTAGTCAGCGCCAACTGAGCACAGAGGAGGTCAGCCACCCAGTGCAGAAAGAGGATGAATGCTCTCATCTGTTTCACCAGGTTAAGTCAACCACCTCATCACTCTCAACTCACACACTCACAAACCCATCACACATCCACAGGGATCTCACACCTCAAGGGACAACACCACTAACCCATACACACACCCTCACATCTCCATCAAGCTCATATCCTCTGGAACTCATGTCCTCATCCTGTCCATGGATCCGCTCACCACACAAACATTCCACACAGCGGCATGCGTCCTGCTCACACTCTCTCCATCTGTTTTCCTGCAGGAGAAACTGACGCAATATAGGAGGGAGAGATCCCAGATCGGGGGTGGAGTGGTCAACATTAGGCCCCTCACTCACTTTTAGGTGTGCCATTGCACTGACTGGTAAGGGCGTTGACTGTGCATGTGGGGACGGTGAGGCCAGCAGTGAACACCTATGTGAGGATCCTGCATCAGATCATCCCTCTCTCAATGCAAATTTGAATGCTCTCTTTCCTGTTTTTGACTCTGCTGCCATGCACTAATTATCTTTACTTCAGTTCACAGGGAGATCTGCCAAGTGACATACGTCCTCAGCTCCATCCATGTCCTCACCTCCAAGAGTACACCCACTTCTTTGAAGAGCTGGAAATAAGCAGCCTGGGGGGCCCATCATAACACTTACCCACACCCTCCACCAGCGCAGAGACACACACCTGGTTGAGACCTAGATCTAGAGCAGGCGCGGGTTCACAATCTGGTGGTCACCAAGCGGACATGTGATTGCAGCAGGAGGAGGCAGCTTCAGCTGAGTACCACAGCGTTTGGTGAACTACTGGGGATCAGGCATCTGTGAGATCCGAGGCAGGTGACAAGCCTCTGGAGCTCATCGTGGAGAGTCAGCAGAAGGCGGTGGAACATCACACAGAGCTGTTGGAAGCCCTCAACAGACCGACACGTGAGTTGGAGGAGTGTGTCCACCTGCTCTCTGATGAATTGGTGCCCACGTGTGCGCACATGGAGATCTCCATGTGAAGGATAATGGATGCCATGGAGACCCTGGCCCAGCAGAACGTGGAGATGCACACAAACCTGAACTCCATCGTGAGTTCCTACAGTGGCAATGTGAGAGGGAAATGGGGCACCTCAACGTCCATCCAGGTGCTCCATCCCCTCAAGGAGTCAGGCTGGGGCCCTTGGGAACCCAAAGGGAGGAGCAGCAGCAGCTGGACACCTCTGGGTCATCCACTCAGGAACCTCAGAGGCTGTCCTCTCCCTTCGAGTCCTCTTTTGCCTGTGACCCTTTTAACTTTGTCCTCTGTCAATGCAGAGGGAGCAGCCGGTCCACAGTAGGACAGCCAAAGCAAAGCAGGGCCCTCAAGGCAGGCTCTCCAAAAGGACACACGCCAAAGTCATTGGAGACAACAGAGCCAACCATTGCACAGGCTGTCTCCACCTCTGCTGCAGATGTCAGGGCAGCACCTAGAAGAAGTGTTAGGCCTAAAAAAAGTTAAGAAATTCTGACCACAAGTGGTTACATGGGTGAACACATTTTGCTACTTTACAATCTGAAAATATATTCACTTTCACTGAATAATGTGTAATGATGTCTTTCAGCTTCATTTAGAGGCTTCATGAAACCTCCCACTGCATCCCCCCACCCCACCCCTCCCCCCAACCACCCCATTAGCACTTCAGCAGCACACAGCCGGACCATGAGTGAGTCTGGGGGGAGAAGTGTGTGTGTGGGACAGGGCATTTCGGAACCTCGAGCAAGCACTCTCCCACATATGCAGATCCTTTCCCCCATTACACTCATCTCAATATCGCAAACGTTTTCAGTGCTGTCTGCCGGAGTTCTCTTTCAGTTGTCCATCTGAGCTGACCTGCATCTCTGCCCACCCACTGATCACACTCCCATTCAGCACCTGTCCAACACGAGGCCTTCGCTCACTTTTGATTTCTGCGAAACGGTAGTTGCCAAGTTTGAGATAAGCTTCCCCATCCTTTCCCCTCCCCCACTCACCCATGTCCTTTCCTCCATCACAGTGAATGCCCGGGCATCACCTTCCACCTCCCCACCATTACCCTAAAGCCCGAAACATCCTCCTTCAGGAATGTCCAGGTGAAAATGCATGTTCCCTGCCTTCCTGAAAAGTCCATCCCCAACCACATTGACCTTCCTGACCACCTCCTTCCCACTCCCAGGGTCCCTGTTTTCCTCTGTGTCCCCACTAACCACCCTCACTGCCCTTTCCTTCAGTACCAACGCACCCTCACCCTCCCACCCTACTGGCTCCCTCTCCCCCTCTCACATTCACCATTCCTTCCTACAAGTCTACCTTGAGTTTGCTCCCCAGGAGGAAGTCATTGACTCCACAGACCCCTCCCTTGTACTTTCACCTGCACATCCCCCCTCCACCCCCCACCCCTTCCGCACCCTTACTCCTTCATCTACCCGTACTCCCTCCGCCTCTGAACTTCCGCCTCTGAACTCCCTCCTCTCCCCGTACTCCCTCCTGCCTGCACCCCCCTCGAGACAACTTCCCCCCTCCGAACTCCTTCCTCCTCCTGGACAGCTTCTGGACATCTTCCTCCCCCTGTACTCCCTCTTCCCCCAGACACCTTCATTTCCCCTCCCAACCTCATCCCCCCACACCTTTACCCGCAACACCCCCAACCTCACCCCCTGACACCTTCGCACCCCCTCCCAACCTCACCCCCTGAAGCCTTTGCACCCTCTCCCAACCTCACTCCCCTGACACCTTCACACACCCTCCCAACCTCACCACCCAACACCAACGCACTCCCTTCCAATTGAACCACCCCCCCGACACCTTTGACCCTGCCACCCCCACTTCCAACCTCATCCCCCCCACCCACCCCCGCCCCGAACTGGTACAACTTCCTCTCCCGCCTCCCCTCTTCACTGACCATCTGTACCAGCCCATGGCGAAGTCCGTGAAGTTCCGAGGCAAGTCCAAAGCATCAACAGAGGCCTTGGAAGATGGTGCGAGTCCACGGCCAAGGCTGTGAAGTTCTGATGCCTCAGTGAAGTTGAAGCTGCTGTGTGGAGACCTCCCACCTTCTGAGAGCTGCTTTGTGGCAGAGCCATGTGCATGAGGATCCACTCAGCCTGCGATGCACGTGTTCCCCCAGGGTCCAGTAGCTGTAGGGCTCCAGCACCTTCTTATCCTTGGATGTCCGTGGCCTGAGCAAGGCCTTAAATGTAAGTCCTGGCTACTGCACATCACCCTTGTCCAGCCGTGATCTGGGCCGATGTGTTTTCCTGCTGATTTAATGGTAAATCGGGTGTGGGGGGACAATTCCAGTCTGGCCTTACTTTGCATCCCATTAGCAGGTTGCAAATCGGATTCATGCCGGCCTCCAGTGGGATTTGTGATCTGCCTTGGCAGACACCATCGTGTGATCCCACTGTCATCTTGCGCCGACGTGAAACCAATTTCTGCCTCTCCTGCTAAATTATTGCCCCCCCCCCCTCCCACCCACCACCCTCAGCCTGCCAAGACACCCGCCGCCAACAGTAGTGGAAGATTCCAGTCGATATTTTCCAGAAGGCATGAGGCCTGGGTCATTTTAACTTCTGGGAAGCCAGGATTAAACAGGAAGCCATAAATTTCCCAGTGTGACCACGCAAGTGAAATCTCTCACCCGAAGGGTTTGGGACTTCATTGTAGCTTTTAAAATGTTTTTTTGCAGAGCATACTGTCTGGTTTTCCCCCACTGTATTGATCTTTACAGAGTGCAAGGTGAAAAGAGGATGCACATTTTACTGGCCAGGTGACTGTTTGAATAATAAATGGAGGGCAGCAACAGCAGCGAGTTGCATTTACACAGCAGCTTTAACATAGCAAGACACCCCGAGGCCCTTCACAGGGGGACTAACAAATGAAATCTGACATCAAGCCACATCAGGTGATATTAGGGCCAGTGACCAAAAGATTGAGCAAAGAGGGAGGTTTACATCTGAAAAGCGGAAAGAGGGGAAGAGAAGGAAATCCAGAGTTTAGGACCTGAAGGTGTATCCACCAATGGCAGATGATTAAAGTCGGAGATGTGCATGAGGCCAGGAGCTCAGGTATCTCGGAGGGTTGTAGGGTTGGAAGAGCTTACAGGGCTATGGATGGGAAAGGCCTTGCAGGGAGTTGGAAGCAAGGTTGGAAATTTAGAAATGCAGGCATTGCTCAACCAGGAGCCAATGTACACAGGGATGGGGCTCAGTGAGAAATAGGATGTGGGAAGCAAAATTTTGGATGGCTTTCAGCTGATGAATCAATGCTCCTCCATGATGACCACCACTTGGAGGAGGCGGCAACGCACAGAATGTACTCTGTCTGGGGGGCATCGCCAAGAGTGACCTAGTAGCCACTGCTGTCCAAGCTAGCCAAATCCTGAAGGATATAGCTGCCATACTGGGCTTGCGGCAAGTAGTGAAAAAACTTACTAGGCCTTGTCCCCACAAATCTACCTGTTGCAGATGCATCTGTCCATGACAGTATAGATAGGAGTGGCCACCGCACAGTCCTTGTGAAGACAAAGTCCCACCTTCACACTGAGCGTACCCTACTTCACATGAGAACACAATCGGAACAGGAGTAGACCATATGACCCATAGAACCTGCTCCGTTATTCAATATTACTATTGCTGATCTTGAGCTTCACCTCCATTTTCCTGCCCACTTCACGTGCCTCTCAATTCCCTGAGAGACCAAAAAATCTGCCTGCTCCAGCAGGATGGAGCATCCACAGTTCCCGGGATAAAGAATTCCAAAGATTCACAACCCTTTGAGTGCAGAAATTTCCCCTCATCTCAGTCCTAAATGATTGTTGCCTTATCTTGAGTCTGTGCCCCTCTGTTTTAGACTCCCCAACCAGTATAAAAAGTCTTTCAGCATCTACGCTATCAAGCCCCTTCAGAATTTTGTAAGTTTCAATAAGATTGCCTTTCATTCTTCTAAACGGCAGAGAATATAAGTCTAATTTACTCAGCGTCTCATCATAGGACAACCTCCTCATCCCAGCGATCAAATTAGTGAACCTCCACTCTATCGCCTCCAATGGTAGTATATCCTTCCCTTTCTTAAATGTGGAGACCAAAACTGCACACATTATTCCAGATGTGGTCTCACCAAAACCCTCACAACTGGAGCAACACTTCATTATTCTTGCTCTCTAATCCTTTTTCAGTAAAGGTAATCATGCCGTTTGCCTTCCCAATTGCTTGTTGCACCTGCATGTTAATTTATTATGTTCCTTGTAAAAGCACATCCAAGTGTCCAAATATCAACACTTAAAAGCTTCACATCTTTTAAAAAGTATTCTGCTTTTCTATTCTTACAACCAAAGTGAATAACTTCACACTTCATGGTTGTGTGTCACCACCACCATACTAAATGGTGTAATTCAGAACAATTTGGCTTCTCAAAACTGAGATTCCTTTGGGCATCCAAGTGTTGATAAACCATCAGCAGCAGCAGAATTGTACACAAGCACAATCTATAACATCATGGCCCAGCAAGTCTCAAGAACCCACTCTATCATTATCATCAAACCAAACCCCAGTTCAAGAAAGAATGCAGGAAGGCATGCCAGAAGAAGCACCAGGTATGCAGAAAAATTAGGTTTCAACCTGGTGAAACCATAACACAGGAGTACTTACATGCCAAACAGTGGAAGCAGCATGTGATAGACAGAGCTAACAATCTCACAAGCAAGAGATCAGATCTAAGCTCTGCAATCATGAGCTGTGGTGGAGAATTAAACAACTCAGTGGAGGAAGAAATTGCACAAATAACCCCATCCTCCATGATGAGGCAACCCAGCACATCAGTGCAAAAGACAAGGCTGAAGCATTTGCAACAATCTTCAGCCAAAAGTGTCGAGCAGATGATCCAATTTGGACTCCTCCTGAGGTCCCCAGCATCACAAATCCTAATCGTCAGCCAATTTGATTCACTGTACATGATATCAAGAAACTGCTGAAGACACTGGACACTGCAAAGGCTATGAACAATATTCCAGCAATAGCACTGAAGACTTGTGCTCCAGAACTGGCTGCCCCCCACCCCCCACCCAGCCAAGCTGTTCCAGCACAACTAGTATAGCTACAGGCATCTACCTGATAAGGTTAAAGTTTTCCCAGGTATGTCCTTCCAACAAAAAGCAGGACAAATCCAATCCGGCTAATTACCACACAATTAGCCTCCTCTTGATCATCAGCAAAGTGATGGAAGGTGTCATCAACAGTGCTAATAAGTGGCAATTACACAGTAATAACCTGATCCCTGATGCTCAGTTTGGGTTTTGCCAGAGCCACTCATTATAGCCTTGGTCCAAACATAGACAAAAGAGCTGAACTCCAGAGGTGAGGTGAGAATGACTGCCCATGACGTCAAGGCTGCATTTGACCAAGTGTGACATCAAGGAACCCTAAAAAAACTGAAGTCAATGGGAATCAGGGGGAAAACTCTCTGCTGGTTGGAGTCATTCCTGGCACAAAGGCAGGTGGCTGTGTTTTTTGCAGGTCAGTCATCTCAGCTCCAGGACATCACTGCAGGAGTTCCTCAGGGTGGTGTCCTTGGCCCAACCATTTTCAGCTGCATCATCAATGACCTTCCCTCCATCATAAGGTCAGAAGCAGTGATGTTTGCTGATGATTGCACAATGTTTATCACCATTCACAACTTGTCAGCTATTGGAGCAGACCGTGTCGATAAGCAACAAGACCTGGACAATATTCAGAATTGGGTTGATAAGTGGCAAGGAACAATCATGCTACACAAGTGCCAGGCAATGACCATCTCCAACAAGAGAGAACCTAACCATTGCCTGTTGACATTCGATGGCCTTACCATCGCTGGACCGCTCTCTATTAACACCCTGGAGGTTACCAATGACCAGAAACTGAACTGGGCCAGTCATAATACTGTGGCTATAAGAGCAGGTCAGAAGCTGGGAATTCTGTGGTGAGTAACTCACCTCCTGACTCCCCTAAGTCTGTCCAACATCTACAAGGCACAAGTCAGGAGTGTGATGGAGTACTCCCCGCTTGTCTGGATAAGTGCAGTTCCCATAACACTCAAGAAGCTTGACACCATCTGATTGGCTGCCAGCTCGCTAAGGCAGGACTTCCTCCCAAGAAAGGGGCAGAAGTCTTGCCTTAAGACAATTAATGATAGCCCCCATATTAAACTATAGTGGGCAGCCATCAGGGTCATGTGTAGGCACCAGCTGACTTTTAAGAGGGTGGGGAGGTGGTGGTATAAAATCCAGCCCAAAGTGTTTACTCAGTTTCAGTTTGGCAAGTGTTAAAATCCTGTCACATGCCCACTCACTGAATGAGCTATCAAGTATCTTGCTGTGGTTTTCTTGAGAGGCAATTGTTTCCGGCAGTGACAAGGTGTGTTATTTGCACTTTGGCCCACCCTCAGCGCTCACCCCATTCCCCAAGGCTTGCAGTTTAGAAGTATATTTTGCTAACTCTATTTGTATAAATATTGAATCCACATTAGTTTAAGTGCAGGTTTTCTGGTCAGAAAACAAATTATTCTTTTTATGTTCGCATAATATATTAGAGAGATGGTACATCTATCAATAAGATGTTTAACTGTGCAAACATTAGTACAAAGCGTTTGCAGCAAGCTGACACATCTCTACAACCTTTCTGAATGTTGAATCATTTAGGAGGTTATTATATCAACATTGAAATATTAACTCCTGGCAATACAACTGACAAAGCAGCCTCATGAGAAATGAACAAGCCAGGTAGTTTGCTGTTTGCAGCAATTTGGTCTGGACTTCTTTCCAATGGTATAAAAAAGGAGTAATTCAGGAGTAAAGTGGCTGCATCGCAAGCGTCAGGAATCAACTTCCAGGAGCTCTCGGTTTGTGGTAAAGCCAAAATTGGTAAGTAAAGTATAAAAAAAAATTGCTAGCTAGTTCATTCTCAATCTTGAACCTGGACAGACCGCAACTTGGATCCAATGCACAAGAGGAATAGCGCCTCATCTTTCAATTAGGTATTTTATAGCCATCCAGACTCACTACTGAGTTCAACAATTTCAATCATAATCTCTGCCCCTCTGGTAACTGTTGGTCATAATTTTGTTTTTTTTTCTGTTAAAATCTCCTCTAGACACATCTTTTGTTTCTTTATTTGTCCCATTGCACTGTCATTTCTTTTGCCATTTAATCTCTTCTGCTTCCACTCTACCACAGACCTTCAATTCATTCCCTCCCATCTTTCCTGATGTCTGTACTTATTGTGAATCTGTGGCATTGCTAACTTTACCCAGTTCTGATGAAAGGTCACAATCTGAGATGTTAACTGTTGCTCTCTCCACAGATTCTGCCAGACCTACTGAGTATTTTCAGCATTTTTCATTTTTATTTGAGCCAACCCAGTGACTGAATCTGGCAGAGCATATGTGTGCCAATCTCAGATCAACTGTTTTGCAACTAAACCATGCAAAGATTTAACCAAGTACTGATCTGTCACATCCGGTCTGTGCCCTCAAGCACTTCTGACATATAATATTCATCAGCAGGAAATGTAATAGCTTTTCCTTTTTAAAACCCCCATTTATAATTTAATAGAATCATTCATTTTTGCAGAATGAAAACATTATCAAGTGATAGAAGCAGAAAGCAAAACTTTCCATTGAAGTATTTAAAAATTAATAGCCTCAAATGCATAATGAACAACAAATCAATATTTAATGTACGCTGAGGGCATGCGTCATCATGTTTGTGTCAGCTTAATGACAATGCACTACATCAAAAGATTAAGACTCCCAAACAAAGTAACTAAGTTTAAATAAGATTAATCAGCTGATCAGTACAAGATTACACTTGTATTTGTTCATTATTGTGCTGTTTTCCCTTCCATGAAATCAATGAATCACAGGATGAGGCAACTGATGTGGGCTAGTAGACAATTTAGCAGCATTGCATGAAGCCTGGGAACAGGTTGCCCAGTCATCTTGTCAATCAGGAAGCAGTGTAGTATGAAAAAGTTGGATGTCTCGCTGTGGTAGCGCTCTCATCTCTGAGTTAGAAGATTGCGGATTCAAGTCCCACTCCAGAGACTAGGCTGACACTCCAGTGCCGTACCGAGGGAGAGCTGCACTGTTAGACGTGCCATCTTTGAGGTGAGACATTAAATTGAAGTCTTTTCTTCCCTTTCAGGTGGATGAAAAATATCCCATGGGACGATTGGAAGAAGAAGTAAGAAGTTCTCCCTGCTGTCTTGGTCAATATTTATCCCTCAACTAGCATCACTTATGAAAAAATCTATTTTCTCATCATTATTACATCGCTGTTTCATGGCTGGATTTCCTTCTTTCAAGGAAAAATAACAGAGTTTTGAAGACTGGAATTTTTCGTGAGGAAGGCAGAGTTTTGAAGGACTTTGGGGATGAAATTGATACCGTATATGCTGAGTGAGCTGCGTAAGAAATATGTACGAACCATCTTTGTGGTATCAGCTATTTAAAGTGTCATTTATAGTTTCTATTGAATACAATTTTCCTGTTAATCCCTAATTAATTGTGTTGATTTTGATTTCATTGTTACAGTAAAAGTTTGAAAAAGTGAAATCTTGTCCATCAGTGTTTTTCCATTTGATTTGTTTGGGAAGACTTTTTTTTTTCACTTTCTTGGTCTCCATGGGGATCATAACAAGGCAGTCTGACATTTTTTAGAAAGAGACAGCCTTTATCATCCTGGCCTCAGCATATCTGCTGTCGAAACTCTCAGACATGCCTTTGTTATCTCTAGATTTGACTATTCCAATCCATTCCTGGCTGGCTTCTGGTTATCCTCCGTAACCTCGAGATTATTCAAAACTCTGCTACACATATCACAACTTGCGCCCCGTCCTGTTCACCCACCACTCCTCTACTCACAGACCTATACTGGCTCCTAGATACGCAATGTCTCAATTTTAAAATTTTCACCCTTGTTTTAAAACTTTCCATGGTTTTGTCCTTGTAACCTTCTCCAGCCTAACAACACTCCGAGACATCTGTCCTCCTCCAATTCTGGCCTCTTGAGCATCACCAAATTTTCATTTCTCCACCATTGAAGGTTGTACCTTCAGCTGCCTAAGCCCAAGCTCTGGAATTCTATCCTTATACCAAAATATTTGGTCATCTGCCCTAATACCTCCTCATATGGTTTGGTGTCAAATTTTGTTTGATAATGTTCCTGTGAGATGACTCGGGATATGTTACTATTTTAAAAGCACTATATAAATGCACGTTGTGTTGCTGAGTGGGACTAAAATGACTGATCCCATTTTATATGTTAATAACGCATATAGTTTAGCCAGCAAGACATGAAGTTGGCCAAGCATTTATGTGAATTGACTTTTTAAAGTTTAATTTGAAATCAATGGTATCACATTCTTTTATCACGTTCTGACAGTATTAGGTACACACATTAACAACAGGGGAAATGCTGATCTGGTTTACATAATGTTGAAAAATTCTCAAGAGGAAAACTTTCCCCTTGTCAGAGGGGGGGGGGGGGGGGAAGGCAGTGCCGGAGTGGGTGTGGGCAGGCGCGCCTCTGATCGGCACCCCCGATTGGGGGTGCGCCGCCATTTTACGTGGACGGGCCAATTAAGGCCTGCTCAGCATGACGTCCGCAAGGAAGCGCTATGCACGCTCTGTGCAGGCAGGGCGGGAGGGATTCCCTCAGCCTGGAGTGTGCTCTTTCACGCATGCATGCTAAGGAGCGCACTGATCTCCCTGAGGCTAAGTGCTGCCTCAGGGAGACGGGCTCCAAATTTAAAAATGGTAAGCAAATGATATTAACATTTTCCTGACATGTCTCCTCATGTGACGCTGTCACAGCAGTTGGGACATGTCCATCACTTTTACTGAAACCTTTATTAAATATTTAAAAGCACTCATGAAACCTCATCCCGCCCGTGGATGAGGTTTCATGCTCTTTCTTAAGCCCACCAGGGCTCCCAGCCTGCCCGACAATCCTAAGGTTGGACAGGCAGGTCCATTAATGATTTTAATTACTTTTTTGATGGCCTCAATAGGCCGTTGACAGGTTGACGGGCGCGCAGCTGACTCGGCTGCACACCCGCTGACCTGAAAATGGAAATGACGCAGGGTGACATTAGGAGTTCCACCCTACATCATCGTGCATCATTTTATGCGTCGGCGAGCGGGCCCCGCCCCCGCTCGCCAACCTGAAGATCTTCCCCCAAATGTTTGCTATTTTAAACTCATAAATATCAGCCTCAAATTTGTCTGCACATGTTGGCAGCAAAGGACCTTTGACACAAATACACATTGGAGGCAGAGCCTCCATAGGGAACCTTTGCTTGGAGGCAGAACAGGGATTGGAAGCCAAAGGGTGCTTTGAGCTTGTTGTCACAGAAAATTCCAGCAGCTCTTCAACTGTCTCCCAAAGGTGCAAAAAATGCTGATGTGAATTGCGCATGTGTGTCATCAATGGCCTGACTGTACATAAGGCAGCTGTTAAGGCATTGGTTTCTGTGGAAGGTGCTGGATGGAGTAATGAGTATTTCCGTTCGGGTCCTGATAGGTGATTTTTATTACATAGAATTACAAGGCAGCATATAAAAAGGCCATTCAGCCCACTACTCTGTGATGGTATTTATACTCCATTCTATTCTCCTTCCATTCCATTTACCTCATCTTTATTTTTGGCAAAGTCTTTTGAAAACGTAATTTCATCTCATCAGTTACTTATGTTTGTAGCAGGTGTTTAGGTGTTGCCCATTAGGAATAAAGTATTATTGGCATATTCACTTAGCATAAACCCTTTAAGGGAAATGCCAAATCACTTTAAAATGCTGGAATATATATTGCTGTGTCTTTTTTTTAAATCTTCAAATCCATGAATTTATTTTATTAAAAAAACAATGTGCTGGATAGATATATCCAGTGACAATATAACACCTTATTTTTAGTAGATGCAGAAGTGAACTGGATACAAATATTAATCGAGCTGAAGTAAATCTTAAGCTTGGCATGTAAACAAATTTGCCTTTGGACAAGCCTCAGGATATGTTTACTGTTCTTAGCAGTCAAGATGATTTAATGAAGGTTAATGTTACTAATCAATGCACGATGATACTGCAGCAGCACTGGGACATGTGGCTGTTGTCACAAAAGGCCGAATTATTAATTTAACAGCGAGGTGTCCATGTAAATGATGGTTCATTTGTGGTATATAGCAAAGGGTGCTCAGTGAAGCTCTGTTTGCAAGAAATGAATGCACCATATTATAGCAAAAGAATGAAAGACTTGCATTGGTAAAGCACCTTTCAGAACCTCAGGATATCCCAAACTGTTTTACAGCCAATGAAGTAACTTTTGGAGTGCAGTCTTGGTTGTAAATGGAGCAATTGTGGCAGCCAGTTTCTGCACAGCAAGGATCCACAACAGCAACAAAATAATGACCAGGTATTTTTTTTAGTGATGTTGGTTAAAGGCTGAATATTGGCCACGGTACCAGGGAACTCTCACCTACTCTTCTTTGAGAGAGTGACATGGGATTGTTTACATCCTCTTGAGAGAGAGAAACTTAGACGTAAGTCAACATTCAACATTCACAATAGAGGCAATGTGATAAAGCAATTTAAAAACCTAGGTTTTTGGAAGGTTTAACCTGGAACCTGCAGAAATTTACAATGCAGTATTTAGACCACATTTTGAATACCATACAAAATACAAATACAAATACAAAAGAAAAGAATGTATTAGAGAGAGAAGAGAAAATAGCTGTGACATTAAAACTATGAATGAAGGGAATGAGCTCTAGGGAAAGATTAGGGAAGATTAAGCTCTGAATCCAGAAAGAAAGCTGTCAAAAGAGGGATTTGCATTGTACTACAATTGTATAGAAAAAGCAAACCCAACTTATTAATGTAAAGTATTTCAAGAAAGTAGGAGCAACAAAATATATAAACCAAGATTAATGGTTAGTAAATTTAAGACAGCTATCAGAAGTATAAATAGTTGGGATAATCTACTGAGCAAGATAATATAGGCAAAGATCACAATTTATGCTTTAACACTCCTGGCCTGTGCCAGGAACAGGAAACTACGCAGCTTGATTTTGCAACCATTCTAAATCAGAAGGCCGTGGATTCAACTTCCAATTCAGGCTTGAGCACAAAAATTTAGGATGATGCCCCAGTGCAGTACCGAGGGAGTGCTGCACTGTCAGCGGTCAAGTTTTTTGTAGGAGACGTTAAACCGAAGCCTCTTCTGCCTTCTCAGCTGGCTATAAAATATCCCATGGCATTATTTTGAAGAAAAGCAAGGACGTTCCCCCCAGTTTCCTGGTCATTCATTTGTCCCTTAATCAACACCAACAAAAACCAGATTATCTGCCCATTTTCATATTGCTGTTTGTGGGAGTTTGCTGTGCACAAAGTGCCTAATGCGTTTTCTACATCAAAACAGCGACTACACTTTGAAAAGTACTTCATTAGTTGTAAAGTGCTTTTGAACATCATGAGGTTGTTAAAGGTGTGTTACGTAGATGCATTTTTTTCTCTCACTTCTCAATAGACAGAAAATCACAGAGTGGAAAATCGCAGCCAAAGGCGTTCCCCTCATAACACTGAGAAAGAAATTCATAGTCGGCGCCAGTCATAAGGATGTAGGTTTCCCACCAGCTGAGGGCCAGTTAGTAACATTTGCTGCTTCACATGTTGGTCCATGTATCGAGAGCTATAGTAAGCAATGTGCTGCAGATAGAGGCAGGGGTGAATGAATAGCATGGCAGTTCTCAACACATCCGTCCACTATGGAGGATCAGGCAACTCCACGCACATCTGATATGGAGCTTCCAGTTCTTCCCCCCAACCTTGCAGCTCAAACTGGTCACTTAATTTACAAATCTAGGGAGGCCCCTATCCCATCAATACTCTGGGTGCTGAGATGTTAATTTGCAATGCTACATGCAAACTAAAGGAGTTATAAAAAATGTTTTAAATAGGAGCCAATTTTCTCACTGAATAGACATGTATTGAGACAAGGACAAATGATCAACCTGTTGGCTGTTAATTTCCTGTGGTAATCTGAGGTGCAATACACCTTTAAAAGAATGTGAGCAGATTGACCACATGACTGTATGACCCAATTGCTGTGTAGCATGGGCTACAATGTTAATCAGTAGTTTAGAATGGGGCCTGGTTGGAGAACACACATGTTTTAGTGCTCTGTTACTTGTGCTAATAAACAGCATGTGCTTCATCTTACATTGGTCTCTGCATCTGCAGTATCTTGTTTATCAACTCACTCACCAGTAGATAGGTGTGCAACCGTGTTCGCTGAGCAAAGTGACCCGACAGAAGGAACATAACAACTGGCAACGAGGCAAAACACGACCAGTTTACGACACAAAAGAAAGCTGCAGAAATTAAACAGAAGTAAATCAGCCGTAACTTGCAAGGTGGTTGTGACAGCCTTCATCATAGTCGTTGACGTTATCTCACTCCAGTATGCCACAGTTTGGCCGTATCGAACCGTTTGATCGGACCACCGATGACTGGTCACATTATATTGAACACATCACATTCTTCTTTCTGGCCAATGACATGTCAGGGGAGCAGACGAGGTGGGTGATCCTCTTGTTGACATGTGGCAGTAAAGCATACGGCCCAATTCATAGCCTAATGGCGCCCAACGCCCCAGATTCCAAGAGCTTTGATGAGTTGGTAAACCCTGTGAAAAGTCACTTTCAGCCGAAACCCTCAATAAGAATGCAGCGTTTTAAATTTAATTCGAGGTGTCGCGCCCCTGGAGAGACAGTCACTTGCTATATAGCAGCCTTAAAACAACTGACAGAGCACTGTGAGTCTGGGACATCGATTAACAACATGTTAAGAGACCGATTAGTGTGTGGGATTAATGAAGGCACCATTCAAAAAAGGTTGCAGTCAGAAATGAGTGGACTTCAGCAAGGCGCTGGAGCTGACGCTCCCAATGGAGTCCGCAGTCAGGAATTCAGAAACAATCAAGGGAGCACAAAATAGCGCTGTTCTTCACATCGGCAGGGAAGCACTGGTTAGAAATAACGCAGAAGCGCAGGGCTCTGTGGAAAGGTGGGAAACAGCCACCATTAACAGACCAACAAAAAGCAATGGTTTAACAGAGAAAACCCACAATAACAAATGGAAGTGGAGTCAGACAGCCTGCAAATGAACAACAATTTAAAAGAATCGAGTGTTTCTACTACCATTGTAGTGGGCAGATTATGCGATATTGTAAAGATAGATTAAGACAAAACTTTAAGCAAAAAGGTAGAAATTGTGAAATCCACATAATAGAGGAACCAGAAGAAACAGAGTCAGACATTTATTCCCCACACAACTTAAAAATGGGTAAAACAGAGTCAATCTACGTGACAGTGAAAGTCAACGGGAAACCCATCCGAATGGAGGTGGATACAGGGGCATCCGAATGGAGGTGGATACAGGGGCATCCACGATTGTTATAAGGAAACATACATTCAAATATCTGAATGGAGGAGACCACTCATTAAATCTGGAAAATTCAGATGCTAGATTAGCTAAAATTGGTGAAGATATACAAGTAAGAGGTATATGCAAGGTTCCAGTGTAGTAAAGAAATCAGTCTGTTAATCTATCCCTGATAGTGATAGCAGGCAGAGGACCGAGTCTCCTTGGAAGGAACTGGTTAAGGGAGATCAATCTTGAGAGATGACTGAGATCTCAATCAGAAGCAGGAAATGTTACTGTTTGGTAAAAGGAGTATGTAAAGACTCAACAAAAGGAACTCATAGAGGTGATGCTCCAGGACAGATTTCGAGTTGAAGCCAGTAACCTCCAAAAAGAAAAAGAAAACCTGCTGAAGGACGTTCGCACATTGCAACATTCCCTCAGATCCCAATTTGTACCACTAAAAAAGGATGAGATTTTGAGATCCATGCCGACATGAGAGCTAAGTGGCGGAAGAAGCATTTGTGCAGGCTGAAGCGCAAAAGACGAAAGATGAGGCAGAGGTCCAGGTGAACAACTGCTGAAGATGCAGTACTGATCAGGCTTTGTTGAATCTTACATGGCAAATGGGCTGTGACACTTCTGTTTATACATCTTTTTCTAAGACCAACAATTTAGAGGCATTTCAGGTGCTGGTCAGGAGAAAACCTTGTACATTAGTCTGCTGTGGTACGGTGCCTTCATGTGCAGTAGTTGCAAAAATAAAATGTGAAAACTCAAAACAAATAAATACAAAGTACGAGGGAGAACAGAAAGAATTCAGCATATCTCTGGCCGAGATGAAGAATAAATTAGCTGAGAAAACACAACAATGCTTCATTCTCCAGGAAGTAACTAATAAATATAAAAAAGAAATGGAAGGACTGAAGAACCAGTTACGTGGAAGCCAAGAAGGTTTAAAAATAGACACCCCTGAGTTATCAAAGGTGCTGACAGATGAGTAAATGCTGGAATACTCAACCACTGTGTTCACTCAAGTTGAGCTCATACCTGAGCTTAGTCTGGCCAATAGGGAAATCGCAAAGTAGCTGAGATTAAAGTCAGCGCTGCCAAGAAGAAAACCCATCAACAGAAGACACGTAGGAAGAAAAGGTGGAATTACTAACAAAGCCCCATTTTTTTACACAACAGGAAGCTGATCATATCATGTTTAATTTAGCCTTGCCCAGCATCCTGATTTGACAGTTGACCTTCATATTGTTGAACTTGGAGAGGAGAGGCAGCAGGAGTGCATGAGATTGGGCCCAAAAGAGGGTGAAAGCATTCACGTTGGAGCCCACACCACATGTTTAAGGAACTCCCCTTGGTTTGGAAGTGCCTGTAGGATCTGTTGAGCCTGAGAGGGCCGAAGAAACAAACTTACAGGTTCCTACTGGAGACCCTAGTGGAGAGATGACTCCTGAGAGGGAGGCCTTGGATAAACCATTCAAAGTCATAGAAATACGACGTTCGACACATTTGAAGAAGCCTCCAGAGAGACTGAATTTATAAGTAATTTATTTATGTAAATAGATGATATATTGTAAAGATTGTAAATTGTACTTTCAAGTAAAGGGGGAGGGATTTGGTAATCTGAGGTGCAATATATCTTTAAGAGAATGTGAGCAGATTGACCATGTGACTGTGTAGCACAGGCTACAATGTTAATCAGTAGTTTAGAATAGGGTCTGGTTGGAGAAGCACATGTGTTAGTGCTCTGTTGTGTTAATAAACAGCATGTGCTTCATCTTACATTGGTCTCTGCGTCTGCAATATTTTGTTTACCAACTCACTCACCAGTAGATAGGTGTACAACCATGTTCGCTGAGCAAAATGGCCCAACAGAAGGAACATAACAGCTCTTCCCCTGTAAGGCTGTTCCCATCTACCAGCTTTAGTCTAGATATGTCAGTTTGTATTCTGTGCAGACTGAGACCAGCTTCAGTAGAGTGAAGTATTTGCAATGGTATCTAGCTGCATACTTCACATCATTTCATATTATTTTATACGTTGTTTGTTAGATTTCCAAATCTCATTAGTCAAATAATGATGCCTGGGACATGTATTGTTACTTTGCCATAGTTACTAAAATAAGTTTGTGACACTAATGGGTTAGGAGTAGACATATACCAGATTTCCAAGTCATATTATATCACTGATCATTGTTTCAACCCTTTTCACTGACTAGCCTAACCCCCTAACTGAAAGGAATAATTTATAATCCTTGTTATATTTTTATTCCTGGGGTACTATTCTGGCATATATCCAGGGCAGAATCTTACCAGGCCCACGGAGGTGGCTTTAGAGGTGGGGTGCAAAGTATTTCAGAGTGTTATGCACAGGTTAGCTCCCTGATGCTGTCCCACCTCTGGGTGTATTTCCTAGAGGCAGGTTGCCACCGGAATCAGCAACCCACTCCTTAGAAGCGGGTACCAATTAAGGCCCAAATTAGGAGGGATTTTCAGAAGCTGTTGGCATTTTCCTGACATCAGGTTGGTCCCCTGCTGAGGACAGAACCCCGCAGCCTCCTGGCAGTAGGCCTGGTAGCCATTGGAGCCTCCTATCAAGACCCCAGTCACAGATCCTAATGGATGAGAGAGTCACAGCCACGACTACAATTAATCAACTAAAGGAGGGGTTTCTCCTTCACACTGATGGCCCTAAAAGCTTTGTTTTTATTTTTAAATTTTCAGCAGGTTTCCAAGAGCGCCTTCATTTTGAGGCACCCTCACAGTCTCCTACCTGCCTCAGCAATGTCCACTTCTCCTGGTGGGGCTGCAGACCATCCGGTGCTACAGAAGCTCTGATTGGGCCTCCACCTTGTGAACCCACCCACGGTCCTTAATTGGATGGTGAACATGGAGATGGCCTCTTAATTGGCAGCTCCCATTGTGCCAGAGGGCGCACTGCAGAAGCAAGCGGGGTCGGAACCTACAATTGCCCTGAGGCCTGAATATCTTTGAAGCCAAGAAGGTTCAAGGGGAGGTGATGGTGGAGTGGTATTAGTACTGGAATTAGGGACTCAGGGTAATGCTCTGGGGATTTGGGTTCAAATCCTGCCACAGCATAAAAATCTGGAATTAAAAACTCTAATGATGACCATGAAATGATTGTTATAAAAGCCCATCTGGTTCACTAATGCCCTATAGGGAAGGAAATCTACTCTCCTTACCTGGTCTGGCTTAGACTACATGTGACTCCAGACCCAAAGTGATATGGCAGACTCTTTTAAAAAAAAATGCCCTTTGAACAAGGGCAATTTGGATGGGCTAGAAATACTGGCCTAGCCAGCGATGCCCTCATCCCATAAATGATTTTTAAAAAAATCCATCCTGGGAATCGGAAGTTTCTAATGACAAATTTATATTTACATAAAGATATTTAAACCTGGCATTGTGCCTCTCCACATCACCAATACAATATGCAATCTTTAACAGCAGATGGAAGATGCAAAAAGCCTGCTCCCAAGATGCTCCTAAATGTGCCTAACAGGATGGTCTGGTGAGTCACCTCCTAGCTTGCTTCCAACTGCTCAGAGAATAGTTCACAGGCATAGACCAATATAAAAAAGAAGCTGGTATGAATTTTCCTTTTCTGTGCTCACAGCCCCACTACTTTCCACCCTTGAGAACAATTATGTGTGAAACAGCAGGCTGGGGAGCACAGAGGTGGAAATTTCTCTGACAGATTTTTTTTTAAAGTGACATTTTAAAGCAGTAATTGAATTTTACTTACGGATCACTGAATAGTGTGTGAGGAATGATAGGAATATTGAAGTCAAAGATATGTGTGAAATCACGTTTTTAACCAGAATAGTCCCAGTTTTGCTCCCCACTTCCAATCATACAGAGTATTGTGTCCAGTTCTGGCCACCACACTTGAGGAAAAATGTGAAGGCATTGGGAAGAGTGCAGAAAAGATTCATGAGAATGGTTTCAGGGGTGAGGATAGAACGGAGAAGCTGGGGCTGGCATCCTTGGAGAAGAGGAGATTAAGAGGTGTGATAGGGGTGGTCAAAATGATGAGGGGTTTGGATAAAGCAGGGAGGGAGAAACTGTTCCCATTGACGGAAGGATTGAAAACCAGAAGACACTAATTTAAGGTGAATGTCAACAGAAACAATGGAGAAATGAGCAATAACTTTATTTTCTCAATGGTACGATTAGGATTGGAATGCTTAGAGTGTGGTGGAGGCAGATTCAATTGGGGTTTTCAGAAGGGAATTGGATAATTATCTGTAGGAAAAGAAATAGCAAAGCCATGGGGAAAAGGCAGGGGGTGGGATTAGGGTGAATTGTACCTGAAGAGAGCTAGCATGGACATGATGAGCTGAATGGCCTCTTTCTGTGCTGTAAACATTCAATCATTTTATGATTCAATACTAAAACAATCATTAATTTTATATTCTGGAAAGCTAATTGGTGAAAGAAAGGACTGGAGCCAATCTTTACCCAATCTTACCTTTGTTTACAGAGTTGAACATTACAAGCACACACTTCCTAACTCAACTACAGAACAGCTTCAGTAAGTATCTCTTTATACGTGCTCAAGGGCCTGGAGGCGTCGGGCATGTTTAATGTTGTGAACGGACAATATGGCAAGAAATCCAGGAATTAATTTCACGACATCGTGAAATCAGTTTGCGATTGTCTGCTCAGCCCTTCAATGGTGGGTCCCATTCCCCGCCATCGGACATCGGGAACCCACGTCAGTGGGAAAACACTCCAATGCAGAACACGTCTTGACAAGTGTAACCAGCAGAAGTCGGGACTTACCACTCGGGCCTTGCTCACAGCGCAGACATCCGAGAAGCAGAAGATACTGGAGCCCGATAGCAATGGCTCACTGAAGAAGAAGTAGGGGTGTCTGAAGGAGTCAAGAAGGCGGAAGGACTAAGTTGAGGGGGGGGACTCTGAGGAGGAGGAAGGACTAATGGAGGGGGAGTCTGGGAAGGGGGAAGGTGTTCCAGAGGGGAAGAAGTTCCGGGGGGCAAGGGGTTCCAAGTGAGAAGGGGTTCCTGGGTGCAAAGGTTCCAAAGAGGGGAAGGGGTCCGGAGTGGGGAATGTCCATGGGAATGTGCAAGGGGGTACTCTAATGAGTCCATGACTGCCTCCCTGGGGAGCAAGCTGAGTGTGAGTGTGGTACAGGGGAATGATGAGAATGACTGAGGGCAGAGTGTGGCAGTAGGGTGGGAGGGTGAGGGTTTGACAGGAGCGGTAGGTGGGACGGTGAGGGTGTTTGTTGGGGACTTGGAGGCAGACACAGACTCTGGGGGTGGGATGGAGGAGGTCGGTGGGATTTTTGGGAAGGAAGGGAATGTGCACGTTCACCTGGACATCCCCAAAAGGAAAGGGTTCTGGCTGGTAGGTCACAGAGGGGAGGTGGAAGGTGATGCCAGGGGGAGTCAACAGTGATGGTGGAAAGGAAATGGGTGACTGGCAGGGGAAAGGAGGGGGCAAATGAAAAACTGAATCACCACCATGCTCTCTAAATTGAAAGTGAAACAAGATTCGTGGTGGGCGAGATCACGCGCTGCATTGGAGTATGAAAAGTGGGTGGGCGGAGATGCAGGTCAGCTCAGATGGAGAACTGAAAGCGAACCCCAGCAGGCAGCATTGAGAATGCTCAGGACAGTGAGGTGAGTGTGATGGGGGAAGGATTCCCATGCACGGGAGAGTGCTTGCACAAGGCTCCGAAAGGCCCTGCCATACACACACTTCTCCCTCCAAAATCATCTGTGGGCCGACTGCTCCCTCTGTGGTGACAGAGGGCAAGGTTGAGGGCTTCACAGGCAAAGGGGACTCGGAGAGAGAGGACAGCCTGTGAGATTCCTGAGTAGATGGCCCAAGGGTATCCAGCTGCTGCTCCTCCTCCTTCCAGTGCCCGGGCCTGACTCCTTGAGGGCAAGGAGCACCTGAAGGGGTGTCGAGGTGCCCCACTTCCCTCTTGCGTTACCACTACAGGAACTCACCCATGGCTCCCGTGATGGAATGCAAGTCCGCGCACACCTCTGCATTCTGCTGGACCAGAGTCTCCATGACATCTGCCGTCCTTCCCATGGAGACATCCATACGCGCACATGTGGGCACCACTTCATCAGAGAGCAGGAGGAAGCACTCCTCAGACTCACGAGCCACACAGTTGAGGGCTTCCAACAGCTCTGCGAGATGTTCCCCCGCCTGCTGCTGACTCTCCAGGATGTGTTGGAAGGCCAAATCCAGAGGTTTGCCATCTGACTCGGGCCTCACAGATGCCTCTTCCCCAGCAGTCCCCCGAATGCTGGGGAGCTCGACTGAACCTGCCTCCTCCTGCTGCGGACACGTGCCCTTGCGGTGACCACCAGATTGTGAACCCAAGCCTGCTCCGCATCTAGGAGCCAACGTATATTTCTCTGCACTGGTGGAGGGGGTGGGCAAGTGCTGTGATGGGTCTTCCAGGCTGTTTCAATGGAGGAGGTGTCCTCTTGGCTGGAGGTGAGGACCTGGATAAAGCTGAGGGAATGGCTGGCTGAGGGTGTTGGTCACTTGGCAGAGCTCCCTGTGAACCAAAGTAGAGATAATTAGTGCATGGCAGCAGTGTCAAAAGCAGGAGAGAGAGCACTCACAGTTGTGTTGAGAGAGGGATGATGTGCTGCAGGATGCTCACGAGGGTGTTCACCACTGACCTCACCGTCACTGAAGGCATAGTCCATGTCCTCAAAGTGAGTGATGGATCTAATGTGGGCCACTCCACCCCAAGTCTGGGACCACCCCCTGCTGATGTGAGCAGGCTTCTCCTGCTTGAAAGCAGATGGAGAGAATGTGAGCAGGGCGCATGGCACTGCGTGGAATGTTTGTGTGGTGAGCGGATCCATGGATGGGATGAGGACGTGAGCTCGAGACAATATGAGCCTGATGTAGATGTGAGGGTGTGTGTGAGAGTTTGTAATGTTGTTCCTTAAGGTGTGAGATCCCTGTGGGAATGTGATGGGTTTGTAAATGTTTGAGCTGAGAGTGATGAGAAGAGTAACTTATCCTGGAGGAACAGATGAGGCCATTCATCCTCTTCCTGCACTGGGTGGCTGTCCGCTTTTGCAGGGCATTGGCACTGACCACCACCTCCACCGCCTCCCATACTGGATTGGTGATGCTGCCACCCATTCTGCGGCCAGAGCGCCAGGGAGGACATCATGGTGGGCCTCCCTGGCATCCAAAAGGCGCTCGTGGGGCGTGTCACTAAACCAGGGGTGGGGAGGAGCTGCAGTCTTTTTGCCTTTTGGGGCCATCCTGTCTTCTGTGCAGCAGTCCTATGCGTTTCCTGGGAATGCATAGTTAATGCGGCAGGTTTGGCGTGAAATGGCGTAAAAACCGCCTTTGCGGCCAGAGGGTAAAACGTCGTTTTTCCCACCTGCTACCGCACTTAGTGCAAATCTGGGACATTTCCACCCCAAGTGAAACCCTAGTAGATATCAAAAATAAAAACAAAAAAACTGCGGATGCTGGAAATCCAAAACAAAAACAGAATTACCTGGAAAAACTCAGCAGGTCTGGCAGCACCGACGGAGAAGAAAAGAGTTGACGTTTCGAGTCCTCATGACCCTTCGACAGAACTTGCGTTCGAGTCCAAGAAAGAGTTGAAATATAAGCTGGTTTAAGGTGTGTGTGTGGGGGGCGGAGAGATAGAGAGACAAAGAGGTGGAGGGGGGGGGGGTGTGGTTTTAGGGACAAACAAGCAGTGATAGAAGCAGATCATCAAAAGATGTCAACGACAATAGTACTATAGAACACATAGGTGTTAAAATTAAAGTTGGTGATATTATCTAAACGAATGTGCTAATTAAGAATGGATGGTAGGGCACTCAAGGTATAGCTCTAGTGGGGGTTTTTTTAATTTTTTTTTTATATAATGGAAATAGGTGGGAAAAGGAAAATCTTTATAATTTATTGGAAAAAAAAGGGAAGGGAGAAACAGAAAGGGGGTGGGGATGGGGGAGGGAGCTTACGACCTAAAGTTGTTGAATTCAATATTCAGTCCGGAAGGCTGTAAAGTCCCTAGTCGGAAGATGAGGTGTTGTTCCTCCAGTTTGCGTTGGGCTTCACTGGAACAATGCAGCAAGCCAAGGACAGACATGTGGGCAAGAGAGCAGGGTGGAGTGTTGAAATGGCATGTTGAACCCGCATGGGCCCCAGCTATGCCTGTCTCTTTATGGGGTATGTGGAACATTCCTTGTTGCAGTCCTACTCCGGCCCCCTTCCACAACTCTTTCTCCGGTACATCGATGATTACTTCGGTGCCGCTTCATGCTCTCGTCAGGACTTGGAAAAATTTATTAATTTTGCTTCCAATCTCCACCCCTCCATCATTTTCACGTGGTCCATCTCTGACACTTCCCTTCCCTTCCTTGACCTCTCTGTCTCAATCTCTGGTGATAGACTGTCCACCAATATCCATTACAAACCCACCGACTCCCACAGCTATCTCGACTACAGCTCCTCACACCCCGCTTCCTGTAAGGACTCCATCCCATTCTCTCAGTTCCTTCGCCTCCGTCGCATCTGTTCCGATGATGCTACTTTCAAAAACAGTTCCTCTGACATGTCCTCCTTCTTCCTTAACCGAGGTTTTCCACCCACGGTCGTTGACAGGGCCCTCAACCGTGTCCGGCCCATCTCCCGTGCATCTGCCCTCACGCCTTCTCCTCCCTCCCAGAAACATGATAGGGTCCCCCTTGTCCTCACTTATCACCCCACCAGCCTCCGCATTCAAAGGATCATCCTCCGCCATTTCCGCCAACTCCAGCATGATGCCACCACCAAACACATCTTCCCTTCACCCCCCTTATCGGCATTCCGTAGGGATCGCTCCCTCCGGGACACCCTGGTCCACTCCTCCATCACCCCCTACTCCTCAACCCCCTCCTATGGCACCACCCCATGCCCACGCAAAAGATGCAACACCTGCCCCTTCACTTCCTCTCTCCTCACCGTCCAAGGACCCAAACACTCCTTTCAAGTGAAGCAGCATTTCACTTGCATTTCCCCCAACTTAGTCTACTGCATTCGTTGCTCCCAATGTGGTCTCCTCTACATTGGAGAGACCAAACGTAAACTGGGCGACCGCTTTGCAGAACACCTGCGGTCTGTCCGCAAGAATGACCCAAACCTCCCTGTCGCTTGCCATTTCAACACTCCACCCTGCTCTCTTGCCCACATGTCTGTCCTTGGCTTGCTGCATTGTTCCAGTGAAGCCCAACGCAAACTGGAGGAACAACACCTCATCTTCCGACTAGGGACTTTACAGCCTTCCGGACTGAATATTGAATTCAACAACTTTAGGTCGTAAGCTCCCTCCCCCATCCCCACCCCCTTTCTGTTTCTCCCTTCCCTTTTTTTTCCAATAAATTATAAAGATTTTCCTTTTCCCACCTATTTCCATTATATAAAAAAAAAATAAAAAAAACCCCCACTAGAGCTATACCTTGAGTGCCCTACCATCCATTCTTAATTAGCACATTCGTTTAGATAATATCAACAACTTTAATTTTAACACCTATGTGTTCTATTGTACTATTGTCGTTGACATCTTTTGATGATCTGCTTCTATCACTGCTTGTTTGTCCCTACAACCACACCCCCCCCCCCCCCCCCCTCCACCTCTTTGTCTCTCTATCTCTCCGCCGCCCACACACACACCTTAAACCAGCTTATATTTCAACTCTTTCTTGGACTCGAACGCAAGTTCTGTCGAAGGGTCATGAGGACTCGAAACGTCAACTCTTTTCTTCTCCGCCGGTGCTGCCAGACCTGCTGAGTTTTTCCAGGTAATTCTGTTTTTGTCCTAGTAGATATCCACCATTTGCATACAATCAAACACAACGAAGTATAATTAACAATTAGTACAGCCAAAGATCCATGACACATGAGGCATTATTACCTAAATGATTATCTGCCAAAAATCCTTTATTCTCCTCAGGCATGGTAATGTTACTGAATAAGAGGCGTTATCTAGAGTAGCAAGGTGCATCAATCATTGGCTATGACTTGAAAACATCTCAGAACAAGCTTGCTGCGCTATTGAGTGCTCCTGATGCTACAGAATTGTGAAGTCAATCAGAGATTAAATTAGAAGTAAATTTTAGGATGTTCCATGCACTTCACCCATAATAATTCTGGTTTCGGTATCTATGATTAACACTAGCATGCAACAGCATATTCAAAACTATAAGTGTTTTAGCCTGCAGAACAACAGCAACAGAACTTCAAAGAATAGTGGGTGATGTGCTTTAATACACTTCAACTTGATAAGGTGCTATAGAACTACATGTAAAATTACTTATTAATATTAATCTGGGAAAAGAACCAGAAAGCTAGTTCTTCATATTGGGGAACCTAGATGTTTGAGAGATATGAAACAACATGTGGCCTGAAGTGCAAGGAGTGAAAGATTTCCTTCTTGTACTTGCATCCAACTGCATCTGCCACCCGAGTTGCAAATGGTAAAACAATGGCATCATGATCTGCCTTAGGATAGAGACTCAGTGATGAAAACATCATTAAAGCTGGACACTCTTCGCACTTGCTATGAAAGAAAGAGCTTGTACTATGTAATGGCTCTCAAGTAATCAGAATGTCCTGAAGCACTTCACAACTAACTGAGTACTTTTGAATTGTAGTCACTGCTGTTACTGGATGGGAAGGTGAAAGCTAGAGAATATTTGCACAGCAAGCACCCACAATCAAGAATTAAATAAATATTGTTAATCTGTTCTAATGATGTTTTAGAGGGGATATAGGGACCAAGATGTCTCCCATGCTCTTTTTCCAGTAACAGCATGGGATAATTTACCTCCATCAGAGAGGCAGACATGGCCTTAGTCTAACATCTCATTGAAAAGATAGCACCCCCTAATAGTGTAGTGCTTCCTTAGTTCTGTTCTGAAATACCAGCCTAGAATATTGGGGTCGGGGGGGCAATATTTTAAAGCTCTGCTTGTGGGTGTGTTTTTGATGTGGTGGGGGGCACACAAAATAGATCAGGTGACTAGCTCACTGCATTCCCACCCACTCCTGACATGGTCTCCTTGGTATGGGGTGTGAGGGATAGGGTGGGTAAGGTGCCCACTAGACCACCCACTCTTAGGTCTATTGAGACCCTTAGCTGCCCAATTAAGTAGCAACTAAGGGCCTTAATCCAGCCTCCACTGCCATAATATGCTGGGCAACGGAAGGCGGGTGAGAGTTGGAAGGCTGTTTTTGCACTAAAGGGGCGGTACATTCTTTGGGAATGCCTTGTGCACATCAGGGGCATCCCCCCCTAAGACCTGCGCTCCACTTTGTGCCTTCCCACCTGGCCTCAAAAACCCACCCCACTTAGCCTGTTCCCTAGGATGTCTGATCTCTCCTTGCTCAAAAAACCCGGGGCTTACATGAGTCCGGGATCCATGCTATCTTCTTTGTGGACACGCTTGCAGTCCCAGCAGTGCCCCCTACTGAGTCCTGGTGCTGCTGGAACTGCAAGAGCTGCTGGCCAACCAGGTTGGCTGACAGCTCTTAAGGGCAGGACTTCTGGAGAGCAGAAGTCCCACTCTCTGCTTGTTAAGACCACCTATAGTGTAACATCGCTGCAGAGCAGCCTTCTTTAAAGTTAGTTGGTTTGCGACTGACTTTTCTTATAGTGGGGGCTGGGGTGGGGGGGAGGTTGGGCAGCAATATGCACCCTGTAGAATTCACCCTTATATGTCCAGGTCATTGGCGTAGGGCTTGATTACACAATCTTCTGACACGCATGTAAGAGTGATACCACTGAGCCAAGAGTAACGTTTTAGTGGTATCACCATTTTCCATAGAACCATAGAACCATAGAAAAGTTACAGCACAGAAGGAGGCCATTTAGCCCATCTTGTCCATGCCAGCCTAAGGACACCCAGGTGCCCTTTCTAATCCCACCTTCCTGCACCCGGCCCATAGCCCTGCAGTTTACAGCACTTAAGGTGCAGATCCAGGTACTTTTTAAAAGAATTTAGAGTTTCTGCCCACTTGGGCAGTGAATTCCAAACACCCACTACCCTTTGCATATAAAGTTCTTCCTCATGTCCCCCCTACACCTTCTGCCACTTATCTTGAATCTATGTCCCCTGGTTCCTGCCTTCAGACTTGTTTTTAAACAAGTTTATGAATTATGCTTTCCCCCATATTAACGTGATGATATTCTATAGATATTCATGTTAATAACTTCTTCATTTTAAGCAGTTGCTCTGCTGAGTTTCTACATTATGGTATAGCAGCTTCTGCCACCAAGAATGCTTGTTGACAACTTCTATAAATAAATTGTGCTTTGATCTGATGTGTTAATTGGAGACAGTTAGCTTGGATTACAAGTGGAAGGTTAGAGGTTTAGACAACAGAGGAGATGTCACTTAATGTATTGTCTCTTTGCCCACAGATATCAAAGTGATTTAGTGACTCTAGGGTTTGCTGGTGGCATCTACATTTCTTAACACCTTCACTTCCTGCAGAGCTTTCCCTATACTGTGTTATGAAAGGATCCATTTTAGAATTCTCTAAGTCTTCCCTATTGTAATAAATGTACTTTTAGGATAATATTGCGGGAATATGCTGTTTAACTTAGCTGAATGTTGTGTTCTTTGCTCTGCAACTTCGGGAGGGAGTTTTGGCTCAAGTTGGACTCTGAAGGCAGTTCTCTAGCTGTTTTCCCAACTTCAACCTGCTGATAGATGAACTTCATGGTGGGTCCTGGCATCTTGTACAAGACCAAGGCAGAATTCAGATGAACGTTTGGACTGTTTGGGCTGACTGGCCTGTTTTTCATTTTGTATTTCCTATGTACATTGCTTGAAGAAAAGCTATTAGACTGTTGGTGTCGAACCTGGAAGATTTTCTCTAATGAAAGAAAAACTGATTAACAGTATAGACCTACACATAAACTTTTGTAGATATTTTTAATATGTACAGCTTCTTGTGAATATGTATTGCAGCAAATTTAGTCTGCACAACTGATATGATGTATGTTATTGCCATATCCTAATAGACTAAAGATGCATTGAGGATTGTAGATAAATTTTAGTATATAATTTACTGCAGGAACTCAGATCTGGGCCATGTTCATCAATGCAAATAAAAGATGCACCATGTTCACAAAGGGGAGATCCATTCAGCAAGGCTGAATAGCTGTGGCATGAGAAAATACTCTTTCATTCATTTTTGAGAGGTGGGTAACAGTGACATGGTAGTGTTTATTGTCTATGTCTAGTTGCACTGGTGGTTTTAAGTGTCAACCATATAGCGTAGGATTTAAGCTATGTGTAGGCCAGAACAGGAATGACAGCCTTCCCTGAAAGCTATTAGTGAACCAATGATTTTTTGCAACAATCCAGCAGCTTTATGATCATTTTCTGTTGCAAGCCCACACGTTTGATTCAGTTTCACATTATGTCATGCTAGGGTTTGAACTGTCAACTTCTGGCTTGCTTGTCCAGTAAAACAAAGCGACTGTACCCATCTCAAAATGTAACTCCATATTCAAAGTATTTAATGGTTCTGAAACAGGGGGTTGAACTTTCCCAGGTCTGCAGACAGGGAGCAAAGTTGGAAAATACCAGGTTGGTTCAGATACCCGATGCGTTCCTGCCTCCAAGGGGAAAGCTGATGACACTGCCTGATCTTCCTGATGGTGGATGGCCCCCCCCACTGATGTTGGAGCCTGGCTGCCCATTGCAATTGGCCTCCCATTGGCAGGTCGTGGGCAGGGGGTTTGGGGGCCATCGATATATCCTTTGAATCAGCCTGGCAGGAATCCACTTTGGTGCGAAGGCTACAGCCACGATGATGACCAGACGGCTGTGGCCATGTGTATTTTTTTTTTAGCTTTTCCCAGTGCCCTGGTGAACATCTCTATTTTGAAATGCCCTAATGGTCACCTGCCTAGCTCAGCAGCACCTATCTCACCCACTGGGCCTTTTGGCTGGACATCTCTACAGGTTCTCTTGCTTCCTTGGTTTGCCCACCATCCTTAATTGAATGGGACTCTTGGAGGTAGCTTCTTAATTGGCCATTTGGGGAAGATCGCGACTGACGTCCTGCCAAGGCCATTTCCAGTTTCTCGACCTGGAATCCTTATCTTGGAAGATGATGTGGGGATTGTGCCTGAGCTGTGAAATTCAGCCCAGAGTATCAAACTAATACTTAATTCTGAATATTTTAATGAAGCAACTAATTTCATAAAGAACCAGTAACTGTACAAAGTTAAATCTGGGGTTGGGTGCCATACTTGGTTAATACAGTATGCTTTCACTTCTTGGATGTGGGCTGAAATCTAGCCCAAACAGGTTCCTCTGTTGGGCTGTACATGAAATGGGTTTGAATACTCTAAACTCAGCTGTCAGTGGACATAAGCACAAAAATCCCCATCATATGACAAAATTGGCAACCTAAGAGACATCATAAAATGACTTGTGAGTACTCTATTGACACTGGGATTAAGGTATGTTGTTTGAACAGGATGTACAACTGGCTGAGGTGCAAGAGTGTTCAATGGTGACACAAATACCCAAAATAAAAACATCTTTTATTCCTTAGGCAAATATTGACCAAGAAACTTTTCAAATTAGTACGTAGCATGTCCTAATGTTTATACACATAATACATGTACCTAGCAGATGTTAAACCAAAAAAAACCCATAATGTCCTCTGTTACAATTGTGAGGTTTATAAGTTTATTATATTTTTGAACTGTAGCTTTAAAATTGGGGTAAATGAAGGAGATCATATGACCAGTTCTGCCTGACAGTAAGTTTGGGTCCTTTGATTGTTAGAGATCCATTTACTTCAAAGATGAAAGGGAGTTGGAATCAAAGATAGCTAATTAGCATTTCTACCTGGATATGAAGTTAATATTTTTCATGTTGCCATGGGGAAGAACGCAGAGGATGCCATTTTTGAGGTCAGGTTACAGGCTTCCTTACAAATCAATGAACATCACAGACAGCAGTTTTTTTTTTGGTCTGCAGCCACCTGAGATGCAGAGAGTGGGATATAGAAACAGCCTGAAGTGGAGAAAATTCTGACTCAGTTGTTCACCATGTAGAACATGGGTAGGAGCTTGTGTTCAGATTGAAGAGACCAAGTTCATGGGGATTTAAAGCAGGCTGGAAGATTCGCCTAGCTTGGGCTAGATGGATGGAATCTCCAGACAACCCTCAGAGTGAAAGTGGGTTCTGGGATCAGAAATTACCCCGCTGGGAAAGTAAAAAGGAAGCAAGCCATCGGGAGCTGAAAATAATTTTAGATTGGTACTTGGAGGATGAAGTGTCCACTTAACAGACAATGTAATGTATAACCATAGTGGGAGATTGGTGGTTGTGTTAAAAGTTAAATCACAGAATCACAGGTGTGGAAGAAGGCTATTCAGCCCAGCACGTCCGCACTAGCTCTCTGAGCATTTTGGCTTACTGCCAATCTCCTGCCTTTTCCTGATAATCCTGCACATTGTTTCTATTTAGGTAATCATCCAAAGCCCTCTTGAATGCCTCAATTGAACCTACCTCCACCACATTTCCAGGCAGCGCATTCCAAACCTTAACTACTCACTGTGTGATTTTTTTTCTCACTTCGCATTTGCTTCTTTTGCAAAACACTTTAAAACTGTGCCCTCTGGTTCTCGATCCATTTAAGAGCGGAACAGTTCCTCCTTATCTATACTGTCCAGATCCCTCATTATTTTGAAAATTTCTTTCAAGTCTCCTCTCAACCTTCTCCTCTCAAAGGAAAACAGTTCCAACTTCTCCAATCTTTCCTCATAACTCAAGTGTCTCATCCCTGGAACCATTCTCGTAAACCTCTTCTGCACCCTCTCCAATGCATTCACATCCTTCCTATACTGTGGCACCCAGACTATACACAATATTCCAAAATGGGGAATCTCTTCCCTGTAGTTTAAAAAAATTGCCTACAAAAAGAGGATAATATTTTGTCACTAGTTTTTTAAAGTAATTTGTTACAGTAAAAGTTCTAAAACATGAAATTTTGCCATGCCATTCTTTCAACTAGTAAGTGAAAGTTCAAATCTCTTTTTACAAGTTATTGGTTTCTACAGAAATCATAACATCGCTTATACTAGTCTCAGGCTCTGACACCTTTACTGTGGCAGATGATATAGAAGAAGATAAAACAGTTATTTTCATTCAAGTCTTAAACAAATGCTAGAAAGCAATAAAGGGAAGATAATTTTCATGCAAATAATAAATGGCTTCAGAATTATGATCTAAATAATTGTGACTTCTGTTTTCTGGGTTTTTACAGCTGCAAATATATTGCGACCACAACTCTCTGAGCAGCACTTGTGGGAGAATACAGATGTAGGGCTGCTGCTGTTGACTCAGCTTTATTTGCCAGTCAACCTCATTAGTTTTGAGGTCATTGTGGCTGCTTTAAAGTATTGTTGATGTTTTGACTTATTTCTCACAGGATTATTAAAGAAAGCAGTGAAGAAAACAGTTGTGCCACAATCTGCAAAGGATCTAAAAATGTCCTCAATGCATTTACCACTATTCCTGAAAATAAGAATCAAATTTTAGAGTTGCAAAGATAGAAATGGACCAGACACTTATTTAAATTGCACAATCCTACTATATATATCTTTTTTTTTAGAAAAATAGATCTGTGATATATATCATTTAAAATGCACTGCCCTTGACTGAGATATAACATTCTGTATATGTAATGTAAGTAGTGATCATATGTAATAGTTATAATTATTTTTCTTTCACTTATTTCCACAAAAAATGACCGATTTTCTTTATGAGTGCTGGATTGGTTTTAAGAAAAAAATCTCGCCACATTTAAGGAAGACAACCATAAGTTCCATGTGTTCTTACAAAAAATTGAATTCAGATATACATGCACATTCCATTCATGTTGTTGGCACACATATTGCATGCTGCATTGATATCACACAGAGGATGCACAAGTATCCCTGAGCTGGAATTGTTGGCGAATATTTTTTGACCTTATGTTATACACAAGTAGCACTGTTCCCAGCGCACAAATCTGAAGTGACAACCTTTGATGGAATATAAAACATCATTTTAATACAAAATTGGAGCTTTCCATACAAGTCACTAAAATGTTACAGAGCCACACAGCTGCATTGCAGAATGGACTAATTTGGCAGCCATCACACTTTCAGGAAAGATTGAGTCAGAGGCAGTACAACTGGAAATTAGTCCCTCTGACTCTAATCTGATCCGAGGAAATGGGCAGAAACAGGGTCAATTTCTTCACAAATAATTTTACATACTGGGAGCTGAATGTATGGAATTGAATGCCATGGAAGAATGTGATGACTATGATGTGAAAGCATGCTTTATATCAAAACATGATTTTTGAATTTACTGGCTGGAAACTCCTAATTTGCTTTTCTTTAAATAGGCTAAAGCCACATTCCAGTGACTTGGGATCACAGTCAAAGATGACGGCACACTTGCATCACTGTACCTTCTGCATTCTAAAACTGTTGAAATGGAGATAACCTGTCTGCAAAGTCACAACAGGAACAATGGCCTTGAAAGAGGATGAATGGGGGTCATCTCCTATCTCATTAGCAAAACGTCCAGTCACCTGGGTACTAAACTGGATGGAGACAAACCATGAGAAATAATCACTGGGGCAATGGGACCCTGGCTGAGAGAGGAATTCCCATGCATGATCTAATTAAGGTAACTAGAATATACTAGCGGTGACCCTATTTGGGTCACTGGGCAGTTGGAGAGAGAATGTCATGTGAAAAGCCTACCCTTTTGGTGTTTAAACATCTGATTTCTCTGCGGAACTGCACAAGCAACTGATGCACTGAAGGAAGAAGACCCTGGGTGGGTTCCTTCCCTCTGTCTCTCTCCCTCTCTCCACTGAACTTGCAAGTTTTGAACTCTGTCTGCTAATTTTAACTATCTAGCTACTATATTCAGAGATTTTAAAAAGGACTCAACCCAGTGCTGTTGTTTCTAGGAAACAGATAAATTGTCCAGCTGCAACTTTAAACTGCCTCAATATTAAAAGCAGAAGGACCAAATGAAAGTAGCAGGACCACCAAGTTCAGCCTGAAGCCTGTCTTGTCGCCTTAAAGAGCCAAATACTCCTTTAACTTTTCTGGAATCTAAATTACTTAATCGATCCTCCTCACTCTGTAATCTATTTGCGTGTGAGTGAACTTTGACTGTGTATGTGTGTGTGAAAATCAGAGCAGTTTTATTATTTTGTTTAGACTGCATTAAGTACAATAAAAACTATCCTATTTTCTTTTTAAAACTCAAGAAAACCTGTCTAATCATGTCTTTAATGATCACAGCACACAAACAGTTAAACACTGAGGGAATTGGTAAGTATATCCGTTTTTTAAAAAAAACTTATTGTGGTCAAGTGAGGAGATGGAAAAGAGGAGAACCATTCAACCCTTCCTCACTTGGTTGTAACAACTGTTTGTCTCATACAAACATACATACGAACATACAAACATGGAGGAGTAGTCCATTCAGCCCCTTGAGCCTACTGCGCCATTTAATAAGATCATTGCTGTTCTGATAGTAACCTGCATCCCACCCTACTGCCGATAACCTATCAAAGCCTTGCCTATTAAGAATCTATCTACCTCCGCCTTAAAAATATTCAAAGACTCTGCTTCCACGACCTTTTCAAGAAGAGAGTTCCAAAGACTGATGACCCTCTGAGTGAAAAGATTTCACCTCATCTCTGTTTTAAATGGGTGACCCCTTATTTTTAAACAGTGAACCATAGTTCTAGGTTCTCAAACAGTAGGAAACATCCTCTCCACATCCACCCTGTCAAGACCCCTCAGGATCTTATATGATTCAATCAAGCCAGCTTTTACTCTTCTAAACTCCAGCGGATACAAGCCTAGTCTGTCATACCTTTCCCTATAAGACAACCCACCCATTCCAGGTCTTCGTCTGGTAAACCTATGTACTGCTTCCAACACATTTAGATCCTTCCTTAAATAAGGCGACCAATACTGTACACAGTACTCCAAATGTGGTCTCACCAATGCCCTGTACAACTGAAGCATAACCTCCCTAATTTTGGATTCAATTCCCCTCGCAATAAATTATAACATTCTACTGGCTTTCCTAAATACCTACTGTGCTTACATACTAGCCTTTTGTGATTCAGGCATTAGGACATCCATATCTCTCTTCATCTCTGAGCTCTGCAATCTCTCACCACTTAGATAATATGCTTAATATAGATTCTTCCTGCCAAAATGGACAATTTCATATTTTCCCACATTATACGCCATTTGCCAGATCTTTGCCCACTCACTTAACCTATCTACATCTTTTTGTAGCCTCCTTATGTTACTTCCTCAAAGAACAAATTCAAGGTGGGGTGGGTGGGGAATGGATAAATACATACTGAAAACTTTGATAGAGCTGCATATTAGGTGTTTGTATATTTAAATAATTTATATTATCACAGAATACAGTAATTCCTAGACGCTCTGTCCTGACAGATAACATCTTCTTAGATGATACAATCCTACATTCCTAATCAGCTGGAAAATTATCTGAATGACAGCCAGTTGACATTCACTGGCTGATTCAATCATGAGAATATATAGCTGGATGGGGTACTAGAAGCTTGCTTATACCAAGGTATCTATATCCAAGAATCACTCACTACTTTAAGGGGGAAACTGGGAGGGTGGAGGAAGAGAAAAAGACAACAAATAAATGCGGATGTGTGCCATCAATAGATATATTCATACATCTATTTAACCCAAAACAACTTCTTAAGAGAGCTCATTTTTCACCTGTTGGAACATCAAATGTTGTAATGGACCTTGGCATTTTTTCAAATTTTTGGAACAATTTGACTGTAATTCTGTCAACATTACACATGGGTGTAAAGAAGGTGTTTGTATTTAATGCCATAACAGGTGCACACTCCCAGGAGAGGTAAAGAATTTTACCTAAGTAAAGAAATAAAGAACTTTTACCTCAGCAGTAACAAACAGAGTCAATAAGCTGTGCATTTTCAGTCTTGAGTATATTCAGGAAATACATTAATAGATTTTTGGGTACTAAGAGAATTGAAGGACAGGGTGTGTCCTAGGCTCAACCATCTCAGCTGCTTCATCAATGACCTTCCTTCCATCATGAGGTCAGAAATGTGGATGTTCGCTGATGATTGTGCAATGTTCAGTACCATTCAAGACTCCACGGATACTAAAGCAGTCCATGTCCAACTGCAGCAAGACTTGGACAATATCCAGGTTTGGGCTGACAAGTGGCAAGTAACATTCGTGCCACACAAGTGCCAGGTGATGTCCATCTCCAACAAGAGAGCATCTCACCATCACCCCTTAAAGTTCAATGGCATTACCATTGCTGACTTGCAGATGACATTACCATCTGGCTTGCCTGGCCCCAACAGTAGTGGATGAAGGTCAATGCACGCCTGAACAGAGTGTCTGTAACCTGCTTGACACAAGTGAGGACAGCTGATTGGGAGACACCATAAAGATCACCCACCGAGCCCTGGAAGAAATTGAGGGCAGCTGTGACCTTCAGAGCCACTGACATGGGGTGTCCACCCATACTGTTATTGGAAATCTCAGGCCCTATCATCTGACAAATATAGTTGACTGCCTCCCTTGTCAGTCGGAGCCTCCTTCGGCACTGCACCTCAGACATACTGAGGTAGCTGCTTCACCGCCTGTATACCCTGGCAGCAGGATATTGACATCTTCTGCGGCCCCTTCCGCCTTGGACCACCTCTTGGCCCTTGTGCCGGCGCCTGACCTTCCAAAGGTGGCTCCTCTGGAGGCTGAATGTGCACTCCTGGCCTCCTCCCCCTTCTAGCGCTCCCTTCCTCCTCAGAGGAGGTGCCTCCAGTGGACAGTTCAGCTCCCATTTCCAGGTTAAGGGAAGGCTTCCTGAAACCTGCAGGCCCAGAAAAGATTCCTTGCTGCAGAGTGCTGACCCGAAGGTTAAGAGTCCAGATAAAGCAGCAGGGATGCATTTTGAAGTACTGCAAATCACACAGGCAAGTTTCAAAGATAAATACTTGACTGCGCACACTTGCGACCCCAGTGAGCCCTCTTATTGCGTCCGTGGATGAGGTTAATACAAATGTGTCCTAGCTGCCTGCCCATTGCGCCCGTGCGCCGACCTGAAGATTGCACGGGCGCAAAAAAATCGGTGTCGATTTTGAGTCAAGGGCCTTAAGTGGCACATTTATTAATGGCGGCCGCGCATCGAACATCATTGCGTGCCCGCCCAGTGAAATATCGCGATGGCGCACGGTGATATCAGGAGGCTCGCCCGATGTCACTGTGTGTCATTTTACGCGCGGACGTATGGGACCCGCCACCACACGCCAACGGGAAAATTCTGCCCATGGTTACAAGGAGGTCAAAGGTGGGAACTAAAGTTTCAGGTGTACGTGAACGTTTGAAAGGACAGGCAGGAAGGAAAGGGTGGCAGGGTAGCTTTGTTAGTACCGGATGGAATAAGTACGATCTTGGATGGGAAGATGTAGAATCCATATACGTGGAGTTAAGAAATAACAAGGAGAAGATGACACTGGTGGAAGCAGTCTATAAGCCCCCCAACAGTAGCCAAAGAATAAATCAGGAGGTAATGGGGGCATGTAAAAAAGGCAGTACTTTAATCATGGGTGCCTTTAATCTTCATGTAGATTGGGAAAATCAAATTGGCAGAGGAAGCCATGCACAAGAATTCATAGAATATACTTGGGACAGTTTCCTAGAACAATATGTTGTGGATCAAACCAAGGATCAGGCTATTTTGGATCTGGTAATGTGTAATGAGGCAGGTTTAATAAATGATCTCAGAGTAAAAGATCCCCTTATGAAACACTGACCATAACATGGGAGAATTTAGCATTCAGTTTGAGGGTGAGAGACTTGAGTTGGAAACCACTGTGCTAAACTTAAATAAGGGTAATCACAAAGAAATGAGGGCAGATTTGGCCGGAGTGGACTGGGAAAGGAGTTTAGCAGAAAAGATGGTTGTCGAACAATGGCAGGTATTTAACAAAATAGTTCATGACTCACAACAAAGATATATCCCAGTGAGGAAGAAAGATACTACGAAGGGGATAAAGCAACCTTGCTTAACCAAGGAAGTTAAGGATAGTATCAAACTGAAAGAAAAAAATGTACAAAATGACAAAGATTAGTGGCAAGCCAGAGGATTGAGAACGTTTTAGAAACCAACACAAGGTGACCAAAAAAGCAATGAAAAGGGAGAAAATAAACTTTGAGGGTAAACTGGTAAGTAATATAAAAATGAACAGTAAAAGCTTCTTTAAATATATAAAAAGGAAGAGAGAGGCCAAAGTGAAGATGGGCCCCTTAGAGAATGTGGCTGGGGAAATAATAATGGAAAACCAGGAAGTGGCAGAGGAGTTGAATAAATATTTTGCATCAGTCTTCATGGTAGAAGGCACTAATAGCATTCAAAAAATAATAAATAATCAAGGGGCAAAAGGCGGGGAGGAAATAAATACAATAACAATCGCTAGAGAAAAAGTACTAGGGAAACTAATGGGGCTAAAAGCCGCTAAAAGACCTGATGGGTTGCATCCCAGGATATTAAAGGAAGTAGCTGCACAAATAGTGGATGCATTGGTAGTCATCTTCCAAGAATCCTTAGACTCTGGAAAAGTCCCAGAGGATTGGAGAACTGGCAATGTAACACCCTAACTCAAAAAGGGAGGGAGACACAAAACAACTAACTATAGGCCAGTTAGAGTCTATTATAAAGGATGTAATACCAGGGCATTTAGAAATGCATAATGTGGGAAAATGTGAGGTTATGCACTTTGGCAGGGAGAATAGAGGAGTTGAATATTATTTAAGTGGAGAAAGACTGCAGAAATCTGCAGCACAGAAGGATTTGAGGGTCCTCGTGCATGAATCACAAAAAGCTAGCATACAAGTTCAGCAGGTAATAGGAAGGCAAATAGAATGTTGGCCTTTATTTCAAAGGTAATGGAGTATAAAAATAGGGAAGTCTTACTTAAACAATACAAGGCACTAGTTAGACCACAGCTAGAGCACTGTGAACAGTTTTGGTCCCCTTATCTAAGGAAAGATATACTGGCATTGGAGGCTGTTCAGAGAAGGTTTACTAGGTTGAACCCAGGTATGTAGAGATTTTCTTATGAGGAGAGGTTGAGTGGGTTGGGCCTGTACTCATTGGAGTTTAGGAGAATGAGAGGTGACCTTATTGAAACATAAAAGATTCTTAGGGGGCTTGACAGGGTAGATGCTGAGAGGTTGTTCCCCCTTGTGGAAGAGTTTAGGACCAGAGGGCATAATCTCTGAGTAAGGGGTCACCCAGTTAAGACAGAGATGAGGATGAATTTCCTCTCTTGGAGGGTGGTGAATCTGTGGAATTCTTTACTACAGAGGGTTGTAGAAGCTGGGTTGTTAACTATATTCAAAGTTGAGATAGACAGATTTTTAATCAGTAAGGGAATCAAGGGTTATGGGGGAACGGCAGAAAAGTGCAGTTGATGATTGTCAGATCAGCCATGAATTCATTGAATGGCGGAGCAGGCTCGATGGGCCGAATGGCCTACTTCTGCTCCTACGTCTTATGGTTTTACACTGCTTCAGTATCTGAGGTGTCATGAATTGTGTTGAAGACTGTGCAATCATTCATGAACATCCCCACTTCTGACCTATGAAGAAAGGATGGACATTGATGAAGTAGCTGAAGATGGTTGGGCCTAGGACATTACCTTGAAGAGCTCCTGCAATGATGTACTAGAACTGAGATGATTGACCTCCAACAGGCACAACCATCTTCTTTTGTGATAAGTATGACTCCCCCAGATTCCTATTAGTTCCAATTTTGCTAGGACTCCTTGAAAAAAAACCAAGGAAATGGCAAAGGCCTTGAACAAGTATTGTGTATCTGTCTTCACAGTAGAGACACAAAAAACATCCCAAGAATAGTAGAAAATCAAGAGACAAAAGGGCAAGAGGAACTTAAAACAATCCCGATCACTGGAGAAAAAGTACTAGGAAAACTAATGGGACTAAAGGTTGACAAGTGCCCTGAACCTGATAGCCTGCATCTTAGGATTTGAAAGAAGTGAAGGCAGAGATGGTGGATGCATTGATTGTAATCTTCCAAAATTCCCTCGTTACTGGAAAGGTCTCAGTGGATTTGTAAACAGCAAATTTAACATCTCCATTCAAGACAGGAGGGAGGCAGAAAGCAGGAAACTATAGGCCAATTCACCTACTATCATTGGGAAATGCTAGAATCCATTATTAAGGAGGCAGTAGCAGGATAATTTAGAAAATCACTATACAATCAAGCAGAGGTTTTGTGAAAGGGAAATTGTGTTTGACAAATTTCTTAGAGTTTTTTGAAGATGTAACAGGGTGGATAAAGAGAATCTAAGATCAAAACCCTCCTTCCTTCTTACCTATCCGCAGCCTTAAACCCACCCCCACCCTGGCCTGCCCAACAACACACCCCCCCCACCCTCCCCCCCCCCCCGCCCCCCACCAAAGATCTGTTCGTGGATCCATGGGCCTTCTTCCTCCTTCTCCTGTGGTCCCGACAGCAGCCACTGATGCACGGTTGGCTTTGCCAGGACTATTGGTCAATCCGATTGCCTGGCAACTCCAGAGGGTGGGACTTCCTCCCCAGTGAGTGGCAGAAATCCCACTTTTCCCCCATTTAGCCACCCCACAGCACTTTATGGCTGAGGGGCGGGTTGGCATCAAACATTTCAGCTTCACTCCGACTTTGCTTCGGGAGGGGGTTGCGGGGGTACCCTCCTGCCCCGTATTATTCATCCCATTAGGTGGGAAAATACGAGGTTGTCACTTTGACTGGAAGAATACAAAAGCAGTATATTATTTAAATGAAAAGAGACTGAAGAACGCTGCAGTACAGAGGGATCTGGATGGCCTTGTACATGAATCATAAAAAGTTAACATGCAAGTACAGCATGTAATTAGGAAGGCAAATCAATGTTGGCCTTTATTGCAAGGGGGGGAGGGTGGAGTCTAAAAGTAGGGAAGTCTTGCTACAACTGTACAGGGCAGAGGTGAGACCGCACCCAGAGTACTGCGTACAGTTTTGGTCTCCTTACTTAAGGAGGGATGTACTTGCATTGACAGTGGTTCAGAGAAGGTTCACTAAGTTAATTCCTCGGATGAATGGGTTGTCTTATGAGGAAAAGTTAAGCTGGTTGTACCTGAACTCATTGTAGTTTAGAAGAATGAATGGTGATCTTTGAGACATATAAGATACTGAGGGGACTTGACAGGGTAGATGCGGACAGGCAGGAAAATGGAGTTAAGGGCACAATCAGATCAGCCATGATCTTATTGAATGGAGGAGCAGGCTCGAGGGGCTGAACAGTCTATTCCTGCTCCTATTTGTTATGATTTCTTTGGAAAATCCCTACCCTGGAGTACTCAGCAAGTGGTAGTCTGGGAAAGTAAGGCAGGAGGACAGGAATACACCGTCCTGCCTTGTTACAATCACTTTTTTAAGCCAATGTTTGTATATATGATATACATACAATGTTTGGGGCCATGATTGAGGTGTATTAGATTATGAGGGGCATAGACAGGGTCAACAGGAAGGAACTTTCCCCCTTGGTGGAGGGATCAATAACCATAGATTTAAGGTAAGGGGCAGGAGGTTTAGAGGTGATGTGAGGAAGAATTGTTTCACCCAGAGGGTGGTGGGAATCTGGAACTCATTGCCTGAAAGGGTGGTAGAGGCAGAAACCATCATTAGATTTAAGAAGTATTCGGATATGCACTTGCGATGCCATGGCATACAAGGCTATGGGCTTGGTGCTGGCAAATAGGATTAAAATAGTTAGGTACTTGTTTGACTGGTGCTGACTCGATGGGCCAAAGGGCCTTTTTCTGTGCTGTAAACCTCTATGACTCTATGACATATAGGCAAGCCTAAGCATCCTGTACCCACCATGTGAACCATTAGTTCTGAGCCTAAACCTGTCACCACCAAACAACCAAATGATTCCAGTGTACCCAACTCTCTGAATAGAGGTCATAATATTGAAAACACACTCATTTAATGGACATGAAGGAACTGATCTTGCACACATAACTTGTATAAATCTACACATTAAATAGAAAGCTGCATAACAAAATGCAGAAAATCAGTTTTGCACCTCATGGCCAGAAACTTCTGGACTAATTAAAATCTGATGCATCAGGGCCATTTCCTGCTGGCGTCTGAATATCCCCCATCAGTGTGATACTTTGGGAATTGACCAATTAACAGGCTGCCTCTGGCAGGCCTGTCAGAATAGGGATGACGGCCAGGGTCCAGGGTCACAAGGTGTATCCAGGGCAGCCCATGGAAATGGCTGCTGGCCACCCCTCGCAATCTGGGTGCTGCTGGGGAGCCGGCAGCAAGAGCGGCTTTGACACTAGGGAAGCACCTTCATGTGGAGGGGTGCTGCTGCCATTGAGCAGGATTTCTCAGATGGCAGGGCTCCTCCTCCCTCCACCATACGAAGAGTTGATGGGGAACGCATCCCCACCCATATCACAGCAGCCTTGCAGCCAAGTAATGCTCCTTGGAGTAGTAAGTGAGCTTTAATTGGCTGAACATTGGCGGAAGTCTGGTCTCAGAGAGAGCTGCCGGCCAATCTGGTTGGCTCGCAGCTCTGTAGTCTCAGCAGCACCAGTGACATCAGTGGCCAGGGCTGGGACTACAAGCGTTCGCCAGATTCAAAGTCCCGGACAAGATAAGTGCGGGGGGGTCTCATGGAAGGTGAATGGGGTGGGGTGGGGGGTTGGTGTGAGGCCCGGGGTACAAGGGGGGAGAGGGTATGGAGGTCTTGTTGGAGAGGTAAGGGCGGGGAGGGAGCACCTTTGCAGGCAGATCTTGGGTGGCAACCTGATGTGGAATGGGGGTCCTTGAGGGAAATGCACCTCACCTCCACACCCATGGTTTGAGCAAGGTGACCTGTCAGGTTTCTCCCTTGCCCCTGAACTACAAAAGTAGGGAGGTCATGTTGGAGTTGTATAGAACCTTGGTGAGGCCACAGCTGGAGTACTGTATGCAGTTCTGGTCACCACATTATAGGAAGGATGTGATTGCACTGGAAGGGGTGCAGAGGAGATTCACCAGGATGTTGCCTGGGATGAAACATTTAAGTTATGAAGAGAGGTTGCTTAGACTTGGGTTGTTTTCATTGGAGCAGAGAAGACTGAGGGGCGACCTGATCGAGGTGTACAAGATTATAAGGGGCATGGACAGGGTGGATAGGGGGCATCTGTTCCCCTTAGTTGAAGGGTCAGTCCCAAGGGGGCATAAGTTCAAGGTGAGGGGCAGGAGGTTTAGGGGGAATGTGAGGAAAAACATTTTTACCCAGAGGGTGGTGACGGTTTGGAATGCACTGCCTGGGAGGGTGGTGGAGGCAGGTTGCCTCACATCCTTTAAAAAGTACCTGGATGAGCACTTGGCACGTCATAACATTCAAGGCTATGGGCCAAGTGCTGGGTAAATGGGACTAGGTAGGTAGGTCAGGTGTTTCTCAAGTGTCGGTGCAGACTTGATGGGCTGAAGGGCCTCTTCTGCACTGTGTGATTCTGTGATTCTGTGAACTCCTCCCATCCTCAAAATTGATGCTGGGTGGGAAGAGCCCAATAATAGGACCTCAACTGAGGTGAGGCTCACCCACGGGCTGCCCCCACCCCCACCCCCTAGCCTGCAAACTTGCCAGGGGTAAGACTAAATTCCTGCCATTGAAACAGGTACAGCAGTAGGGGAGATATCAGCCTCCATGAGTTTGCTGCTTGAGGATACATGAGCATTAAGAATTACTGCCAAAAAAATGATTAAAAGACCTCAATTGTTACACAGCTCGAAGCTGCCTCCTATACATTGCTGGACTCCTGATTCATTTGCAGGGCCCGTGCTACTCCGGGGAACTTGCATCCATCTATGAAAGTGGCCATTAATTTAGGCCTTAAGCATCTTAATTGACCGCCTGCTTCCCACAGGTGAGCGAGCGGCCAATCCCACTCACAGTCTGCCCCAGGAAAATTCGCCCGGAGGTGGGGACAGTCAGTGAGCTAACCCGTGCCCCTTGATCTGATTCCCTGCCGCCCCCACCACCTCACAGTCTCCAAAGACATTTCCATGGGGCTGAGACAATTGTGGCTAATGGTTTGACTGCACTGCTCATCATACTTGGAAGTGGTGCCACTGAGGTGAAATTTATTGTGTTTTACCATCTGGGAGCTTAAAACCCTTACCTACCAATTTACGGGAAAGCTGCTACCAGTGGCTCTCTAATTGTTGATGATTATATCGTTTCTGGCAACCTGGAATCTAAAACCAAATATATTCACTTGGTCCTTCTCTGGAATTTACATTACATAGCCAGCTGAGGGTCAAATGAAAAGCTGTACATTAGAACAACTGGATCTGAAAAATTACAAATGTAATGTATTGTCAATTTATGGCAATCAGGACTATATCGAGCCCTCGACTCTCTTCTGTTGCTATGCCCTGCCTAATTACAAGTTAGGGAAGAAAGGATCATTTTAACACGTTTTTAGTGGAGGGTTATAATTCTCATGTCTAAAGCAGTCAATTCTGGTAAATTTACAAGGAAATGAATGTTTCCCTATAAGATGGGTGTTCTTTGTTATTACCTGTGGGAAGATTTGCAATTACAATGTTGCCTTTGGTGGTTTGGAAAGCGCATTAAATTAAATAAATACAAATCATTACATAAGTCGAACTTCAAGACACAGCTGGCTAGAGGATAGCATGGATCAGGTGATTTCCAGCACCAGAAGGAAAGGCCTTGTTAGGAATTAATTTATTCACCCCACACGCTTACAATCAAAGAAAACCCATGATACTTTCAAAAGATCACTACTTTAGGCTATGATTTGATGTGAAGACTGTATTGGTGTACTGCAGAGCGGCTTGCAAGGTATGTTGGAGATCAGTACGCTGCTGGAGTTTGGACACCATTGCTTTGCTGATCCAGCTTTCCACGTCAGTCCTTACGACAAGGGTGAACGGAAAATTTCAAATTGCATTGTGAAGGTTGCAGCATCTGCTCCAGCGCCAGATGATCCAGGAGGGAAGAGGCGGGTTGGGATTTCCCTCTCCTCACTGTGGATAAATGATGCGGGAAACATAGCGAGCAGATTTTCTGGCTGGCATCATTTAGCTATAGCAGAATCTAGCACACCTCCAACGGAGCAAAACTTGTTTGCTGTAATGCTGTACCCAGCCGATTTTCTGCAGTCAGTTTATTTTATTTTTTTTTGCCGAATTGAGTTGGGGTTCCCAGCCTGTACTGTGGAGGGAAGGGGGAAAGGGCAGGGCGGGGAAGAGCTTGGCCGATACTTGCTACTGCATTGCAGAACTAGTGGCCGCTAGGAGGTCAAAGGGGCAAAGGGGGAAGCTTTACTCGGCAAAAAAACAACAAACTGGCATTGTAGAGCTAGGAAGTTGAAAGGCTTACATAATTCAGTTGCAATCTGAGCATGCCTGTGGCCAAGAATATAATGTGGCCAATATGTTCATTTCTGATGGAAACTGTCGGAAGTGGTAGGGAGACATGGGAGGAGATGGAGCAGATCCCAAAAGAGTTTTTGCATTAAATACCATCCTGTTGGCTTCTATTCATGTTCATCAGGAAACTTTGATATCCACCCTTTGTGACAACATCCAAATTATTTATCTATGGTGGAAAATAAAAGTAACAGCCTATTAACCAGTGCCTGTCTGTTCGAGAAATCTAAATTACAACAACCCTTTGCTTTCTATCTATCAATTATACCTTTATTCATTCCACCACAAGTAGCACCACTATTGACCGAGCTGGCTGAGTCCTGAAGGACATAGCTGCCAGACAGGGTCTGCGGCAGATGGTGAGAGAACCAACAAGAGGGAAAAACCTATTTGTCCTCATCTATCTACCTGTTGCAGATGCATTTGTTCATGACAGTATAGGTCGGAGTGACTGCCACACAGTTCTTGTGAAGAGGAAGTCCTGTCAATCACACTGAGCATACTCTCCATTGTGTTGTGTGGCATTACCACTGTGCTAAATAGTATACATTCAGAACAGGTCTACCAACTCAAAATTGGGCATCCATGAGGTGCTGAGGCCCATTAGCAGCAGCAGAATTGTATTCAACCACAATCTGTAACCTCATGGTTCGGCAAATGCCCCAATCTACCATTATCATCAAGCCAGGGGATCAACCCTGGTTCAATAAAGAGCTCAGAAAGGCATGCCAGGAGCAGCACCAGGCATACCTAAAAATGGGGTGAAAACCTGCTACAACACATGACCACTTGTATGCTAAACAAAGGAAATAGACAGAACTTAGCAATCCCACAACCAACGGATGAGATTAAAGTTCCACAGTCTTGTCACATCCAGATGTGAATGGTGGTTGACAATCAAACATCTAACTGGAGGAGGAGGCTCCATGAGTATTTCCATCCTCAACGATGGGGGATGTTAGCATATTAGCGAAAAGTCAAGGCTGAAGCAATTGCAACCATCTTCAGCCAAAAGCAGCGAGTGGATGATCCATCTTGACCTGAGGTCCCCACCATCATAGAGCCAGTCTTCAACTAATTCGTGATATCAAGGAATGGCTGAAGGCAGTGCAATAGCTATGGACCCTGACAACATCCCTACAATCGTACTGAAGACTTAGTTGTACCCCAGAACATGTCACGCCCCTACCCAGCTTTTCCAGTACAGCTACAACACTGGCATCTGCCAGACAATGAGGAAAATTGTATCCATGTCCTGTCCGCAAAATCAGGTTAAATCCAATCCAGCCAATTGCCCCATAGCTTCCTTTCAATCATCAACTAAGCGATGGAAGGTGTCGTCAACAGTGCTATCAGACAATTGTTCATTTAATTTGATCTCTAATTACTGTTGTTAGAAATTTTCCTACTACAGATGTAAAGATGACTCTTTGATAGCCAGTTCAATTTGCATTTTATATGCCAGAATCTTTCGGTGGTGTGCGGGGGTGGGTCCCGCATGCCGACACGTAATGTGATGCGTAGTGATGTCAGGTGTGCGTCCTGATGTCACTGTCATTCTGATATTTAGTTTGGCGGGCGTGCACTGGAGTTGGCTGTGCGCCCGCCGAACTGTCAAAGGCCTGTTAAGGACATTAAGTACTTAATTAAACTGATTGTCTGGGCTGCTTGTCCAACCTTAAGGTTGGCGGGCAGGCGAAGAACCCATGCGGACTTCACATTTTTCATGGAACCTCATCCACGGGCGGGATTTACAACTTTAATAAAAAAATGTAATAAAATTCATAGGCATGTCCCAGCTCACGTGACACTGTCACGCGAGGGGACACGTCCGAATAATTTTTAAAAATCTTTTTCTCAGTTTTTCACAATCAAATTAATCTCTCATAGGCATGGAGCTGCCTCAGGGAGATTTCTGCGCTCTTTCACATGCTTCCATAAAAGAGCACAGGCTCTGACTCTCCCTCTTCCCCCCCCCCCCCATCGCCTTAATTGGCCTGCCCATGTAAAATTAGTCTGTGGGTATGTCTTATTTGGATTAAAGCCAACTAGTCTGAGGGCTTTGATGTGTACTAGTTTGGAGATGTAAGAGAGGTAGAGTGCATTTGCATTTTTTGAACAGAGCATTCAAGAAGGCGAGTGAAATCTGGCACCTAGCTAGCAGCGTCCACCCACGCCCACTCTCGCCCAGGCTGCACAACAGGAAGAGAAAATTCTCCCTATAGCGTACCTTAAATTTCATTTTAAAAATCTTAACGTGCTTCACAAGGACTGAAGAGAAAAATGAAGGTGTTAGGAGGAATGACCAAAATTCTAGCCTAACATTTGAGGAGAGTCCTAAAGGAGGAGAGAAGGTTGAAGAGATTGAGGTGTTTAGGGATGACAAGCTTCCACTGATTAGATTTAAAATCTGATTTGCTGGTTGTGAGAAACTTTGGAATGTTTTGACAAAAAGTTCCTGCATTTTTTTCTATAAAAACAAAAGCAAAGTATTCAGTAAGGAACTTTGCTATCTTCTTATTGATGCCACCAAACATTGCATATTTCTGAATGGTTCTACCTCATTCTTAATGATTCATTCTGTCCTAATTTGATTATAGATATCTGTGATTGACATTGGTTTCATGTTTTTCATATTTCTTAGCTCGTTTTACCTTTTTTATTTTTGCTATTTGTACCTTTGTATTGAGCTTCCTTTTTAGCTCGTATCTGCAGCCTAATGAAACCCCTGACTTGTTGAATTATGATCCTTTGAGGAAGGCAGTAAGACTGAAAACAAATCTTATGTTTATCGAGAATATGAATAGCATTTAGTGAAGGAGAGGAGATCATTGCAGGATTTCAGCTTTCACCATTAACTCTCCCATTGTCAGTGATTCAAATTTTCCATTTTAAATGTGCAGAAAGTATCCTGGAGCACAGTAAGGATCTACTTTCTTGGAGGATCACTAAATGGTTCCTGAATTATTATGCACCAGACTCTGTAAGTAAAGATTTGATACTGGACATTGCTCTGGTTAATCAATCATATTTTTCCCCCATTGTTGGAATATTACTGGACATTGTTTTAGAAACATAGGCTGGAGTTTCCAGTCCCACCTCTGGCAGAACTCGAAAACCTTGCCTGGACAAAATTAATGGTGCAGAAAGGGGACATTTGGCCCACTGTGTCTGTGCTAGATGAAAATGGTCTAACTTGCCAGCTCTTGGCCTGTAGCCCTGCAGGATAGGGCACTTCAAATGCATATCCAAGTGTTTTTTAATGTAATGAGGGGTTCCTGTCTCTACCATTCTTCCAGGCAGTGTGTTCCAGACCTTCAGCATCCGCTGGGTGCAAAACTTTCTCCTCAACTCACCTCTAATCCTTCTACCAATTATTTTAAATCTATGAGCCTTGGTTATTGACTTCTCTGCTGAGGGAAATAGGTCCTTCCTATGCACTCTATCTAGCCCACTAATAATTTTATACACCTCAATTAAATCTTCCTTCAGCCTCCTCTGTTCCAAAGAAAATAGCCCCAAACAATCTTTGCCTATAGCTAAAATTCACATTTACCATCTCACACTTAAAAAGGTCCCACTATTTCTGCTGCTTTTAACCAGTTACATGTTTTGCCTTCAATTTATCCAATTTTCTCTCATTTCATTGCTCTTCTCCACTTAAACAACATTCTTTTGATCTTATTTATGCCTGGCCTGTTTAATACTGAAGTGAGCTATTATTCATCACTAATATTTTTCCAATCTTCATGTTGCTGACCTAATATGATTCATTAGCCAGAGCAACGTCCAGTATCAAATCTTTACTTACAGAGTCTGGTGCATAATAATTCAGGAACCATTTAGTGATCTTTCAAGAAAGCAGATCCTTACTGTGTTCCAGGATACTTTCTGCACATTTAAAATGGAAAATTTGAATCACTGACAATGGGAGAGTTAATGGTGAAAGCTGAAATCCTGCAATGATCTCCTCTCCTTCACTAAATGCTATTCATATTCTCAATAAACATAAGATTTGTTTTCAGTCTTACTGTCTTCCTCATTAAAATACCCCCACCACCAATACTGATGGTACTTTTATAAGAATCGTATTGCATATGAATAACTGAGTAAAGAATAATAAATTGCCTACCTTACTGCTCTCCACAGGCGAGCTTCCACACACTTATGAACATACTTTGTATGGAAGTGTTTGTTTTCACAGTAATTGTATGCCCCTCCCTATTCCAGAGCAAACTAACTCACACACATCATTCAAGCAAAAACGAAAGATGCATCATGTCAGGCAACTGATCTTTGCTGATATAAAGTCTTGTTTGTTGGGAGTAAGGCAATGTGATCCGATAAGCATTTTTAAAATTTCATAACACTAATTGCTAAATTGTGAAGGATTTCATGATTATTCATTGGCCTTTCACTGTTGGTGCAATTAATCAGTGAATTCAAATCTCCACTTAAGTTATAGGGCTTCCAAATTCATCACTCTGCTGCACTTAGTCTCAGAAAGAAATAGTGTTGGTGCACCCGATAACGTTTTGAACACTTAGAAACTCGTTACGTTCCTTCCTTTGAGATGACTCATGATGAATCTGAATATCAATAAACCTGGGGCATTCTGGCTTGTACAAATGTGACTTGCCAACAATTAGAATGGGTGCAGCAAGCATAGAAGCAAAACTTAGCAAAGTTTGTCTTTTCTCCTCAGTATTTGTAGTAATTATGGTTTTGTTACATGTTGGACTGAACCTTTAAGAATAGTCCTGTGATGTAAGCTCACATGATCTGTGTAAACCAATGTGTTAGCAGAGCTGGCTACCTCCACAGTCAGTGTAGAGATAGAGATGGAGTTGAATACAAACGTGTAGTTGCTGCTGGCTGTATTGTAAATAAACCTAATGTTTCCACTTAGAGGGCAGGATTTTTACCTTGTCAGGTGGGCATGGTGGGTGGGGATGAGAGTGGTTGCAAAACTGACTGCCGGTGATGATCAGGCCCCGAACACGATTTCAGGCTGGCTGGCCAATCACGTGAATCACGTGCTGCAATGCTGAGCACTGCCAGGGTGGGGACGGGAGGAGGGTGAGTGCAGAGGTTAGCGCACGCGCGCGGAAACACACAATGAAAGCTCCCTGAAGGCACAGAGCTGCTACAGGGAGCTGAAGATTCATAATAACACAAATAAAGAGTTAAAAGATAAGGTGAATATGTCCCCTCATGTGACTCTGTCACATGAGCAGGACATGTTCTAAATGAGATTTAAACATTTTTATTTTATTTTTAATTCCTGTTGGAAACCTCATCCCGCCCCTGGATGAGGTTCCATAAAAAATCCAAAGGCTGCCTGGCTTTTTCGCCTGGCCACCAACTGAACAGTTGGACGGGCAGTGAAAAATTTGATTGAATTAATTGATTAAGGGCCTTAATAGGCCTTTTAGTTGTCAGCGGGCGAGTTGCTGCCTCTCGCCCATACCCGCCAAGCAAAGTATCGTGAGAATGTGCAATGACCCCGGGACGCTCGCCCAACGTCATCGCGCACTATTTTACTCTCGCTCGGGTCGGGCCTGTGCCCGCCTGACAAAAGAAAAATTCTGCCCAGAAGTTTGTCTGCAAGTCAACACCAGTACAAATAAGTGACGAGTCGAGACTATAACAGTATGCAAATTCTTATTCATTAGCATTGCATAAAAGATTGAGTCAGGTTTCAAGTAATCTTCTGGCACACCTACATTTTAAATAAAAGTCAACATCATTAAACAAGCAAATCCAATTGTTACATAAATCAGCCAGTCTAAATTCACAGGAGAAATTTTCACATACAAATATTTGCCATTTGAACAATGGAAGGCATAGAATGGGCACCACAATTGCTTTGAGAAATTTGGTTAAAAAAAAAAGCTCTGCACAATTGCAAATATTCTTTACTGCTTAAAGAAAATCAAGTTCGACTGGACTTATTGGAACTGACTCAAATTCCTGCTCACCTCTTGCCAACATCTGCAACAGGCTGTTTATGTCACCCTCATCAAAAAGAAAAGGAACTTTGGAACCTAAACCTGTTCAGGGCTGCAGTGACTTTTGCCACAACAGGCAACCGTCCTGTGATGGTCTTGGAGTATGCTCGCAGGCTTAACTATGAAACTACTTTGGCCCGAAAGCGGGGAGGATGTGGACCCCACTACCACATGAGGTAGTCGAGGCAAATTGGTGTATTTAATGCAAAGCTAGATAAACACATGAGGGAGAAAGGTATTGAAGATTATGCTGATGGGGGGACATAAAGTAGGGGTGGGAGGGGGTGAGGGTGGAGCATAGAAGTGTTGAGCTGAAAGGATCCATGACAGACTGTAATTTGTATGGAAATCTGCTCTGCCACTGCTGTGATTGAACATATTGAGGCTGTGATAAGTCAGGGCAAGTGCAGTTTTCAGTTTCCTAAAGTGGACTGCAGTTTGCCTGACATCCCTGAGCTCATTCTCCTCTTCGTTTTAATGATAAATAAATAGTAATTTCCTCCTTGGGGATATCCTACACCTCTTACACGAGCAAAAAATGGATGTCCCTTGACTCATCAGAGGGGCAATACAAGCAGAGGCAACGGTTTGCTAAAGTGTCAGTAATACAACAACAACTTGCCTTCATATAGCACCACCTAATCAAACCCATCCCGAGGCGAAGGCGCTTCACAGTAACGCTAGACACTGAGTAACTGAGATGCATAAAGAGGTATTAGGGCAGATAATTGGTCAAGGAGATAGATTTTATGCACTTCACAGTAATGCTAGACACTGAGTAACTGAGACACATAAAGAGGTATTAGGGCAGATAATAGGGAAGATAGATTTTAAGGAGGAAAGAGAGCTAAAGAGGTGGGGAGGTTTATGGAGAAAGCTCCAGAGTTTAGGGCTTTGCCAGCTAAAGTCATAACCACCAATGGTGAAGCAATTAAAATCGGAGATGCCAGAATCCAGGGGGCCAGAATTTGATGAGAACCGATATCTCGGGTAGTTGGGGATGGATGAGTTTACAGAGATAGAGAGAGGCAAGGCCATTGAGGGATTTGAAAACAAGGCCAAGAATTTTAATATCAAGACATTGCTTAACTGGCAGCCAGTATAGATCAGGAGGCACAGGGACGATTAGTGAATGGGCCTTGGTCAGCGTGAAGGTATGGCAGTAGACTTTTGAATGACCTCAAGTTTCGGGGGGGGGGTAAAATGTGAGAGTTAGGGGTGTGCCAGAATAGTCAAGTCTAAGGTAAATAAAGCATGAGTGTTTCAATAGCAGATGAGCTGTGATGGGGTGAAGTTAGGCAATGTAGCGGAGGGAATATGTGATTTGAGTAGTGGTCTGGGTATGAGTTTGGAAACTTATCTTGAGGTCAAATATGACACCAAGGCTAAAACCAGTTTGGTTCAGCTTGAGACAGTTGCCAGGGGGAGGGATGCAGTTGGTAGCTTGGGAATGGAGCTTGTAGTCTTTCCAATCTTTAGTTGGAGAAAAATCTTGTTCACCCAGCACTGGATGTTGGACAATCAGTCTGGCAATTTAGAGGCAGTGGAGGAACTGAGACCGATGATGAGGTAAAGCTGGGTGTCATCAGTGTGCATGTGGATACTGAGGCTGTGTTTTCAGATGATGTCCACAAGGGGCAGCACATAGATGAGAAACAGGATAGGTCCTTAGGGGACACCAGGAATGATGGTGTGAGAGAAGGAAGAGAAACCATATGGGTGATTCTCTGACTATGATTAGATAGCTAAGAATGGAACCAGATGAGTGAAATCTTGCACAGTTTGACATTGATGAAGGAGGATGAAGATGGAGCGCTAATTTGTAAAGATGGAATGGGGGGGTGGGGTACTGAAGGATTGGTTTTATTTAGCTTTGTCACATACTGCAAGTTGGTCCTCTCTCCTTCAGAAGAGTCTACTTCTGGGACTGGGTTTTACAGGGCACAATGGTCCCTGCAGCTCCCCCCACCATCACCCTGCTATACAGTTGGTGAGGAGCCTACCAACGGGAAGAACAGCTACCGCTCTGTTGTTTAATGACCAATTGGATGTTATCAGGCTGGAGGTGGGATGTCCACTCCTCAGGGACAGGAATTTCCACCTCAGAGAGCTACTGGCCAGTCAGAGGGCTGGCAGCTTTGGTGTCCTAACAGTGCCAGGCGGGAGTGGTGGCCACCGCTTGGAATATACAGGCAATCCCCACTGGAGATAGTCACTGGAGCCAGACACCATGGTAAGTAGGTGGGATTTCGTCAGGATTAGGATGGCAGGCCTGAGTGAGGGGGGTGGTAGGCCAGGTTTGAGAAAAGGGTGTGGGGAGGGTAAAGGGGAAAGTGTGATCTTGGGGCAGGGGGATCTTGAATGAACACAGGGGACCTACAAGGGAGGTATCCCCACCTTTACGCGATAGCAGGCCGTGCAGCTTAGGCTGCTGTGCTGCCACATAGCATGGGCCTCCACTGTTGCTGGTAAAATATCGGTGGAATAGTCGAAAAGAGGCCTGTACGTGGCCATTAATTAGGCACTTATGGATGGGCCTCAATAGGCCCAAGGCTGCCTGCTGCTTCCACCGCTGCCCATAAAATTTCACACAGGTGGGGAGGTGGTGGTGGTGGTGTTTGGAGGCAGGAGGGCTACCTGATGGATTTTACTCCCCCCGAGTCTTCAAACCCAGGGGAGGGCAGGGGAGCATAAAATCCAGCCCCTTGTGTAAAAGCTAAAAAATAACACGGATATCAAAATCATGTCAGCAAGCATTTCCAGCATACCTGTTGGTGTTGTGAAGTTTTTCTTGAGCTCAGTGTCTATCACGCTATCGGTACACTCGACAGCACACAGTTGTTGCTGTTGTAACTTCCCATTATTTCTGTTTTCACTGTACCATTAAAGCTGGTAATTATGCCACGGGACATTAACCAAAAAAAATAACTGTCTCAAATTGCTCCCACTGCTATTTCAGAGGGGGTGTTAATCCATCTATTTTAATTAGTGCAGAAAGAAATTTGAGATAAAACTCTATGCATTAAGATATCAGAATTGCAGCATGTAATTTCAATGCCTGTGAGGTTAAGATCAGCATTATGGCAGGCAAATCTTTGAAATATCTTTGAAGCTGATCCGACTCCAACATTATAACCTCCAGTTTCTGCCCCAGAAATGGAACAGGAGCAGATCAGAGGAAATTCCCGGCCATGTTTCCTGCACGTTTTCAGGCAGTGAGTGGTGTCGGGTCTGGAATGCACTGCTGCAAAAGTCGTGGAGGCAGGTTCGATCGAGGCATTCAAAAGGCGAATTAGACTGTTATTTGAAAAGGAAGAATGCACAGTGTTACGAGGAGAAGGCAGGAGAAAGGCCATAAGTAAATTGCTCATTTGGAGAGCTGGTGCAGACACGATGGGCTGAATGGCCTCCTGCACGGTAACAATTTTTTGATTCTGCAAGCAACTTTTCCAAGGTATTCCAGGTATCCCATTCTTCTTGTAGAGAGTATGGTGGAGGGGGGACCTCCTTTGAAGGTCCCCTGTCTCTATTTGAGATTCCCCTGCTCCCACCTCTTTTGTCCACGTTTGGACTAAAGCTGTAATGAGGTCAGAAACTGAGTGGTCCGTGAGGTTGCAGATGAGGGTTGTATACAATTCTGCTCCCGCTGATGGCCCACAGTGCCTCATGGATGCCCAGTTTTGAGTTACTCGAATCTATCCCATTTAGCATGGTGGTAGTGCCACACAACACAATGGAGGGTATCCTCAATGTGAAGATGGGACTTCGTCACCACAAGGGCTGTGTGGTGCTCACTCCTACCAATACAGTCATGGACAGATGCATCTGCAACAGGTAGATTGGCGAGGACAAGGCCAAGTAGATTTTTCCCTCTTGTTGGTTCCCTCACCACCTGCCACAGACCCAGTCTAGCAGCTAGGATCTTTAGGACTCGGCCAACTGGGTCAGTAGTGGTGCTAGGGAACCACTCTTGTTGATGGATATTGAAGTCCCCCACTCAGAGTAATCAGCAGGAGGTTTCCTTTCTCGTGTTTGGCAGACTAGCTTTTAATTCCAGGCTTATTAACTGAATTTAAATTCCACCAGATGCAGTGGTGGGATTTGAACTCATGTCCCCAGAATATTAGCCTGGGCCTCTGGATTACTAGTCTGGCGACATTACCTCTATGCCTATGCCATCGCCACCACCTCCACCATAAACTAGTTCTCATGAAAGGTCACAGACCTGAAATGTTAACTCTGTTTCTCTCTCTGTAGCTGCTGCCAAACCGGCTGAGCTTTTTCAGGGCTTTCTGTTTTTATTGCCAGATTTCCAGCGTCTGCTGAATTCTACTATTTGGCCCTGCTCTTTCCTCATAACCCAGCAAAGTTTTCTCACTCTTCGACAATTTTTCCAATTCCAGTTTGAAAGCTACTATTGACTCTATAGCCATCACCCTATCAGGCAGCACTTCCCGTTTCCTAATCAGTGGTTCTGTTACAAACTCTTTCCTCCTGTAGCTGCTGGTACTTTGGCCTTAACCCTGAGCCCCCTGCTTGTTGAGCCTCCACCCACTAGAAACAGATACTCTTTATTTGCACCAACTAAACCCTTCGTGATTTTTAAAAAAACATCTAGCAAATCTTCAAAGGTAGAAGTTTCCAGAAATGCTAAGGGTGGATGTTACTTGATGACAAGCATTAACCCTGTTCACATTGTGTAGCTAGTTCCCCTGATGGGTCGACGAATTGTTATTCAGCCTTGCAGGCCCTGAAAGCCCCAGGTTCAATGCTTTCCAGCAATAGTAGGGCAAGTGGAACAATCATTAGTTACAATCATTAGGAAACGTGGCACTAGTGCCAATCGGTGGTGCTGTCGAAGTGGGCAAGTGTGGGCACGGAGTTTAGAATCATTGGCCAGAATCTAACCCTTGTCAGGGGCATGGGCACCAACCCGACAGAGTGTAAGACGATGCGCAATATTTCAGTTGGCGGGCGCGCGCGGGAGTCGGCAGTGTGCCCACCCACAATTGAAAGGCCGATTAAGGCCATTAAAAAGGTAACTGAATGAAATGTTTTGCTGCCCGTCCAGCCTTGCGGTGGGCGGGCAGGCGAAAAGGCCCAGTGGCCTTTGCACTTCTTCGGGAACCTCATCCACGGGCGGGATGAGGTTTCCAACAGCTATTAAAAATTGAATAAAAATGAAAACATTTCATGAGTAACATGTCCCTGCTCATGTGACTCTGTCACGAGGGGACATTTTTTATAAAATTTTGAAAATCTTTTTAAAGTTTTAAACTCTTCACCTCCCTGAGGCAGCCCTGCGCCTCAGGGAGCTTTTCCAGCGAGCATGTGCGAACTTGCATGATCGCCCTCCTCCTCCCCCACACAGGCGGCGCGTGTTTCACGCTGGGGTGGGCCTTCATCAGCCCGCCAGCGTGAAACCACAGTCCGGCCCTGATTGCAGGCGGCAGTCGGCTTCCCAACCCCTCCCGCCCAAACCCACTGAGCCCACCCGACAAGGGAAAAATCCTCCCCATAGATTTTTACAACACAGAAGACAATTTGGCCCATTGAGACTATGCTGACTCTTTGGAAGAGCCAAATAATCAAACAAATAACCCAACTAATCCCACTCCCCTGCACTTTCCCCAAAGCCCTACAAATTTCTCTGTTTCAAGTATTTATTGAATTCCCTTTTTAAGTTTCTATTGCAATTGCTGGCACCACCATGTCGGGCGGCGCATTCAGGCATATCATTATAACTCACTGCATTAAAAAATTGCTCCTCATCTGACCCATGGCTCTTTGCCTGTTATCTTAAACCTGTGTCCTCTGGTTGGCTAGAGTTATCAGTGATGCCCCCAGTCAAAAAACTTGTCAAAACTTATACCAAGATTTACAGACTGAGAATCACCATTTCAGTGGGTACCAGAGGGGAGACCAGAAATGAGTATCACCTTGAAAGGAGAAAGAAGTGGAGTGGGAAATTAATTGGAGAAAGAGCATTAAATAAATACAATACAGCCAGCTGACGTACTTATGTTACTCCATTGTTCACTGACTATGATTTCCTTACATAAATTAAGAGGAATCAACAATCAAGCAAAACTTTTCTTTATTCTGTTTCTTTGGATGAATTTTCGTAATACATGCAAGATTGTGAATTGTCACATTATTCAACTTGGGAAAATAAAGAATAATTTTTGTGCTAATGGTTCTATATCATAAGTATGGCACAATCTTCGAAACCTACTGCCTTTATGATTTAATTTTAATTTTATTTAAAGCGTATTGCTGAATTTCTGTGCCAATTAAGGCGACCAATATCTATGCTAGGGAATGAAATAAACACTAAAAGTGCTGGAAAGCACTCAGCAGGTCAGGCAGTATTTGTGGAGAGAGAAACAGTGTTAATGCTCCTGGTTGATGACCTTTCAGGGAAAGGATGGCTGCTTTACTGATGTAGAACAAGGCTTTCTGTAAAGCCAGGCCCCAGTTAAACCCCTACATCGGAGAGTCGAGCAGGCCTTTGGTCCTAAATCATATTAATATTTTTCCAAAGGCAATGGAACTTTGGCACCACAACTGTTAAAAAATGTTTTTTTTTTAAGCATTGGTACCAGTCCAAAATTGCATAAGCAATTTACTAACAGGCTTTGTATAGCACTACACAGATGAACTACTTTAAACATGGAGATTTTACTTTCCATGTTTATTTTAAAGTAGGATTTACTTTGAAATGATGAAGGGGCCCAACCTGAAACAGATGCAGTGTAATTCCAGAAGTTTTGTTTTTATTTCAGAACTTCACTATTCACATATTTTCTTTTTAATCTCTGAAAAATGTACTGTGCAAAGTTCTAATTCTGGGCTAATTTAATATTTCACCAGCAGATTCAGTACAATCCTGAGAAAAGGTAACTGGTCCCACTGAAGCTCATAGTTGGTAGCACTGCCTAATCTCCAGCTGAATTTGAAAAGTCTCTAATGTCTTTGATCCACTACTTTGCCTGGTAGGTTATTCCAAATGTTTATCAACCTTTGAGTAAAGATTTTTCTTCATAGTATCTGTTTAAAATTCATTTTAAACTACTACAAAGTTCTGACCTACCACTCTGACTTACTTGAAATCGAATTCTGGGTTTGCCTTATCTACTTGTGGATTAAAATGATCCAGGTGTTGGCTAGCCTGACACTTGGCCTAACAGACCCACTCTTACCACTCGGCCCCAGTTAAAATTAGGCCTGAAGAGCTGGGCACCTTGGACATATCATTTCACATGTTTAAGGTATTTGCCTAATAATCTTGGTCTGTTAGGGGTCTGTGTGAGGCAATGACAGGAGCAGAGGCAAGCTGTTCTGTGCTGAACTCTGCAGTTAGCTCCTGCTGGGATGTGTGTTTAGCCACATATATAGGCCCTCATGTAAGGGCACAAGTTACAGGTGATTGGCAAAAGAACCAAAGGTGATAGGAGGACAAGTTTAAGATTTTGAATGCACTGCCTGATAGGATGATTGATACAGAGTCAATAGTAACCTTCAAAAAGGAAATTAATATATACTTGAAGGGAAAAAAATAGCAGCGATATGGTGAAAGAGTGGGGGGAGGGGTGGGGCTAACTGGATTGCTCTTTGGAGGAGCTAGCGCAGACTTAATAGGCTGAATGGCCTCCTCCTGTGCAGTATTATTCCATCATTCTGTGTCTACAGGAAAGAAATGTGTTTAAAGCAACTGATATATCTCCATCTTAACTTATGGTACATTAACCTAGCTACAATTTCACGTGAGTGAGAAAATATAGTAATGTTTTTAATATGATCCAGGAGCACTTCCATGAACCTATCATATTCCTCCCTTAATGACTCTAATGGAGATCTTAACCCGCCTATCATTAAGGGCTAAATCCTTCACTGAAATATCTAAAGAGGGGAATTTAATTAGCAATATGCCAAGTGTTCACATGTAAGTTCCAAACCTAAAACTCTTATTCGTAACACTAAGTGGTCCCAAAGAGAAGTAAATGGCTATGAGAACACCGAATCATAACCATCATTAATGCATGTGAATCTCTGCAATAGCAAGGAGAAGAACTGCTGGTAAGTGAATCATGCAACGTCAGTCCATTGTTACCTGAGCTTCAGGCTTCAGGGGGTGCATTGACTGTCACAAACAAACAATTTATTTTTTGCTAGAAAGTGCTGTTTTTCTTCTGTAATAAAATATGTTTGATTCCAATTTGGGAAAAAGTGGTGGCACAATTCCTACAGCCAAAGACTGAAAACGATTTATGCTATCAAATGCTGCAGGTGTTGTGAATGATCACTGCCCACATCAGATCAATTTAAGTGAGTGGCAGATATTATATTATCTGTGTGAGGTGATTGTTAAAAAGGCATTTAACTGTGGCAGGTTCCTATTCATATTAACCACTGCTGGAACCCTCCAGCCTACTAACATCACTTTGCTAACAGCTGTGGCTGTCACTGTCCTCGGCACTTGCATTAATTACTTGGAATGCTCGACAGTCAAAATTGAAGGGCTACAAAGGCGAGAGAGTCCCTTAAAACTGACATTGTCACCCTTCACTTGCATGTGGTGAGCCTAGTTTGAAAACTCTGTGGGCGGAATTTAATGCCCACTCCAAGGCATGTTTGGAGGTGGGGTCATTCAATCAGGCAGGAGGGTAGTGGGAGGGGATCCTGCTGTCTTCTCACCTCCACTCCAATTAAATCCAGATTAGGAAGGCTCGTGGACGATCCTACTGCCCTGTTAGCAGTTGAGGCCCTTCAATGAGTAATTAATGTCCACTTAAGGCCTTCATCTTGCCGCCGCTAGTATTCAACGACGGAAAGGTGGGGCAGTTACCACACATGAAGCCTGAAAAGCAAACCGATTTGCAGACTCCTGGGGGTGGGGGGTTACCTCGTTCAAAGACAATCAGTGCTTGATTGAGGGACCCAGAATCAGGAAAGGGTGCCCGCTTCGAGCCACCCAGCTGCCCTTGCTGCTGACTCCCTCCCCACACACCATCCACACCACACCACCCCCCCACCCACCCTCCATCCCACCCTCACTCAACTTTGGCTTGAGGTCACTCGCTGATCCTGGACCTCTGCTGGGCACACTGCCAGCAGCTGCCACCACTCCCACTGCTGCTGCTTGCAATGCACAGCTGCCAGCCTCTGACTAGCTGGCAGCTCTTGCAGGGCAGGACATCCACCCTGGTCCTTGATCATGAGAAAGGCCTGCCACTGTCCAGTTAAGTGCCTAATTTGGCGTGTTTTCCTAATCGGAGGTGATGATGGGCTCTCTCCAGCTCTCCAGCTTCCAGGTGAGGCTCCTTTGCCTGCAATAAATCCCGCTCTGTATCTGTCCTTAACAGCTGTTTCGAGCTCAAGTGTTGCATTATTGGTTAACAAATCAATCAGAGTTATGAGGATGAATGATAAACTAAATGAAGCACCAAATGGGGTCATATGGGTTGAGCTCAGAAATAAAAAAGCCATACTGCCAGAAGTGTACTATAGACCCCCAAATAGTGCAAGGGAATTAGAAGAGAAAATATGTAGACAGATTTCTGAATGCAAAAACAGGAGGACAGTAATTGTTTGGGACTTCAAATACCCTAATAGAATTGGGATACCAACAGTATCCAAGAGCACAGAGGGTGCCAAAATACTTGAACTGCATTCAGGAGAACGTTTTTTAGCCAGCATGCAACAAACCCAACGAGAGGGGGCACATTTCTAGATTTAGTCTTAGGAAATGAAGCTGGGCAAGTGGGTGAAGTAGTAGTAGGGACCATTTTGGAGATAGTGAGCGTAATATAGTGAGACATGGCATCATTATGGAAAAGGACAAAGATAGAACGGGAGTAAAAGTTATAAATTGGGGGAAGACAAATTTTACAAAGCTGAGAGGTGAGCTGGACAGGATGGACTGGATAGAGCTATTAGAAGGAAAAACTATGTCAAATCAGTGGGAGGCATTCAAAGGCGAGATTCAACAGGCACAGTGTAGACATATCCCCAGAAAGAAAAAAGGATGGTACTGCCAAATCTAGAGCCCCTGGTTATCCAAAAGCATACAGGCCAAGATAAAGCAGAAAACGAAAGCTCATGACAGTCACAAAAGACTTAATACTGTAGAAAGCCTAGAGGAGTATAGAAAGTACAGGGATGAAGTAAAAATGGAAATTAGGAAAGCAAAGAGAGGAGAGGATACGAAAAAATAATGGCAGTAAAATCAAAGGAAATCCTAAGATGTTTTATCAGTACATTAAGGGCAAAGGAATAACTAAGGAAAAGGCAGGGCCTATCAAACATGTACATGATAACTTGTGGGTTGATGCACAGTTCTCAATGAGTATTATGTCTCTGGCCAAAATCTTCTGTTTGGCGTGCGGGGGCGAGGCCCTGCACGCTGACAAGTAAAATGACACCTGAGGTCACCGCGCGTCATTCCGACCTTCAATTTGGCGGGCATGCATCAGAGTCGGCTGCGCGCTCGCCGAACTGTCAAAGACCTGTTAAAGCCATTAATAATCTAATTGAAGTAATTGTCAGCACTGCCTGTCCAACCTTAAGGTTGGCGGGCAGGCAAAGAGCCAAGGCGGCCTTCGCATTTTTCATACAACCTCATCCAAGGGCGGGGTGAGGTTTCATGAAGGGCTTATTAATTCAATAAAATGTTTCCAGAAAATTCATAAACATGTCCCAGCTCATGTGACAGTGTCACTTCCGGGGACATGTCTGAATAATTTTATTTATTCTTTTTTTCAATTTTTGATAATGAAATTAATCTCCCTGAGGCAGCTCCGTGCCTCAGGGAGATTGCTGCGCTCTTTTGTGCGCATGCGCGAAAGAGTGCAGGCCCCAGCTCACTCTCCTCCCCCTGCCTGCACAGATAGCGCTGAACACTTCCGGATGCTTAGAAGATGAGCTAAGACTACAAAATATCATCAGTATTAATGCTTCCTTATCTGAGGACTGTAGTATTCTTATTTACTCTATTGAAAATCGATGCCACATTTGTGATAACAGAATGTTTACACAGAAACTAATGAGCGACACAGGATTATAAGTACTTCACTGGTGATTTTCCACATAATGGATCACAATAACACAAACAATAGGTCAAATTTTGCAGTGAGAGACAAAGCAACGGCGCTCACCTTTGACCTCAAAGAAAGCTGCCCACAAAGACCTAGTGATCTATGTGGCATTGATTTCCCATTTCTTAACATCAGTTTGCTTCTAGCACTAAGACAAGGGGATCTCCAGCTGTGCAGCAGCAGTGATGTCATCAAGAAGGCTAATCATTCAATCACATTGTAGTATTCCCATGAACTATAAATCACTGAATCTCTTCACTTGTAATTTTTAGATTTTACAGATATCGAAATAAATGATTGGGGACATACACAGGGGGTCAAGGTAGAAGATAAAATAGCATAAACAAGAAATCTATTTAAATTATTTGGAATGTCTTATCAAAATGGAGAAATTGGATATTCAACAAATATAAAATTATTCTTTCTGGGCTGGTGAGGTTGTTCAGCACTTATTGTGAATTTAGCATGCATTTAAACCCACTTACACTCCATTGAACAAGGTGTACCTTTTTCAAGGATTTTTATAACCAGACCCAGGGTATATTAGTGGATCTTGCCAGTTCAATGATTTCCAATTGATTGTAGTCTGAGAGGACCACAATAGTATATCGCTGGAGAAACATAGGGCTGAATTTTACCAGGTGCCATATACCCCCCCCAACCCCGCGCCCACCCCCCCCCACCCCGCAACGCCCCCCCCACCCCCACCCCACCCCGGCTAAAAGGTTAGCAATAAGTCTGTCCAATGCTCAAGAGCCAGCTGCCCTACAGCCATGTTATGCTGGAAGTGAGGTTAGCTGCCCATGGTCGAGACTTCCACCCCCATCTAGGGAGGTAGTCCCACTTTAGAGAGCTGTGGGCTAATCTGATTGGTTGATAGCTCTGTAGTCCCAGCAGCACCAGCTTTGAGGGGTGGCCACTGCTGGGACTGCAAGCAGTCCCCAAACAAGACAAGGTTTTGGAGCAGACTTCAAGGTAAGTCCAGGATATTGGCGGGGCCTGGTTGGACGACCCCAGTGACGGGGGTTGGGGGCTGGGTTTGAGAGGTTGAGAGGAAGATTAAAGGGTGGTATGACCTTGGCAGACTGCCTCCAATGGGAAGAGGAGATTTCCATCGAAGCTCCCCCCACTTTCCCGATACCAGCCCCTGTAGTAAAGCTGCCTGGCTACCCAACTGGCATGGGCCTCTCCCTGCTGTGAGGTTAATAGCGTTGGAGACAGAATGAGGCACTTATGTGGCATTAATTGGTCACTTAAGGGCCTCAATAGGTCCAAGGGCGGGCAGGCTACCTGAATCCTCCCTTCCCACCAAAAAACAGGGGACAGGTCAGGGATGGGTGGGAAGGTGGCGGGTACGTCACATGCTGCATTTATGGGGACCTCCCCACCATCAAACATGCTAGCAAGGAGCTGTAAAATCTAGCCCATGGGGCCGAATTTTACATTGGCAGCATTTTTTTTCTTTGTTCATTCACGGGATGTGGGCTTTGCTGGCTGGGCCAGCATTTATTACCCATCCCTAATTGCCCTTGAGAAGGCGGTGGTGAGTTGCCCTCTTGAACTGCAGCAGTCCATGTGGTGTAGGTGCACCCACAGTGCTGTTAGGGAGGGAGTTCCAGGTTTTTAACCCCCAGCGACAGTGAAGGAACAACAATATATATTTCCAAGTCAGGATGGTGAGTGGCTTGGAGGGGAACTTGCAAGTGGTGGTGTTCCCATCTATCTGCTGCCCTTGTCCTTCTAGATGGTAGTGGTCGTGGGTTTGGAAGGTGCTGTCAAAGGAGCCTTGGTGAGTTGCTGCAGTGCATCTTGTAGATGGTACACACTGCTGCTACTGTGCATCGGTGGTGGAGGGAGTGAATATTTGTGGATGGGGTGCCAATCAAGTGGGCTGCTTTGTCCTTGGACTATGTCAAGCTTCTAGAGTGTTAGCAGAGCTCCACTCATCCAGGCAAGTGGGGAGTATTCCATCACACTCCTGACTTTTGCCTTGTAGATGGTAGACAGGTTTTGGGTAGTCAGGAAGTGAGTTCCTTGTTGCACTATTCCTAGCCTCTGACCTGCTCTTATAGCCACAGTATTTATATCGCTATTCCAGTTCAGTTTCTGGTCAATGGTAAACCCTGGGATGTTGATAGTGGGGGATTCAATGAAGATAATGTCATTGAATATCAAGGGCTGAACATTTTACGGTCCAGCCGAAGTCAATGGACTTTTGAATGTCTCGCTGCATTTTACGGCCCTGCTCCTGCTAGGACAGGGTCTTAAAGTTCCACCCATAGAATAACTGACAGTAACTTCTGGATTCCTGTGTTTAACTGCACATGTGTGGATTTCAGAAGCTGCTGTGTCAATTTCAGAGGAGTAACGACGACAAACACTGACCATTTCACCGTCATTGGGATCATAAAATCCAAGTCAATGTTTCTCCTTTACTTTTGTTCTTCCCTAACCATCCATTTTTGACCCTCTTCTCCTGAACCTATTATACTTGAATACAACATCTGAGCTCCACCTTTACCTGGAATGCATTGCCTGATAGGGTGGTGAAAACGGATTCGATAATCGGTTTCAAAAGGAGAAAATTTGCAGGGATGTGGGGAAAGAGCAGGGAAGTGGGACTAACTGCATTACACTACAAAAGGGCTGCTGCAGGCTCAGTGTGCTGAATTACCTCCTTTTGTGTTTTCCTGTTGTATGGTTCTATGATGAGTACGCATTTCCAGTAGGGTCGCTGGGCAGTGATCAAAACTAGGAAGGCCTACTATTTTTCACTAGCTAACCCAAGAACGCAGACAACAATTGTATACCACCCACATTGCACACCCGCGCCACACCCCCCCCCCCACCCCCATTGCCCATTAATTGCTTGACAAAGGTTATCCCATTCAGCACAAATTGAAGATTTGATTTTGTCTGTGTGACTCATTCTATAATCCTGCTAAGCCATTAGGGGAGCTTTAAATGTGTTTCTTTAGCATCATTGATGGTCTTTACAGAGGAAGCAACACAAGATGCTCTCAAGCAAATAATCTCACATTCGACAGCACCTTCTAAACCTGGGATCTCTACCACCTAGAAGGACAAGGATAGCAGGTGCAAGGGAAGATTACCACTTGCAAGTTCTTCTCAAAGCCACACACCATCCTGACTTAGAACCATATCACTGATCCTTCACTGTTGCTGGTCAAAATCCTGGAACTCCCTCCCTAACAGCACTGTGGGTGTTCATACCTGACATAGACTGCAGTGGTTCAAGAAGGCAGCTCACCACCACCTTCTCAAGGGCAACTAGGGATGGGTAATAAATGCTAACCCATGAAAGAATAAAAAAACTCATGTTCCCACCAATGTTATTATAGGCCTTTTGTTATAAGTGTCACACTTTGCTGCATGTTTCCCTTCACAAAGGCCAATGGGCACCTGTAAAGTATTAAAAGGTTTGCACTCACCACATATTTGAGACCGTTTAATTTTAAATTGTTCATAGTTAAGGATTAAATCAAGCACCAACCATAGATCAAAGAATAACTCAGTGCAAATCTCCAGATACAATGATCTTTTGACTGTATGGATGACCAATGTATGCAGCAGATGAATAATTGAATCTTACCTTGTGAAATAAGCCAAATCCCTTTGTCTCAGGCTCCAGAACAGTGGTTTGGCTGACACACTTCATGAAATCCAGCTTTGCTGCTCTTTTCAGTGAACTGACCTACTAACTTTGCACTTCCATATCTTGATTGCTCTTTATGCCGACATCTGAACCTTGGACAGACTTAAATTTATAAGGGCTGTAAAAAGCACTCCTCAGCAAGGAGAATCACTTTATTTTTCTACGTTCAAGGTTATTTGGTAGTACAGAACTGGAGTATTGCTGAAAAAAGACACATGGGCTGGAACTTTTTGCTCATCAAATGGGCGCACGCCCGACCTGAACGAGCGTAAAATGAGGCACAATGACGTTGGGCGCACGTCCCGACATGATCTTGCACTCTGGTGATATTTTGGCCGGCGGGCATGTGCGGGAGTTGTCAGCGTGCCCACCGACAATTAAAAGGCCTATTGACAGAATCACATGAGGGAACATGTTTTCTAACATTGTAGAATTCTAAATTTTTAATTTTTTAAATCTTCAGCTCTTTTCCTGTGCACACATGTGCTAAGTTCCTTGCTCACCCTTCTCACCACCCAACCACCCCCACCCCCACCCCCCCCTTTCCCCCCCCCCAACCCCCACACACAGGCAGCGCTGAGCTAACAGCTAATGTAAATGAAACAGCAATTTATACCGCATGAGAAGAGAGTTCTGACTGGTTGGCAAAGGACTCTGATTGGTAGGGGCCAAGGAGAATTCACCAGGCAACCGTTAACTGCCAAGCTTTTGTTTAAATGCAAATCATTTTTTTTCAGCAATATGCTAAAGGTGTTACATAAATGCAAGTTTTGTTTGTTCACATCTAAAAGAACAATTCCATAGTCTAAGCACAACTCTTTAACACTTGATGTAAAATTAAGGGACTCTATTTGAAAGAAAGAATTTGTAACTATGAAGCACCTGACAAGATCCCCAGGACAACCCAAAGCTTATTCTCAGCAATGAATTACTTCTGAAGTCCAGCCACTGTTTGGTAGGCAAAAATCAAAGCTGATTCCAAGACACAAAGGTAGAACAGGAAGTGCTAGAACAGTGCTGTATTCATCCTATCACTGAGCTGGGGTGATGGGAGTTGCCATCAAAAAATTGCCATAAAAAATTGATTGAATATGGTAATATTTGTTATGATACATTTAATACAGATTAAAGGTATAAGAAGAGATGTAGGGGGCTGTGAGGAAGAACGTTTTTTTACACAATGAGTGGTAATGACCTAGAACTCACTGCCTAGGGGGGTAGGGAAAGCGGAGATGAGTAATGATTTCAAAAGGAAATTGGATGGGCGTTTAAGGGAGATAACTTGCGGGGCCGCAGGAGATAAACTGGGGAAATGAGACCATCTGCAGGGAGTGTGCAGGAACTTGATGGGCTAAATTGTTGCCCTCGGCGCCACAATCACTCTATGGGTATGGTTTTGCCCTTGGCGGGGGTGATCGACAGGGGCATGCGGGGGCGTTCAGATCACGAGCGGCAGGGCTCAGCGTTGCCTGTGTGGGCGAGGGGAGGATGGCGAGTGGGCCTAGTGCAAACTTCGCGCATGTGTGTGAAAGAGCGCTTCAATCTTCCCAAGGCACGGAGCTGCCTCAGGGAAATGAAGCACTGCTTAAAAAAAAATGAACAAAATAAAAATGTCATAAAACATGTCCCGTCATGTGACTCTGTCACACGAGCTGGGACATGTTTTTAATTCAATAATAAAATTTTTATTTGATGTTTATTTGCTTTAGGAAACCTCATCCCGCTCTTGGATGAGGTTTCCTAAAAAGTGCAAAGGCCCCTTGGCATTTTTGCCTGCCTGCCAACCATAAGTTTGGACCGGGCAGTGTAAATTTGAATTTATTTATCTTTTTAGTGGCCTTAACAGGCCTTCTAATTGTCAGCAGGCATGCTGCCTATTCCGCCGGGTGCCCGCCAAACGGAATATCGCAGGACTACGCAATAACATTGGGATGCTCACCCAACGTCATCGTGCGTCATTTTATGCTTGGGTGGTTCGGGCACACGTTCAATATTCTGAACTATAACTCTGTAATCTTCCTCATTTCAAAGTGGCATCCTTGAAAATGCACAATTTAAAAAGTTTTATTTAGTAAAAATATTCAAGTCATATTACACTTTCATCCCAATAAAATCAGTGGCCATTTGTGATCAGGAAACATTGTTAGATGCAACAGGAAGCTGTTGCATTTAATAGTGTCTACCTAATCATTGGGTAAATAATGATGAGCTGTGGAGTTGAAATGATGATGAAAAGAAATAGAAATATACTATTGAATTTCCCTGATGTCAAACAACACTTCCTTTTTATTCCAATTTTGTCAATGAAAATATATTTTAAAGTAGTTTTTACTTGCTCTAAATAGCTTTGCCACTAAGAGTTGCACTAAAAAGGACTGTACTTCCAAGCTGCGCTGTACAAGTAATTCCTAACTAGTCTCCTGTAGGCATTCCAGATTGCAATACATGTCTCACACTGACGCACAGATCTTTGTGCTTCTTCTTGCTAAATGAAGGGTCAATGCATTATTTGCTAACTATGATGGAAGATCATTGCTTAGTCACTTGCTCCAGGTTTTCCTGCATGGAGATGGTTTATACAATCAATCTGCTACTGAGTATGATTGAAATGGCAGAGTTATATATCTGTAACAAGGGTTTTCCAAAGAATGTGCATAATTTGTTAACCTATTGGGTTTAGAAACACTTGAACCATCTTGTGTTAAAAGGATGAACAGCCACAGCATTGGCAAAGGGAGCAGTGGATCACATTGTTCGAAAAACTGAAGCCTGAGCATTACTCAGCAACCATTCAGATATATGCTGCTGTGAGCCACACTGCTTATTTTTGCCTTCTACCTCATCAAACCTCAAAAAGAGGATGTCCCATGTGCAAATGAGAAAATCAACCTGCGTTTACACAATGGGCAGAATTTTATGGCTATGCTTTTGCCGGGCATGCTTTCGGTAGGGATAGTAAAATATGATAAAAACAAAAAAACTGCAGATGCTGGAAATCCAAAACAAAAACAGAATTACCTGAAAAACTCAGCAGGTCTGGCAGCATCGGTGGAGAAGAAAAGAGTTGACGTTTCGAGTCCTCATGACCCTTCAACAGAACTGAATATGACACTAGCCTACCCCCGAACCAGGTCCCCAAAATATGGTAGGTGAGTGGGGGCTGAAAGCAGCAGCATTTTGAAAAAAATCATTATAGGCAATTGAGCTTGTTAACAAGGCAATAGATCTGAATATTACGCTGCCCATGCCATAATGTGGTTGGCGTGGGCAGGTGGGTGAGTGAGAGTGGGGGACCTGGGGTGAAAAAGCAGGAAGGAAGGGGGGGTGGATGCATCTTTTGGGGCGCACCCTGTGTGCATCATGGGGCATCCCCTCCAAGATGATTCCCCCTCCTCCTTTGTCCCACCCTATCTGACCTCCAAAACCCAGCCCTTACCCTCATGCCCCCTCTCTAGGGTGCCCAATCCCTTCTTGCCCTAAAAGTCTAGTACTTACCTTAGTCCAGGACCCATTGCTCTTCTTCCCAGGGCTTGCTTGCAGTTCCAGCAGTGCCACTACTGAGTTCTGGCACTGCTGGCACTGCTAGAGCTGCCGGCCAATCAGTTCTTGAGGGCAGCACATCCTACTGCTGAGGGGCAGAAGTCCCAGTCTCGACTTGTTAAGGTTACCCACAGTGTGTTATCGATCTGAGTGGCCTTTTTTTGAGTCGTTTGGTTTGGAACTGACTTTTGTAATGGGAAGGCAGGCAACAATACCCACTCCCCCTCATGAAATATAAAATTCAGCCAAAATATTTTTAATATACAAAATGGCCGAAGCAAAATCAGACAACAATGAATATCAAGCCCAAGAAGGAGATATTCGGAAAGGTGGTCAAATGATTGGTTAAAGGGCTGGGTTATCTAAGAGGAACTAAGGGGGCAAGGGAGGTGGAAAGGCATAGAGGTTTAGGGAGAAAATTCCAGAGCATTGTGCCTTAGTAGTTGAGGGCATGGCTACCATTTGTCAGTCAAAAAGAGGAAAGGAGTGATGGCAAGACATCAGAATCATCAGAATATGAGATGGGGTAGGTGCTATAAACCTGGAGCAGTTTACAGAGATAGGTAGTGGTGAAGACATGAAAGGATTTAAATATAAGAATGTGCATTTTGTATTGGAGGCATTGGGGCCCCTGGAGCCCTTGTAGGTCAGGAAGGTCAGGGGTGATGGTTGTGTGGGACTTTGTGTGGGATAGGCTTTGAGCAGCAGAGTTTTGGGTGAGCTGAAGCTTATGAAGGAAAATGCTTGGAAGACCTGCCAGAGAATCAATGGACTTTACTGAAGTTTGGAGATCAATTAGCAGCATTTTAAATTCCAAAAATGAACATTTTGTTTCTTTGCAGATCCCTACATAAAACTTCCAGCTAATAGCTGGAAGTGGGACTGTCATACCTTGCGGCTATATTTAATTTAAATATCCTTCAGTATAAGTAAAGGTTGAAATATGGACGGGTGACTTTTAGGTTGGGTTAATGTTTAAATTGCTGAGCCCTGAGGTCGATTGTGTTTCTGCTTCATCTATTCGGTTAAAATGTTCTTCATACGTTGATTGATAAGGTCCCTGGGAAGTAGTTTGCAAAGTCTCTGCATTGCATTGTAAACATTTGACACAATGATGTAATTTTCACTGAAATGTCCGTTCCATGCGTGTTCATCAAAACTGTGCTAGTCAGCCTCTTTCTGAGAAGCAGGAATGACATTTACTTAAAACCATTAGTTTTAATGCTCATCAAACTGAGGGACAGTAGTCCGGGGGAAGGGATCATTTCCAATTCAGGTATTCTGTATCAGCATTGAGCACACCGAGGTTATGTGCAGTCCAGCCAGATGCAAGCCTTCCACCTGAATGTATTTTTTTTCCATGAGAATCATATTCAGGCTAACTTTTATTTCTTTATTTTTTGATGGGATGTGGGTGTTGCTTGCAAAGCCAACATTTGTTGCCCAATACCAATTGCCTGTCAGGAAATAGAGATAGTTTAAGTAAGTTATATTTGTATTTGTTGGGTGTTGGGAATACGTTTTAGCTTTGAAATTTAAGTTTGATTTTTATTTCTGTATCTGTGTGTTAAGAAAGGGTCAAATTGAGTTTAATTTCACTTTAAAAGGTGCCTACATTTCTAATGAGAGTTTTACAACTGTTGCAGCTACGTTAAACAAACAAAAGTAGAGAAACTGGGCTGCTGCCTAGCAACTGGGGTCGAGAGAGGCAGGTCCCTCCCACAGACACACACACACAAGAAACTAGAAACAGCAGTTTGATTTGGAAGCTGTTTGAGTTCAGTTGGTTTTGAAAGCAGCTGCCAGGAGAGACTGGAGCAAAGGGAACAGACAGTCAGTCCCAAGCTAAAGAAAAGACCGGAAAATCCAGGGGAGTAGAAGAGGGGAAAATCCCAGGCCGACCTTCTAGTCAAAGGAAGGGCAGGAACCTGGAAAAGGTATTGTTAAGTGAAGTTAAGGGTGAGGGGCAGAGGAAAGCTCCAAGCCTCAAGCTTAAAGACATAAAGGCTTGAGAAGTCAGAAGGTCCAAAGAGACAACAGAAGGTCTGTAACTCTTTGCTATAGGTGTATGAAGCAGTGGTGTACTGTTAATGCCTGAGTCAGTGAGAGTGTGTGGAGGAAAGCTTGAATGCATGTTGTGACCCAGGGGAGAGGAACATTGGAAGGAGACTTTGAAACCTTGGAGGTGAAGTCTTACAGAAGGTGTCTGAGAGAAAGCATTGGTTTGGGAGAAGATTCTAAGGTGAGTTCTTGGAGAGTGGAGATTGGAAACCCTCACCTGAAAGACAGAATTCAGTGAGACTGGTTGGCTCACAGTGTAACAAACATTTTGGGGGAATTAATGAGAGATCCATAGCATTTATGGTTGGCAGGCAACAGGAATGGCCAAGTGGTCTTTGCATTTTTTTGGAAAACTCTTCCTGCTTGTGGATGAGGGTTTCAACAACAAATAAAAATAAAATAAATTTTCTTAAATTTCACTTATAACACGTCCCTGCTCATAGGACAGGGTCATATGAGGGGACCTGTTTTATAACATTTTTGACATTTTTATTTTGAAAACTGTTCATCTCCGTGAGGGAGCTCTGAGCTTCAGGGAGATTTTCAAGCGCGCACATGTGTGCACGCGTGAAGTTTGCTCTCGCCCTCCTCCCCTCCCCCCCCACCCACCGCACAGGCAACACTGAGCGCTGCTGCTCACGTTTCATGCCGGCCGGCCCTTAATTGGCCCGCCAGCGTGAAATCGCGCTCCAGCCTTGATTGAGGGCAACAGTCGACTTCCCGACCACCCTCGCCTGTCCCACCCCTGAGCCTGCCCGACGAGGGCAAAATTCTGCCCCAGATTTTTATGAATTGAATTTAAATTCTACTAGCTGCCATAGTGGGATTTGAACCCATGTTTCCAAAGTGTTAGCCTGGGCCTCTGAATTACTAGTCCAGTGACATTATCACTACACCACCATCTCCCCGAAACCAATTTTGTGCTGTAGATCTATGTCCACAATGAATGGGGCTGAGACTGCCCAACCTCCTTACACAAAAGCTCTGTATAGTCAGCAAAGCTTTTATCCCAGCTTTCAGAAGTGAAAAACCAGTATCTACTTAATTGTGCTAGCCAGTGTTTTTTTTATAATGCATCAGCATTCATAGCTGACAAGCCTGTTGGAGTACTTTACTGTGCACTTACCTCAATATTGAGTTCATGATGCCTTCATATTTAGATTCCTAAATCAATTTACCAATTGTTATACTGAATTGTTTAGAATTGGAACTTGAACAGGCCAAAGCTGGGCTGCCTACTTAACAGTAAACAAATTTTTTATGGTGGTAAAAACAGAAAATGCTGGAAACAGTAGGCCAAGCAACGTCTGTGGCAGGAGGAATGAAGTTATTGGGTCAGATTTTGCTGTGGGAGTAACAGTGAAGCTATAACACTCGCTGTTATTAAAGTGTAAATTGGACAACATCTTCCAGAAATCACATCTGCACAGTATAACACAAAAATCAGGCTGTTGCTGTCTAATTTGTCTTGCTCCTCTTGAAGCTGTGTTATATGGCATCTTTTTGAGACACTCAGCATTGAAATACATGGAACGATGCGAAGTTGCTGTACTTTCTGATACATATCCCCTAAATGTGCCAGAAAATGTTAGCACTTGTACATTCATGTGTAAGCAACTTTTTAATGGCGTAATAAGCCTTGATTAGTGCTAAATAACCTCTCTTGCACTGAAAATTAACTTTTACAAATGTGAAGTCTCATTCCTTCAGCTTTGCATAATTGTTGGAGATTTGACAAAATTAAAAAACATCTTTTTTTTTCTTCCTTTTATCTCTCTCTCTCTCTTTTAATCACATATTTCTTTCTCTCTCTATTACAGTTTCTGTTCCTGATTTGGCATTGAATTAAATGTTCAGTCTTATATTTCCCATTTCAGATCCTGCATAGTTCAGTAATGATTTTTCGATCTGATTGGGTATGCGGATACTTTGTTGCCTGCCCTAGTCACACAGCTTCCAGATCCCCTGTACAGGATGCTGCAGCAAAATGGGTTTCTAATCACTGTAGTTACCAATGCAAAATCCTCCCAAAAAAGTCTGTGGGCATGTTTGGCATTGACTGCAAAATTGTCTCCAGTCTTACAAACCTTGGTGTTCTAACAAAGGGACATCTGAAAAATTAACCTTTTGTTTTCTTTAACCACGAGTGAAATGTAAGTCTAAGTCCCACCATGGAAATTTGAGAATTTGAATTAAATTTAAAAACAAATAAAGAACTGATCAGTCTTTATGTTACTGGACTCAATGCCATTCCAAACCACCACCAATGCAAAGTCATTAGAAATGACCCCCCTGACTATAGATACCTATTCCTTACTATAAGTTGAATACTCAACCCCACATGACTATTTTAACTAAATACCAGTGAGCGTGATGGTTGAACAAAATGAACAGGCAGCAAATTGGACAGATCTCCTAGATGGTCAGTTTAGAGTGCAGAGTATCAATAAATCAGAGCTTGCCTGATTTGGATTCCTCCCTTATCTTGGATGTTCAAGAAAGACTGTTTTCTTTGATTTTACAAAATGAAAATAGAATTAACTGTAGCTCTAACCAAAGACAGAAGCTGGGTACTCACTTCCTGGCATGATGGGAGAACACAAATATACAGGGGTTGAAAAATGGACATGCACTTTGTCCATGCATGCAGTAATTTCATAATTTATTTTTAAACATACGAGCCAAACAAAACACAAATTGTCTGAGTGCTGGATTTATGAATCATCACCCTGCTTGTCTAAGATGACTTTTGACAGATATGACTCCCAGGCTTCTTCTCACATTGCTTTCAATGTCCATGACACCAAAAATATCCAGTTTAACACTTAGTGTATTTGTTAACAAATGCCTTCAAGTAGGATTCTCTTGACATCCTGACTATTCAGAATGACTTTGCGTCAACTCATGTTTATTGTCTTTAAGTTTGCCTGGAATCAAGATTCTTCCATATTATAGGCATCACTACAAGACTAGAATCTTCATTCAAAAGTATTGACTAAAACTCTTTCACCAAAATAATGGAGGCCAATAATATAATGGTAGGCTTCCCTCCAGATTATTGGATGTGGAGGCCTGAGGCCAGAGAACTGCAATGCATCTAACTGCACTGCTCCTCAATGTAACCAACCAACATGAAGGGGCACTGAGATTATATGTATAAGGCTCATAAAGACCCCAAAAATTAATTAGAGGAACAAGTGCTGAAGGTGAGACCCTAATTCAAAAAATAAACAACAAATTACATTTGTGCCACACAAATGTCAGGCAATGACCATTTCTAATAAGTGAGAATTTAACCATCTACCCCGATATTCAATGACACCACCATCATCAACATCCTGGGGGTTACCATTGACAAGAAACTGAACTGATCAGCCATATAAATACTGGGACTACAAGAGCAGGTCAGAGGATAGGAATTATGTGGGAGTAGTTCATCTTATGACTCCCCAAAGCCTGTCCACAATCTACAAGGCACAAGTTAGGAGTGTGATGGAATAACCTCCACTTACCTGGATGAGTGCAGCTCCAACAACATTCAAAAAGCTTGACACCATGCAGGGAAAAGCAGCCCGCTTGATCGCACCCCATTCACCAGCTTAAACATTCACTGCCTCCACCACCAACGCGCAGTGGCTGCAGTGTGTACCATCTACAAGATGTACTGCAGCAACTCACCAAGGCTCCTTCGACAGCACCTTCCAAACCCGTGACCTCTACCATTTAGAAGCACAAGGGCAGCAGATGCATGGGAACAATATCACCTGGAAATTCTCCTTCAAGCCACTCACCATCCTGACTTGGAATGATATCAACATTCCTTCGCTGTCGCTGGGTCAAAATCCTGGAACTCTCTTCCTAACAGCACTGTAGGTGTACCTATATTACACAGACTACAGTGGTTCATGAAGGGGGCTTCACTACCACCTTCTCAAGGACAAATAAGGATCGGCCACAAATGTTGGCCTTGCGGCGAAGTCCAAATCCCACGAACAAAAAAAAAAATTTAACACCCTGTCCAGTGACACTTAGTGCTCTCCCTAGAACAGAAAATGCTGGCTGCATTCTGTAATGGCCAATCAGTAATGTTGGCCTTCCAAAATTCTGGCCTCCGGGCAGGATTTTCCCCTCTTTGCACCAAGTGCAGCAGTGGATGTGCAAAACAGCGTTCTGCCCACCGGTCGCAATGGCGGGTTTTCACGCCATATTATCTGTTTCCCACCATATTAATTATGCACGCACAGGGAAACACACCAGATCGTGGGCAGGCGCCCTCTGATTCACCTGACCTGCCATGAGCTCACAGTTTCCTCATTCCGGATGCCATATTTAAATGGCACCCGTGCAGAGCCTTGTCAACATCTGCAGCCCAGGACTGCCACAGATGAGAGAGACGGCCCCGAATTCAGTGATGCCTCACTGGTACACCTGCCGGGCGCAGTCAACGCCCGCCATGATGTCCTCTACCCCTGAGGAGGTCCACCAACCTCGCCACTCCGGCTTAGGAGGCGATGGCTACGGTAGTCAGTGCCAACACAGCACAGCCACTGAGTGCAGAAAGAGAATGAATGATCTCACCTGTGCCACCAGGGTAAGTCAGCCAGCCATCTCATCACCCTCAACTCACTCACTCACCCGCCCATCACACATTCACTGGTGTCTCACACGCTGCCAGCTCAAGGAACATCACCACTCACTCTCTCGCACACACCTTCACATAACCATAAGATAAAAGCAAAATATTGTGGACGCTGGAAATCTGAAACAAAAACAGAAAATGCTGGAAAAAATCTGCAGGTCTAACAGCTTCTGTGGAGAGAGAAACAGAGTTGACGTTTCGAGTCCGTATGACCGTTCTTCAGTCTGAAAAAGGGTCATACAGACTTGAAACATCAACTCTGTTTCTCTCTCCATGGGTGCTGTCAGATTTGCTGGGTTTTTCCAGCATTTTCTATTTTGCTTCACATGACCATCTGCCCTGACATCCTCTGAAGTTCTCATCCGCATCCCATCATGGCTGCATCATCACCCACACATGGCAGGCATCCTTATCATCTGCCCTGGCATGTGTCCTGCTCACATTCTCTGTATGTCTTGATGTAGGTCAAGCTTGTACACAATCGAAGGGAGAGGTCTCAGAACAGAGGTGGAGTGGCCAAAATCAAGGTCCTCACTCCCTACAAGAATCGAGCCATCGAGCTGGCTGGAGAGGATGTGGATCATGCCTGTGTTGACAGTTTGGTGGTGCACCCCAAAGTGAGGATTCTGCACCAGCTCGTCCTTCAGGCAACCATACTGTAAGTGCATTGTCCTGTTTTAGAGTGGCCAACCATGCATTAATTACCCCTCCTTTCTTTCATACGCATCTCTGAAAAGCACCCTGGGGCATCCACAAACCAGGCCCTCAGCTCCAACCCCGACAACACATCGGGTGAGGGACCAGAGCAGAGCATCAAAGAAGACCCATCACAGTGCTCAGCCTCCAGCATCACAGAGACACACACCTCGGTGGGACCTAGTTCTAGAACAGCATCGGGATCCCAATCTAGTGAGCACAGCACACAATCTGGTCCACAGCAGGCAGAGGCAGGGACATCCAAAGTCACCGGCACTCAGAGGACTGTTCAATGCCAGGGATCTGTGGAGTCTGGTTCAGATGATGAGCCTCAGGGCTCGGTCCTAAATCAGTTGGTGGAGCGGTGGCAACAATCACGGGAATATCAGGAAGGGATGTCAGCTACATTCCTCAGATTGCAACAGACGATGGAGGAACCCATCTGCGTTCAATCTAAGGTGATAGTGCCAGCATGCCAATGCACAGAGGCCAGTACTGATAGGATGGCATGGAGACCTTGGTCCAGAACATCGGTCCTGCACCTGTACAGGAGCTGCATGCCATTGCTGTAGCCATTGGTGGCATCCATCATTGGCTACATGGGGGTTGCGCGGGGCATCTAGATCTCACTCCAGCTTCCCTTTCTCCTCCAGGAGTCAGCCAGGAGTTCTCGGGCACCCATAGAGATAATGACCAGTAGCTCAACACCCTGGGGTCATCCACCCAGGTGACTCCAGGACTGTTTGGCCGATCCCAATCTCCTCTTCATATGAGCCCGTCAACTCCAGCTCCACAAGCTGAGGAGGGTGCAACTGCCCCATAGCAGGACTCTGAAAGCAGGCTGGGGCTATCCAGTGCCTCTGCCTCCGCTGCAGATGTCAGGGAATCATCAAGATGTGGCAGTAAGGTTAGGAAAGTTAAAACAATTTAAGAGCACAACGGTGGCTCAGGTGTTTCACAACATGTATATAATGTTCAAAAATATAAATAGAATCGCGCCCGTTTCACATCTCTTGTTTATGCCTCCTTTTTATGATGAGCTGTGTTGCTGTCAATCAGGTGTGATACCATGGCCCCTCCCCCCAGCTTATCGCAGATGTCGTTATCATGGGCCTCTCGTCTATATAGTGTGCTTTCATTTTGCCGCAGTATTTGGCCTTTTTCCAGATCATTCTGGACATCAGTGATGCCTCGTCCTTAACGTTAAGTGTGCTCGTGGACCTTGTTCACATGCTTTGCAGGGTAATGTCACCTGTATTCTTGGCTGTATAAGATTGTGTCTATCTCATCTGCACTCTTGAAAGGTGAAGGCATAGTGTACAAGGAGACACATGTTAACGCATGGAGAAGGGTCATATATCATGCAATTGCATGTGCTTTCTGTCATCTGGAAGAGTTTTCATGCTATGAGCCCATACTATGAGCTCATGTGCGCTCCTGTCTGCCAAGCGTGTTGCTGACTTTCCAAGTGCACATCTGCTAAGCTGACCAACAAGTGGGAGCACTTCAAAGTGCCAAAGCTCTGCCCCTCCCAGCTACATTATTGCCCTGATGCTCTAACCTACAATCTTGATGATTTCTCAACCTGTATTGTGGCCACAAGGCGCTCATCGCAATGTTGGGATGGAGCGCTGTGCATCCCATCCCCTAAGCACTGGATGAGACATGTGATGCTAATTGCAAATGGTGATAGTTGGCAGTGAATAGAGCCTTTGAGCATGCTCTGGGAGTGCACACTGTAGCTTTGGACAATGTTGAGGGGAGCAATGGGATGGGAGGGAGGATGTACTGAAGCTGAAGTCTGCTGTTTATTAGCAATGACTAATGACCTTGGCCATGAGGGCACAATGTGTATCTTAAAGAGGAGGCATTTTAATGTCTGGCTCGCAAGTGGTTGAATGTTGTCATCTTCAGGTGGTCCACATGCAGATGAAGGTGAGGATAAAAGCAGGCCAGCATCCCTAACTGAGAGTGCCGGATGTTAATGTGATAGAGAAGAAGGTGACACAGAGGATTGAGGTATCTCTGAATGGATGCACACCTTTAGAACGTCCTCGGCTGCCTTGGCCCAAGTGTCGCATGTCAGTTTCACCATTGAGGTGACACAGGATGCGCTGTCCCATATTTGGAGATGGATCTCTTTGAGGAGCTTTGTCAGATTGAAGGCATGCAGCTACAAGCCCACTGAGGGTAGTGGAACAGCTCCTGGCTCTTGTAGGCTGCCATTGCGACTGGGATGCTTGAGATTTGCTTGAAGAGGCAGCACCTTTTGACGCCTGATGCTGGGACTCCCTCCTCCAGTTAACACCTCATCTCAGCAAGGACACACACTCTCATATTGAAGTGCATGGTTGAAAAGAGAGGAATACCTCTCATGCTGGTGCTCATGCTGGTCCATGATAGAGGGCACTTGTTCAAGAGGGTACTAACTGCAACTCATCATCCTCCTCATGGAATTTGATGGCTAGGAGGACCTCACACGCATGCTTCCCTAGTCTGGCCTATGCCATGCCCTCTTCCCTTGCAGCTTCAGCTTCCACGAACTCAACGCCCTCATCCTCTTCCATGTTCTCATTGGATGAGTCGTGCAGCTCCTCTATGTCAGCATCTGGCAAGTCCTCCCTTCTTTGCAGCGCCAGGTTGTGCAGCGCACAGCAAGCCACGATGACCCGAGAGACCCTCTGGGGACTGCACTGGAGTCTTCTGCCAGATCTGACCAGGCATTGGAATCACATCTTTAAGATGCCTATGGCCTGCTCCACCAATCAGCTAGTAGCATGACCCTCATTGTACCTTCTCTCTGCAGGAGTCTGAGGCCGCCGTATGGGCGTCATCAGCCACGTTCTTTGTCACCGAGGATCCAGCCCTGGATCCTGTGTGGTTCCACAAAGATGTCTGGAACCTGCAATCTACTCAAGATGTCTGAGTCGTAGGCACTCCCTGGGTATTTGGCGCAAACCTGCATGATCAGTTTCTTATGGTCGCACACCAGCTGTACATTGAGCGAGTGGCAGCCTTTCCTGTTTATATTTTGGAGTGCCTGTTGCAGAGGAGCTTTTCTAGCCACATGAGTGCAGACGATGACACCCTGCACCTATGGGAATTTGGAAATCTCAGCAAAGCCCTGTGCTCTGGTGTCCCGGCTTGTTTGATCTCTGTCGAAGTTGACGTACTTGTGGGCCTTGGCAAAAAGGGTGTCTGTCACCTCATGCATGTATTTGTGTGTGGGTGCTTGAGAGATTCCATAGACTCTCTCTATGGAAGGACCCACTGGCGCAGAAGTTGAGTGCGGCCATTACTTTCAGAGCCAGTGGCAGTGGATGTCCTCCCATTCCCCATGGTGCTAATTCCTGGAGATCCATGGACGTGCGGAGGCGTCGGCAACTCTGGTTCTCGCTGAACTGCAGATAAGACAAGCGAGTTCTGTACACCCAGGGTGTGTCTGTGTGCTTCATTCCCTGCGTCCAGAGGAGGTTCTGTTGGCCCAGGTTCTTGTGGGTCTTGCTCCTCCCTTTGACGAGCTAGCACCTCTATCACAATCTTCTCCTTCTTCTCTCCTGCCTGAAAATGATAATGCAGGCAGCGATAAATCCAGCCCCCCATCTTCCTGATGGTCCCCTTTCTGCAGCGTCAATGAGAATCAGTCAAGAGTCAGCTTTAATCTCCAAAAGTCATCTTTCTGTCAATGATTCGTCAGTGAATGTGGGTTCAAGGACTTTGTTCCTGTGTTGGCAACTAATCGCCCCTTAAATGATGGCCAGAGCGGGGTGCATATCAAGATGCTCCCCCCACTCCCAACGACTGCTATGACATTGTTTTAGCCAGGTGCTTGGATGTGCTGCTTTCAGCCCAGGTGCTGGAACTCTCATTCACTGCACCCTAATACCACATTCTTGGGAATAAGTATGAGGGTAAATGTTTAGTCAGGAAATGAGATCATCTGAGGGGGCAGTGGGGGGCTGGGTGCTGAGGCTTCTCTTCCGTGAACCGTCCAGCGCCACGATTCTAACACGCTTCTGAATCTTATCCAGTTGCCCAATTGCTCTGGAGTTCATTATTAGTCTGGGAAATTTCCACACTGCAAACAAGGGGTTAAAACAATAAGATCTCTTGGTGCCACTTTGCGGGATTAGTCTCGCAGGAATGCACATCATTGCTTCACTTTCCTGATTCCCTGCCCTGTCATTGAAAACATGTCTCAGCTGTGCCTCTCTCCTCATTTGGAAATGCACAGTTCAGTTGGATGGGTCCCCCCAGTGCATGCACTTGCCCTCCAATTGGCCTGCAGAGCCGTCATCAGCAGAGTATCTCCCCATTTTCATTTTGTACTGTGCCATCGCTGCAGGTTGGAAGATGGCGGTGCTGAGCTCTCACTACCAGACCTGTTTGGACCTTCCCTATGAGAATGTGGAAACCCCTCCCATCATCCTGGAGGAGCTTAACATCCAGGTTTCCCTCCCCGCAAGATCTCTAAATCCTCCCTCTGGATTCCTTGATCCCAAGGTGATTGTGCTGGATACCCATTTGTTAACCTCTGAACATTTTGAGGTGGATGTGCCTATGCCCCATGTGATCCTCACCCCTCCCCATCTTGAGGACCCTTGCACAGTTAAACATATACCCACCCACCCACTCTCAGATACCCCCACAATGTCTTTTCCCCATTTGTTGTTTGCCAGATAACTCCCCTGACTGAGTGTGCCACCTGCAGCCCAGATTGGTGCTAGAAATGCCATGGACTGAGGCACATGATGTTACAACAACGCCTGCACACAATATGCGGGGCACAACTGACACTGGACTGACATGCCCTTCCCCTCGCTGGGCTGGGACAAGAAGAGCCTTTGCAAGCTGAACAATGTAAATTAAAGTGCTTCTTCAATCAGCGATCCTCCCATTCTGGCCCCAGGTTGTTTATTTCATTCTGTAACATACCCTTTTCCCATCCTGGTGCTGAGGAGGCTAACCCCTTGCACCCTGCCCCCCAGTCATGTGTCTGAGTGCAACCTTTCCCACTCTTACCCCCCCCAGTACAGCCATTGCCCTCCAGCCGCTTCCCATGCTTGAGGCCAGATCCTCTCCTCCCCAGTGCAGCCCCAACCCTGCAGCACATTAAAAGCCACCCCCACCTTACCGCTGGTCTGGTAGGTAGAGACTTGCCTGTGACAGCCCCCTGAAAGCGATGTGGTGCTGCCTGTGAATTCTGGTGCTGATCACCATGAGCACTGCGAGACGCAAGGTAGGCGAGTGAACCTTGAAGTCACGAGCGAAGTGCAGTTCGCGAGGTGCATGTTACTAATGCACCATTGTGAAACACGTCATTCAAATTATGTACCTCGGTGATCCAGTGTGGGGGGATGATTCTGACGAGGAGTCCTCATAATAGGATGAAAATATATTGAAATGATGTTCCTGATGTGCCGTGCTGTGCACAACTGAGAGCTGATTTTATCGATGCCGTGAAAGCAATTTTAGGCCTTCTTGCGATATTTCCCGCTCCTGCCCGCCATGATGCTCAACGCCAATGGGAGCAGAAAATCCCAGCCTCCATTACTCCAGTACTCCCACAGTCACCTGTGACATGCTCAGGACTCTACTGACACAGAGCTATTATTAATGCCAACATATAGCAAAGAGTTCTTGCTGAAATACACTGATGTGCAACAAACAGCCATCTCTGTTGTAATCACATGTGTCTGATGTGGCTGCCCTCCCTCTTATTGATGAAAAAGACAGTCTTTATGCACAGGGTAAAGACATGGAGCTTCAGGGATTGGGGAAGGGAGCTTAAACTTAATTAGATTTACATTCATAATTTTGCAGCCTTGCTGGTCCTCCTCTGTTTTTCTGTATGCACCATAGTCTGGGTTATAAATCACAACTGATCTATATATCATTGAACATTTGAACCCTTGTATAAGCAAATTAAAATATGACTTGCATTTACATTGCATCATATCATCTTGAGATATTTGGAAGTGTTTCATATCGTGAATTTACTTTAGAGATTGAGTGGCAGTTATTGAGTGGGCAAATTTACCAGCCTCAGTGTATCAACAATGTCATGCGTATGGTTGAAGATGATTTGAGCTGTTTTTGGTGGTGCTGATAGAGGGAATAATATTGGCAAGGATACTGAGTCTTCTGCAAACTGTGCCATGGGATATTGAATGCTCACTTGAATCACCAAAACAAACAGAGGGAGACTGCCTGGCGCCTTCACTGACAAGAACAGGGCATCAGAACAGGGCCTGTATGTTGGTCTTTCTGATCCATTAGATAACATGGGTAAACATAATTAAAATAATATAGAATGTTACTGGTGACTTTTGCTCCACTGCTACACATTCAAAGTGTGCATATAGTAGAATAAACAGACGGGAAAAGGCTGAGCTCTGTATTTATTAAGGAGTCAAAAACAATAGGCAAATGATTTTAATGATCATGCATTTTATGCAGCATATCTGACAGGCTGACGTAACTGTACAGGATTTTGTAATTGTGGCATTGTGTTATGAAGATTAAAATTATACATTCGCCAAAGGGTTTCTCAGTCCAGATGATGGATAGAACAATATAAGTCTAGTTATTATTAATAGAAAATCTTGCTTCTTTAAACTACCATGACACTATTTCCATACACGGTTTACTCTCATTCAGCCTCTGGGCAGTAATGATTTCCATTTGTTTGTCTGTACGAATTTAAAGCATTTATTCTAGTGTGTATGGAGATACCCATGGTACAAGATGTTCCACCCTCTGAGCTAATGGAGGCAGCAAACAAACTTAAATATGCAAATAATGTAAAATGTCAAATCCAGCCCAGGGTGAAAACCTGCTCATCTATCGCTTTAAAGAGTGCGAACAAAATGAATTTAGACAGTCGCAGCCTTATTAATAGTGAGCATAAACCAACAATGCAAAATTTCCAGAGACTGGTGATTTCACTCAAGGGGACTGCAAGACTGGGTGCAGACAGTAATGTGTCTGCTTTAACACTTTGGACTGAATTCTTGTTCTGGGGTCAGGACCCCAACATCGGGGGCAATTCCAGGTCTCAATCTTGCATTGTGTTGGTGCCTGATGCTTGAAAATGACATTTTCAAGAAGATGGCCAACTAATAGCCAGATGGCATGTTCACCATTCAATTAAGGATGGATGGTGGACTCCCAAGGCTGGAGGACTTCAAGGTGCAGGCCTTCAAGGTGGAGGACTTCAAGGTGGAGGGCTTCAAGCTGGAGGCTCCCTTTGAAGAATCTTCAGTGGCCACAGTGACCAGATTGTCAATGTGGAGGGGGAGCCCCAATGGTTCTCACGACTGCAGGGGAACTTAACTTTAATGACTGAGTGCAGGCCCACTGGTCTCTCACCGGGAAGATGCCTTCGTTCATTGGCTGGGTGATGGCCTCAACGAGAGTCCCACATGACAACTGGAAAATTCCTGTCAGTGACAGGAGATTGGCCTCGATAGGCACTTAAATCACCTTGAATGATGATCTGCCACTTGTGGGTGGGTAGACGTCAAACCTGCACCCATCCCTGAAGCAGCCTGTTCCAAAATTGCCGGGAGGATGGAACATGCCAGCACGCTGACAGGCCAGCCAGTAACAGGAAATTATGGCTTCAGTCCCGCCTCCGCAGCTAAAGGAAAATTCGTCCTTTAGGTTGTTGGGACGCTGTACAAATAATCCCACTCAGCTGGTGGCACTTACGCTTCCGAGTCAGGGGGTTATGTGTTCAAGGCACCCTCCAGGACACAATCCATCTAAGTGCTGGGAAGATAATGCTGCCAACCCTTCCTGGAGGGTTAATTAAAGTTTAGCCACCTGGGCACTACTGCAGATGAACCCAGGAGTAGAGTCACGTGGTTGTTGAGAAAAAAAAGACTAGCATTTATATTGCACCTTTCACAATCACAGAATGTCCCAAAGCATTACAGCTGATGAAGTACTTTTTTCAAATGTAGCCACTGCTGTAAGTGTAGGAAACACAGCAGCTATTTTGTGCACTGCAAGCTCTCGCCAACAGAAATGCGATAATAACTAGATAATCGGTTTTTGTGATATTGAATGGGGGATAAATATTGGTCAGGACGCTGGGGAAAACTCTGCTTCTCTTCTTCAGAATAGTCCTATGGAATCTTTTACATCCAACGGAGGGAGCAGACTGGGCCTAGGTTTAGTGTTTCTTCTGAAAGACAGCATCTCCTTTGGTACTCTACTGGAGTGCCAGCCTGGATTTTACTGCTCAAGCCTCAAGAGTGGGATTTAAATCCACAAGGTTCTGACTCAGAAACGAGTGTGCTACCAGCTGAGCCAAGGCTGACAAAAAAATTGTGATTTCTTTTCATTTTCTATGAATGCATCTGTTCATTTGTTAAAGATTGAGAAAAAGGCTGCATGACGAGGGCAGGGTGGGCTGGAAGGGGGTGGCAATGAGATGAAACATATAGCAAAACAGTCAGTTGGCAACCTATGAGGGGCCCCTTGCTTTCGGGTGCAGACAGAGCCCTCCTGCTATCAGATGTTCCACTCCTGTCTGTTGGTCAGTCACCAGCTCTGAGTGGGAAACTGATCGGGAGCACGTCGGTGAAGGCCTGTAGTTAACATCGTTTGGGCCTCATGTCATTGAGCTCGGTTTGCCAGGTCTCTTAGCTTCCTTCCGCCCACTTCTCATCATTGAGGTAGCACTTGTGACGCAGGTGCTGATGAGTGTGGCTAATGTTATTGAAATTTCATTCAGACTGTCGAAATGTTGAGATCAAAGTAAAAAGCTGAACAAGAGAATCATTAAATTTCCACAGACTGAACTTTTTGTAACATTTCTATTACACTTAAGGCAGAATATTACACTCGGCGTGCGGACACGCGCCCGGCATGCCCTCGCGTAAAATGACACGCGATGACATCGGGTGTATGTCCCGACGTCATCTTGCAGCCTTGCAATATTTCGTTCGGAGGGTGCACGGCCGGAGTCAGCTGTGCACCCGCCTATAATTAAAAGGCCTATTAAGGCAATTAACAATCTAATTAAATTCAAATTTATGCTGCCTGTCCAACCTAATAGTTGGCGGACAGGCAAAAAGGCCAAGCGGCCTCTATATTTTTTAGGAAACCTCTGCCAAGAGCGGGATGAGGTTTCTAAAGCAAATAAACATTAAATAAAACTTTATTTTTGGATTAAAAACACATCCCAGAGTCACATGAGGGGACATGTTTTATTCAATTTTTATCGCTTAACTATTTTTTTACACAGCTCCGTGCCTCAGGGAGACTCAAGCGCTCTTTCTCGCTCTTGCACGAACTGCGCATCAGGCACAAACCCTCCTCCCTCCACCCGCATAGGCAGCGCTCAGTGCTGCCGCTCGCAATCCATGACGGGGGGGCCTTAATTGGCCCACCCGTGTGAAATCGCAATGCGGAGCCGATCGCGGGCGGTGGTTGGCTTTCAGAGCACCCCCGCCAAGCACCCCCTCCAAGGGCAAAATCCTGCCGTTAGAATCATAGAATAGTACAGCACAGAATGAGGCTGTTTAGCCTTTCTTGCCCGTGCCTGCACATTTGGAAGAATTATCCAATTAGTCCTAGTGCACTGCTCTTTCACCATAGCCCTACAAATTTTCCCCTTTAAATATTTATCCAATTTCCTTTTGTAAAGCGCTATTAAATATTCTTCCATCACCCTTTCAGGCAGTGCATTCCAGAACACAATAACTTGATATCATTAGCTTATCTAAAGAGAAGAAGGATGATTTTAACTAAACCCATTGGGTGCGATATAGGCGGGTGTTAATCATATATTAATTGTGTTTAATGCAGGTGTTTGACATTGTGAAACTTTGATTGTTGGATTAGGAGGTGTATGCTTGTGATGTGTAACTGTAAATAAATGCTTCTAAAAATGTATAAAGATTGGGTCCTGTTCTATCCTTTACCGACAGGCTTTCTGGAATAGAACAGTGGGTCAGATGTGCAATTTCACATCACAACTCGATTTTTATTCTTTACTGATTTCAATTTTCCCATTGCCCATCAGCTTAGGCTGAAGTCACTCCATAAAGTTTCATTATAGCTAATTCAATAAAAAGGAAACAAGCACAAACACATCTCCAGAACAGTAACATGCCTCTTCATGGACGTGAATTAAGCTGACTCAGAGGAGCACTGAGATAACAAGAGCCTTACCAATAATTTGAATGACAAGTTTTGCTACATCAGCTATGATGACATAACCAGGTCCTGGAATATTCATTATATACCGAGCTCCCAGACATGATATTTCTTATATAAGCTGGAAAATAAGAAGAAAATATATCATTTGATTTAGCATATTATTACAACTGGGATAACAACCTAGAAGATTTTATTTGAATATTAACATAAAAGCACAACACTTTTATGTCATATTCCCCATAGCACCAATTTAATGATTTCATTACTACAGATGCAGGAATATTATTTGAATGGATTAACAACTGACTCTATAATATCAGCAACGTTTTTGCACTAAAATGTCTTTAAATAAGGCGTCTTCCATATACTTGATAGATTGGTTTTGAATTTCTACAAACACATTTGAAAAGTAATGGACGTGAGGAAAATTCTAAAAGGTTCTCTAATGAAATGAAATACGTTCTTTTTATTCCAGGATTTATTTTGGGTTTATTAGCATGTTGTTTGCATATTGTTGTTTTCTATTTGAATGAAGAAAAACAACTAGAGAAACATTTGCTGACTATTAATTGTAATGAAAACCCAGAAAATCATGGAAGATGAAAACTCTAGGTAGACTAGGGTTTGTACCAGGAGCACATTTGCAATCAAGCAATTTTTAAAATTACCCCTTGCAAGTTTTGGGTTGGTGTAAACATTCTGGTTTTCACATCAACATTAAACTTAAAAAGGCTGGACCTGCATCTTGAACCTCCTGCATTCTTGAGCCAGCTGAGACCCTGACTTCGCACTCAGGCTGCATTGACATTGTAACTGCAGTGTTAATGTGAAGCAAAACCACTTCACCCTGATACTCCTGTCCTAATCTACACACAATGGGGTAGACGTTCCTCTGAATCTACTTGTGCCTGGCACCAATAATTTATGTTGGGAATAGGCACATTAGGGTCTGATTCTGATTTCAAGACCAAAACTATGCAAAGGATGGGATACAGGGATTAGACTAAAAACTCTCCAAAAAGTTGACACCATCCTTCTCCATTTCACAATGAAAAATTTCCAATGGTTTCAAAATTAACAGTTCACCCAAAGGGATCCTTTAGATGAGCAGAAAAAGGTCTCTTTGGTAAATCTGAAGAAACTACAAGATCTCCCACCCTGCTGATCTGCACCTTTCTGTTTTAGGGTCTAGTGAAAGGGTAAGTTACTCCTGCAAGTGATCTGAGCATCCTACATCTATAGTTGTCCCCAGTCTAAAGCCAAAACCACAACTCTTGCAAACTTCAGGACGTTCTTGATTGAGTTTACTGTGCACATTCACACTTCACAGGCACCCTTTGACTCGTGAGACTGGTACCTGATGGCCATCAGCACAATGGTGCCAAAATCACCATTTGCAACCTATGTCTTCCTTTCCTTCCAAAATGTATAGCCTTTTGGTTTTACAATCTACAATTCGAGCTTGAGTACAAAGGAGAAAACTCTTGATCAGGATTGTTAATTATAAAACAGTAGGTTTTAAACCTTGCAGTCCACAGGATTGCTGTCTCAAACTTCAGTGATTGTTCCCACCAGTCCCATAAGGAAAGCAATTTTTAAGTGTACTTGCTGAATACTGCTTCCTGGACCTGTACGCAATTCCCAAAAATAATTTGTAGCAAAAATAGTCCAAGAACAATGTTGACGTGGACAATTTATATTCCCACAAGCATTTTGTTTCTTGTACCTTCACATCAACTGAATACCCCAGGGTTGTTGCAATCTTAAATGCATCTTACAAATAATACTGATGTCTTTCCAATGGGATTTATTGTGAGAACTCCAACCACAAAGTTCGTTTTTACCATGGTTCAAATATCGTTAATGTCGGCAACCACAGCCCGTCTAGAAGAGCACAAGACATAGGGCTGGTGAGAAGCTGACAGGAGTGGACAGTAATCCTAGTTGGAGTTGGGGGACTGTCAAATTTTAACTGTGACTAGGCACTTTAGAACCTTCCGAACACAACGTGGAGTTCAACAATTTCAGATCATAGCCAATGCTCCCACTTTTTTTCTGCAGCAGGTGCTGGTAATATTCCTGCTCCTCATTTAATCATTCCCACCCCTTCAAAGACCTTCCCTTTTGTTCTATCTCCCACCACCCCGCACCTCCCCCCCCACCCCCCACCCCCACCACCCTCCCCCACAACTCCCCCTCCCCCGCCCTCTTTCCCAGCCTCTGCACTTGCTAAAACCTGACACATTTACAACATTTTCCAATTCTGATGCAAGGTCACCAGTCTGAAACGTTAACTCTGTTTCTCACTGCACAGATGCTGGCTAAGCTGCTGAGTATTTCAAGCATTTTTCTGCATATTTTGCAGAAGTTGAAAGCCTGAGCCTCATGTGAATCTCACCATGGTCAGCTGCTAACAGATATTCAGCTGAAAGTGCCAGCTGGAATATATTCCATGGAGAAGATTGGGAGGTGACTTAATTAAAACATATAAAACTCTTAAGGGGCTTTTGGCAGGATGGATGAAAAGAAAATGTTTTCCCAGGCTGAGGAAGCTAGAACATGGGGTCACAGCCCAAAATAAGGGGTCAGCTATTTAAGACTGAGATGAGGAGAAATTCCTCCACACAGAGGGTTATGAATCTTTGCTATTCTCTACTCCAGAGAGCAGTGAAAGCTCAGATTTTGTGCATAATCAAGACTGAGGTCAATACATTTTTGGATACCAAGAGAATTAAGGGATATGTGGCTAGCGCAGGAAAGTGGAGTTAAGGTAGAAGATCAGCCATGATCTTATTGAATGACAGAGGAGGATCGAAGGCCCAAATTGTCCAGTCCAGCTCCTATTTCTTATGTGAAAACCCAGTGGCCTGGAGCTCATCATAAGATGCTGACATCACAAGAAAGGTTGGTCCAAGGGAAATGGGTAGAACATAGAATCTCGTGGCTGGACAAAGGGGAGCTTGCCTGGCCCAGCAGATAATCAGGACTTCCCTTGTGGTGTGTGAAGGAGCACCCCTACTCCTCCAGAGCTCACTAAGCAATGTTTATGCTTAAACTTTCCTTAGTGGTAAGATTACTTCCTGAAAGGTTTATTTAGTGGGCTAGCCACCCCATTCAGGGGTCAGTTAAAATTCTAATGGGACCCATATACCTTATGGGAACTTCCACCTGCCTAATTGCATGTGAAACTACAATATCTTCATACAAAACCAAATTACCAAAGCTTTCTTGGCCTACTTAATTATTCTTGCTGTCATATAATTTTAGGAGAATATTAATTCTAGTAACAGACAAGGATGCCAAAGATATTCCTTCAAGTGAGAGCTTGATCTAGTTATAGCTGAGGTGGCAATCACCTTGCTCAAATAGAATTATCACGGTCAGAGTCTGAACTAGTTTCAATCGCCTAAGGGAGTGGGAGAGGAATTCCCTGAATTTTCTTTTTCAAATTGGCCTGGGCTGGTTTCTTTTTGCATCTCTCAAGAGACCACATGGTTTTTAGGAAGTGGCAGGGTGTGCTTGTATTGTGATGTACAATTGTGCAGTGCATACTGGAAAATACTAGGAGGTCTTTTCCTGGCTGTCATCGTTCATATATTTGTATGATATATGCATATCTACAAACCAGTAGAGCGTATTGACTTTATGCCATGCTACTATCAATAATAAAGTATTTAAAGCTGTTTTCAAGTGGCCAGACTCTAGATGTTGTAATTATTTAAGGGGTGCTAGAATTCTCATCTAACTATGTGACTGTGTGAAGTCTGTGGCTTACTCCAATCTGAATTTTTGAAGATTTTCTGATAAGGTCAGGTCCACCTTCACGAGACAGCAGTTCTCACCTGCATAAAAGATGGCCTGTTATCAAATTTATTGTGTTGACCAGAGAATTGGGATGAGGAAGTAAAACAGAAAACCTGCCCTATGGTCACTGAGCACACTTTATGCATGAAGTTAAAGATTGGCACTGGACTATTTGATCCTCAAGTGTACCGTGGTGGAGGTAGATGTTATTCTGGATGTTGCACAGAATGCTTTATTGCATGTCATCATAACCATGACAAACTCATCATCTTTTATCACGTCTCCATCCCCAGCAATGTTATTAGTGTTTGCAAAACAGATGCAAAGGCAAATTATTTGACTGCACTAGAATTTTTAGTGCAGTATGTTGCTAATACTGTGTTCTACATTTCCACAGAGAAACTAACTACATTTAGTAATATTTAATTAACTGCATCATTGCACAGGAAAGCTTCCACTGATTTTGGATGCCATGCAAAGAATGTTTCTGATACAGCTAGTACACAATAAAGGCTTGAGGGCATTCTAAATTTCTCTCGGTAGTTTTCACTTGCTGTAGTCCTTGAGTCTCTCATTGAAGGCAGTATTATTCATCTGCAAACACTGTCACTGAATATCGGTGGTTTATTTAACTGAGCACAGCTACCTAACATCCACACCATACTTGCAGGTAGGTAATTATCACAATTAAGTGACAGGCTGATTTTCCTCCACCTAACCCGAGGTGCTGAAGCGAATGGCAGCATTCAACTTAGCTGAATTTAGCCAACTTGACAATGGCTAGGGAATACATCTGGGTCTCTCTGCTCTCTGTAGCTTCCATGCCAACTGTACAATCTTGTTCAGCCTTTTGCACTGATGTAGTTTGAGTGTTAACAATTGTAAAGCTTATATTTCTTGTAGATGAGCATATGTTTCAATGCACTTTCACGCGTATGTGTACATGTGCGTGTGGGTGTGTGTGTGTGTGTTAAACAGAAAGGGAAGATGCAAAGCTGAAATACTAAAGAATGTCTTGCATTTATGTAGCACTTTACACCCAGATGTCTGTGTTTTACAGCCAATGAAGTACTTTTAAAGTTCAGTATCTGTTGTAATTTCAGAAACAATGCAGCCAAGTTGCGCACAGCAAGCTCCCACAAACAGCAATGTGATAACTGTTTGACTAGACTAGATAATCTGTTTTTGTGGTGTTGATTGAGGAATAAATACTGGCCAGGACACTGCGAATGACTGTCCTGCTCCTCATCAAAATAGTGCCATGGCATCTTTTGCATCCACCTCTGCAGGCAGATGAGGTCTTAGTTTAATGCCTTATCCAAAAGAAGGTACTTCTAACTCCCTCAGTACTGCACTGGAGCGTCAGCCTTGATTTTTGCACTCAAGCCCCAGAGTGAGACTTGTGCCCAGAACCTTATGATTCACAGGTGAGTGTGCTACCAACTGAGCCAGGCTGACACACAAATGTTTTCTCCTAAATATTTCCAAGGAACTTTTAAAGCCTGAAAAAAATAAGGAAACATAATTTCTTTTCAAAATGGTTCAAAACCCATTTTCCTTCAGGAGACTGTATGAGCAAAGGTGAAGATGGCTTTACTTCCCTGAATATATTACTCTGGGTGCAGAGATGGCTAATTTGGACAGCCTGAAAATGGGCACGGGAATCGTGGTGTCAATTAACCTGTGCCCGTTGATTGAAATGCAGGCAGCATGCCAAGTGTGTGCTGCCTGCTGATTAGAATTCCTGCTGCATGCAGTCAGTGCTAACCACACTGTTCATTGACTGCATCAGCAGGAGCCCCAATCATATTTTCCTAACAGCACTCACGGCAATTCTGCGCTGCTTAAACCTATTCTGGACGTCTTTGGTGCATTCTGTCTGAAGCAGGCCACGCAAGAAAGTGAATCTGAACTGGGAAACGGGGAAGAATGGGACAACATGGGAGAGAGTGCCGTGGCCAGTTATTGAGATGGTAATTGCCGAGCCCATGGCCAGTGTTGGAATGAATCAATTGACGATGACAATATCCTCCTGTCTAATTCTCTTTCTCACATCACACCCTAATTTTCATCCCACATCTCTCCTGACTTACAAGGGCATTAAAGTAGCAGGGAGCCATGTTGGAATGGCTCCCCAACACATTCCCACTGCCAGGTTTCCTGGCAATAGACTGAGAGCTGCATCGGCTGACTGCCACACAGGGGCAGGCAGCCAATTTAGTAGCCTATTAAGGTGATTTTTCAGGGCTGCTGGCATCATTGTGCCAATCCAGGTGGAGGCTCCATGCCCCAAAGAGGAGGCTGCTGGGAGGAAAGGCACCCCCACCGTGGCTCTGATACTCCAGGCTGAGGGAGTGCCCCTCCTTCCCATAGGGCCTTCGCCCTCAGCCATCCAGAATATTAAATTAACATTTCTCCTCTGAGGGCAGCTCCATTTTGAGGCACCCTAGCCCTGAAACTACCCTAACAGAACCCACCTCTCTCACATCTGCCGATGTTGCTGTTGGCTCTCTGACTGGCGATGGTCTACAAGCCACAGCTAGCATCTAACTGCACCCACAGAGCGTTCATAGAAATCAGCTGCAATCAGCAGCTGACATCCGACATTGTCAACGTTAGTAGCCATAAGATGCTTTAAAATGGTTGAGTGATATAGTCACATGATTATATACCATTCCTTTTTTAATTTTTACAGCATTAATTTAAAATAAAAATACAAATTAAATTGAATATTTACTTCCTTCTCAAAAAAAAGGAATTTACTAAGAAACCACTTGGAGGTGATTTGCTCTGTGTGCTATGTGTACAAGAAGTACAAGGAAAAGCTCTTCCCATTACCTTATGGTACCAAGGCTAGGGGGACACAGATTTAAGGTTTTGGGCAAGAGATGCAGTGGGAATGTGAGGAAGAACTTTTTTACTCAGTGAATGGTAATGGCCTGGGCCAAAATTTTCCATTTGGTGAGCGGGTGGAGTAGGAGCAGATGCAGGCGGGCGTGGGCACAATCGGCGCCTGCAATCGGGGCTGCGCCGTCATTTTGCACGGTCGGGCCAATTGAGGCCCGCCCAGGACATTTCCGACCCCCGTGGATAGCAGGAGTGTGCAGGCTGCGGTGGGTGTGCACAGGCAGCTGGGTCCATTGGCACCCCAGCAGTCTGCTAAAAGAAGGCCTGGCAGCCTCCTCTAAGCTGTTCGCAATGGCCACCTGGAGATCCAACCACAGGGGGTCTGCTCGGCAGGGCACGCTGGAGGGAAGGGCAGAGGAGCAGGACAGGCTGCAGGGTCTGCCACAGGAGCAGAGCAGGCTGCAGGGTAGGCCAGCGGAGGGCCAATGTGCCCCCTTGCTTTCCTGATAATTGCCTTGCTGCCCTCCTCGAAGAGGTGGCAACACGATGGGAGGTGCTGGTTCCCCAGGACAGGAGGAGGAGGCAGACATGATGAAACGTGCCTGGGAGGAGGTGGCGGAGGTGGTGAGCTCCCGCAACGTAGTGCGGCGCACCTGGATCCAGTGCCCTAAGCACTTCAACAATTTGTTGTGCTCTGGCAGGGTGAGTACCATGTCGGTATTGGGCATTTAACCCAGCAGGTATCCTTAGCCTTTGAGGGCCCCCTCCCCCAAGTCTTACTGTTGTGACTGCATTGAAACATGTTGGGCATTTCTTGTATGCTGGATGGGAAAGCAGATAGTGCCCATGCTTACATCAGCCTGAGTGGTTCACGAGGAGATGGGATCTTCCCTCGCACCAGGTGTTGCTCTTAGTCTCACATGACTAGTCTGGAGGCAACCTGCAGGACATGCAGCTAGGCACATACTCAGAACTCCAACACATGTCCTATTCACGGTGATGAGATTGTGGAAGGGGAGCCTCAAGGTCTCATGACCAAGAGCCATCTGCTGCCCTCGATGCCGCATCTATTTGCGCCTCCTCGCTATGGGAGCTAAGACCATGTGTTTCCTAAAGTGATGGACGCAGAATGTGTCCAAGGTGGCCGTTGGCGTTGGGAGCATACGTACTATCTTTGTGTGACAGATCAGCAGTAGCGGGGAGAGGAGGCACTGGAGGCCTGATATGGGTCACTGTGGTTGGGGTGCGGTGTGTGTGTGCAGAGTCCATGTGCGATTAGCTGCAATGAATGGTCTCTGTTTTTCAGCAGAAGAATGCTCACAATGCCTGTGAGAGTTTGCGGACTGGAGGTGGCCAGGCCCAGCTCATGATTTTGAGCCAATTCGAGCAGGAGGCCCTGGAGCTTGAGAGGCGCCGTGTGCCCAGGTCCACAGGTGTTGGTGAGGCTGGGGTGGAAGGGCCAGGTATTTGAGGTCCACAGTGACATCCGCTCTGTCTTCCCACCATCCATAGATTTCCAGCATCTGCAGTTTTTTGTTTTTATATCCATAGCACTGATGGTTGTTTGATTTGTTATTGTTGCAACATTGCTCATTCACAGATTGATAGAGTCAGAGATGTGGATCATATTCAAAGGTCCCTCAGCCCTTTGAAGATGCGCGTGTCAACCACCTTCCTAAGTTGCCTTATCCCATTTTCGACCACTATCCCCATGGTCTTGTATGCCATGGCATCGCAACTGCACATCCAAATACTTATTACATGTTAGGAGGGTTTCTGCGTCCACCACCCTTTCAGACAGTGCGTCCCACATTACTGTATGCAAAAGTTCCTCATCACCTCACCTGCCAACCTCATGCCCCTTACCTTAAATCAATGCCACCAGGTTACTCATCCCTCCGCCAAGGGGAAAAGTTCCTTTCTGTCGACCCTATCTATGCCCCTCATAATGTTATAAAGCTCAATAATGTCACCCCTCAATCTCCTCTGCTCCAGGGGAAATAACCCCAGTCTATGCTATGTCTCCTCATAACTCCAACTCTCCAGCCCAGCCAGCATCCTGGTCAACGACCTCTGCACTCTCTCCACTCTGATCACATCCCTCCCGTGAAGCGCATTTCACAACTGCACACAGAACTATAGCTGTGGCCTAGGCAGCGTTTTTTGCACTTGGAACATGACCTCCCTGTTCCCATATTCCATTCCTTGGCTAATAAAGGCAAGTATGGCATTTACCTTCTTAAACGCCTTATGTACCTGTCCCGCTACCTTAATGGGCCTGTCAACATGCTCAGCAAGGTCCCTCTGATCCTCCTTACTTTCCACAGTCCTACCATTCCTCGTGTATTCCCGTACCTTGTTTCTCCTGCCCAAGTGCATCACCTCACACTTATCCACATAACATCCCATGTGGCATTCCTTAGGCCATCTGGCCAGCCCGTCAGTATCCACCTGTAATGTTTGGGTCTCCTCCTGACTATTTGCCACCCCACCAATATTCGTCTCCATAGGTTCTGGAAGGTTGAGCGCATAATGAGCCAGGGGGAAAGGGATGAAGTGTGTCACTGTGTGCACGCTAACTGATCCACTGTCCTTGTTGTTAATTTCAGCATCATCAGAGCCTGTCCGCCAGGAGCAATTGCAGATGCCCCCTCTCACACCTGAGGGCCCTCAAATGTCACCTGCGTCACACCATTTCTGTGAGGCAGGCACCAGCGCAGATACTAGCACCTCGGTGGGAATTGCAACACCAGCTATTGTCCCGGGGCACAGTGGAGAGGGCACCACAATCACTGGAGGAGCTGGCAGAGACAGAGAGTGCCGATGGTGCCAGCAGCCGGAGGGCTACAGGGGACCAGGCACAGGCTCAGTCGGTGCGTAATGATGTGCCTCTAGAGTCGTCCGCCACGCAGCAGCTGCAGGAAATGCAGCCAGGTGTGCGGGAGCATCTGGGAGTGTTACATGAGACGATGCTTCACTTGGTGTCTGTGGTGGAGGAGTCCACGTGGAGCATCAATGATGAAATAAGCCTCATGGTAGAGCCTCTTGCTTCCTTCATGGAGAGAGTGGTGACTCTGGTGGGGAGGGGCTTCCAGGAGAACAAGCAGCTTCTGCTGGGGTTATGCTCGAACCTGCAAGACCTCACAGCGCCAGTGACCACAGCTGGTCATAGCCAATGTGGGACGTGGTGTGGACTTCAAGCTCCCCAGCTCGTTGTCCATCCATCGATGTGAGTAGGAGGGTCCGGGACGACCTCACATCGGTGGAACAGCTGCCTGTTGTATCTGCGGTCTCCTCTCAGGGCGCTCCGGATGAGGGCAACTGCTGCTCCGCCCCTCTCCCAGTGACCACTTCATTGGGTGAGGCTACAACAACTGGGGAGATGCCAGCTGTGGACCAGAGGACGGCCGCCAATGTCATCGAGGCCAGCAGGACAGCAGAGTCAACAGGCTGTCTTAGAAGCCACTCCGAGAGATGGGGCAGCACTAAGTCGTAGCACCCGTAAACATAAGCATAAGGCACCTTAGGCACATCACGGGTTTCTCACTGGTGCTTTTGTGTTGGCCCTAGATTAGGGAATTATTATTTGTTTATGGTTGAAAAATGTTTTGCTTTCATTTTGTGTGACCTTATGATGGAGAAAATTAAAACCAGATTTGTTACCATGGCTGAGGGTGGCTCCTTTGTTCTGCATTTGTATGTCTTACATACATGTGATGAGTGTTTGAGTGAACATTGAAGTTTATGTCCAAAGCCCTTAATTGCAGCTGATGAAGTGGCAGATGTATCTGCTTAAGTGCTGACTATGGAAGTGCTAGGCAAGGCTGGTCCTCCTGATCTATTTGTGTGAAGCTAGCTGAAGGTTTGTTGGATTAAAGTATCCTGGGTGTCCCTGCCTCCTTGGTGTAGTCACGGGTCAGCGTTTAGCCCCTTATCATTCCCCTGTGTCTCCTCATCCTCAGAATCAGAGCTGGACTCATCATGTGCAGCCACATCCACTGTGTTAACGTCTTCATCGTTCACTATGTCCCCCCTTTCCAACGCAAGATTGTGGAGAACGCGGCATGCAACCACTATCACCGAGATATAATCTGGGGGGTACTGGAGTGCGCCCCCTGAGCGGTCCAGGCATTGGAAGCGCATCTTGAGAAGACCGATGGTTCTCTCCACCACAGCCCTTGTGGAGACGTGGCTCCTATTGTACCGCTGCTCAGCTTCTGTTCTTGGATGGTGGAGAGGCATCATGAGCCACCTTCTGAGGGGATAGCCCTTGTTACCCAGCAGCCATACATCAAGCCTGACTGGAGCACTGAAGAGCCCCGGCACCTGGGAGTATCTGAGGATGTAGGCGTTGTGGGAGCTGCCTGGGTACCTTGCACAGACTTGTAGAATCAGCATCCTGTGATCACACACTATCTGCACGTTCACGGAGTGGAAGCCCTTCCTGTTGATGAAGGCACCGGGTTCACCAGCTGGTACCTTGATGGCCACATGTGTACAGTCTATTGCACCCTGGACACGGGGGAAGCCAGCAATGGCCGCGAAGCCTCTGGCTTACTGTGTCTGGCTTGCCTGGTCCCAGCAGTAGTGGATGAAGGTCAATGCCCATCTGAACAGAGCATCTGTAACCTGCTTGACACAAGTGTGCACAGCTGATTGGGAGACACCACAAAGATCACCCACCGAGCCCTGGAAGGAGCCAGAGGCATAGAAGTTGAGGGCAACTGTGACCTTCAGAGCTGCTGGCATGGGGTGTCCACCCACACAGTTAGCAGAGATCTCAGGGCCAACTGTCTCCCTTGATAGTTGGAGCTTCCTTCGTCACTGCGCCTCAGTCATATTGAGGTAGCTGCTTTGCCGCCTGTATACCCTGGCAGCAGGATAGTGGCATCTTCTGTGGCCCCTTCCACCTTGGACTATCTCTTGGCAGTGTGCCCTTTGTGCCTGTGCCTGCACTCCCAAAGGTGGCTCCCCTGGAGGCTGATTGTGCGCTCCTGGCCTCCTCCTTATTCTATCCCTCCCTTCCTCCTCAGAGGAGCTGCCTCCAGTGGACATGTCAGAACCCATACCCAGGCTAAAAGGAGGCCTCCGGAAAGCTGCAGGCCCGATAAATATTCCTGACTGCAGAGTGCTGACCTGAAGGTTAAAAGTACACAGAAAGCTGCTGGAATTTGTTCTGAACTAAAGCAGATCACACAGGCAAGTTTAAAATACTTCTGTAATAAATACTCACAGACTAGATTGACAACCCCACTGAGCCCTCTTATCCCACCCGTGGATGAGTATTTTATCCGCTTGTCCGTTGCGCCTGTGCGCCAAGCCGGAAAGATCGCGCGGGCGCCTGAAAATCGGCATCGATTGATGATTTAAGGGCCTTAACTAGCCCGTGAATTAATGGCGGGCGCGCGTTGAACTTCATTGCTCGCCCACCAGTGAAATATCGCGATGGCGTGTGGTGATGTTGGGACGCCCACCTGATGTCACCGCGTGTCATTTTACGCGCTGATGTGTGGGGCCCACATCCTGCACGTCAAACACAAAATTCTGCCCCTGGGACTCGCTGCCCATGAGGGTAGTGGAAGCGGAAAAAAATCAACGATTTCAAAAGGAAATGGAATGGGCACTTGAAGGAAAACAAGTTGAAGAGCCATAGGGATTGAACAGGGAAATGGGACTGACTGGATTGCTCCATGGAGAGCTGACATCTGATATCTGGGATGAGCGGATTGTCTTACAAGGAAAGGTTGGACAGACTGGGCTTACTTCCACTGGAGCTTAGAAGATTGAGGGATGACTTGATTGAAGTATAGAAGATCCTGAATGGTATTGGCAAGGTGGACGTGGAAAAGATGTTTCCTCTTGTGAGTGAGTCCAGGACTAGGGGGCACTGTTTTAAAATTAGGGGTCGCCCTTTAGGACAGAGATGAGGAGAATTTTTTTCTCTCAGAGGGTTGTGTGACTTTGGAACTATCTGCCTCAGAAGGCGGTGGAGGCAGGGTCATTGAATATTTTTAAGGTGGAGGCAGATAGATTCTTGTTAGGCAAGGGAAACAAAGGTTATCAGGGGAGATGGAAATGTGGAATTCGAAACACAAGCAGATCAGCCATGATCATATTGAATAGTGGAGCAGGCCTACTCCTGCTCCTATTTCTTATGTTCTTATAACAAGATGGAATGGACCTTCTTTCTGTGCTGTAAATTATTCTATAACTCTAAAAATTAGCCTGTTTTTACATCTTGGGTCAGTGTCTAACATCCTGGGTACAAATGTGCTTGATGGGAGGGGAAGCTCCTGAGAGCTTTTTTTAAACTAACATACATTCATTTCAACCTCAGAACAGAATCCTGCATCGCCATGCATAGAGAAGGATTTTTCATTGCGTTTTCTTTAGTTTAATTTCCGTTCTATCAATCTGGGCTAGATTTGGATCTATTGGTTGAGTTTTTGGGCCCAGCTGAGGTCAGGAATGGGGGCAAATGGAGCCTGATAATACTAGCACTGGCCAGTGTGACTCAGCTCCCGGTGCCGGTTATTCAGGCTGACGTCGATTCTGGGATGGCAGAGCAGCTCACCCCCACAAGGTGGGCAGCCAGTAAAGTTCATTAAGGGTTTTGTTAAGGGCAGCTGCAGAAGGCAGGCTGGAATATTGCCCCTGTTTCCTGATGGAATGAAGGCAGTTTAACTGTCTGGAGGTAGGCAGGCAGAGCAGGGTGGAGAGGGCCAACACTTCTGGCAGGCCTACACGCACTCCCTACCTGCCTGGGTGTGTGTGCAGCTAAAGGCCCTGTAGAGGGATTCTCCACCCCACTACCCCCGCAACCCCAAATTCCCACAGTGGTGGCCTGACTGTTTTTATTTTACTTTTTGATTAAATTTTATTAAAAATTTGTGAGAGGGAGCCTTTATGTTGAAATGTCCTCTCAGTTACATTGCCTCTTCTACATCCTGCTGTTTCCCTCAAGCTGGAAGGCCTCTAATTGGCCCTCCAGTTTCGAGAGACTGCCTGCCACCCTTAATTGCTCAAGGAACCTGTCTCCAGCCCATTTAAGAGGGTGCCCTGGTCAAAATCCCAATGAGTGACTGTTTCCCTCCCACCCTGGGGTGCTTTCAGGACCCGGGAACAGTCCCAACTTCTGTTCCTGTCCCCAAGCAAAAGTTTACCCCTGGGTGTCTGAAGTGAAAGAACAGTGCAGTGATCCACTTTACAAGATACTTGTCCTTAATTGTTCATTTTCCTTCACTGCCTGGTGAAATGCTCCTTTCCATTCTCAGCCCAATCCCTAAAAGGAGCTGTGACTGGAACAGGTTGTAGTTTACAATAATGAGACTTTTTGTACAGAGGAAATGTCTCAGATTCTCAAACTGCTAAACAAGACAGAAATATAATCTTTTGTTTTATTTTTGATGTTTCTATTAAATAGACAGTTGACCCATTCAATTCTTTGAGAAGTGTCTCTATTTTCTCTCTTCAGATAAATAGTGTCGAAGGTTTTACCTTTCACGACACTACTTGGAACATGGACAGTGCCTAGGTGCCAAATAACTTGCTGCAGATAGTTCAGTTCCGTATTAAAATAAAAAGAAAATCTACCAAGAATGCAACTTCTAAATGTGTTTCACATTTTTTCTTCTTCCTCCCCTCTTAGGACGTTCTGTGCCACACATTATATGCTGCCCAAGGGAACATGCAGGAGGACTGTGTCAGGACTCTGCCATTTATATAAGCAAGCACTTGGGTATGGAAGTGTGGCACAGATTGAATCATTATCTGCTTCTCCTTGTATAGGAAACATTTCCCCTGTAGATAACCCAGTTAAGATCCAGGTATCATTGTGTGTGAAATTCTGGATGCACAGTTGAGGTCCATCATTTTGCACCACAGCATACTAGTGTATAAGCACAGAATACCACAAATCTGCTCTAAAATTAACCTCTTTGTTAAATGCTGGAGGAGTATATACATGCTCCAAGGTTCCACACAATAATCATTTCAATAATCCATAATCTGACAGTAAAAATGTATTAAAAAGATGTATTTCTGTATTTGTTGCAGGGCAGGTATGAAAACAAAGATGCTCAGTGCTTGAAACTTGCACTTCATTTATGGAGACATGACTTTCCATGTTTATGGCACAAAATAGTGTTTGCACAGTCTTGACTCTATTCAAACTCAGTGGTTAGTTGGCAGATTGAAGCCAATTCAAGATGGAGCAACCTCGGGCTACTGAACTAGGCAGTTAATTCTAGGAGGCGTGAAGTTTTAAGGTCAGTTGTTTAAAGTTGGAGTAAACCTGTGCGTTATAGCAACTGCTGTGCTGTGGTTATCTTTAAGTGTTTCTCTCTTGAGTAAAAACAGTTGATTTGCTGTTTCTAAACATTTATCTGAAGGTTCTCAGACATGTGAGTTCTGGCCATGAAGCCTTGAAATTGCTGAGTTGAGGTGAAAAATCAAAGGACATCTGTAGACTGAGTAACTCATGGTAGACATGGTGCTGGCTGTTTTCTTCTTCTTGTTCAGCTAATCTTGTAATTAGCATACCTTTCCTCCTCCCTCAGTTACAATATTTCCAGGATCATTCCATTATTATTATTATTATTATTACAGCATTAGTGTGCTTATTCCTTTTAAATTACAATTTGTGACTCATCTAACCCAGTGTGTGTGTGTGTGTGTGTGTGTATGTATGCAGTTGCTGCTACTCAGCAATAATGTTATAAATCTAATTGAAAATGCAAACCAGGCGTGTGATAATCAGAGCTGCTATTCTTGGCATGCTTAATCTATCTGGCAATCAAATCTCCTCACCATTGCTTAGCTTTGGATGTTCTAATGGAACAACGAAGCAGTGAAGGAATTTGAAAAGAGCCTATGGGAAAACTGGGCTTTGCTGAAACAGTTGCTTGAAGGAAGGTCATTGCCTGTCTGAGAAGCTAACAGGGTACCTTCAAGCCCCAGTGTAAGGTGTATTCCTGAATGGGGATTTTCAAACAGAGTTACTAATTCACATTCTGAACAAGCAGCGAGTTATTTATTAGGGTGGGATGAAGATCAAGACTGGAGATGAGCTGGCACGGAAATGCATTTCAGAGAGTGCTACATTCATCAGTTACACAGGCTTGTAATGGATGTCGATGTCAAACAGCAAATCCACAGAGGTGAATTGAACTTCCCAACATCAGAGGACACCTTGGGCTTTACTGTTTCATCCTACAACATATTGACTTCTTAGTTTATCACAAGAAAGCAAAAGTCATTTAAATATGTTGTTCTGACTAATCATTGGCAGAAAATTCCTTTTGAGTATATTATAGGAATGGATCTGCGATATTAGCATAGAAGAGAAATTACAGGGGAATTGTAGGTTTACAAAGGGCTTTGGCTGATTATGATAACAATTATACATTCATATTGTTACTTGAGTTAACTATTAATCGGTTACTAATTATATTCAATGAATTGCTGTCGACCTGTAAGTAGTTTAGCTTAATGGATCCCTAAATTTGCAAGTGCCACTCTCCTCTGTTATAATGATTACTCATAGGAGATTGTGCAAACATGTTCTGAGTTCATTTATTAATTCTAGGCATGTGTGAACACATATGTGCTTGGATAGAAAGCTTGAGGACATCAGAGTTGCAGAGATATGTCTGCTGTGTCCTGCTCCAGGCTGAAGTGAAACTCAGGCTGGATCACATGACACACTTGCCTTAAATCAATTATATGCTGCTATCCCTTACAGGCACATTATAACAAACTGTGGTCAATGGTAGCATTCTCCCTTTTGAGCCAGAAAGTTGTGGCTCAAGGCCCACTTCACAGACTTGAGTACAAAATCTAGGCTGACACACAAGTGCAGTACTGAGCGCGTACTGCACTGTCAGAGGTGCTGTCTTTCACATGAGATGCTGAGCTGTGGCCCTGCCTGCTATCTCAAAGCTGTAAAATACCCCTTAGTATCATTTGACAAAGAATGGGATGCACATGGGAGCTTGCTGTATTTAAACTGGCTGTTGTGTTTCCTTTGTTACAACAGTGACTACATTTCAAGAGTATTTCATTGGTTGTGATGCACTTTGAGATGTCCAGAGGTTGGGAAAGGTGATATATAAAGGCAAGTCTTTCTCTTTTTGTCACTGAAGGCACACAAAGCTTTATATAAAAGGATGGGGAGGAAGTAATTACAGAAAATGGGCGATATTCCTGATTGCAGCATAAGCATAAGGCTATCATTCAAAAAGAACTGTATTTAATTTTTATGTCTCATCAACAGTTGTATTACAAGAGTGATCATACTTCAAAAGCATTTTATTGGCTGTAAAGTGCTTGACATGTCCTGAGGTTGTGAAAGCTGCTTGCAAGTTCTTTCTTTTTTATTGTTCTATCAAAACTTCATTTGCACATAAATTATAGATCTAGGAACATAGGAAGTAGGAACGGAGTAGGCCATTCAGCCCATTGAGCCTGGTCTTCCATTCAGGCAGATCATGGCTGACCATCTATCTCTTTATGCCATAATAAAACTTTGGAAACCACACAGATATTGGAATAATAAGATGAAGTCTACTTACATGTGCCCTGAGGAGTTTTTTTTGCTGTGTACCACTGCCTATGAGTCATTCAGTAGCAGTTTCACAGTCCAGCCAAAATATAAGCAGAACAAGATTGAAAGTATTTGCAGCGTTACATTTTCTTACTCCTTCAACCTTTCCATTCACCTAAAGATTAGTAAAATAGTAAATTTGGTTATTGTAGTGAACATAAGCAAATTACATCGAGCAACATCAATGAAACAACTCTTAAAATGTTTGCCTGAAGGTCCTTTGCCCATTATTACAGCAGAAGATGTAATCCACCTAAACAGGTATTAAGTGGTAAAACATTCTCATGCCATTAAAAAAACATTCCTAAAATTGACTGCCTCATCCTGTGACATTACATAGTTCTTATCATGACTTCTCTGCTCATGAAAAAATATATTCTTTTATAATTTATTAGTGCAGGCTCATAACAAAAATTCAGTAAGATCTTTTGGCTAGAGTCAATAGTTTGATGGAACAATTTGAGTGGGCAAAGTTAGCATTTCAGATCTTTACTTGCCATAGATAGAGTACAATGGAGGTTCACCAGACTAATCCCTGGGATGGTGGAATTGTCTTATGAAGCAAGATTGAGGAAACCAGGCCTGTATTCTCCTGAATTGCGAAGAATGAGAGGTGATCTAATTGAAACTTACAAAATTCTTACAGGGCGTGACAGGGTAGATTTCACTAGGATGTTGCCCCTGGCTGGTGAATGTAGAACCATGGGATACAGTCTCAGAATAAGAGGTAGGCCATTTAAGACTGAGATGAAGAGGAATTTCTTCGCCCACAGGGTGGTGAATCTTTGGAATTCTCTACCCCAGGGGGCTGTGAAAGCTCAATCATTGAGCATGTTCAAGACAGAAATCAATGGATTTCCGGTTACTCATGACGTCAAAGGGGATAGTGTGGGAAAGTGGTGCTGTGGCAGATGATCAGCCATGATCTAATTGAATGGTGGAGCAGGCTGAGCAGGCCGAATGGCCTACCCTTGCTATCTTGTTCCGAATCCAGTTAATTGTTCATTAACAGAATATATCAGGACTGATAATGTGACAGCCTGACTGTCTGTCAATGGGCATGCAGTGGGCCTCGGCACTCATTAATAAAGGTCACATGTGCCCAGTGAACATCGGGCAGCAGCCATCGCGTTGTCAGTGGCCATATCTTCAAGTTCATAGTCCAGAGAAATAATGATTGTTCATCAAACCCCCAGAGCAGTACTTCAGGATTACACCACGCCAGTGCAAATGCTCTACCTGATTGATTCCAGGGAGTTGACATGTCATCGACTCAATCGGCTTTACTTCAAATTTGGACGTTAATGCCATGTTAATTCTACTTGTGCAGATGTCAAGATTGAGTTTATTCTGTGAAGCTGGACACATGGAGTCTGAATCAAATGGCTTCGAGTTGAATGCCTGATGGTTAAGAATCTGACGGTTAAGAGTCAAACTTACACTCAGTAAAGTCGAGAGCTTCGGCAAAACAAAAGCAAAATAGGAAATAAAAACCCAAAGTGCTGGAAATATTCAGCAGGTCAAGCAGCAGCAGTGGAAAGCAAATCATTGTTAACATTTCTGGTCAATCACTTTCCATCGGATTCTGGTGTAAGGTCATCGGCCTAAAACGTTAACTCTGTGGTTCTCTCTACAGATGTTGCCTGACCTGTTGAGTATTTCCAGCACTTTTTGTTTTTATTACTAGAGCTTAAACACTTGGGACTTTGTCTATTGGCAATCAAGTCACTTAAATTTCTAATAACTTTCACTTCAGCCTTTGAGAACTGAATCAATCTGTGGCACCCTGAGGTTCAGCCTTGACTCCAGTGTCATTTAGTTGCATTTAAAATATCAAACGGAAATATCCAATGCACAAAAAAAAAATTAACACAACTCAGCTCTCAAAAGCAAAACACTGTAGGCACCTGTTCTCTAAGATGGATAGCTTAATGGAGAGAATGCAGAAAACAAACTGCTAAAAGGTGTTATATATCTCAGAGCTATGCAGTGATGACACTAGTTTCTATATGTGTAACAGCTCTCATTCAGTGTTTTAAAATGTCTACTCCATGTTTCATTTCTAGCTTCCAATTCTTTCTACAGTTTTGTTTACTTTTCTCTGAGTCCACACCTAGGCTTAACCAATCAAGCACAGTGAGGATCAATAGTAAAACAGGCTGACATAATGAAACATGGAACAACTACATAAGACATTTAAGAAGTGTTTACATTTCACTTGGTCACTGTACTTAAGAAACAACACGATTGTCACAGAATCGTACAGAGTTGGCTGCATGTTTCACGTCACTGGGTGAGGCGGCTATTTTCCAATCAAAAGCCCACCAACAAACTTAAAGACTCCTGAATGGGACTTGCTGTTCAAATTTCCTTCCATTATGTTACCTTGATACACTGTATTCATATGCATTCACGTCAAAATGACATTTTTACCATTAGTGCACCCCCTTTACCATAGTTCCCATTAAATCAGGTGACCTATTGTTTTATAAGGATGGCAATGGATTATTTTGCTTTCCCTTTAAAGCTACAAAGTCTACTTGTTGCTAAACAAATATCAACTTGGGCCAGAATTTAATTTATTATTAGACAGGGCAAATTGTAGATAGAAATGTGCTTTTCCATTAAAGTTTGAAGCCAAGAAATAATTGCCATTTTAGGCTTGTTCTCAAGGCTGTAGGTCAGAAGCTGAATTTCCTTCCCTTTAAGAGGACTTTTATTGCTATGATTATTTTTTGAAGGACTAGGGTGCAGACATTCTGGCTCCAGCATTAATAAGGCCCAGCAGTTCCAGGGAGCTCCTGCTTTTGCACAGTGCTGCTCCAGTGGCTCATTCATGGCTGGTGAAAGGTTGCTGACTTTCACTGGAGGAAACTGCAGATGGTCTTGGAGAATGACCTCGAGCAGCTCCGGGCCTTAAAGGCCCAGCTGCGAACTGCAGCATCTCAGCATGGCTGGCAGCAGTTTGGGTTGGCTGGCTGACAAGGGCAGTGGGAGGGTGAATGCTGTTTTCCTACACAAGGACAGCAGGTTCATCCTCCTTGAAACCATTCAGCAACTCAGCAAACCTTACAATCTGCTGGAGGGCAGATTGCTGGACTGTGAAAGGTTGCAGGCTTGTTCACTCACTGGCATGGTAGCAAGCTGACTTTGCCATGGCAACAGCCTGAGCTTCCACTGAAGCACTCAGACGTTGGGGGACTGTTGCTGGAGTTCCAAATGGTGCTATGACAGTGGACATCAGATATTGCATCGTGCTTGGGTCCACAAATGTATGAACAGAGTTGGCCACCGCTTCCACTGTGGAAAAGATGGACTCAAAATAAGTTGATGCTGGACTCTTGCACGCTCCTTGACATTGGCTGCAAGCCTTCCCAATGCACCAAGCATTTTTTTTTGTACGTGGCCATCAGCAGTGTCCTGTAAGCTGCCCAATGAAGTGCTCATCTGAGTCTCTGCAGTGGAACCCATGTGTGCCCTCGCCTTCTGGGATGCTGTCACTATGCCATCCTTGATCCTTGCCCTGCTATAGCCCACTTGTGCCCAGTGTCTCACTGTGTGCAGATCCTGCCTTTAATCTATCCTGTAGGATAAATGCAGTGTCAGTATTAGAGCTGGTGGCTGTGACGATGCTGTGATCAAGTGGTGGTGCTGATCATCATCACTCTCTTGCAGCTCCTCCACCACCTGGCAGATTGTACTTCTCCAAAAGGAGAAAAGCACAAGGTTCAGGTTGTGGTGTGGTGGTGGTGGTGGTGGTGGTGGTGGGATGGGGTGTGGGGAGGGGTGGGGGTTTTGGTGGGGGGCGCTGGGGCAGAAATAAGAGGTGCGTGCTTATACCATCTGCAACTTGGGCCTGAAGCTGCTGGTTGGCGTTTGGGGACGGGTCCGGCTCGCTGACGTGTTAAATGACACGCGGTGACGTTGGGCGTGCGTCCCCATGTCACCGCGCGTCACTCCGATCTTCATTTCGGCGGGCGTGAACCGGAGTCAGCTGCGCACCTGCCGAACTGTCAAAGGCCTATTAAGGCCATTTAAATAGCAATTGAAACAATTAACAGGGCTGCCCGTCCAACCTTAATGTTGGGGGGGGGGGGGCAGGCGAACAGCCCAGGCGGCCTTCGTATTTTTCATGGAAACTCATCCACAGGCGAGATGAGGGTTTATAAAAGCAAGAAAAAACATTTATTAAAATTCATTGACATGTCCCAGCTTATGTGACACTGTCGTATAAGGGACATGTCTGAATAATTTCTTTTTTCTTTATTTCAATTTTTCATAAGCAAAGTAATCTCCCTGAGGCAGCTCCGTACCTCAGGGAGATTTCTGTGCTCTTTCTTGCACACGCACGGAAGAGTGCAGACCCCAACTCTCCCTCCCCCCCTCCCACCCCCCCCCGCCCACACAGGGAGCGCTCAGCGCTTCCAGGTGCTTGTCACGCTGGGCAGGCCTTAATTGGCCCACCCACGTAAAATGGTGGCGCGCAGCTCATGGCAGGCGGCGATCGGCTGAGCGCCTGCTCCCGCCTAGCCTGTCCAATGGGGAGAAAATTCTCCCCTTGTAAATCAGAAGATGGGTTAATAGGATGGGTGGAGGAGGGTGCAGCATCTGAAAACTTTGGGGGCCCCTCTCTCTCATGCCGTACCATTGTTCAGTGTTCCACAGGAATGATTCTTTTCCTGCTTAACTGCCGGCACCTGCTCCAGCCACAATTCATGTCCACTCCAAGAGGAACAGGCTAGATTTAAGCAGGGCAGGCGAGATTTATGCAGTGTAGGCTAGCTTTAAGTGGTGCTAGGCAGTTATGGTTTTGGGCCCCGTGCTGATGCATCCAGCCAATGAATGAGGCAATTAGCGCTGGCTGCACTCAGCAGCATTTCAATTGAGCAAGCAGCATGAGGTTGGCTTGCTGACTCCATTGCGTTGAACGGGGACAGGTTAGTCAAGCATCGCGATCCCCTCGAACATTTTTGAGCCCAATTCAATTTACAAGAACAGGAACACATGCTTGAAAAACGACGACGGGGCTTAAATTACCTTTTCATGCACCATCGAGCTTTCCCTCCGGAATAGGTGTGTGTAGATGTTAGGCATGCCTGATGCTTAACCCCATTGCCACTCCTGGGCTGGAATTTTACACGGCCCCCTGGGAGCTGGCTGGGAGGCAGCTGGGTGTAAAATCGGATAGGGTGCTGTACCCACTGCTGCTAGCATTCTACCCGCAGCATGGGAGGAGGTGGTGGTGGTGGGCATCCAACCCACCACCCCCCCCCCCTTGTGTCCTTTAAGTGGTCAATTAATGGCCACTGAAGGGCCTTGTCATGCCCCTGCTTGTATTTTACCAACAGCGGGGGGGGGTGCCGGCGGCACTTATCCACTTAGGAAGGCTTCCCAGCATAATTGGGCGGCCTCCCTATGGACTTGGTGGGGTGGTCTCTCCTGATTGGGCATCCTGTATCCCAAGGAGAGCCACTCCCAGGGGCATGGGCGCCCCCCTCTCATGAAGATCTCGGCCATCCTCACCCTCCCTTGCCGAAACCAGTCTGACTGACCCTGGTGATCCCTGACCCCACTTAGCTTTATTCTGCAGTCACTGGTCTGGGGCCTGTTGTAATCCCAGCAGTGGCCATTGCTCCCTGTAGCATTGCTGGGTCAGCAGGGCCCTTGGTTGGCTTTCAGCTCTTGAGGGTGGGACATCCTGCCTCGGAAGCCTTGACTTCAGGCAACTAAATGCCCAGAGCATGTAAAACCAATGGCTTCCAGAACAGGTGGAGATGGGCTTGTCCCTGACTTTCTGGCTGGTGGGCTAAGCCACCGCCTCCATGTGAACTCCTGGCCCTTATTGATATTCATTTAGGTGTGTGTATTAGGTCAAGCTCAACTGTGATGTACCCTCTGTCAAATAGCTAACCAATAGTTACTGTCCAGGCCATAAATGAAGAGCAGGCACTTAAATGAGGAACAGGGAGGCTACCATTGTCCATCGAATTGTTTTCCAGCTTGAGTCAGTATCTTCAGGATAAGATGGGGCCTTATTAATGGTAGGAGCAATAGCTGAGGCAAAAAAGATGCAAATACAAACATACAAGATAAGATCCAATGTGGAATAACAGTTAACAAGCCTCCTTCAAGCCTAGAGTGATCAGTGAACTAATTGGATAAGTATGGACTAATATATCTGGATTTAATATTGATATGTATGTGCATAAAATAATTGCTTGTATGACCTTTGGGTCATACACAGTGTTCATGTATCCTGGATACTGGTCTAATTGAAAGCCCTATATCTGTTAAGGCTTTGTAAAACAAACAAAAGAAACACCGATTGCCAGCTAATAAACACTGAAAGCATTAAATGCTCAGTACTCTCTTTAATCATTCTGAGCTAATTAGCCATTCCTGGAACGAACTGAAGGTGCAATAATTCCAACCTCACATCAACAGTTCATTGAGGTCATTAAACACTGACCTTGTAACAACTAAAACGAGACAAAACAAAAAGGAAAAAGGAAGTTTATCTGGTAATTCAAATAACTAACAAATTTAAAAACACTCAAAGGACTATTAAATAATTAGCAAAATAAATCTACTGCCTTTCAGAGACACATTGGGCCCCTGGAACTCTTTAATAGTCTCGATCTAATTAGCTAAGGAGTATGGGAAGAACTAAATCGGACAGTCAGTTCACTGCGTGCACATGATCTCAGAACTGGGCACTGGTGCAAAACCTGACACAGTGAATAATCTTTCCATCAGTAAATAGCCGAGCGTTCCACCTGAAGTAGGCAGAAGGCTACTTAAATATGCAAATTGATGTTTTACGTCAGTCACTTAACTCTGATAGAAAAATTCAGGTACAAATGGACAGAGCATTGCCATACATGTGTCTATCTGAACGTAGGAGAGTCAAGACACTCCTCCTGGGCCCACATTAAAAAGCTCCAGCCTGCTGCTGCCTCATTCAAGGCCCTTTCTGAATTCCAGAATATAAATAATAAAAAGGTGATAAAAGGAAGAGCATGGCTGAGTAGGGACCAAACAGTGGGGTTACGCATGGAGGCAGGGGGTTGAGGATTAAATGAATACTTTGCACCTGCCTTTACCAAGGAAGAAAATGCCACCCAAGCCATGGTGAAATGTAATTTTGACACTTGAAGGGTTTTAATTGAATAAGGTGGAAGTATAGGATAGGATGTCCTTAATTAAAGTGAACAAGGCACCAGGACTGGATGAGATGCATCCAAGGATATGAAGGGAAGCGAGAGTGGAAATTGCAGAGACACTGGCAATAATTTTTCAATCTTCCTTTGACGTGGAGGTGGTGCCAGAGGATTAGAGAATTGCAAATGTTACACCCTCGTACAAAAAATGGGGCAAAGAGAAGTCCAGCAGCTACAGGCCAGTCACTTTAACTTCAGTGGTGAATAATCGCCTAGAAACAATAATTTGGGGCAAAATTAATAGTCACATGGGCAAATGCAGGTTGCTTAAGGGATCTTTAAAAGGAAAGTTAACTTTAACAAACTCCCTGGAGTTTTTTAAAGAGGTAGCAGAGAGGGTTGATGAGGGCAATGCTGTTGATATGGTGTACATGGACTTCCAAAAGGCATTTGATACAGTGCCACACAACAGCCTTGTGAGCAAAGTTAAAGCTCATGGAATAAGAGAGACAGTAGCAACATGGATACAAAATTGGCTGAGTGACAGGAAACAGAGAGTAGTGGTTAATGGATGTTTTTGTGCTGGAGGAAGGTAATGGAGTTCCCCAGGGTTCAGTGTTGGAATCCTTGCTTTTCCTGATATATATTAATGACCTAGACCTTGGTGTACAAAGCACAATTTCACAGTTGTGGACAGTATGAAACACATTGTGAACTGTGAGGAGGATGGTGCAGACCTTCAAAAGGATAAAGACAATTTGGTGGAATGGGTGGATAGGTAGCAGATGAAGTTCAATGCAGAGAAATGTGAGGTGGTACATTTGGAATGTACATGGAGACACAATATAAAATAAATGTTACAACTCTAAAGAGGTTCAGGAGCAGAGACAGCTGGGGGTATATGTGCATAAATCATTAAAGGTGGCAGGACAGGCTGAGAGAGTAGTTAATAAAGCACGATAAAGCCCAATATCCCGGGCTTTATTAATGGGGACATAGAATACAAGAGCAAGGAGGTTATGTTGAACTTGTATAAGTCACTAGTTTGGCCTCAGCTGGAGTATTGCGACTACTTCTGAGCACCGCACTTTAGGAAGGATGTGAAGGCATTGGAGAGATTGCAGAAGACATTTATGAGAATGGTTCTAGGGATGAGGAACTTCAGTTATGAAGATCGATTGGAGAAGTTGGGATTGTTTTCCTTGGAGAAGAGACGATTGAGAGGAGATTTGATAGAGGTATTCAGAATCATGAGGGGCCTGAACAGAGTAAATGGGGAGAAACTGTGCCCACTCATGAAAGGATCAAGAATGAGAAGGTACCAACTTAAAGCAATTGGCAAAAGAAGCAAAAGCGATAGGAGAAAAAAAATCTTTTTCACACAGCAAGTAGTTGTTGTGGAAAGCATTGCCTGAGAGTCCGGTGGAGGCAGCTTCAATTGAGGCATTCAAAAAGGAATTAGATGGTTATTTGAAAAGGAACAATGTGCAGGGTTATGGGGAGAAGGCAGCAGAGTGGCACTTAGTGCAATGCTCATCCGGAGAGCCAGTGCAGACACGATGGGCTGAATGGCCTTCTTCTGCACCTTAACAATCATTTGATTCTGTGATACCTCTCCACCCTAAATCCGACTGCTGATCAGGGGCTGGCTCAGTGTCACATTTTATTTGATAATGTTTGTGTGAAGCACTTTTAATTCCATTAAAGGTGCTATATAAATGCAGTCTGTTGTTGGTGATTACACAACACTGCTTTTAACGTAATTCACTCTTTCCACCAGCTCATTTGTAAAGACTGGTATCCTCTGAAGATGATACCAATGCACAGTCCAATGTTCAGATAGCAATTTCTTTTGTACACAGAATGAACCACTTTCAAGTCTACACTGGGAGAAGAAAAACCTAATGGTTATTTTGTGACAGGGATACAAATGGATTTAATAATAAGTAATTACCGCTTTGAGATGCAACCCAGCAAGAATTTTATCATTTATACATTCCGTGCAGCAACATCTACAGTCAAAATAAGCAACACAAGGCACTCAGTGGCGTTCTCTGCAATAGGCTATCACAGTTGAGCACACCACCATTTTCACCCCTGCATCTTCACCTTCTCATAGAGTAAGCAGAAAAATGTTTGATATCTGTGACCAATTCAGATGGAGAAGTTATGTTGGGGAAGCAGGGGCTGTTCTCCTTGGAAAAGAGAAGGTTGGGAGGAGATTTGATAGGGTTTTTCAAAATCATGGGGGGGTCTCAACAGAGTTCATAGGGTGGAATTGTTCTCAGAGGACACTGATTTAAGGTGAATTGAAAAGAACCAAAAGCAACAGAAGGAAAACATTTCACTTATCAAGTGTTTAGGATCTAGAATGCACTGCCTGATTGGATGGTGAAGGTAGATTCAATCATATAAAAACAAAAAACTGCGAATGCTGGAAATCCAAAACAAAAACAGAATTACCTGGAAAAACTCAGCAGGTCTGGCGGCATCGGCAGAAAAGAAAAGAGTTGAGGTTTCGAGTCCTCATGACCCTTCCACAGGACATCAGAATTTTGGATCCAAAAGCATGAAAGGCACCTGACACACCAAAGTGACAGAAAAGCACCAATAAATAAGCACAACATTGCCAACTGTTGGCAGCAGTGAATGAGTCTGTGATCATTCGTGACCAGTTTGTTGTGAGGAGTTTGAGAAATTGTTGATATAAGTTAATCAGTTAGCTTGATATCTTGAGGTTTTTTCATTAACCAAACACTCTTATGTGTCACAGTTTTCCCCTGATTAAGCTAATAATGTAGTCACTAAGTGCACTGAATTTCTTTTTAAATCCTGTAATGTATCTCAGGATGAACTCAGACTAATCCTAGATATGAGGGTGCTCTTTAGTGCATCTGGGAGCTTGTCTTACCTCTGGCTTTTCCATGTGAATGAGCATTGATCAATATGCACAGAACTTCCAGGATACTTGTGAATGTCACAGTGCAGTTGTTGGCCCACAGATCAATGGCCAGCAGAATGATGGCCATCCACCACCTATCCCTCAGGTTCTACCCCAAAGTCCAAGGGAGACCAACGTAGTCAACGTTTTCTGCATTGGTGTTATCGCTGGTGCTTGTGAGCTGAGCAAAAGCTGCAGAGGCCTCGCAGCCATTTCTCACTGTGTTTAAAGAAACAGGCACCTCCAGGAAAGCAAGCACCAGCCCACCAGGAACAATGCCTGGTAAGAGATTTCTGCCAATTTGCTGCTGGACATTGTAAGGGTCCAGAAATAGCGAAGCTGATCTTCACTGCTGAACCTTTCCTCGAGGATTAAGCATTGAACTAAACACAATGTCAGGAAACTTGAAAGGAAATATTGAGTCCCATCCCTTCCTCCAGAGTCTTGAGATATTTTTGGCATTTATACTTGACTGCCATCAAGAAAGCAACAGATCATTTTTTTTTTAGAAAAAACAAAGGGAGGAAGATCACACCAATACACAAGTAAATGCAAAACGGGCTGCGATCTTCTGGTCCCATTATGGCAGGGCCTGCCACAGGAGATCTGGTGCAGCCAAATTTCCACTGACTTTTGGTGGGAGAGTTCGATCCCGGCAGCATGTGGGGCTGGGAAATCCTGCCCCTAAGCATAACTCATTTAACAAAAGAATTTCCCTCTCCTGGTACTTTTGCACGAACCTGTAACCTGTGTAGTTATGATTTCTCAGAAAGGCTGCTCTTGAATCTAGTCCGTGTACTGGAAGTTTAGGACAACACAGCGTTCTACCTCCTCCACCACCTCTCTCGACCCCACCACTGCCTCTGTGCTGTCAGACTGCTTGCCCGACATCTTTGACCCTGAGATGACCTTCCAACCCCATATCCCAAATATGTTTGAGTCTATTTACAGACGTCAGATGGCTGCAGAAATATTAGACTTCAGCTGCATTTGGAGCAGTATTACTTTTCAATCTGAACATGTTTGTTGTGAAAAGCATTGAATATAAAAGCATACATCTAGTTTTTTTTTACAAATTATTGATAGCCTTTTCCCCCTTTACATTAACTTTCTAAACAACTTGCCAATTAGGAAGGTCTGGAGGTCTTGGGCAATCTTAGGAAGCAATAATTCTAGTGCAGCTAACTTGGGATGTGTTAAGGGTCTGTTAATGGGAAGGAGGTGACTAATGTACAAGTGACTGAGCATTAATGTACGTTTGTCAGGGCACTTAGCTGTCCATGACCAGACAGAACTTGATGCTGAGGGCAATAATAAAACAGGCAGAAGGGACTCCATCATTATTTGAAAGGGCAGTGGAAGTGGGGTCAGACATAACTTCCAAATGGGAAGTGAATACATACTTAAAAAGTCAAAATTTGCAGGGCTACAGAGAAAGAGCAGATCGCGTTGTGGGACGAATTGGAAAGCTTTCAAAGTGCCAGCGCAGGTATGATGATCCACTTCAGAAAATGCATATTTCCTAATGGCCCAGTGTTCCAAATTCATTTGGAGAGATGGATGAATGAGAGCAAATGACCCAACCAGATGCATGAAGTTGGTAAGATTCCTGTATCTGGAATTAATGAGTTACAGAGGAAAATACAGATGGGTTTTAGAACTTTCAATCTTAAACAGATTAAAAAGAGCAAGACTTGCAAAAGTATTACATTGCTATTTTAGCAGAAAGGAATACCATCTGTGAGCAACTATCTTGTTCAGAAAAAAGAAGCATAAAAACAGACAGCAGGAACCTTTCTATGAAAAGTCATTGACCTGAAATGTTAGCTCTGTTTTTCTCTCCATGGATGCTGCCAGACCTGCTGAGTATTTCTTGCATTTTCTGTTTTTACTACATGAGCCATCATTGCCAGAGAATTGATGGTGGTTTAACAGCTAAACAGAATAAAACACATGTAAGTTACGCCAAAGGGTGGATTTTCTGTATATTTGCATCCAGTGACGCAAGTAACCTGATACAAAGTAAGAATCCACTTAAAAGATTGAGCAACTCGGGTGCAAATGTCTTACGCATGTAATTATGCTATCCTCGAAGCTCCTCGCTCTTTCACACCCATCAATCAATTCTTTCACCCGAACATATCTTAGTTCAGTCTCTTGGCTCCACCCCCAGGCTAAAATGTCTACAGGAATTTCCTGAAATACCTGATTCATGGAAAAAACAGTTTTTCTGATATCCTACTGTGACTTTTTTTAGCATTTCGTTCAACTTATCCTCACTGACTCCTGCCTTGTATTTTTAGTTTCTTTGACGGCATCCGTCCAGCTTTGATAAGAGTTGCATCAAAATTGCAAAGCTCCACAATTAAAATGCCCGTGACTGATGGTTAAATAGTGGAAACTTTCAGTTTCATATTTAAAATAGGAATGTATGGTGAAGGGCGCATGTATTCCTTGGGTCCTGATTGTTTCTGCTGATTGTTGCTGAATTTTACATTGTCACATGCTAATAAGATGATCAGGATATTTAAGTGAAAATAGATATTCGCAAAAGAGGCACATGAATGCTCCTGGGTGCGATTTCCCAATTAAGCTCCCTTAAGAAATTCTGCACTCAAATATCAAAAACAAGATGGAACTGCTTGTCTGAACTTGAAATAGCTTGGAAACATGTGCCAGAGATACATAAGCGTTCTTCTCTTTTAACTGGATGAGACTGAGTTCTTTTAGATGTCTGAGACTTGAGAAATTTTTGAAATGGCCTGCTGCCTAATCAATTTTCAGGAAAAAAAAATTGATTATCCTTATGCCTCAGAAGGTAAACCAAAAACAAAATAGTGAATGCATGTGAGCTTTGAGTTTTCTTGCAATCTGTATCCATTAGCACTACTGAAATAAAACTATTTCATCAGGACACATCTTTAATGTTGTTCCTTTGATACACTTTGAACATCAGATTTGCCACTTCCATTGTATTATAGCAATTGGTCTTCTCTTCCAAATCACTAAGTTTCAATCAATCAGTTTCTTTACCTTCAATCTGGGACTAATAGTTTTGTGTCCATCTCATAGGATTTGAATATTTATACTACATTAGAAAAGGGGACCAATTGGTTGGCAAGTCAACTCCATTCCTCGTTCCTTGTTGCTTTCTCCATGGCAATGGCTCGCCCAATCAGAGTCAACTTGCCAACCAATCAACACCTTTTTCTCCTGCAGTATAACTTGTTCTGCTCATTTGAAATGTGGAATTCGTATGTTTGTGCTGATGAGTGCAAGACAAAATATTTCAGCAACAGCAACAGGCGCAGGTAGCAAGATGGTGGGACTCGGTGCTATAGTGGTAAGGTCATGCACTAATAATTCAGATACTCAGTTAATGATCTGGGGACATGGGTCCAAAACCCACTACAGCAGCTGGTGGAAGTTGAATACAGTTAATAAGTCTGGAATATAAAGCTAGTCTTAGTAATGCTGACAGCAAAGCTATCATTGATAGTTGTGAAAACCCACCCCTAGATCACTAATGTCCTTTAGGGAAGCAAATCTGCCATCCTTACCTGGTCTGACCTTCATGTGACTCTAGACCCCAGAAATGGGGTTGACTCTTAACTACACTCTGAAATAGCTTAGCAAGCCACTCAGTTCAAGGACAGTTGGGGATGGGCAACAGCAACACCCACATCCCATGAAAGAATACATTTTTAAAAATGTTTCTAATTTCAGCAATATTCAAGTTCTGCACTACCAAGTGATTATTTCTAATAGGATTCCATTCATTTAAAAAAAAAACATGCTTTTCTGTTGGGCCATACTTGTTGAAATCTGTTCCATATTTCTAGCAGACTCTTATGAAAAACACTTCCCAATTTTCCTATTTTCTTTTGATATCTCTTAACATTAAACTGTGTGCCCGAGTCTTCCATCATTGTATCTGATAGACAAACTAATCTGAATTCAAATCCTCCATTAGTGAAAATCTCAACAAAAACTATCAGTCTCCTTTCTTCTTTCTCTACTTCGGAGACTAAAGCCTGGCTTGGATAATTTTCTCAAAACTCAGTCCCTATGTTCAGGACTCAGGCTCTCATGACCCCTACATCTCCTCCCTTCGCACCAACAACCCCGCTCAGATACCATCCAATCATTGCTGAGATATGGACACTAAATTAAAACGCATTACTGCACATGTGGCCTTCCCCAAGGCTAGACACAAGTTCAACATTAGACTTTGCACTCACACCCTTAACTACACATCTCAATATTTGATTTGCCACCTTCACAACTGGCAAACACTGAACTGATGCTTTCAAAGTCAAATGTCTTCCTGCTATATAGGTGGATAACATTCACTGGCTTCTTTTTATCCAAAAGATCTGCAAACTGTCTCAAAGGAATACAGAACATTGACCAACACCAACAATGTCCATTTGTGTAGCACACATTCTTGTCATTCATGTAAATACATTTTAGATAACTCTATGTCCTCTTTGCTTTTCTCAGGATTACCTCTTAATAAGTGACCCACAAAGCTATTCCTTTCCCCTCCCTTCCCTGTTTAAACCCTCAACAATTTTTCCTCACAGTGAAGGTGAATATGCCACTTCATTTAGCTGAGCTCATTACTGCCAATAGGCACTCTTCCTCTTAGGCCATGTGTTAAGCAACACATGGACCTGCCTAATCCGACTGATGTTTTTCAACAACTATTACACAAAATGTTGATGTAAAAAATATTTTACATTGTACGTTAGTGCACAATCTTTAAAAAATTAGTATTAAAGTGAAACTGAATAAAGCTCATCAATCTGGGCAACTGAATTATTAACAGGGCATCCTGTAAATAATTGAGGACAAAATTCCAAGTATCTCTACACAGCTGGTGTAAAAAAGGAACTTGTATTTATATAATGCCTTTCTTTGCCTCAGAATGTCCCAAAGCACTTTATAACCAATGAAGTACTTTTTCTCGTGCAGTCGTTGTTATAATTTGCCAGATGCATCAACCAATTTTGTGCAACAACAACTTGTGTTTATATAACACCGTTAATGTAGTTAAATGTCCCAAGATGCTTCACAGGGGCGTTATCAAAGAAAATTTGACATGGAGAAGGCTCTGTGACAGAAGGGGTAGCTTTTAAGCAGTGTCTTAAAGGAAGAAAGAGATGTAGAGAGATGGAAAGGTTTGCTAAGAAATTCCAGAGTTTGGGATCTGGATAACTGAAGGAAAGGCTGCCAATGTTGGGGCCATTAAAATTGGGGATGTGCAAGAGGCCAGAAATGGAGGAGCACAGAGATATCAGAGGGTTGTCGGGCTAGAGGAAGTTACAGGGCTAGGGAGAAGCAAAGCAATGGAGGGATTTCACAACAAGGGTGAGAATTTTAAAATCAAAATGTTGCCAGACCAGGAACTGGTAATATTGCAAGAGCTGAGTATTTTCTTATACTACCCTCTCTGTTGGGGAGATGTAAATAAAGCTGTTCAATAATGGCATGTGTTCACCATACTCAATGCAACACACTACAGGAGCCAAGGTTTAACAAGCACAGGGGTGGTGTGACTTGATGTGAGGATAAAGGAGCAGAGTTATCAGTCCCATTAAAGAAGTCTTCTAAAAGTTAAGAGAATATTTAGCATAGGTTTGGCAGGATGATTCCAGGATTGAGAAATTATAAGCCTCAGGAATGACTCCAGGCACATGGGGCAGAATTTATGGGCCTGTTTTGGCGGGGACAGGGCTGTAAAATGCAGCGAGACGTTCTAAACCTCAATGACTTCAGCGGGAACATAACATCCCGCTGTTGTAAAATTCTGCCCATGAGATTGTTTCCACTGAAGCAGAGAAGGTGGAGTGAAAGGCTTTTTAAAAATTTTGAATGGTTTTAATAGGATGAATAAGGAATGACAATTTCCTCTGGTTCGGGAGTCACTTACAAAGAATCAACAATTTAAAATGATCACTGTCACACTGAGAGAGATTAGGATATATAGCATTACTCAGGGGATTGTTGCAGTACTGAATGCTTTGCCACAGGGAACGATTAAGGCCGGGACTACTGCATCTTTTTAGAGCGAAGTGGATAAATATTTGAAGCAGAGGAAGATACAGGATGATGGGCTGAGCCCAAGGCAGTGGCATTCTTTTGGAATAAATCTAGCAAAGAGCCAGCACAAATATGACAGACCAAACAGCCTCCTTCTGTGCTGTAAACTTCCATTTTTCTATGGATTTTTCTATGTCGTTGTTTTGTAAATATTTCCATACGCATATTTTCCTCTGTGGAACTAAATATTTCCAAATGTGAACTACTCGATAAATATACCATATGCATACACACTCGATATGAATCTGCTCTGTATGCATTTCAACACATGTTACATTTTCTCTCTGAATTTCTGGTCTAGATTGTTTCGTTCAATGTGCAATGTAAAATCTTCAAGATATGGAGCAAGTGAAGGAATGACAAAGGCAATATATATGTCGTCAAAGTTTCACTGTGTGATACAGCAGTGGGAATGATTTGAAGGTGGGAGGGGTGCAAGAGGATATGATAGACCAATTAGATCAGATATTGTAGATAAGAAATCATACTGAGAAAACTGGTGGAAGTCCAAGTGGATCTAGGCTCTGAAGTCAGGTCCCCTTGAGTGTTGAAGGAAATAAAAGAGGAAATAGCAGAGATAAAAACAAAAAACTGCGGATGCTGGAAATCCAAAACAAAAATAGAATTACCTGGAAAAACTCAGCAGGTCTGGCAGCATTGGCGGAGAAGAAAACAGTTGACGTTTCGAGTCCTCATGACCCTTAAGCAGAACTGAGTAATATTAGGAGAGGGGTGAAATATAAGTTGGTTTAAGGTGGGGGGGTGGGGGGTGGGGGGTGCGGGTAGAGAAGTGGGTGTGTTGTTTTGTAGGGACAAGCAAGCAGTGATAGGAGCAGATAATCAAAATATGTCACAGGCAAAAGAAAAAAGAGGTGTTGAAGGTGGTAATATTATCTAAACAAATGTGCTAATTAAGAATGGATGGCAGGACACACAAGGTACAGCTCTAGTGGGGGTGGGATGGAAAGACTAACAGGGCATAAAAGGTATAGATTTAAAAATAATGGAAATAGGCGGGAAAAGAAAAATCTATATAAATTATTGGAAAAAACTAAAGGAAGAGGGAAGAAACGGAAAGGGGGTGGGGATGGAGGAGGGAGTTCAAGATCTATAGTTTTTGAATTCAATACTCAGTCCGGAAGGCTGTAAAGTGCCTAGTCGGAAGATGAGGTGCTGTTCCTCCAGTTTGCAGAGGTTCTGTTTGCAATTTTTCAAGTCTCCTTGTAAAAGGGAGTTGTGTCAGAGGATTGGGAGGTTGTCAATTTTAAACCTCTGCTCAAAACCCAAAGGAGTAAACCGACTTCCCGAATATCAGTGGATTTTTTTTCAGCTGAGACTTGCTCTGTATTTTGTGCTTCTTTGAATGCATTTTTGTGGCTTGCATGGGAGTCACATTAAAAAAATTGTAAAGCTTCCACAATTGTTGGTCCTTAAAATGCTGAACCTAATGTACACGGATGATGGTTAAATGGTATGAACCTTTAGTCTTCAAACGATAAGAAGGGATGTACAGTGTGAGTTCCACACACTCATTAGGCCCTTTTGTTTACACCAATTCTCAGATTAGAGAACCTGAAACAATCTGTTGGAGGTTTTCACAATTTTGAAGACTTTTGATCAGGTAAATCTGTAAAAAAAAAATATTTTCACTGGCCAATGAGGCAAACAGGGGCATAAATTTAAGATAATTATGAAGGAACAAAGGGAAATGTTAGTGGATTTTTTAATGATAAGGGTCATTAGAACACAATGAATGCACCAGTGACATTGGTGGTGCATACCATTAAAAGGGAAATGATAAATGCATGAAAAATGTAAAAGTTCAGAGAGCAAGACCAGGAGATTTGGGCTGAAACAACTATTTCAACATTACCTAGTTCTAATATTCTACCGTAAAGCTATTATTTTTTGGCTATTTTACTTCAGAATTCAAAGTCCCTTAGCCTTGCTTTGAAATATGACCAATACTTACTACCAATAAATAATAACAAAAGGAAATAATAACTTCACATATCTTTTAAAAAGTCCTTGTAATTATTAGATTGCTATAGCTCTCCTAAATATTCAGGGGAATATTTTTCTTATCCATGGAAAGTAATTAAATATGAAGCTACCAATGGTCCTCCTGATATTATTTACGATGGGTGTGTGCATTAAAAATGGGAGAAAGGCACCCAGGAGAAGCAAAGCAATCTGTACTTACCAAAAATCATATTCCTTTCACATTACTTTAGGTAGATGGTGATGTATTTCCTAGTATTAATGATGGAAAAATTCCTACATTTTGCTGTGCAGTCAGCAAAAGTACCATTTTATGAATGGGTTGGGTGACACACAGGCTAAGTCCATTTTTCCAAGTGGGACTTAGGGACGCTACTTAATGTGCTATTTGAAATTCTTAAGAAGCCAGCCCACTAACTAACCTTTTGGAGATATATGACATGCGGGAACATATCCATGGGTGCACCAATAGGCATTCCCCTTGAAGTACAGCATGACTGGGAGAATGAATGCAGAGCGGGACAAGCTGCTAGAAGAGGGAGGAGGAGAAAGAGGGGCTGAAGGGTTTTCTGCGGGAAGCCATATCCTCCAAGAGCATTCAGAAAAATAAAGACACTTCTCATTGAAATCTGCCATCTGCTGCAGCCACAACAGCAAGCTCAGAGCAGGGCGAGGATTGCATTGTCAGTGTCTATCAAGGTGACCATGGTGATGAAGTTTTATATGTCTGATATAAAAGTTTGAGTGTGAACATAGCTCTGTGAGGATTGCATGCTTTGCCATGGTGCTGGCTGCCACTAACTGTACACACACCATTTTGGAGGCAAGTCAACTCTGCCCAATACCGAAACCAAAAGGAATTCTACTCCACCAAAGTTCAGCTGATGCATGAGTGTAGGAAGCAAATCATACAGGTCAATGCCTGGTATCCTGGCAGCACTCATGATGCCTTCACTCCGTTGAGGTCCACTGTGCCCCATGGAGCTACTCCCGTTCCCCGGCGGACAGATTATTGGACAGCATCTACACTGCATGGACTGCAGCAGTTTAAGAAGGCAGCACACCACCACCTTCTCAAGGGCAAGTAGGGATGGGCAATAAATGCTGTGAGAACCCTGTGAGCTGCTATGCACAACCATAACGGCAGATGTTTGCACTTACCTGGCAGTAAACTGACTTTTGGTGGAAGCTGCTTATGCTTCAGTGGAAGTCACCTCTTTTTCCCATTAGATCCTGCATCATTGTTGGGTCCACAAATGAACAAACAGAGTTGGCCATCGCTTCTTGCTGGAGAGGATGGGCTCCAAGCTCTGCACAAAGCACTGTGCCAAGTTAGTGCTGGACTCTCCACGTTCTTTGACATTGACTGCAGGCTTTCTGGCAGATTTCCCAATGCACTGAATGTTCCATTGTGCATTGGCAGCAATGGTCTTCTATAGACTGCCCCTCAAAGTGCTCACCTGAATCATCTGCAGTAAAGCTGCCTTATCCTTACCCCCCTTCCCTGCCTGCAGCTCCTTGTGCCTGGTTTCCTACCATGTGCAGATCCCACCTCCATCTTACTCTCTAAATTAAACGCAGTGTCATTATCTGAGCTGATGGCTGCGAATATGAAATCGAGTGACGATGTGTATTCATCATCATCGGCTTCTTGCTGTTGCTCCACTGCCCTGACCAGTTGTATCTCTTGGTAAACAGAAAGCAAAAAAGCACAGGGGTAAGCACAGGTATGATGTGGGGACAGGGGCTGGGGAAAGTGGGAAGTGCATACTTACACCAAGTGTGTCAGTAAGTGTCGTGCAGTCAGTTTGGATGATGTGGTTGTCATGGCTGAATACCTGGAAGTATGTGCAACTGGGAGATATGTATGTGAGGTATGAGTCCTGATTGATAGAGATCGTTGCAAGTTAATGATGGTACGGTAATCGATTGAGCAGTTTGTGAGGCTGCTAGTACAGTGCATTTTGTGTGGCTTTTGACAATCTGTTCTCTCACGACCACTCGATGAGCTCAGTGAACTTTGTGTGGCTGCACCCAGGTCCTCCAGGCACTGATCTCGATGGCTGTCTGCTCCCCATGCCTTCTCAACATGTGTCTGGAGGGCCTCCTGGCCCCATGTGGATACAGGACACCTGTCCTCCTTTCCACCAGCTCCTGAAAGGCATCCAATGCAGTGTCGGAAAACCTTAGAACCCAAGCTCTCCCACGTTGTGTTATTCTTCCTTCCTGACCAACTGCCAGAACTTCCTTCACCCATAACACACATCTCCCTCAGAGGTGCAGGTTATGTTTAAGTAGTGCAGGCTAGCTTTAAGTGGTTTCCACCACTCACGATATTGGTTCCCTGCTTGATGCATCCAGCCTATCTACAGCGTGGTTAGAATTGGTTTGCCACTGAAATCATTGAAATGAACAGGCAGCATGAAGTTGTTGTGCTGGCTGCATCCCAATGGATTGGGCAAGGGTGAATCATGCACCATAATCGCTACATCTCATTTTCAGACGCTAGTCAATTTGGCTTCCTCTATATAAATAGACTCTGTAGACTGTTTGCTGTAATGTGCTATTTAAACAAAGTCTTGCCTTGCTGAGTAAATAGACTTGATTGGCTGTAAAATAAAATAGTTGTTGAGAGTCTTGCCTCTAGCTCACAGGCTGACACAGTGGTGTTGATAGATGCTCTGATTGTTGTGGTGAGAATCTAGGGTGACCATGTGTAAATGTAGGCTGCTAAATATGGAGGCTTCCATATGCATAAGAGGCACTAATGCCAAAGTAAGCTGCAGGTCCAATTAGTTTGCTTGAAAACGTGACCATACTTAACTCAAATTGATCCAGTAACCTGCTGCAAACCTACTGTAATTGCAACACAGAAAGACAAATGAAGATTGGAATTAGAGCAGAAAGCTAAAATAAAAAGAGTTTCATGAAGAAAGATGCATGGGGAAAGTTGAAGATTGGCTATAAATTATGTAGTTCTAGCGCACTCAGTTGTCATATCTTTTCTCAAGCTTTCGGTGGGTAAGGTATATTACAAGCTATGAACTCTGTAGCTGCCTACAATATGGAGTATAATCTACCCACTCACTAAATGCAAGTTTTCCTTCTCAATGATGAGTATTTATACAGTAGAAAGCACTGACTGGAGACAACCAAATTGAGAGGAAGGAACATAAAAACTTTAAAAAGATGCTTGCTATATTCAAATGAAACTATTTTGTCTTAAAGGAATTTTTAAATTGTTATTTTTGCCTATCGCATATCATACTTTCTAGTCTTTTATTGTTTAAAAGCTGAATATTAATTTACCACAAGACTAAGTTAGATAGCTGACTCTCAAGATGTGAGGCAAAATTACTTTATCCTGAGAGCTGCTCACTGGTAGACATAAATATCAGAAAGATTAATAGACACAGCGAGCTGATCCCTCCCAGCCTTAGCCCACAACTTAACATGTTAGTAAATCAATGTTAAAGTGCTTAGCATGGAATTTGATGCAATTCATAACTTAAAATGCTTCTGTTATATATACAATATCCAGAGCCCTGGGTATTGTATATATAACTTTTGCACACGCCCTGCCTCCCCACCCTATCTTAAATTTCTAGGCCATCCCTGTAACAGCAAAATGGACATTTTCACACACTGGCAGGCCATGATTCAGACATAGGATTGACTGCCAATTGTGGCGCAGATCAGCACACACCCAGCAACATATAGGCCACTTGGCTTTTTGGGGGTGCATCTGATGCATCTTCAGGCACACCCACAAACTGTTGCTAGCACATACAGAATGTGAGTTCATAACTTTAAATGCACAGCTGCACATCCAAGCACAAAAAACAAATTTTACAGATATATACATAAAATACACATCAACATCATTAAAAGCCGACATTTCCACTGTTGCTCATTAGTGACTGGCTCACAGTAATATAATATCAGTTCATAACCGAAGAATTAGGGAATGCATGAATCAAGAGGAAGGAATGAAGGAAGGAATAACAGAAGGAAAGAAAAAAAGAAGGCAAGAAGGGACTTGCCAAAGTGTTCTCCAGCCAAAGAAGTGCTTATGAAGTGTAATCACTATTGTAAAGTAGGAAAATGGTCATTTGGAGCCTCACAGCTCATTAGAACTGGGGCTACCCATATAAGGTCACCCAGGCTGACAATTAGGTAAATTCAAGGGAGGGATCACAGAGGAAAGGGGGTGGGTGGTGGTACTGGTGGTACCATTAAAGGTTTAGCCACATTATTTTTGTGAGGCCTGGGGGAACACTCCTGCTAAATCCTGGTTCCACAAACAAAAATCAAATGTACTTTGGCTGTGTCTCTTCTGTTCTGTTACCCACAGAAAGCATTAGAGCATGTACAGCATGCATGATTGGTCGAGCCCTTTCAAGGTGGTGCTGGCTGCATTGCCAGAGTTAATGAGGCAGTAGGGCTACCAATCCTGCTTTAAGGTCATTACCCATTAATTACGTAGGATTACATAGGGTATATAGAATAGCAACAGGCCATTCAGTCCAATGAATCCATGCCTACGTTTTATGCTCAACTTGAGCATCCTGCTATCTTTCCTCATCTAACTCTATCAGCATGACCCTCTGCTCCCTTTTCATTCTCATATGCTTTGCTAACTTCCCCTTAATACATCTACACTAATTGCTTCAACCATTAGTATTGTAGTGAGTTCACATTCTCACCATTCTCTGGTGTAAATGCAAGGTTTGATAAGATGATTGTGTTTTGGAACGTTTCTTTAACTTAAGGCAAAATGGAGTAGTGAAGAGTATGGTCTGTTATGAGTTCTGCCTGACAACAAGCCTGTGCAGCTTGATTGCCATGGAGACCAGTGGTGAGGAGGGGTGTAGGTGGGGGGGGGAGTGGGGATGGGGCCAAGGTTGAGACTTACTAAAAGCAAGATGCCAAATGTTCACACAGGCAGGAGCAGATGGGCTAACTGTGGACAGACATTTGGTGTCTGAGTTTTTGCCAGAAAAAGAGAGCAAGCAAAGTCCCACAGACACAAAGGCTGCAGCTGATGTGGTCAGTAGAGCGAAAAAGGCTGTAAGTTCTCTGCAAGCTACCAGGCAGAATGCAGGAGGAGGACAGTTTCTGGTTGAAGAAATGCATCATGTGGCAATCTAAAGACCCTGGAAGATTTTCCTTGGTGAGGCTGGGAGAAGAAATGTCCAAAGTGGACCTTACTGTTGAAAAACTGTTCAGGAATTCTCAGAGGACTGAGGGACAGGACCTTTGACAGTCACTGGACATTACAACTCAGTGAAATACGGAGATGTGAACTCATTGGATGCTGGGAGTGACTGTGGATTGTTCCCTAGAAAGAATGTAATCCTGTGGAGAGCGTGTTGCCAAGTATATATGAGTACTTTGGGATTATCAGTCATGTTAAGGCATTAATAAGGGTTATTGTTTCTGTGGTTTAGGGTATTAGTTGCATATTAGCTAATGTTTATGTTAATGCTGCTTTTAGTTTCTTTGTTACAGTAAAAGTCTGAGGAAGTCTGGGAATTCAGATCTCGTTTAAATGTATTGATCTTGATGGGGATCGTAACAAAATTGGAGGCTCTTGCAGGAAATGAGTCCAGAGGCTCGGAATGAGCACCCTGGAATTTGCTAGAGTTTAAAATAACAAGATTTCACAGTTACATTTGCTGCATTCGTTGAAAAGTTAGTATGGCTACATTTATTGATGAAAGAGAAGACCTATCTGAAAATGCCTTGTGGCAGTTAACAAAGGTTAATTTGAAGGTGGTTTAGCAGAGAAGTTTTAAATAACTTTAAAAGTAAGCACAAAAAGGCAAAAATGAACCTTGAGGAAGAGAAAAGTAATCCACAAAGCACACAGGTTTGAGTTGTCCAGAATTCAGATGCAAGTGAAACAACTGGAATTAGAAATCGAAAAGAAAAAAAAAATCGAGTCTGTGAAAGAAAGAAGGTAAAAAAAAAAGGAAGGAGAATGTGAAAATTTGAACTTGAATTCCAAAGACCAAAAGAGCAGGAAAGCTTTGCATTTCAAAGAGAAAGGGTAAAAGAGAAACTGAAATGAGACAAATTAGAAAGGAAGTTTGAACTTGACAGAGAAAAGCTTAGATTACGCAAACAGAGAGTAGCAGGGAAACTTGATGGCGATTCAGATTTAACTCCTTGCTTTGATTTGGCAGGGAATATTCACTCAGTGCCTAAGTTCAATAAGGAAGTTGAAATGCATTTTGTGCTATTTGAGAAAATTGCTATAAAGTGGCTGCAAGGGAGTTGGACAGTGTTGTTGCAAGGTGTGTTCATGGGTAAATTGTTAGCAGTGCACTTGTTGCTTTCAAATATACAATCTAACGATTATGATATAGTGAATATTGCTGTTCTAACTGCCTCTGAGTTGGTGCCAGAACCTTACTGGCAAAAAATTAGAAATTTAAGGAAGAAACAGAATCAGATTTCTTTGGAATTTACTAGGGAAACAAAAATGATATCTGATTGGTGGCATAGAGCTATGAAAATTGAGCAAGACTTTGAAAACCATAGAGAGGTAATGCCGATGGAACAAAGTAGAAATAGTGTCCCTTTAGGAATAAGGTCCCACCTAGAAGACCATAAGGTTTCTAAGATAAAGGAGGTTGCAATTATGGCTAGTGACTATGAATTATAGCAGTAGACTATTGTCTGCAAACCCACACAGAAACTGGATAGATAAGAGATCTGATAATGAAGAGAATACTGATTACAGTGAAGAAGATAACAAAAATGAAATGACAAATGCTTCCCAGACTTAAAAAAAAGACATATGAGGGATAAGTATGATTTAAGGGGACCAGCATGCTATTTTTGCTAAAAGGGCATCCAAAGGCAAATTGTTGGAAGTTAAAAGCCAAAATGATACCATTTATGTACGTGCATAATGTGAAAATAATATACCAGTAGGTGGCGCTTGTGACAAACCAATAGCTTTGAACGCATTTACTATGGGAAATGATCAGAGGATAGAGGATTAAAACAATTTTGTGTTCGAGGTGGAAGTCTCCACACTTTTGTCCAGTAAAACAGGCAAACAATTTAATATTTTTAGAGATATGTGATGGTAGTAGGTGAAGGGAAACTCCCTCTAGAAGGTATGGTATTGATTTAGGGTATTAATTGAGGTCATTTAATCACTCCCTTACATAAAGTTAATTTAAAATGTGGTTTAAATTTGGGTGTTGTAGTTGTGGGAATTATGTTGAAGTTGTCTATTAATAGAATTGATTTTAAGGCATTAATAATGGTTATTGTTTCTGTAGTTTAGTTAACTTTTACTGAACGTTGCTTTTAGTTTGTTTGTTACAGTAGAAGACTTAAAACTTGAAATCTTGTGCAATTCCTTTAATTTGGCCACTGGGAATACATAGCTCTGGTTTAAAGTTACTGGACTCTACAAGGATCAGGGCATTGGGTAAAGGAGTTTCATGAGAATTTCCTATTTGAATTCTTGGTGACTATCCTATATTCATGTCTTTTAGTTTTGCTCTTTCTCACAAGTCAAAACACTCTCTTCAACTCTATCAAAACCTTGCATAGTTTTCAAAACCTCCATTGTTTTTTTTTATTCATTCAGGGGATGTGGGCTTCGCTGGCTGGGCCAGCATTTATTGTCCATTCCTAGTTGCCCTTGAGAAGGTGGTGGTGAGCTGCCTTCTTGAACTGCTGCAGTCCATGTGGTGTAAGTACACCCACAGTGCTGTTAGGGAGGGAGTTCCAGGAGTTTGACCCAGTGACAGTGAAGAAACATCGATATATTTCCAGGTCAGGATGGTGAGTGACTTGGAGGGGAACTTCCATATGCCAGTGTTCCCATATATCTGCTGCCCTTGTCCTTCTAGATAGTAGTGGCTATGGGTTTGGAAGATGCTATCTAAGGAGCTTTGGTGAATTTCTGCAATGCATCTGCTACTGTGCATCAGTGTTGGAGGGAGTGAATGTTTGTGGATATGGTGTCAATCAAGCAGACTGCTTTGTCCTGGACGGTGTCAAGCTTCTTGAGCGTTGTGGGAGCTGCACTTATCCAAGCCAGTGGGAGTATTCCATCACACTCCTGACTTGTGCCTTGTAGATGATGGACAGGCTTTGGGGACTCAGGAGGTGGGTTAATCACTGCAAGATTCCTAGCCTCTGACCGGCTCTTGTAGCCACAGTATTTATATGGCTAGTCCAGCACGGTTTCTGGTCAATGGTAACCCCCAGGATGTTGATAGTAGGGGATTCAGTGATGGTAATGCCATTGAACGCCAAGGGGTGATGGTTTTATTCTCTCTTTTTGGAGATGGTCATTGCTTGGCACTTCTGTGGTGTGAATGTTACTTGCCAATCAGCCCAAGCCTGCATTTGGACATGGACTGTTTCAGTATCTGAGGAGTTGCAAATGGTGCTGAACATTGTGTAATCATCAGCGAACCTCCCTACTTCCGACCTTATGATAGGGGGAAGGTCATTGATGAAGCAGCTGCAGATAGTTGGGCCTAGGACACTACTCTGAGGAACTCCTGCAGTGATGTCCTGGAGCTGAGATGACTGACCTCCAACACCCACAACCATCTTCCTTTATGTTAGTTATGACTAACCAGTGGAGAGTTTTCCCCAGGATTGCATTGACTCCAGTTTTGCTAGGGCTCCTTGATGCCACACTCAGTCAAATGCTGCCTTGATGTCAAGGACAGTCACTCTCACCTCAGGTGTTCAGCTCTTTTGTCCATGTTTGAACCAAAGCTGTAATGAGGTCAGGGGCTGAGTTGCCCTGGCAGAACCCAAACTGGGCGTCAGTGAGCAGGTTATTGCTAAGCAAGTACTGCTTGATGGCACTGATGGCCCCTTCCATTACTTTAGTGATGATTGAGAGTAGACTGATGGGGTGGTAATTGGCTGGGTTGGATTTGTTCTGCTTTTCGTGTATAGGACATACCTGGGAAATTTTCCACATAGCCGGGGAGATGCCAGTGTTGTAGCTGTACTGGAACAGCTTGGCTCGGGGTGGGACCCAGTGATACAAGTTAAAAATGAACTCCTGCGAGCAAAGCCAACATCGGCCAGAATCACTAATTCCAAACATCAACAAAAGTCAGTCCAGTTCATTGGCTTAGAAATTCAGTGGTGTTGCACTAGTTTTACTGGGTGCCTAAGTATCCAGCATGGTGCTCTGTTTGTATGTTTTTTTCTGTCCATTGCAGAGTTTTACTTGGAGTCGATATACTTGGTCACTGCCTTTGTCCCTTCCCACGCGCATGCTTGACCAGTTCCCCGGGCAGCAGCAGGCACACGGTCATCTGGAACTCCCGGGAGCTGATGGTGCTGCACTTGTTGTAATGGGCCAGGCGGGAAGCTTCACCCATGATGCGCTCGAAAATATCGTTCACGATCGAGTTCCTGATGCTCCTGGGCTTGGAGAGATGCCAGTGTCGGGGTGAACCTGCTTCATCACTTTGTAGATGTAGATGGAGTAACTCTCCTTCCTCGACCTTCTCCGCTTCTTCCTGCCCTTTACTGATGGTTTCTTTAAGGCTTTCTTGGCTCCCTTCTTGGGAACTGGTTTCTTCTCATTGACCATCTTCAGTTTCAGGTACAGAAATTGTGCTCTGTTTGTATGTGTGCGTATTCTGTGCTAAAGAAGCAGCAGCTGTCATTATCGATTGGGTCTGCTAAGTTGATTATTAAGATGCATACCCGAAACTGGCATTTGGCTCAAGGTTTTCGATATGCAAATCAAAATCTTCAGGCTAAACCAGTGGTCCTTACAAGGACCACCTGAGAAGCAAGTTCAATGTATTTTCACTTACCTCCCTATGTCCTCCCAGCTCCTTGTTCCATTGTGTGCACCTGCATCCTAGACCCATAGATGGAATTGAGCACTCCCCACAAGATCAGTGAGCTGCCTATGGTCCTGCCAATGGCCACAGATCGATTTGCCATGGTCCTGCCACCGGCCTCTCTGGGCACGATCCAAATTCTATGCCGTTGAGTCCAGTTCGGAGTTAGTTAGATTCATTAAAGTTCAAATTCTCTTAGCACAGCTTGACATGCTCACAGGCCTAGCTTGGCAGATCAAGTTCAACGTATACAATAATGAGGTAAGAGATGCTTTCTCAGAATGTATGATGTTATTTGCGTTGATCCCAATCTCTCTTGTTGAATATATGCTTCATTTTATTTTGCATAAAATTTTCTTAACTGTTATTATAGAATATAATATGCTTAATTCCAAGAAAACTACAGAGTCCAATTAATCCAAATCAAGTTACTGTGTGCATTATTATCATACTTCAATGCCTCTCCACTATCATTCATCTGGGTGGAACTGCACTCACCTAGTTCCATTCTTATCTGACTAACTGTAGCCAGTGAATCATCAGTTCCTGCTCCTGCACCATTAACTCTGATTGATCTTTGGCCCTATCTTGGTTCTCAGCTACCTGCTGTCCCTTGGTGATATCATCTGAAAACACAATTTCAGTTCCCCATATACACTGACTGCACCCAGCTCTACCTCATCACCACCTCCCTCGACCCTTCCACTGTCTCTAAATTGTCAGGCTGCTTGACCGACATCCAGTGCAGGGCGGGAAAAGCTTCCTCCAACTAAGTACAGGAAGTTGGAAGCCCTTGTCTTCGTTCCCTACCACTGATTCCATCCCTCTTACTGGCAAATGTTGGAGGCTGAACTACTCTGCTGGCAACCTTGGTGTCATATTGGATCCATAGGTAAGCTTTCACCACATACCCCATCATCACTAAGACTTTGTATTCCACCTATGTAACATCACTCACCTCCACCCCTACCTCAGCTCATCTGCTGCTGAAACCTTCATCTGTATCTTTGTTATTTCTAGACTTGAGCATTCCAACACACCCCTGGCTGGCTGCCCATGTTTCACCCTCCTTAACCTTGAGGCTCAAGCTTTGCTACCTGTGTCTTCACTTGCTCCAAGTCCCTTAACCCTCCTGCTTACTGACTTATATTGGATCCCATTTAAGCAATGTTTTGATTTTAACATTCTCATCCTTGTTTTCAAATCCCTCCACGACCTCAGCACCCCATTCCTTCAATCTCAGTAATCTCCTCCAGTCTTACACCCTCCAAGATGTCTGCACTCCTCGGATTCTCACACAGGTCTGTGCCTTCAGCTGCCATGGCCCCATGATCCGGAATGGCCTCCTTAAGATTCCCTGCCTCCCTACATTTCTTCTCTGCTTTAAGATACTCTTAAGAACCCAATGTCTTTGATCAAGCTTTGATTATCTGCCCTAATATCACCTTATGTGACTCAGTGTGAATTTTTGTTTTATAATGCTCCTGTGAAGTGCCTTGAGACATTTTATTATATTAAAGGTGCTAAACAAATACAAGTTATTGTTGTTATATTATTTTGTCTACAAAAGGAACTGTGTCAAGACAAAATTGAGTCTGGCCGGCAATTTGAGCCAGAATTTTATATGCAAGTAGTGGCCCTCCTCTGCCAAAAGCTGAAAGGTCAGGGTTGAGCCTACCTCCACTTGGCTAGGTCATCTCACAGTGATTTAACACTTGTTGCCATGTTCAATGGCTCCGGCGGGACTTCTGGCCTTACCTGAGAGGAAGACCCGTCTCCGAGAGCTGCTGGCCAATCAAATGGCAGACAGCCCTCTCGTCCCAGGTGTGGTGGCCCCTGCTGGGAGCACCTGCACTCCCCAACAGAGGAGCCACAGAGGTTATATCAAGGTAAGTCCGAGATTTCGCTGGGACCAGGCTGGTAGGCCCTGGCAAAGGAAGTGGGTTCAGAAGAGCAGGTAGGGGGAGCATGCAGGGTGGGGAAGGGGAGGTTACCATGGTGGGCAGAGGCTCTGTTTGATGTGGGGTGTCCGAACAGGAGGGATGCCTGCTTCCTCAATGAGCAAAAAGGCTGTCAGGTTTCACCTGACAGTGGCCTCACCAAGTGGCATAGATACCTCCAAACGCTGGTACAATACCAGGCGAGGAGGCCCTTAAATGGCCATATTTAATGCCTTGAATTGGCCCAAGGGTGGGTGGGCCACCTGACATCTACCCTGCCATTAGTAAAATAGCACAGACTGGAAGGCGATGGGCATGGCACCACCACCATGGTACCTGATGTTATGGCCTACTGCCTCGCTGCCTGTGAGGCTGCCCCTGGTGGGGGAGTTGGGGGGGGGGGGGGATGTGTAAAATTCCACCCCTGATAATTCAAAACTTTTGTCATCCCGAGCAAGGAAATTACGATGTGGCAATGGAGGGTTGAAAATTCCAACTAGCGTTAACTTCAGGGTAAAAGTACAACTAGAAATCAGAAATTCCATTTCGTGCTCAGTGTTAGGGGAAGTTGCAGCTTGTTCCCCAACGTAAATGGCAGAGTACTTGCTCATAGACAGAGGGCACAGTTTCATAATAAGAGGGGTATCCCATTTCAGGCAGGGATGAGGAAGAATTTCTCCTCTTAGAAGATTGTTAATCTTTGGAATTCTCTATCCTGGAGAGTAGTGGAGACTGGGTCATTGAATATTCAAGGCCGAATTGGACAGATTTTTGATTGGCAGTGGAGTCAATGATTATGGTGGACAGGCAGGAAAGTGCAATTAAGACCACAATCAGGGTGAATGTAGAAAGGATGTTTCCTTTTGTGGAAGAACCTAGAACTTGGGGTCAGTGTTTCAAAATAAGATGTCGCCCATTTAGGACAGAGATGAGGAGAATTTGTTTTCTCTCTCAGAGGGTTGTGAGACTTTGGAATTCTCTTTCTCTAAAGGTGGTTGAGGCAGGGTCTATGAATATCTTTAAGGCAGAAGTAGGTAGATTCTTGATAAGAGGGTGAAAGGTTATCGGGGGTAGGCAGGAATGTGAGGATAAAATCAGATCAGCCATGATCTTCTTGAATGACACTAGAGGCTCAAGGGGCTGAATGACCTACTCCTGTTCCTATTTCCTATGTTCTTGTGTTAGATCTAGGAATCTAATGTCCCAGTAATCTCTTCATAGTATGAATGGCTGCTCTTAGTGTGGAACTCTTTCACTTTGAGTCTTTTCACTGTGCCGATGAATCAAAAAAGAATGGTGCAGGCAACTCGATTTGGAGTGGTTAGTTACGTGACTTAAAAAGGGCAGGTCAATTCAGCAGACTGTGTTTGACAAACCTCTGTTTATTCCCCGCCTGCAAAAAAAGAGGCTTTTTTTTTAACTTGAAGACTCACTCGTATAATCACACATGCTACACGCAGACTGCATAAGATCTCGCTGATTTCACTGAGAAAAGACATCTTTAATGTTTCATTGAATGAATCTCATCTTGGTTTGACTGGACTATCAAGATCATTGAACTGTGGTGTTTATGGAGAAATGAATCTGCAGAATGCTACCTGCAAAAAGCCAGTAAAAATTCTGTAATATCATGTAATAAAAATTCAGTCTGACTCAATCGATCACAGTAAACCAGAGGCCCTGGAGACAATTTGTTTTTCTTTGACAGTAAACTGCTGGGTACATGGATTTACCCTAAGAAGCAGCAATGATGGCCTATAAATGACAGTCTTTTTAAAAGCAGAAGCTCACCATGCTTGAATGTGCAGGCAGCCAAGAGTTTGCGCTCTCAGCGCTGTCTGCTATTCGAATCTAACTGTCTCATATGGAGTAACTTTGTGCTATAGAGGCAAAATCACAAATTCTACACTTGCTCTTGAGTCAGATCTCTCAGTCTAACCTTTTATGCATGTATGCTTATTGTCACGTTGTACAGAACTGCTGATGTAAATGCCCAGTGTTAAGCCAAGTTCAACAGTCCGGTGACATGTTTCTAGGGTTACCATTATGCCATATGATTTCCACATTTGGTCCAAACTCAGTGATAAACAAATACCTATTTTTCATGTATCACATTATTAAACTCTCTATCAAACACAAAATCCATTTAGTTCATTATGCCTGCTCTGGTAGATTAGCACTGTTGGCGATCTGTAATTACGCCAAGGGCTATTACATGAAAATACAGGCTGAAGATTGCATTGGTGTAAGGGCACACTGCAGCTATCGGGGATAAGCACAAACATGATTAGGAAAATCAACCAAACTGGTCATTAGCTGGGCCTTTAGGGTACAGGTGCAGGTCAAATTATGAGGTGAAAAAATGTTTTTGAAGGAGCAATAGCTAAAAGTAATGGCAACCATTCTAGATACAATGGTGTGAGTAAACATTAACGACAGATTAAGAGAGGAATACGACAATTAACATGAAGGGATTTTAGGTGCAATCCTATTGCAACATCACAGTGGTAATTCTTGGTCTGAACTTTCTTCTTGGAAAAGTACTATGAGGCTCAGCAGCTATTTGGGAAACTTCACTATTGGTTTGGAAGCTGAAAGAATACGAGCTGTAGAATACAAGGTGAGGTTCTTCTCTTTATAAAATCAATAAACACTGAAGTGTTTGTATATTAACGTATTGTTTCATGATTTCACCTTATTTAGATCTGACACTTGTTTTATTCCTCATCATAACAGCTACAGTATCGTAATGTGAAGGATTTTATTTCTGGGAATGCATCAATTTTAAAATTCTCGTCCTAGGCAACTAAAGGCATGGCCACCAATTGTGGAATGAATAACATTGGGTTGACACAAATGGCCAGAATTAAAGAAGTGAAGAGGAAATTAAGACTGGCAAAGAGAGAATATGAGAATAGAATGACAGTCAAGAGAACCCAAAAATCATCTATCAGCATGTAAATAGTAAATGAGTATGAGGCAGAGTGGGTCCTATTTGGAGGCAAGAAGGGTGATACGTGCTTAGAAGTGCAGGGCAAAGCTGGAAATGGGGTGAAAATTGTTAAGCAGGATGTACCGGAGAGGCTGGCTATGCATAGAATGGATAAGTTGCCTGGCCCAGATTGCCTGGATCCCAGGTTGCTAAAGGAAGTGGGGGTGGAGATAGCAGAAGGGCTTGCCATAATCTTCCAATCGTCCCTAGCTATGGGAAAGGTACCAGGGGGATTGGTGAGTGACAAATGGAATAATCCTATTCAAGAAAGGGTTTTAGAAAATTCCTCGTAATTACAGAGCAGTTAGTTTAACATCGACGTTGGATAAGGTTTTAGAAACAGTAATCGAGGAAAAATCAACAGGCTTTTGGAGAAATTTGTGTTAATTAAGGAGAGCCAGCACAGATTCATAAAAGGCTTGACCAATCGAATTTAATTTTTTAATGAAGTAACATAGAAGGTTTATGAAGGAAGTGTAATAGAGGTTGCCGATATGGATTTACATAAAGTGTTTGACAAAGTATCACATAAAATGCTGCTTAACAAAATGAGACTGATGGACGAGGACATTCAGTGTCAGCTTGGATGAAAAATTGGCTGAAGGACAGAAAGCAGTGAATTGTGGTAAATGATTGTTTTCAGATTGGAGGATGGTGGACAGTGATGTTCCTCAAAGATCAGTACTAAAACCACGGTTTATTTGATACATATAATTGACTTCAATAATGAAGTACAGAATGGAATTTTACCACTCCCACCCATCCCCTGACACCACCTCCCTGGAATGGGCTGGCAGGGGAGGGGTCTAAAATTGGGTAGCAATATCAGGAGGGCATTGTGCCTGTCACCAGCCACCCACCACTGGGGTTTCACCAGTGGCGGGATAGGTGTCAGGCGGCCTGAAAACTCTTTGTCCAATTGAAGCCCCTAACTGCCAATTTCTGGACACTTATGGGCTCCCTCCTGCCGCTGCTGGTATTTGACCAGTGGCAGGGTGGGAAGAACCTATGCCACGTAGCGGGGCTGGTAGATAAACACTGACAGCCTGACGGAGAGCTGGCAGTATGTTTTATGTTCAGGCACCATGTGCTCAAACGCCACTCTCTCAAAGAGTAATCCCATCCCCTGCATTTTCACCGCGCTGCCCACCCAATCATGGCATATCCCCACATCCTCCCCCCTTGCCAGGGCCTGCCTGTCAGGCCCCAGTAAAAAAAAAAACCCACTTACCTCAGTGTCTAGCCTCCAGTAACCATCCTTATGTGGGATTGGCTGCAGTCCCAGCCATGGCCACTACTCCCAGTGATGCTGCTGGTACCGGAGAGCTGCTGGCTATCTGATTAGCTGGTAGCCATTGTGGGTATGACTTCCTTCCAGGTGGGACAAACGCTTCAACCTGCGCCAATTAACAGGCCAATGTCCATAAAATCAAGTTGGAGCTTCCCAGGCATGTGGAGATGGTCTCATCCTTGACCTTTCAGCCAGAGGGTGGGGTCACTGCTCCCGCATAAAATTCCGGCCACAGAGTAAAATTTCAACATTTGCCGATGATGCCAAACTTGCAGGTGTGGCAAACCGTGATGATCTTATCAATCAACTGCAACAGGACACAGGCTGGCAGAATGGACAGACAAGTGGCAGATGGAATTTAATACAGAGAAGTCTGAGGTGATGCAATTTATCAGAAGCGGTAAGGAGAGGCAATACAGACATAATTACACAGTTCTAAAGGGTGGAATCGTCCTGTCCTTGCTTGGGGTGGGGCTGGGGTGGGGGGGGGGGGGGGGGGGGGGGGGGTGGTGGGGGGGGGGGGGGGGGTGGCCAATATAACCTAATTTCAATACTTTAGCATCTCATTATAAGCCCTGCTCACTGGAATTGTCCCCCCACATCAAACTTACCGTCCACGTTGGTGTGGCTTCAGAACGGCATGTTTCACAACTGCCTTTAAAAGGTATGCACCCGGCGAGCTGAACTTCGAGGGAAACTCAGAGGCGAGTGCACACAACCTTGTGCAGCACTCACAAGCATCGCCCATAGGATATCAAGGAAGAGGCACCGCTCGTTTTCCTGACTGGCTTTCAGTGTGGTGCCAGGTCAGGCCAGGTGGTGGGCTGGGCAGCACAGACTGAAGGAAGTACACAAGCACATGCCGGGGGTGAGGGGTGTGGGGAGAGCTGCCATACACTTGGCAAAGCTTGTCAACAGTGAGCATACTTCTGCAACTGAGACTGTTCAGCCGCAGCTCCGTTGACATGTTTGGAGTCAGGCCTCTGAAACTTTCCTGCCCACTCCAGCAACGCAAAAGCATGAAAGTGCCACAAAATGCTCCAGAAATTTTTACCCCTCAGGTGCAGACTGCAAGTTAATGTGTGTTTTAGGGGGCAGCAGAGCAATTGGCTGACTGGGCAAGTCATAGAATCCCATTGTGAAAGGTGGCCATGCCACAGTCACTGGTAGAGGTGCTCACTGCCCTTTGCAATGTCTTTATTAAGGTTTGGACCAGTATCCCTCATGATTCAAGCTAACAGTGCAGCCTAGCAGTGTGGGTTCGGAGAATGCGTGCGCCTGAGCTGAGAGCACAGCATGCAGTCCAGTGGCCGTAGCTGCCGCCAATTTGTCAAATAGTGTGGGGTGAAGGTAGGTGGGGTCTCGGACAGGCAATGAGCACACTGCACGCTGGCCATCCAATGCATGCATGAAGGGCCTTTCAGACTTAACCAAGAGAGGTTCTTAGGACACATCTCCTAACTGATGCATCTCTCTCTATGATCCTGCAGGAGAACATCAGGATCATGGGGCCTGGTGATTTAACGGTAATCCTCATGTCTTACAGAGAGCAGAGAAGAAGAGTGTGGTGAAGGCGCCTGGCTTGGTAAAGGGAGGAGCACCTCCCTCAAGGTGAAGGGGCAGCAGGGCCTGCTGCGCTTGTGGAGGTGAAGATCCACAGAGAGCCATCGCTCGTAGGCATTTCATTAGACCCAGGGCCTTTAGGCAGCACTTCCTGCAAGTGGCTGAGAACCAGTGTTGCCTGTGCATATCTAGGGAACCGGTCAGTCACATTGCCACCTGCTGCAGGATTTGGTACCATGAGGGCATGGAGACATAATTACACTGTCCTAAAGGGTGCTCAGCTTTTACGCCAGTGGCTCCTCCCAGGGCTCCACAGGTGACCTGTCCAGGATCTGGCAAGCCTCCACGTACAAGTGTATCCAGGAGGTCACGGATGCCATCTTCAAGAAGGCACAGAACTTTGTGCATTTCGCCTGGGATCAGGAAAGCCAGGAAGCAACAGTGCTGGTAGTTTTTGAAGGAGTAACATGTGCAGTGGATAAAGGGGAGCCTGCAGAAATACTGTAATTGGGTTTCCAGAAGGTGTTTGATAAGGTGCCACATCAAAGACTATTACAGAAAATAAAAGTGCATGGTGTAGTGGTAACATATTAGCATGGATAGAAGATTGGCTGGCTGGCAGAAAACAGAGTATGCATAAATGGGTCTTTCTCTGACTGGCAAGATGTGACGAATGGAGTCCCACAGGGGTCTGTACTGGGGCCTCAACTTTTTACAATTTACATCAATGACTTAGATGAGGGGAGTGAAGACATGGTAGCTAAATTTGCAGATGACACAAAGATAGATTGGAAAGTATGTTGTGAAGAGGACATGAGGAGGTTGCAGATGGATATAGATAGGTTGACTGAATGGGCAAAGATCTGGCAAATGGAGCTTAATGTGGGAAAATGTGAAGTTGTTCACTTTGGCAGGAAGAACAAAAAGACAGAGTACTACTTAAATGGAGAGCGGTGGCATAATTCTGAGGTGCAGAGGGGTCTAGGTATTCTAGTACATGAGTCACAAAAACTTAGTATGCAGGTGCAGCAAGTAATTAAGAAGGCTAATGGATACTATCCTTTATTACGAGAGGGATTGAACATAAAAGTAAAGACGTGTGCTTCAGTTATACAGGGCAGTGGTGAGACTGCATCTCGAATACTGTGTGCAATTTTGGTCTCCTTATTTAAGGATGGATGTAAATGCATTGGAGGTGAATCAAAGGTGGTTTACTAGGTTGATACCTAGAATGAGTGGGTTGTTTTATGAGGAAAGGTTGGACAGACTGGGCTTATTTCCGCTAGAGTTTAGAAGAGTGAAGGGTGATTTGATTGAAGTATACAAGATCCTGAATGGCCTTGACAAGGTGGATGTCGAAAGGATGTTTCCTCTTGTGGGTGAGTCCAGAACTAGGGGCCACTGTTTTAAAATTAGGGATTGTCCTTTTAGAGATTTTTTTCTTTCTCCGAGGGTTTTGTGGCTTTGGAATTCTCTGCCTCAGAAGATGGTGGAGGCAGGGTCATTTAATATTTTTGTTAGGCAAAGGAATTAAAGGTTATCGGGGTTAAATGGGAAAGTGGAAATCGAAACACAAGATCAACCATGATCACATTGAATGGCAAGAGCAGGCTCGAGGGGCCGAATGGTCTACTCCTGTTCCTATTTCTTATGTTCTCATGTTCTTATGGCCCTCCTTCCTATGGGTGCCTGAGGGTCCCTGGCTGACTCCTTGCGGAGAAGGGGAAGCTGCAGTGAGATCGAGCTGCCCCACTCCCCTCTTGCATTGCCATTGTTGAAAGCCGACTATGGTGTCAGTGATGGAGCTTAGCCCATTCAGCAGTGCAGGACCAATGTCCTGGACCAAGGCCTTCATGGCAGCTGCCATCCTACCAGTGTTGACTGGTATGCCGGTGCTTTCACCTCAGAATGAAGGCGGATGGACTCGTCCATCATGTCTTACAAACTGAGGAGTGCAGCAGACATCCCTTCCTGATGTTCCCCAGCTTGCCTTTGCAGCTCCAGCAACTGTGACATGATCGAGTCCAGAGGCTCGTCATCTGACTTGGATTCAGCAGAGTTCTGGCCTCCAGCAGTACTCTGTGCCAGAAACCTGGGAAATCCCTGCTATCGCCTGTTGTGGGTCAGACAGTTTGATGTGCTCATTAGATTGTGACCCCGAGGCTACTCTAGAGCTAGGTCCCACCGAGATGTGTGACTCCGCCCTGGTGGAGAGTGTGGGTGAGCGCTGTGATGGTCTTCAATGTGGGTGTCATCAGATTCTTCTTCCAAGGTGTCTTCGGGGCTTGAGTCGAGGACCTGGGTCGTGGGGCCACTTGGCTGTTTCCCAGATGTGCCTGTGAAAGCAAGAAGAGATAATTAATGCATGGCATGGCCTGTGAGACAGGACAATGACTCACGGCATGGTTGTCTGATGGATGTTGCACTGCCGGATCCTCACTTGGTTGAGCACCGCCGACCTCACCGTCAGCACAGGAATGGTTCAGGTTGTCACCAGCCAGCTGGATGACTCTGTTTTCAATGTCTGTGAGGACCTTGATGTCAGGCATTTCTCCACCAGTTTGCAACCTCTCTCTTTTGTTGTATGCCAGCTTGTCCTGCATGAGTACAGAGGGAGAGTGTGTAAGCAGAATGCCTGCCAGGCCAGATGATAAGGGTGCCTGGCACGTGTGGGTGGTGAGTGGTGCCACTTACGGGATGAGGACACAATCTGCGGGGCAGATGGAGGCGTGTGTGAGAGTGAATGGTGATGTCCCTTGAACTGTAGTGAGTGAGGTCCCTGTGGGTGTGTGGATGGCCTTGTGATTGCGTGAGTTGAGATTGATAAGTAGAGTGACTTACCCTGGCAGAATGGAGGAGATCATTCGGCACTGGGTGACTGTCCTCTTTTGCAAAGCATTGGTGCTGACCATCGCCACCACTGCCTCCCATGCTGGATTTGTCACCTTGCTTTCTGGTCTTCACCCAGATCGGGGGTAGAGGACTATGTGTTGGGCCTCCGCTACATCCTAAATCTGGGTGGGGGGGGCAGCATGTTTCCTCCCTTTGGCAGCCATGATTTCCAGCAGCTTCTGATTTCTTGGAAACAGCTGACTCTGTGCAGAAGCGGCCTTTAAATATGGTGTCCAGATTACTGAAGGCCTGAGGTGATGGCAGGCAAATCAGGTGCCACCCCACTAGCAACCCGGGAATGAATTATTAATGAGGCGGGATGCACCAGGAAAGGGACGATACGGTACAAAAAGCCACCATTGTGGACGGCGAGTAAAACATCCTTTTCCCCCACGCACTACTGCACTCAGTGCAAATGTGAGATGATTCCATCCTATATTCCCTGGCTGGGAATCTAGAACAAAGGGGCACAGTCTCAGGATAACAGGGTGATCATTCAGGGCTGAGATAAGGAGAAATTTCTTCCCCCAAAGTGTTGTGTATCTTTGGAATTCTATATCTGAGAGGATTGTGGATGCTAAATGTTGAACATATTTAAGGCTTAGATAGACAGATTCTTGGTCTCTCAGGGAATCATGGGATGTGGGAAGTGGGCAGGAAAGTGGAGTTGGACCCGCAGCTTTGATCGTATTGAATGGCGTAGTAGGCTCGATGGGCTGTAATCTACTTCTGCTCCTATTTATTGTGTTCCTATGAAAGACAGCAGCCAGTCGGTACACAGCAAACTTCCACAAACAGCTATACGATAACGATAACTTCATCTGTTTTGGTGATGTTGTTTGAAGGTTAAGTATTGGCCAAGACACCAGTGATAACTCCTCTGCTCTTTCTCAAAATAGTACCATAGGATTTTTTTAATATTCACCTGAAATGGCAGATGGGACCTTAGTTTAACATCTCATCCAAATGACAGCAGCTCTGACAGTACAGCACTTCCTCAGCACTACACTAGAGCATTAACCTTGATTTTGATGCTCAAACCTTGGAGGGGGTTTGAACCTACAACCATCTGACTTAGAGGCAAGAGTGATCTAACTGAGCTGTGACTGACACTTCAATGCTGATTGCAACAGAAATAAAAGTGAGGAGAGAGGTTAAAAACAGGAGCTTTACCATTATATGTGTTGGATATGGGTCATAAATCGTGGAGGTCCGAAGTCAGGAGAAAAGCAATTGTTTGATGAAACACTGACTGGAAAAAGAAGCCGCTGTCAGAGAAACAAAATAATGTTTTGAAAGGGTTGCTGGAATACAATGTAAATCTTCTTTCATTGTTTATGCAATTAATGAACATTAATGCATTTGTATATTAATACAGCATCGTGCAAATTCTCTTTATTTGTATTGGGAATTTCTTTTGTCACTTAACCCACCTATTCCAGTCTCATGATACTGAAAGTTCTATGTATTTTTATTTAAACTAGGGCCAGAATAAAGGGAGGAAACATCTTGCTCGCTGGCATTAATTTTAACATGGGCATGGAAAACTCAATGTTTTTCTTTAAACAAATCAAGCTGCAACTTATTTCATTTCTTGTGCTTTTAAGCTTTTTTAACACTGGAAGACAAAAGTGCCCAGGAACAAGGAAAGGCTTCCAGCTTCCATTGGGATCTGGTTCTGTGAGGACTTTACTACCCACCTCTCACGCCCACCACCAGTCTTTGACAGGAAATTTGTAAGGAGTCTTCCACAGCTTGGTCTGCTATGGCTCCTGGAAGTGTTTCCGAGCATCCTCAGGCCAGCAAGCTCACCATATCCTTGTGTCCATTGTTAGTGCTTGACAAGGAAAGGAAAGTTGTTGCTGTTGTTGATTGAGGAGAATGGAATATTGTGCTGTGAATTGCACTTGTAGTCACATAACTTCTGATTCTTTCAAAAAAATATTTCAAATGCATCAGTGTGTCCCTTGCACTGGTCAATATGTCTTATTTTAAAATTTTTATCCTTGCTTTTAAATCTCTCCAGGGCCCTCCCTATTGGTGTAATCTCCTGCAGACCCACAACCCTCCAATCATTATGTACTTCTCTAATTCTGGCCATGAGCATCCCTGATTTTAATCGCTTTATGATTGGTGACCGCGCCTTCAGTTCCCTAGACCCCAAGCTCTGGGATTCCCTGACTAAACCGTTTGGTCTCTCTACCTCGCTTTGCTCCTTTAAGTTGCTCCGTAAAGCCTACCTCGTTGACTAAGTTTTAATCATCTGACCTGGCTCGGAGTCATATTTTGTTTTATCATCCTCCTGTGAAGTGCCTTAGGATGTTTTATTACGTTAAAGGCACTATATAAATATGGGGTGCGATATTGACATAATCACATCAGGATAAAATGATACATGACCCAATTTTTTTTTCATTCGTTCATGGGATGTGGGCATTGCTGGCTGGGCCAGCATTTGTTGCCCATCCCTAATTACCCTTGAAAACTGAATGGCTTGCCAGGCCATTTTAGAGGGCATTTAAGTGTCAACCACATTGCTGTGGGTCTGAAGTCACATGTAGGCCAGACTAGGTATGGACAGTAGATTTCATTCCCTAAAGGACATTAGTGAACCAGATGAGTTTTTACAATATTGGTTTCATGGTCACCACTAGACTTTTAGTTCCAGATTTTTTACTGAATTCAAATTTCACCATCTGCCATGATGGGATTCAAACACACAGGTCTCTAGAGAATTAACCTGGGTCTCTGGAGTGCTAGTTCAGTAACAATACCACTACGCCACCACCTCCCCATAATTTTGCTCTTCTCCCTCCCTCCACCATACAGGAAAAGAAGAGTCATTAAGTGTTTTTTCATAAATATGCTGCCCCTTTAAGAAGCAGCATGCGGATAAATGGCAGAACTAGAAAGAGCACAAATGAAGTGGGGAAAGTATGCAAAAAATAACCAACAGAGGGTGAACTGCGCACAATACTATTGGCTAGTCCCCTGAGTTTATGGAAGTTTGCTGTAAACGCTGAACTATATGGTCTGGTGTTCTGTTTAAGCTGCCTAGCACTCATTGTAATCAACTTCCACGTTATCTGGCAAAAAGACCATCAACAAGGTAGTGTCAAACTCATTGTGCTGCGTCAGTTAAATTGTTGTTGCGATGCAGAATGTCACCACTGCCACAAGTTGATGTGATTAGTGACACGGATGACTGTCAATAATTAGAGCAGCTGTACAAGATAGTTTTATCACAGGACTGGGAGGGGATCCATTAAAGCTTCGAGAAAGTAATGGGAACATTTCTTCAGTTTTCTTTATTGCTTTTATCAGAGAACGCTTACCTTCACACAGATACCATTAAAGGCCAGCACCAAAAGTATCTCTCAGTTACTGTTTAAAATCACTGTGCTATACAGCTAATGTAATTTTGTGCCATGTAAACAATACAAAGCTCGCATTTATGTTGAGGACGTGAATTGTGTAATACAAGATTGAATGTTTTGGCTTTGCTTTGTACATACAAAGTTAGCTGTGCTATGTGTTTGAACGGATGCCGTGACACTTCTAATCTAAACACTTTGCAGTTTAGGTCCTCCTTAGCTTTAAGATATGCCCGGACTCTCATCTATTAGGGTGAAATGTCCCTGCCATACTGCTTGCATTTGTCTTTTCAATATGCATCACATCCCCTGGAGGGCTTACAGAACTGAACAGTTCAAATTGAGCAGTCAAATTAATACTGTACAAATCTCAAATTATCACCAATTATTAATCGGACCTAAACATAGTTCGAAATACATGGCAAATCATTCAGCGCCTGTAAAAAGTAAAAAATTGCTTTTGTCAAAATTGATATTTAGGCGCTAAGTGAGGATTTTAGCAGGGCTGATATTAAATAAAAAGCAATGGGACAACTTTCTCCCCGTTGGGGGCGTTGGACAGGAGCGGGCACGTAGCCGATCGCTACCCGCGATCAGCTGTGCGCTGCCTTTTTACATGGGCCGGCCAATTTAGGCCCGCCCAGCGGACGTGCACCCGGAAGCACTAAGCGCTCCCTGTGCGGGCAGGGGCAAGAGGCTGAGTCGGGGCCTGAGCGCAGAAATCTCCCTGAGATTGATATTTTTAAATTTTAATAAAGAAAAAAAAAATTTTAAGGCATGTCCCCTCATGTGACTGTGTCACATGAGCTGGGACATGGCAATGAATTTTATTAAAAATTTTTATTAAACTTTGAAAACCTTCATGAAACCTCATCCCGTCTGTGGATGAGGTTTCATGAAAAATGCGAAGGCCGCCTGGGCTCTTCACCTGCCCCCCAACCTTAAGGTTAATTAGCTTACTTGGTGTTTAAATGGCCTTAATAAGCCTTTGACAGTTCGGAGGGCACGCAGCCAACTCTGGTGTGCGCCTGCCGGACTCAAGATCTGAATGACGCGCGGTGATGTCGAGACGCACACCCGACATCACTGAGCGTCATTTTACGTGTTGGCGAGCAAGCCCTGCCCCCGCTTGCCGACACAAAAATTCTGGCCCAAGCAAATGAGGGAGGGGAGAAAATCTGGTCACAGGAAGGGAGTTAATGGGTAAGACATCTCGCAAACTGCTTAATGCTAGATTATGGGTGATATAAACACTGTTCTGGAGGTGAGGGAAGGGGTTAAAGAACAAGAAGGGTTCAGATAGTTAAGAGGAAATAACATATGAGACACTCACATTGTTACAATTATTAAGTTTAGATGATTGTTACGTTTTGGGACTATGGGCGGAATTGTCCCAGAATTGCACTAAGTGTGGTAGCAGGTGTGGAAAACAACATTTTACCCGCCGGCCGCAATGTGGGATTTTCATGCCGCATTGTCCCTTTCGCGCCTCATAAATTATGCAGTCACGGGAAACATGCCACCTCGCCGGCAAGAGGCCTCCAATCTGCCCACCACTCTGTTACCTTGCTGCTTCCTCACTCTGGGCACCACAATTTAACTGCAGACTCAATGCTTGAGGACTTTCCAGTGAAGACATGGTCCCAAAAGCCAAGAAGAGTACAGCACGCACCCCCCACCACCACCCCCCCCCCCCCCCCCCCCCCCCCCCACCCCCCGATTCAGTCATGCATCCCTGGAATGCCTTTTAGATGCCATAGAGGTCTGCCATGATGTCCTTTATCCCTGCTCTGGCTGCAGGAGGCCCATCCGTCTCTCCACTCCGGCTTGGGAGGCAGTGGCAGAGATGGTCAGTGCAGAAAAAGGATGATCTCATCCATGCCGCCAAGGTAAGTTAATCCTCTCATCACTCTCAACTCACCCGCTCACCAGCCCTTCACACACTCACTGGCATCTCACTCACTGCCAGCTCAAGAGACAACAACACTCGCTCTCTCACATACACCTTCAGATCTCCATCTGGCTTCACACCCTCTGGAGATAGCTTCCTTATCCCATCCATGGCTCTACTCAGCACACTGCACACCTGCCATCCTTCTCATTGGGCCTGGCATGTGCCTTGCTCACACTCTCTCCACCTGTCTTCATGCAGGACAAAATCGCACACAACCAATGGGAGAGGTCCCATGACCGAGAGCAGAGTGCCGGACATCAAGGTCCTCACTCTGTTAGAAGTTGGGCATTGGGGCTGGCCAGAGAGGACATGGACCATTCCTATGGTGATGGTGAGGTCGCTACCAAGCATCCACGTGAGGATCCTGCACCAGATCATCATTCTCTCAACGCTCAAGTCCACAGTTCTGTGTGTAACGCATCTGCCAAACACAAATAATCTGCACTTTCTCTCCTAGGCACATCTGCACGTTGCCCTCAGGCAACCTTGACCTGGACTCCAGCACTGAGAACACCTTGGATGAGGATACTGAGGGCAGCATTGTTGAGGACCCTTCATGGAGCTGGCCCACACCCTTCAGCAGTGCAGCGATACACACACACACACCTAAGCTCTACACCTAGATGTAGAGCAGCCTCAGGATCACAATCTGGTGAGCACAGCACACAATCTGTTCCACAGCAGGTGGAGGCAGGGGCATCTGAGGTCGCTGGCACTCGAAGGACTGTTGGAGGCGAGGAATCTGCTGCGTCTGAGTCAGAGGATGATCCTCTGGACTTGGTCCTCAATCAGGTGTTGGAGCTGCAAAGCCAATCATGGGAAGATCAGGGAGGGTGCACTCCTCAGGTTGCAAAGGATGATGGAGGAATCCGGCCGCCTTAAGTCCAAAGTGTGCGCACAATCATGCTGACACACTGAGGCCAACACCAGCAGGTTGGCTGCCGCCATGGAGTCCTTGATCCAGGACATTAGTCCTGCACTGCTGCGTGGGGCTGAACAACATCGCTGGCACCATAGTTGGCCTCCAAAGGTGCCAACGTGAAAGGGGAGTGGGACAGCTTGATCTCACTCCAGCTTCCCCTTCTCCTCATGAAGTCAGCCAGGGGTTATTGGGCACCCATAGGGAGATCGACACCTGGGCCATCCACCCAGATGATTCCGTGCAAGTCCGGCCGATCCAAATCCCCTCTCCCTGTGACCTCATCATCTCCAGCTCCACAGGCTGAGGAGGGTGCACCTGGCCCACAGCAGGATAACCAAAACAGGCTGGGGCCCTCCAGGTCTCGGCCCTCCAGAGGATGCCCCCACAGGCAGGGAGTAGCATTCAGCTGGCTGCCTGCACCTCTGCTGTGGGTGTCGGGGGAGCACCAAGACATAGTGGGAAGGTTGGGAAGGTTAAGAAGCTGAAGCTGCACAGCCTGGGTGTTAATCACTTGTACATAATATTCACTATTATAAATAAACTCCCAAAAGCTTCTCCTGGTCTATGGCTCCTCGTTATGATGAGCAGTGTTCATGTCATTCAGATATGAAACCTTGGTCCTGCACAAGATAAAGGCAGGTCTCTCAGTCCAGGGCCTCTTCCCTGTGCAGTGAGTAACCTTCAGAGTAAAGTGATAGTCTGACTTCACACTCACTGGACACGTTCATGATGCCTGCACCTCGACAGTGCTTGTCATTGCTGCCAGAATGTCGTGGGCAGGCGTCACAGAGTTCCGTCATTCTCGCTGTATGCTCTCAGCACTTTTGAGGTGGGGCTGGCCCCACCCCCCCATCTCTTCAGCATCTGTGTCCAGTGGCAGTGTGCTCCCGTGAATATCAAGATGGTGTACAACAGGATGGGAGCTAACAGGGCAGGCGCAACTTCCAATTCTCTCTCTAATTTCTGTTAGCTTGTTGCACTGCAGCATCTCTTAAAGGTTGCCAAGCAATCGCACCTTTAAAGGAACGTTGCTTGTGCAGCATCTGCCTGTCCCCTGCGTGGCACATTCCCGACAGCTGTGTGATCACACCTGTGTAGCTTAGAGGGAGCATTTGTGCCTGCAAATTCTAATCATCATGGAGGACATGGTGTTGGCCATTATTGGGATGGTGATTGCTGAGGTCATTGCCTGTGGTGGGGATGAAACCACTGAAGATGACAGTGCCCTCATATCAAATCCTCCCTCTCACATTCCACATCCCCATATCCCACAATCTTATATGACTTACAAGCTGCAGATGGTGGAAGCATCTTCCTTTCCTCCTCCCCAACTCACCACAACCTTACCCCTGTGCCTTATATATTTCCAATACCTAAAAACATAAACTTGGTCAGGTAGTGAAGGAACACCAAGAAGAGAGTAATGGTGAAGGCACAATACCATCACTTGATCTCATAGTTGCGTCCACCAGCTCAGATGTGGAAATTGTGTGTGTCTTAGAGGATAGACCAGTGGAGAGGTCTCACTGAGTATGAATGCCCTGCAGCCAGGGAAGGGAGCAAGGATACTGCAGGTTCCAGCCTGTCAGAAGATAAAGTCACTCACAGGTTCCACTGCAGAGGACTCAGAGCACTTTGATGGGACAGAGGGATGCTGATAGCTGCACACAATGAAACACTTGGTGCATTTGCAGGCCTGTCAGAAAGCCTGCAGCCATTGTCAAGGAGCATGGAAAAGACCAGAATACACCTGGCACAGGGCTTTGTGCAAAGCTTGGAGCTCATCTTTCCCTGCATGGAAGTGGTGGCCAACTCCATGAGCACTGTGTCTGATGGCCAATGTCTCATCCTGCAATGCATTTCTGGCAGCTTCCGCCAAAAGCCTGAGTGCTACAGTGGAGGGTCAGATAAAAGTCAGGGAAGCTCAGACTGCTGTCATGGGAGTTCAGATCAAAATAGGTACTACCGAGCTTAATTTCATGTCCATTCTCTCTATTTCTACAATATCAAAAGCTTTTAAAATTTTAGAGGCCTCCATCAGGTCATCCCTCAGCCTTTCTTTTCAAGAGAAAAGAGAGCCATCCTGTTCATCCTTTCTTGATGTTCTATTAATGTAGAAATACACCCTAGTGCATGGTCTGCCTTTTTATCAATAGCCTTATTCACTTGCATTGCTACCTTAATGATTTGTATATTTGCATTTCCAAATCTCATAGCTCCTCTATCCAGTAGGATTCTTATTTTCTAAGCAAGGTCTGGCCTCTTTATTTCTCTCAATAAAATGTAGAATCTTAGACTTTACTGTGTTGAAACTCATTTGCCAATTGCACGCAGGGGGTGGGGTGGGGGTGGTGGGGGGGGTGATGAGGAGAGTTCATTTTACACAGCGGGTTGTTATGATCTGAGCTGTTCTGTCTGGAACATTTTAGAGCATATGTGCAAATTTCTACAGTTTGGACGATAAGGAAATAAATCCAGAACCCAACCCATCTGACAGCAACACTGCTGCTGAATTCCTGCTATCAGCACAGTCTCATCAGGATCCATTTTCAAATGTGACATTGAGAAAAGGAAAAATTGGGAAAAACCTGTCCATAGATGTCCTGGTCTACCATGTGATGGAGGGAGGGAATATTTATATATATAATATATTTTACAAAAATATAAATAAATAGTCCCAAAGTGCTTTACAACCATACATCACATTAAGTGTACAGAACTTTAAAAAAAAAGTTTAACATCATTGAACTGATAATTCAGCAAGTGTATCCACGAATTGTTGAGCTGTACAGATCAATAAAGTCCCAGGCTTGATCCCTGAGGTGTGCACAGTTAACTTATCCCAGCTGAGGTAAAGGTAGAGGACTCCATTTAGCCTCAGTGTCCCTTGTTTGATAGGATAAAATCATTCAGCCTCAGCTTTAGATTACCTGGTGCCCCTGCGAGAAGAATATGTATTGACACCAACAGAAGAGAAGATCAAGTCTGACTATGTTGTCTATCTCAGATGAATGACTTTCAAAATGCTCATTTTTGGGGCTAACATATAAATAATATCCTTTCAGGTGAGGTACCAGAGAGAGCTCAACAATGGTGGAACCCTTCCCACCAAGGATTCGGTGACTAGGTGGACAGAAAGGAGAAAATTGGCAAGAAAACCAAATAAGTGCAAATCAATTTTATTTCTGACCACCTTTCATTTTCTTTCTAGATTCTCATCCCATCACCTCATGCCACTTCAGAAGCCAGCTATTTATCCTGCTCCCAAGTCTTTGCCAGATTCACTCAAAGAGGCACATGGATTCCTGTGAATGACTCATCTGCTGATATTTGACCAAACTTCTGGGTACAACAGAGCTATATTGGCTGCAATTCCCAAACCTGTGACATACAGCACTCAGAAGGACAAGGTTCATTGGGAGCACTATCACCACGAAGTTCCCTTCCAAATCACACACTCTCCTGACTTAGACACACACCATCATTTCTGCCTTATCACAGAATCACACAGTGCAGAAGAGGCCCTTTGGCCCATCGAGTCTGCACCAACACCTGAGAAACACCTGACCTACCTACCTAATCCCATTTACCAGCACTTGGTCCATAGCCTTGAATGTTATGACGTGCCAAGTGTTCATCCAGGTACTTTTTAAAGGATGTGAAGCAACCCACCTCCACCACCCTCCCAGGCAGCGCATTCCAGACTGTCACCACCCTCTAGGTAAAAACATTTTTCCTCACAACACCCCTAAACCTACTGCCCCTCACCTTGGGCTTATGTCCCCTCATGACTGACCCTTTAACTAAGGGGAACAGCTGCTCCCTATCCACCCTGCCCATGCCCCTCATAGTCTGGTACACCTCGATCAGGTCGCCCCTCAGTCTTTTCTGCTCCAGCGAAAACAACCCAAGTCTATCCAACTTCTCTTCATAGCTTAAATGTTTCATCCCAGGCAACATCCTGGTCAATCTTCCCTGCACACCCTCCAATGCAACTACATTCAATGTGACGACCAGAACTGCACACAGTATTCCAGCTGTGGCCTCACCAATGTTCTATACAACTCCAACATGACCTCCCTGCTTTTGTAATCTATGCCTCGATTGATAAAGGCAAGTGTCCCATATGCCTTTTTCACCACCCCACTAACATGCCCCTCCGCCTTCAGAGATCTATGGACACAAACACGCCAAGATCCCTTTGTTCCTCAGAACTTCCTTGTGTCAGGCCGTTCATTGAATACTTCCTTGTCAAATTACTTCTTCCAAAATGTATTACCTCACACTTTTCAGGGTTAAATTCCAGCTGCCACTTATCTGCCCATTTGACCATCCCGTCTATATCTTCCTGTAGCCCAAGACACTCAACCTCACTATTAACCACACGGCTAATCTTTGGGTTGAAATCCTGCAACAGCACTTTGGGAGCACCTGGACCACACAAACTGTAGTGGTTTGAAGAGACAATGCACTACCACTTTCTCAAGGGCATCTAGGGATGCACAACCAATGGCAGCCTTGCCAACAATGCCCACATTCTGTGAATGAGTTAAAAACAAACACCTCTCACCCCTCCTTCAATCAACCCAGCTAAATCATGAGCGCCCCTGGACTCATCTCCTGACTTCTCACTTACCAATCACTGAATAGTATCATGATTTACCATTCACAAGAAGAAATCAGCAAGCTAGCCCTGCTGTATGAAAACAGAATTTGTTCCAACTCATATTGTGATACCTATAAATCTAGTTAAGTTATTAAGTCCAAAATGTTTCCAGTAGGTAAGGTAGAGCAATCAATTTGCAAATGCAACAATAACAACTTATATTTGTATAGTGCCTTTAACATAATTAAACATCCCAAGGTGCTTTGCAGGAGCATTATCAAGGCATGACACCTAGCTGTAAAGTTCTCGGGACATAAAGCAGCCAGAGACACTCATAATTAAAAACAAAAACAAAATTAGGGTCAGGAGGACTCGAAACGTCAACTCTTCTCCGCCGATGCTGCCAGACCTGCTGAGTTTTTCCAGGTAATTTTGTTTTTGTTTTGGATTTCCAGCATCTGCAGTTTTTTGTTTTTAACACTCAAGATTAAGACTGCATGAGAAAACAATGTCTTCCTTTATTAAGCTGCTTCTGCAGATTCTAGCAGGCTCCCTTTGCTGGCACAAGTATGCATGGTGGCTTCAAGTGAACAAAATGAACGTTGTACTTTTCAAAATGCTAAACACCACATTAGCCACATAAGGAGGTATTAGGACAGATGGCCAAAAGCTTGGTCAAAGAGGTAGGTCTTGGGAAGAGTCCTAAAGGAGGAAACTGAGATAGAAAGATGAAGAGGTGTAGGGAGGCTATTCCAGTGTTTTGGCCTAGGCAACTGGATGCATAACATCTGATTGGACCTATAGCCTCAGAGATTTACCTGCTGTTCTTTTTTCTTTATTCTTTCATGGGATGTGGGTGTCACTGGCAAGGCCAGCATTTGTTGCCCATCCCTAATTGCCCTTGAACTGAGTGGCTTGCTAGGCCATTTCAGAGGGCAGTTAAGAGTTAACCATATTGCAGTGGATCTGGAGGCTCATGGAGGCCAGACCAGGTAAAGATGGAAGATTTCCTTCCTAAAGGGGCATTAGTGAACCAGATTTTTAACCACAATTGATGATAGTTTTATGGTCACCATTAATAAGCCTAGCATTTAATTTCAGAGTTTATTAATTGAATTTGAATTCCACCAGCTGTCATGGTCGGATTTGAACCCTTGTCCCAGAGCATTAGTCTTGGTCTCTGGATTACTAGTCCAGTAACATTATCACAACGCCACTATCTCCCCCAAATTCTTAATTTAACAATGAAGCTGGAGGTGGCTTCTTGATTGCCAATGCGGGGTGGGGACCTGGAAATGGTTCCGACCCTCGACTATTTTTTAAAGAACATGAGATTGCACTCCCTGTATTCTGTTCACATTGCAAGAGCTAAATCGCACCGTTGCCAATAGAGAGCCACATGGCTAACAGCTATTGGAAATTCCAAAGCCCGGATCTTTCCATTTAAATAAACACAAGAGTGAAATCAAAGCAGCTGAAAAAGAATAAAACTGAGAGGAAAACAGGTCAGGAAAATAAATCATGAGCTTTGGTAGTTACAGCTAATAGAAGTGAAATAGCCTGAGACACTGTCACAGGTCTGTGATAAAGCTTTGCACATGAATATTTTCTGTAGTTAGAACTCTCTAAATTTAACTTTGATTCATTGATGAATATTAATCAGAGAACATTATATCTCTCTTGATACCATATTCTGACTCTTGTTAATCTCAGAGGCATGAATGTTTGTTGCCATTTAAGAACTATTTTTTATTCAAACAACATCACTTGGTTTTCTCAACTGCAGATACCCACATAAATCAAAAAGGCTTTATTTTCAAACAAAGCAAAATGCCCACTGCTGTTCAAATAGGTTGTCTCAATAATCCAATGAACAAGCACGGAATAAGAATATTATTGTCGTGTAGAACACTATCCCTTTAAGGCTTGATGTGCCACTTCTACATCAGATTCAAAAGAATTTCATTCTTCTCGTTTTCTCAGACTTTCTCGGACCATATTCTTTGAGTTGTGTACTTTGTTTTCATTGAATTTTGTCAAATTCAGCCTGGAATATTAACTGAGGCAATGTAGTGTGATGGTAGAATTGGTTATTTTTCAGAAACTGAGAATTCCTTCTAGCCCTGGAGGACCTGGCTTTGTTTAGCAGCTTGTTACTAATGTAGGAATAACCAATTTCCTGGGCAGTGGGAAACCATGATTTGGCAGTTGTGCAGGATTTATCCTTGGTGCAATTTAATTTGAAGAGATAGAAAAGTAGAATCATAGAATGGAAAGAAACTATGTATTCAAATGTTTGGGGTCAGGATAATTAACATATTTGGGTGGTTTCCAGGTACTGTCCCCGGTTCCACTCGAGAACCATCTTGAGGGCAATGCATAGTTTAGTTAGGACTTAAATTCCACAGAGATTCCACTGGCTTTCCATACCCTAGCGCTAAGGTGAGACCAGCCAAAATTCCAGGGAAACAGCAGAGACCCATCCCAATTGGGAATTGGCCATTTCCATGAGATTCCGGTTTGACTTGCTGTCTGCAGAATTTCAGTTTCTCCCCTTGCAATGCAAATGACAGACTGGGCCAGAGTTGAGGCCAAGAACAGGGACTTCCCCAAGCTAGGGGCTTCCACTACCCAGCCTGAAAGGGAACTCCAGTGTTGCAATGGTGGCTGATTAGGCCATTTAGCTGCAGCACATTGGCTACTTCAAGGGTGCATGTGGGCCCCACCAGTGGCATCCAACCTTGACAAGTGGCTTTGGTCGACGGAGAATTGTGAAACCTTATTTTAGGGATTGCAGTCAGCTCAGCCTCTTGACTGGATGGGGTAAGGGTTGAACCAGAGCCTGGGCCAGGACAGCCTGTGTAAACTAGAATTTATGGATATGCAGGGCAGGCAGGTGCCAGCTATATGCCATCAGGCATTACCCTGACATAACCTCTCACAACCCAACTAATTTTTTCTCCATTAAAGCAACAGTTTGGCTGTGCTTCATTCTCAAATTAAGTTATTAGTCAGTGCAACAGAAATAACGCCTTAGCAAATTGGAATTATCTCCAACCCCACACATTTTAATGTATCCAGTGTCCGAGGCTGTCTCATATGATGCCAATCAGACCAGTACCCCTGAGTTGGCCCACTTACAGGCTTTTCTCAATGCAAAATCTTATTGGTATCCATGAAGTGAATGAAGAGTAGATTGAATTGTCCACTGATAGTTGAGGTAGTTTCATTGCCTTAATGGAGGTGTCAGGTTTGGGGAAGAGTCTATACACAAAATTCAGCTCCTGAATATGGGATTTTGGTTTACAATTTGAAGAGTAAAATTCGTGGTTGGCTTAGTTGTGTCACTTTCTTTGAAAGAACTGGCTGAATCGATCTATTTAAAGCAAATATTTCTGAGGCACGTAGGAAATAATCAGTATTGAATCCTTGATGGAATTCTGCCCAGAGAGGAGGATAGTGAAATGCTTTAGGTGCATTCTGTGCTATTTCAGATTGCTTATCTGTTCACAGAGCCGTTGAAAAACAGCTTGGATATTAAACAAGTAGGGAACAAATTCATTCCATGAGATTGATGCAAGTGGAAACATGAAATGCCACACTCTGATGGGCAGAGATAAACACAGCGAACCTATGGTCAGTCACGAAAGGTAGCCTCCAATGGGATCCTCATGCTACTGGCATTGTTCCAGCATCTCTATTATATTGCTTGCTGAATGAAACAAATAATATGCAATGCTCCAAATGGAAGCCATCTGAATACAAAATTAAATCCAAAGAGTAAAATAGTAATAAAATACAACAGATTCAATGTGCTTTTCATTAACAGTACTTGGAGTTATCTTCTCAATTTGTGATAAGTTCAGGCAATCCACTGTCTGATGTTACGTTTATTGATGATCCAATAGCAGTGAAATGTATTTAATATGCGATGCTGCCAGACCTGCTGAGTTTTTCCAGGTAATTCTGTTTTTAAAATGTATTTAAACCACCAGTTTGTCTACATCTGTTGTGACCAAATTTGTTAATAGACTAACGTGCAGTATTAATTACCATCCAATTGCTATCCCATCTCTTTTCAAAAAAAAATACTTGAATTCTGACATGAAAACTCCTATTTTTCACATAAATGGTATATATCAAGCAGATGTCAGCTACATTACTCATTTTCTTGGAGGCCTTGCCCAGAGCCATTTTACAGTTAGCTGCAGTTATAGAAACATTGGAATCAAAGTCAGTAGCTAGGAATGGTAGTTGGTACAAAGCACATTGATGAGGTGATTGATGTCCATTCATGCTCGTCTGAAGCCAGCATTAAAGTTCATTCGAGATTAAGTTAGTCCTCGGTGGTAGCACAAAACTGGCATTAGCAGGCAGGTTGCAAAATGGGCTGCTGATCCATAACTGCAGGTTCTGCACTGGTGCCTATAAGCAATTTCACCAGCAATGTCTGCTAACCTGAAACGTTACATGCCCCCAAGCTGGTTACCTGGCAAGAGACCTGATCGGCAATATGAAACTAAAGACTGAAGTAAACTGTTCCTGCAATATTGTCCACATTGAGTGACTAGTTAACTAGTAATGCATCTTGAAGTTGATGGAGAGTAGTTTATATATACGGATCAGAGCCAATGAAATATCCACTCGTGTGCAAGTTTGTAACTAGAGGCAGTTCTGTTTGGAGATGTGCCAAGGAATCTCCATGAGCATCCTTTTTTCTGTATAAAATGTAACACTGACGGAAAAGTAGGGACACAGAGAATTGCTTTTCTCCTTATTAATCATAAAGGTTTTCTGGATGCAAGGGACAGATCACAAGCTTTTGTGTAAATAGACCTATCAGCATATTTTACAGGCTCGGTTCCAGAATAATCTTTGCTGTTCCTCTCTGAGATCTCCTTAACAAATTAGTCCCCTTCTGAAAACATGACAACAGAAATTCTCATTGCCATTACAGACACTTAGTGTGCTCACATCCCATTGCAGTGTGAGCTTTTGCACCAGTTTGGGATTTTGTCCCTGTATGGCCTGGAAGGATTTTGACTGAATTCATGTCAACAAATTCATAAAGGGTTAGCTTCCCCAGAGGCAACATAGGCTGAATTAAATAGCCCGTGAAAATGGGGATGACGATGTGTGATTGACCTGCACCCGTTTAATGTAGACCAGACAGCACACTAATTTGTGTTGCCTGATCATTTAAATGTTTGCTGTGAGCAGCATGTGCTAACTGCACTATTCACTGGCTGTACACATCAAAATGGAGCCAAAGCTTGCAATTTCCTAGCACCATTTAAAGCCAGCCTGCATTTCTTAAAGGGGAGGTGTATTTTGGCTGGTAAAGGTGCTGGGAGTCATGCTTGAAGTGAACCTGGCCTAGGAGACAGTGAGGAATGGTACAGCATCCAACAGGATGGGCTCAAAGGTTTTCAGATGCTGCACTGGATCCATTGGTGGAAGAGGTGGAAAGTTGGACAGATGGACTGAACTTGGACAGCAAATGGTTCTTGTTACCCAGAAGCCCCCCCTCTGGTTTGCCATGATGGCTGATATGGAGTTGGCACAGCGGACCCCAGCAGTATGAATACATCATGACTGATGGCAGGATGCTGGGCATTGACCTGCAATTCACTGCCTATGGTCGCACAATAGCTGGAACTTGAGAGGGCAGAATGCCTTTCGGCTCTGGTACATGGCAGTGTTGAACCGTGGGATGCCAATGACACTTTGCACCAGGGGGAATCTGGCAATCCTCGCGAAGCTGTTTGTTCTCTCTGCCTGCTTGCCTCTGGCAAGAGAAAATGAAATATAATGAACCCTCTTCAAAACGAGTGCCAACTGAATAGTGACATCTCGAATCAAACAGTAGATGGCAAACTGTGAGATGTTGCAAATCTCTCCAACTGTGGTCCGGAAGGAGGTGCCATAGTCATCTTCACTGCTGTAAGGTTGCATTTGTGGCATCGGCATGTGGCAGATGTCAGTCATTCATCCAGTCAAGCTGCATTCCAATGGGAACATCTACCTACAACTAACCTCCAATAGCTGGTGATCCCATTAAATGGCATTGGTTGGGTGGGGTGTTCCTTCCTGCTGCTGAATGCATCTTCAGCCGTGTGAGATTAAGAATGGGTGTTAGCTGGAGGGTTCAGCTCCAAAATGGCATCATTGACATCATAATCCACCTGCTCTGTATACAACTGGTGGCTGTTCACTGTGCACACCAATCTTCTGTCAATGCAGTGTCTCACGTGATCCGCCCCAAAGGCGAGCACCAAACGCCATTTTGAAGTTCTATAAGGGCAATCGTAGTGCACAAAAAGATGGATGCTTACAGGCCCAATTCCTCAGCAATGGTTTTCGAATCTAAAATTTAGAGTACTTTCAGATATTAATTAGGAAACAATGGGAATTCGCTGAGTGCATTCTATAGCGGCTAGCACCCTGTTGATGGAAAAGTTCACAGGACAGGCCATTCATTATAGACTGATTATTCTGGGTTACGTCATTAGCTTTGAGGCAATAGGATCCATTAAGTCCTACTCCAGATTATTTTTCTCCATTATGATAAATGATATACAGTCAGCTACTTGCCTTAACTGGACATGTAGATGCTGTAAACTTATCATCAAAAGGATGACATTTCATTTAAGATGGCACAGTTGATTCACAGCCCTGCAGGTCATCCTCAGCATGTAGGGCGGAACCGTCCCAGGTTTGCCTTAAATGCAGTCGTGGGCGGCAAAAAGAATGTTTTACCCGCTGGCCGCAATGGCGGCTTCTAACGTCGTATTGCCCTAACCCCACCTCATTAATCATGCATTCCCGGGAAACATGCCATTTCGATGGTGGGCGGGCTCCAATTTGCCTGTCACCTCACCGCTTCATCAGCCAGGCACCACATTTAAAGTGCAGCCACGTGCACACTTCTCAGTGCTTCCAGTCCAGGACTGCTGCAAAGGAGACATGTCCCTGAAAGCCAAGAAGACAGCAGCCCTTAGGTTTCATGGTGCATCCCTTGAGTGGCTTATGGATTCAATGGAAGCCAGCAGTGATGTCCTCTACCTCTGCTCTGGCCAAAGGAGGGGCAGCAACATTCCCATCTGGATTGGTAGTAGATGGGCAGTGGTGATCAGTGCCAATGCTGTACAGAAGAGGTTGGCCATCCAATGCAGATAGAGGATGAATGATCTCATCCGTGCCGCCAAGGTATGGCAACCATCTCATCACTCTAAACTCACACACTCAAGCCCATCACACATTCACTGGCATCTCACTCACTGCCAGCGCAAGGGACATCACCAATCAATTGCTCACACACACCCTCACATGTCCATCTGGCCTCATCTCCTCTGGAGACTGCATCCTCAGCCCTCACCATCTTGAGGCCACTTTCACAGATCAACTTGTGCCCCTACACACACATCCTGGGATATACCACCCCTTCCCCAGCACAGCCCTCGTCCTGCAGCCTCTTCCCTTGCCTGAGGCCACTTCTCCCCCTTCCCCAAGCAAGCCCCGGCCCTGCAGCTGTTGAAAAGCCACCCCTGCCTTACGGCTGGTCTGTAGGTAGAGACCTGTCTGTGAGGCCCCTCTAAAAGTGACAGTCTTGCCTGTGAAGTCTGGTGCTGATGACCGCGAGTGCTGCTCGAAGCGAGGTAGGCAAACAAACCTCAAAATCCCCAGTGAAATGCAGGTGCCAGGTGCATGTCACTAATGTACAGTTATGAAACACATTGGCGTGCAATCACACCGATGTGCTCGGATGGTCCAGCGTGGGGGGATGATTCTGTCGAGCTGGGCTTATGGCGATATGCAGATGTATTACAATTAAGTTCCCAAGGTCTGATGGCGGAAAATGCAGCCCACCATTGACAGGCAAAGCAGAAGATTGCAAATTGGTTTCACAACACCGTGAAACTGTTGTTTGGCCTTCTCGCCATATTGTCTACTCAAGCCCAACACAAACGGGCATGGAAAATTCCGCCCATAGAATTGAGAGAAAGATAGGAGGACTCTCTGTGATTTTCTCTCTATTTCCTTTTCTCTCAGTAGGGCCAGTGTGAATCAGTCAGGTAGGTTGAGAGGCTCCATATTGGAACACAAAGGTGTGAAGCTTTTAACTGAAGAATAAGGGCCAGTTAGCTGAAGAACATCTAATTTGCAATTGAATTTTGATTAAAATCTTGGCAACACTGCATATTTTTATCCTGTTCTTTACCTGTTCTATGGAACATAAACAAATTTGTTGGTTGATAATTGCTTCACATCTTACTCGAGAACTCTTCAGTCCACCTACTTTAAAGACACGAGAATGAAAATGGCAACATACAGGAAATTATGGTATCACGTACATGTAACAGGGTGTCTATAATAGCATTTTCTTGTCTAGATTATCGTTAACTGAATAGCAGACAGTAAAGTTCCACTTCAGACTGGAGATCCACTTATGGGAGTGACCGGTGATTCTGACTTGAGTCAGAATATTTAATGTACCTATTTGAAATTTATAATAGTGCTATTTTTATGCAGTTGTTTATCCAGAAATGGATAAAACATTTTTATCTGTTATTTATTCCAGCTTTAAAATGATTCATTTGACTTATAATCAATGGTCAATGAGATGTTTCCCACACATCCTGAAAAAACTAATTGCAGGTCACCTTCTAAATCTTTTTCAATAGGTCTCTCACCAATAGCCAGCCAGATTGATAAGCTAGTTGCCTGTCAGGCAAGAAAGAATTCAGAGAGTGGATCTTATCTTAGGGTTCATGAGGCAGGAGGAGGGGGAATGGTGGGTGGACAATCACAGTAGTTCGATCCAACGGAGATGAATTTGTTTGGTCTGGGGGAAAACATCCCTACTCTTCCTGACCCACAAGCAGTGGAACAAATGCACTAACCTTGTGGATCCAGTCCTCCTTACCTGTATTTGCCTGCCTGGATTCCCAAAGCTCAGTAATCCTGGCATGCATATGCTAAAAATAAAAATTCATTTAAAATGGAGACGTGCAGTGTTCTGAAAAAAATATTTTAGTGACAACCCCATCTTCTGGAAGCCAATTGGTCATCCACTCCAACTCATCTCCTTTAAAACTATGGCCAGAAACTTAACTTTGTCAGGTGGGCTGGGTGGGAGTGAAGCCAATTAAGGCCCGCTCAGCGTGATGTTCAACCAGTTACGCTCAGATCTACCTGTGTGGGCTGGGGGAGGAGGGAGAGTCGGGGCCTGCGCTCTTTCACGCATGGGAGCTGCCTCAGGGAGATCAAGTTGCTTAAAAAATTTAGTTATAAATAAAATACAAAATTATTTAAACATGTCCCCTCATGTGACAGTGTCACATGAGCTGGGACATGTTTTTATATTTAGGGAAACTTTGTCATTTATTCGATAAAAGCTTTAGGAAATGTCATCCCACTCATGGATAAGGTTTCCTAAAAATGCATAGGCCGCTTGGGCTCTTCGCCTGCCCGCCAACCTTAAGGATGGACGGGCAGGATCGCAATCGACTTGAATTGTTTTGTTAATGGCCTTAATAGGCCATTGACAGTTCAGCTGGCAGGCAGCCACCTCCGGTGCGTGCCCGTCGAACAGCAGATCTAAATGATGCACGCGATGATGTCGGGATGCACGGCCGATGTCATCTCGCGTCATTTTGTGCACGGGCGTGTTGGGCCAGCCCTCGCCTGCTGATGGCAATATCCAGCCTTATAAGTGGGCCGCAGGGGGTGGGTTTGAGAGTTTTAACACTTTCACCTTCCCCCTCCACCCCATCCAAGGCTTAAGTTTTCTACAACCAGTCATCTAAATGCATTTTATAAAGTACTATAATACAAACAAATGAAATCCTGTGCGTATATTGTCCATTGGCAAGAGGGTCAGTTACAGAGCAAGTAGATTTAAGGTAATTGACAAGAAAGATAGGCAGATGAGTGCCTTTTTTTTTACACAGCAAGTTGTTATGATCAGGAATATATTGCTTGAAATGGTGGTGGAAGTAAATTCAATAGTAACCATCGACAGGGAATAGGACATATTCTTAAAAAGTAAGGTGTACAGAGTTATTGGGAAAAATCAGAGGGGTGGAGCTAATTGGGAGCCCTTTCAGAGAACCAGCACAGATGTAATGGGCCAAAGGGCCTTCTTCTTTTGACTTTCACGGTTTATCATATTGTCATGACTGTACTGGAAATTGTGAAAGTGAAAATGTACTCTGAAGTCACATGACTTCTCTTGTTGATTTCAACCATTCTCTCTTATCTCATAAGTTGTCAGAAAGGGTGCATTCTCGGATATAAAGGGGAGAATTATCTCCCCGTCAGGGTGCTGAGCGGGAGCGGGCGCAGCTGATTGCAGGCGGTGATTGGCTGCACGCCGCAATTTCACGTGGGCGGGCCAATTAAGGCCCATCTAGCATGACGCGCACCCGGAAGCACAGAGTTCTCCCTGTGCGGGTGGGATGAGTAGGCTGAGTCGGGGCCTGCGCTCTTTCGCACAATGTCACATGAGCTGGGACATGTCAATGAACTTCAATAAAAGCTTTTATTCAATTTATAAACACTTCATGAAACCTCTTCCTGCCTGTGGATGAGGTTTCATGATAAATGCGAAGGCTGCCTGGGCTCTTCACCTGCCCCTGGCCAACCTTAAGGTAAGCTCTGCTAATGACTTTAACTGATATTGAAATGGCCTTAATAGGCCTTTGACAGTTTGGCGGGTGCGCAGCCGACTCTGGTGCATGTCCACCAAACTGAAAATCGGAATGATGCATGGTGACGTTGGGATGCATGCCCGACATCACCGTGTATCATTTTACCCGTCGGCAAAGGGACCTGCCCCTGCATGCCAACCCGAAGGTTCTGGCCAAAGGATGTATGGAATTCAATGAGTGCTCGACAAATGTAAATAGACACCATTAACTTTGATGGCTTCTCTTCACACAAAAAGACACTGATTAATAAGTAACTTTAAGGTGTGAAAAGCCACCACAGCAAGTGGGAGGAGGATCCATAATCATAATGCCTTATTTGGAAGATGACTTGGCATTTGTTGCAGGGTCACATGATACAGTGGCCATCTTTCCTCCCTGTTACAAATATAGGAAACTGCTACAAGCAGACAGAACTTCATCACACAGGGACAGAGGGACAAACAAGCACAGCCATCAAACTGCTATAATCAGCCAGGCTGAAAAAATGCCATACTGCAGTGGGATCAAATCAGAAGCTTCCTCTTCTGGGATCAACGATGAGGCTTCTTGCAGATGTGTCTCAACTGTGGGGTTTTGAGGCAAGTATCTGAAACCATAAATCAATTAAAGATAGAGAAAAGAAAGACGTGCGTTTACATGGTGCTTTTCACAACCAGCGAACGCCTCTAAGTGCTTTACAGCCAATGAAGCACTTTTGAATTGCAGTCACTACTGTAATGTTGGACTTTTCTTCCTTTTAATTAAAAAGTGCTTCTTTTCTTGCTGCTCCTGAAGTCAATGTCAGCTTTTAGAACCAAAGTGATCTTTTCACTTTCCAAATAACAACTACCTCCTTTATCCCTGCTGCCCCAGGAAAATAATTAGATGCAGTAATCAGCTATCCCTACCCTATTGACCAGACAGGATATAGCAATAAAGGTGCACAAATGTTCCAAAAGCACACATGAATTGAAACAGACAACTGTCACGGACAATTTTAAGGTGTTATCTTTTATTGCCCGTGATCATTTATATTTGTATGTGAATGTTTTCTTACCCTTGGCGTGAATGAGTCAGTTTTACTTACCCAACAGCAAGCCTATTGTATTTAAAAAGGGGAATAAAGGTTAGTTCATTTTTTTTCACACCCTTTCCCTGGAGGTTACAAAAGGAAATAATGGGCGGAATTTTCCATTCTGGGATTAAGTCCCGTGGCGGAGGTGGGAACAGGGAGAGTTTCCCACCACGGTGGCCAGTGGCAATTTGCGCCATATTGCGTGATGCTAACCTAATAAATTATGCAGTTGGGGATTTCCTGGTGTTTTGCATGGCAGAATGGGTTGGATGACTCATGCCCACCATTATATCTGAGCATCATATTTAAAAGGCACCCAGGCATCAACTTACCCACAGTTGAAGGTAAAGGCCACCTCCTGAAAGGCCCTGAAGTTAGAAGGTCCACGTTGTAGATGGTCCACCCACCCACTGCTGCATGTGGTGTTCCAGGGTCCACGGTCACCCTGGAGGCCTCCAACATCCCTTCTGATCTCCATGAGCTTCCCCAGACCTTCTTGCAGGTAAGTTTGACATGTGCACGCCACTTTGGTCTGGATGTGTTCTGACTGACAAAATATCCCGCTGGCAGTGTGGACAATTGGATGGAGGTGGAGGGAGGTAGGATTCTGGTCAGGCCTTCATCTGCATCCCATTAACGGGATGCAAAATGATTTCATGCCGGCCTCTGGCAGGAACGGTGACCCACCATGAGATAAAAACAAAAAAACTGCGGATGCTGGAAATCCAAAACAAAAACAGAATTACCTGGAAAAACTCAGCAGGTCTGGCAGCATCGGCGGAGAAGAAAAGAGTTGACGTTTCGAGTCCTCATGACCCTTCGACAGAACTTGAGAGGAGTTCTCTCAAGTTCTGTCGAAGGGTCACGAGGACTCGAAACGTCAACTCTTTTCTTCTCCGCCGATGCTGCCAGACCTGCTGAGTTTTTCCAGGTAATTCTGTTTTTGTTTTGACCCACCATGAGAGGTGGGAGCGCAAGTTCACCATCATTTTACGCCAGCGGGAAACTGATTTTTCAGCTCTCGCCACTTTGATTTCCCCCCTGCCCCAGCCCACCATTAAACCCACTGTGTGAGGGACTGGAAAATTCCACCCTATTTCACATTCACTCACATTCTCATACACACAAATCAGTTGAAGGTAAACAGGTGAAACAGGTACAGGTGAAGTTAAAAACAATACTCATTAAAATGGAATGGATCTCAGTCCCTGTTTCTATTCCTGCCTGTTATTACATAGTTGTGCTGTTACATTGTCTGAAGTAAAGGCTTTGAAAATGGAGAGATGCCTCAGCAGTTACAATGGCTCCTTCGGTCGATCTTCTGGAGGTTGGTTTCACGGGTAAGCTTGAAGATGGAACCAGGTAGGGCGACAGAGAGGCAGTTATTTATTTCTCTTCCAAGTAATTGAGGATTGGCCCTTTTTTTAGCCTGGTTGATTACAGCAGTTTGATAGCTGTGCATGTTGGTCCCTATCCCCCTGTGTGATGAAGTCCTGTCATGGAGTTCTGTCTGCTTGTAGCAATTTTCTATATTTGTAACAGGGAGTAAAGATGGTCACTGTATCATGTGACCCTGTAACAAACGCCAAGTCATCTTCCAAATAAGGCATTATGATCATTTTCAATACAGTCTGAATCCTCCTCCTACCTGCTGTGATGGCTTTTCACACTTCACAATTTCTTATCAGTCAATGTCTTTGTGTGTGAAGGGAAACCATCAAAGGCAAGGGCGTCTACTTCCGTTTTGTCGAGCACTCGTTGAATGCCAAATGTCTTTCACATCTGAGAATGCATCTTTTTGGTTTCCTCATGAGATGAGAGAATGGGGCACATCAGGGGCACCTGCCCATTGAGGAGGCTACAAAGTCTGCCCGAAAATCAGCTACAACTTGCCTGGCCTGTGAGCAGGTTGCCAGTTCCTCCAGAATCAACAGCTAGATGCTCTGCCGGTTTCCTTTGCCAGGGTTTTTTTTTATTTTCCAAAATAATTTTGCCTCTTTACTTTCATGAACATCTGGTCCAATTTCTGGCTGCCCTAGAGGACTTTTACCAAGGCTCTGGTGCCAGAATGGCAGAGTTATAGCTGATTTTTTGTGGCATGAAGGTCAAACTTGAAACTTTACGTCAAAGGAAACAGCTTTTTCTGTCCCTTATTTCCCCACCCTATTGCTATCCCCATCATATTGCTCCTTTGTCTTCTGGTGTTTCAAATTTAACAGGAGAATATTTATTGAACCTTAATAGCCTGGGCGAAGGAATACACGTGCAAGCTGATTTTTTTTGGGATGTGGGCATTGCTGGCAAGGCCAGCATTTATTGCCCATCCCTAACTGCCCTTGAGAAGGTGGTGGGTGAGCTGCCTTCTTGAACCGCTGCAGTCCATCTGGTATCTGTAGCAGTTTGGTATAATTAACTGGCTTGGTAGGCCATTTCAGTGGGCAGTTAAGAGTCAACCACACATGTAGGCCAGACCAGGTAAGGGTGGCAGATTTCCTTTCTGAAGGGCATTGTCCTGGACCTCTGAATTACTCGTCTAGTGACATTACCACAATGTCATAATCTCCTGATTGATAAGAAACATCAGGAAGTTCCTCAGGTGACTAATACATGCAATGGATTTCTGAATAGAGTAAAGGCAGCAAAAATCCTGGAATCATTTCTTAAAACAATTAGATACCACAGTAAGGAAACGTATAGTCTCCCTGGATGGAGGAATCAACATGGCTTGAACTCATGGCCTTCCGAATCTGCAATTGCGTCCTCTTATGAATGTTGTCATTCCAAAACATATAGTCTGCCCTTCTCCTCTTTAGTGTTTTATTTCTGGCTGAGAAGCTAAGTGTCCATTTTTTTCCCTCCAAAATGAGGCCAATCACATTCTGAAGTACTCAAGGAAAGCCTGAACCTTTTTGCCTTAGGATTCGTCTCCCAGCCTGTAACTTTTTGTCATGTTATGCAAGATGTTGGGGCATAATAAAAGAACTTCTATGTTTTTAGGCGCGTCTGCAGCCAACTAAATTTTGCCTTAAGCTTGTAACTCAGAAGATTGGCTCTCCAGCCTTGGGCTGCTCAGGACAGATTACACTGCATCATTAATTAGCTTCAATAACACTCTGACAGATGGCTTCATGTGCAAAATAGCCTAAATAATCTGCACTCGGAAGCACCAACCAATGCTAGGTATTATTCAGTTACAGCTGGAAAAACAATTGCCCTTTCATTTTTTACACTCTTTCTACATTTCTGTCTTCCATATTCATCTATCTCTCTCTGGATTTGAGCTGCTACAGGGCTTGACTTTTCGTTATTCTGCTTGCAACTGACTGCTGCAGTGCAGGCTCCATTAACATAAAGGATTGCTACTTTTGCTTTGGAATATGTCCAAGGGAGAAAAAGATTTCCACTATCTAGTAGTCAAAGACGTATGGGGAAAGGTAGCACCAAGTCTAAAGTGGGAACCATGGCTTTATACTCATATCTACTTCTTCAGTAAAAATAACAGAAAGAAGAAACTATATGCCATGAGTAGCACTGCAATTTATACCTATCTGGACATTATCAATCAGGAAGTGCCTTATTTATATCTCCTGGCTCATACTGCAATTCTCCTACCAAAGTTAAAGCTCTCTACATGCTTAGCTACAGCATCAATTTAAAATGTAAATGTTTGCATTCATGCCAATTCATGTTGACAGCCAGCAGCCATTTTAGGGGTCCAGTCAGACAGTCAGCATTTGCTGAAAAAATATTGGTGTGAAACAGTTCTTCCCCCACTCAGTGCTTCTCCTCTCTATGCACCCCTCAACCTTCTCCAACCAGGGCCCTGCTACAAATTAACTGGCACTGGGTCCCATCTCCTCATCACCACATCTAGAAGGGATTTCAGCCACTGTGTACTGTAGCAGGAAACATTTGCCAAAACACAAGTCCCAGTCTACAGTGTGCAGTGACTGAAAAGCTGTTATTGGCAGCATTGAGTAGAGAGGGGTTCCAGTCCTGTCCAGTGGTAAATAAGGTAGGAAGAATGGATATAATGAATGGAAAAATGGATCGCAATGAGGAGATAATAGAAAGAATGATAAAGGAAGATTTGCATTCCTACGGCACCTTTCATGACTGTCGGATCTAGTTTGTAGGTGTGTGTGTGGTGTGTGTGTGTGGGGAACACCAGCGTGAACTGTGAGACAGAAAGGAAAGTCCGGGGTTGGGCGGGGTGGGTCACCATAGGCTGGTAATGTGAATAAAGGATTCTATTATGCTGTTGGAACTCAAGAATTTCTTAAGGGTTGTGTTAATGCAGAATCCAAATACACAGGATTATCAAAATTGTAGAGAAAACTGTAACATTTTTGTTGTGCATTACACGTCCCAAACAATGAGGATGGTCTGCGGACAGTTCAGGTGGAACTTAAGGATACATAAGAAATAGGAAAATGAGTAGGCCAGATGGCCCCTCGAGCCTGCTCTGCCATTCAATAAAATCCTGGCTGATCTGATATTCTGGCCTCAAATAAATTTCCTGCTTGTTCTCCATAACCCTCAACTCCATTATCGTTCAAAGATCTGTCTACATCAGCCTTAATCATATTAAATGACCCAGCCTTCACAGCACTCTGGGGTAGAGAATTCCAAAGATTCATGACTCTCTGATAGAGAAATTCCTCCTCATTTCTATCTTACATAGGCAAGCTCTTATTCTGAAAGTGTTCTCCCTAGTTCTAGATTCTGCCACAAAGGGAAGCATTGTCTCAGCATGGACACAGTGGGCCGAAGGGCCTGATTCTGCACTGCATAACTCTATGACTCTATGACAAAGTCAAGTTCCCTCAGAAACTTATGTTTCCATAAGATTTATAAGAACAGCAGGACAACAATATTGGATGATTTAATTATCCCAGGACAAACTGGAATAAAGGCAATGCATGTGGTAAAGTGAGGAAATGCCTTTTCAGAACGTTCCATAACTGCTTCCTAAATCAGCATGCTACTAGTCCAGTAAGGAGCAAAGCTTTGCATGCTTTAATTCTAGAAAATGATGTAGGACAGCAGACAAATAATAGCAACCACAACACAGATTCAATGCAAGATTAGAAAGGGATAAAAGTCAAATATAAGAGTGCTGAGCTGGAAGAAGACAGTGGACTGGATGACGTCTAATGAAACTGACTTGTTCAAGAGGGAAGAGAAGGAAAAAGCAGGAAAAGATGGCAAATGTCAGGCATCTCCTTTAGAGCTCGCTGGATTGATTGTCTAGCTATCCATCAGACTTACACTGTGAGACCAGTGGAACCACCAAGTATATTCAGGGCTACTTGTCTGAGTGCGGAATTGGATGAGAGGCTGTATCTCTGTATTACCCTGTCCTAAGGACTCAAATGGTGCTTTATAAATAAAAGTCATTCTGTAGTCACTGCAAATCTGAGACCACTTGACGATAAAACAATATAATGCATCTTCTGAATCACCATAATATCAATAGTAATAGTGAAATAAGAAATAATACCTTCACTTATGGTTCTTAAATACAGGCTGTGCTTAATTGCCCAATTAAGGGCTTCAGTTAGCATCCAGGCAGGAAGGCTGTCCACCAGCTGAGGTGAGAAGGCCTCTCACCTGATTAAATGACCCCCACCTCCAAACTCGCGGCTAGGGGGGCATTACATTCCACCCATAAACAGTGGTCAAGAAGCTGGTGGATGGGCAACATTTTCCAGTCGGAGGGGTCATGAAGACCACTCTTCCTTCCATTTTCCTCAGCCATGGTGAGGTAATTTGGGTGTTGAAATTGGACCTCATTTTTCTAATCAGTATATAGTGAGGGAGTGCGGAGGGTGACACAGAGGTCGAATTTTGGGTGCCAACCACCCAAGCTTGAATAACACAGGAATACCTCTGACACAATATTGATTTGGATGCTTGCAGAGGCTTTTTCAAGTGACTGTTGCTTAATTATTGCATTTATTGTTCATCTCTAATTGCCCTTGGGCAGGTTGTGGTGGTAACTGAGTGACTTGCTAGATTATTCCAGAGGGCAGTTGAGAGTCAGTCACATTGTTGTGTGTCTGGAGTCATATACAAGTCAGACCAGGTAAAGATGGCAGGTTCCCTACCCTAAGGGGCACTAGTGAGCCATTTAGCTTTCATGACAATCCAGTAGTTTCATAGGCTGGAATGTTATGCTCCCCACCTGCTGGTTTTTAGTTGGGGGTGGGTAACATTAAATTGAAAGGAAGGGATTCCCTCTGGGTTCCTGCTTATCCCAACCACACAGCTGGGGTGGGCAAGGCCTTGGACAGAAAGCCTGCCGTTGCTCCTATTGAGGCCCTTAGTGGCCAATTAATGGCCAATTAAGGACCTTTTCCTGCCCAGCCTCAAATTTTAGGCTGGTGGGAAGATTGAACCTGGGTGGGGGAAACCCAAAATACAACAACGTTGCATCTCAGACGGGAAGGACCCTCCATCGGAAGCCAAATCAAGCGTGGGCCGCATTTCTTGCCACTGCACACTGGGAATCTAATTTCAACACTTTAGTATCTCATTAGAAGCCCTGCTCGCCGGAATCATCCCCCCATGCTGGAACATCTGGGCATGCCGACGTGTTTCACAATTGTACAGAATCGGCGTGCACCTGGTGAGCTGCACTTCACTCAGGACTTTGATGCTTGGTGGCCTACCTTGCTTCGGGCAGGACTCATGGTCATCAATGCCACTTCACTTTTAGAGGGGCTCACACCAGGTCTCTACCTATCAGACCAGCCATAAGGTGCGGGTGGCTTTTATATGGCTGCAGGGCTAGGGCTTGCTAGGGGAAGGGGATGAAGAGGCCTCAGGCAAGGGAAGAGGCTGCAGGGTAAAGGATGTATTGGGGAAGGAGGGTATCCCGGGGGCACAAGTTGGTCTTGTGAGATGCCAGTTAATGTGTGATGGCCTTGTGAGTGTGAGAGTTTAGAGTAATGAGATGGTTGCCTTACCCTGGTGGCATAGATGGGATCATTCATCCTCCTTCTGCACTGGATGGCCAACCTCTTGTGTGCAGCGTTGGCACTGACCACCACTGCCACTACCTCCGAAGTGAAGTGGTGAGATTGCAGGACATCCTGGGGCCAGAACAGGGGTGGTGGACATCACAGTAGGCCTCCAAAAGGCATTCCAGTGATGGGTCACTGAACTTTTCTTGGCTTTCAGGGCCATGTCTTCACTGGAGCAGTCCTGGGCTCCAACCATTGAGAACTGTGTGCATGGCTGCAGTTTAGATATGGCACCCAGAGGAAACGGTGTGGCAGACGATTCAGAGGCTGCACGCCAGCGAGGTGGCATTCTTCCTTTGGCTGCATAATTAATGAGGTGGGAAGTGGACGATATGGCACAAAAACCCACCATTGCGGCTGGCAGGGAAATCCTTTTTTCTCACGCCCACTACCGCACTTAGTGCAAATCTGGGGCGATTCTGCCCACAGTCTCCGACGTCTTCTTCAACTTCCTCTTCTGTCCAATGCAGCGCTGTCACTGCAGGCACTGGCGAGGTGCCAGCCAATCAGTTTAGTCGGCAGCTCTCTAAGGTGGGACTACCTCCCGTGTGAGGGGCAAAAGTCCCACCAGGAGTGTGAATTGACGTTATGGCACTCGGAGTTGGCCGGGATGTGTTCCCTGCCAACTCTTCAGATAGTGGGGAGCAAGACCCCGCCATCCAAAAAACTCAGGCCATGGTCGCCCATTGCTGATGCTAACTTTTTATTTAATTAATTGAATTTCATTCCCCCAACTGCCTTGGTGGGATTTGAACTCAGGTCTCCAGATTGTTGGTCTGGACCACTGAAGTATTAGTCCAGCAACACAACCGCTATGTTGCCTGAGCAACCACCTGAAGCAGGTCTTACCTCATTGATATTGCTAATAAGGAGCCTAATGCTTGTTTTAAAAACTATCCCAGAAGTTGGTTTGCCCTAAGCTGGGCAGGCATTGGGCCTGATTTGCTTGCATCTCATGGAGATAAGGTAATGTGAGCCAATGGCCCTTAAGGGTCCATTTAAAATAAATTGTTACCTGAATATGGAGCCAGGGAGTGGAGACCCCCCACCCCGAACCACCACAATACACGCCCCCACCCACCGCCCGGGATTCTTAGGACGATTGCAGGCCATTGCTGGTCTGCATAAGCTACATCCTCTAATTCCTCTCCCTTACTTTAGGCTGCTGCTGGCTAGACAGGCAGTCTGAAATACAAGGAGTATCAGCGGCTCTGTAGATTTGACAGGCACTGGCAGCTCATTCAAAACATTAACATGAGGCTTACTCGAGAATCAATTCCTTGTGCTCCTTGGGCTGGCACCCAAGTGGCCCTCACTCTGCATGCCCAAAATTAGGCACAAGCTACTTTTACCCCCTTGAGTTTGACTGTGCTGCTGCTTACAGTACCTCAAACGCACTCCAACATACATTAGCCAAGTCGCTGTGGTACCCTAACAGCACTTGGATCAATTTAAGAGAGTGTAATTCCCTCTTTGATGTTCACATTCAGCTATTAAGTTATCATGGCTAAGGATGATAGCTGTGAAGGACTAAAATATTATCTTCTGTCAATTTAATTTCAGTCAGTTTTTTCCATGAAAGGTTTTGACTGGGAGCTATGGCAGGAGACTGCACTTTTGGATATTCCACATACCCTGTCAGCTATTTTGAGAAGGCTTAGACTAGGTTACGCAAGAATAGCACAGATTTGTTTTTACTTGACAGGGATTCAATTGATAAGGCAGGGGTAAGAATAGGAAAACCTAAGGACAATTAAGAACAAAGATGAAAGAAAATAAAAAGTAAATAGAAAGAAAAAGGAAAGCAAAACAAAGCCAGTGTAAAATGGAAAGAAGATCAAGATTAATGAATAAAGAACAAAGAAATGGAAACAAAATTAAAAAGACGAAGGAACTAAAGAACATCCTAATAATGGATGTACTAATGGATGTAATAATGAATAATGCCAAAGAACATGTTCTAACATATAGCCACATGTCTCTTAGCAGGCAGGAATTCTTCAAGCAGCTTTGACAGTAGAAGAATTCTCAATTGTTTTTGAGATTTGACATCTTATGCTCCATATGTTTTCACTGGAAGATGGGCCTTATAAATGGTTTTTGGCTTGAAAGAAATGCATCTGTATTAATTTTCAGCAAAAAACTTAATCGCAGCAGAATGTTGCATTAAACAGTGAAAGAAGAAATTGAAGTGAGCAATTGCATTGCTACAGATATAGGAATGTACAGAACCTGGAAAGACCATCCCATCTATGTGTCTGGTCCTAGTGTCTAGGGAATATTACATCCCATGACACCTCTCATACCTCTCGATTAAGTTTTTCAGGTACTTAGGCAGTTCTCTCTGGGAAAATCTTCACTCTTGACCTTTCAACCAATATCTCCTAATTAAATGACCTACTCCCAGTGGTATTCAGAAAATAGCTGTTAGGAAGTTGCCTGAGCCAACTCTCCCTAAAGCTGCTTCTTCCTACCTTTGCATAAGTGTGGGGCCTCTCTGCAGCAACTGCTCTTAATGTCATGGTAGAGGTCCTGAACTTAACATATAGGGAAACATTAGGCAGAAATTCATGTTCTCTCATTCTATGGCACAAAGAATTGGAGCTATAGATAGTGGTTTATTCCTGCTCATAATCTTTTCAAGCCATTATAGACGTCATTGGCGCACATGACTGGTTTTGATAAAGTAGTGTGACGCGAGTTAAACATAAATTTTAAAACTGTGACTGTGTGTGCTTTCCTTCCTGTGTGAACTTTTAAAGTATAAATATAAGGAAATGTGACTGATTTTTGAACCGATGACAGTCAAAATGAGAAATTAGTTCTCCATGAGATCAACGATTGAGGTCCGGGTCAGGCTTCCAGTGAGAAAGGAGCTCAGAATGCTCGACATGACCATTAATCATATAAAGGACAAATGATACTCTTTGCACTTCCTAGTTGCGTGGGACCTGACACAGCTTTCAGCTGTTACACTTCATATTGTGCCAGGATTGTGTCTTCAAAGCTGTCTTAATTGACTGCCCTGTGCAGCGTTAAAATTACAAACAGTTGACCATTGCCTTAGTTCTCTCAGACCATCCCCTTTATCCAAGTCAGTGCAACAAAAGGCAAGCCCTTGTAGAAAATTTTGTAAAATGCTTCAGGTTAAAGCAAGAAAGTTCACAAAACGATTTATGTTCAGCTCAGAAAACAGTACCAATGAATGTTAAATGCGATTATGCTAATTTTATCTGCTGATTTAATTTGCTTCTGCGTATATTCTTTCTCCAGAATTTCTTTGTCCATTGGAAATTATATATAGCCTACCAGGGTAGGATGTTTCAACCAATCAGAAAGACCAGGAACATATTGTGGATGTTCCGCATTGTTTCTGGTATAACCTAGCAATAAAAGAGTAAATTAATTTCTCTGAGGCACAGTATATAATCATTTCAGGACACACATACAGTTAAGTTTAATTCATAAAAGAAGTGTGTGTGTTTATGGAGATTGTCCTTTGTGATGAGCATGAGTAAAGGTTTCTGGAAGATGACCTGCCTTTGACTGGCCCACAGCTCCCGGGGTCCTAATTCCTGGGGTAAGCCTGATGCTGCCCAGTTATTTGGCAGGCCTTCCCAAATGGAGGAGATGCGGGGCTCCTGCCAGTTCTCCAGTTGGTGGTGAGACCCTCGTCACTATGCCCCATGTGTGTAAATAAATAAGGAGAGATGGGACTATATTTGACATAAGCTTGCTGCAGATTAGAGTGTACATTGACGACACATTGGTTGCTGAAAGTATAATAAGGTAATAGCCAATAGTTTTGTCTTTGTTGCAATGTATTTCTGTAAATTAGACCATGGTATATTTAGAGCTGAAATTTGATCTGATAACCCTCCATTAAGCAAGTATCAATTTAATTAAACAACTTGGAATAGTTTGGATCCCCAGCTATTTATGATGTTAATACCACACTGCACTGTCAGTAAATTGTTAGTATATTTGAAAGAAACTTCCCTATCTCTATTTTCGAATAAAATAAATGGGTAAGTTAGATGAAAGAAATTAATAGCAATGCACTGATACTTCTGAGTGCTAATTAAGACCTACTTTAACTGGGCCTTGATTAATCGTGATAGAAAAGATATTGTACATTTTACCTTACACATTGAACAAAAATCAGGGCAGCACATCACAAATGCTTTAATGAAGCAGGAATGGCTGTCTCACATTCAACGTGTAAGAAACTCCATGATCCAAGGAGACTGCAAAATATCAAATATATTTACAGATGGGAACTGAGATGAATGGGCAGAAATTCTCATCTGTAAATTACACAGAATTAAACTTCAGGAGAAGGAGCTGATGGAAAGATTAAACAGTCCGTTGGTTTCCAATTCCTTCATATAACAATAAATTGTGCAATACCTTCCCCCAAAATGTGGTCATTACTTCAGGTGGAAATGCCATTGGAAAATAGAACAAGGCCAGGCCCGAATGTATTATGACAGACTGAAGATGAGAAAGACGAATAACCTTTCTTTCCTCCATATCTGCATAGTCTGGGGAATTTGTAACTTAAAAGGCAGCAATCGTTTTTACAGACACAGCAACCAACAATGGCTTGCTACACAATGCAGAGGGAAGAATGGATTGCTGCAACCTCTGGAACACCGGAGAGTGAGAAATATTTAGTTGTTTTGCTCTTCATCGTCTTTTCAAGTTTTTTTGACGCCAGCAGAAAATACATCACAGCTTAGAAAGTAGAATGAATTGCATATATTCTGACTTAATTCTCGTAACTGTCCAACAAGATAGGAATTTTCAGGAACAGAAACATTCCATTGGGCCCAAAAAGCCCAATTCTTTTTCAGGGATCAACTATATTTGTAAATGACCCAGACAGCATAGAAGAAATGGAAGTCACGGGGACTACAGAATTGTCATATTTAACACCATCTTGGACCTAATTAGAACAAATGTTTTTAGCTCTTTTTTAAAAAAAAATAAACTAATTTCGAAGAGATGAAGGATGTACGAAGACAATTGAATTGGAGAAGGACTTTTGTCAACATTCCAGTTGAAGACTACTGAAACACTTTTAAAAGAATAATGCTGCACATAGAAGACAAGTACAGGTTTTCAAGCCAAGATGTGGGTATGGTTAAGAAGCTGGCTAGACGGTAGAAAATTGCTGGCACTGATTAGAAGGATATTATGAAGATAGGGGGAGATATTGAACAGTGTGGCTCAAGACTCACTGCTGTTTTCAATTTACATTGGTGACTTGGATCCTGAAACACAATGTAAATTGGTTATATTTGTAGATGGTGCAAAAAACTGGGAAGTGTTACTGAAGGAGGCTGCTCTGAAAGTGAAGAATGGGCTAAACAAAACACGTAAGTGGCCCATAGAGGTGGGCCAAGGGCAGGAAATGCAATACCCACAATCCCAATGCCCCCCCCCAAAACCCCAGGAGGGATTTCTCCTCCAACCCGAGGGCCGACCGCAATTCGGCCATCCTGAAATCCTGAATTTTAATTTTAATTTGCCTGTCTGAGGACGCCTCCATTTTGATACACACTCAAGGTCTCCGATCTGGTTCAGCAGCGCCCACTTCTCCTGGTGGTGCTGGTGAGGCTTCAGAGTTGCTAGTCCTGTGATTGGGGATGCAGCACCAGGAGCCCGACTACCATCCTTAATTGGACAGCGGGCCCATAGGAGGTCGATTAGGAGGCCACCCGTTGTCAAATTGCTGAAACAGCCCTGCTGCCGGAAAGTGCCGGTTTGGGACCCGCTTTTCAGTCTGACCACAGAGTCCGAAAACCTGTGGTAAAATTCAGCCCCAAATTTTGCACACCAGTCTGGGACATACACTTCTCTTAATTGGTCTTGGCTGAAGTTTGGGATGGATGCCAACAGCTGTAAATATGAAAGGAAGTATTATATATACACTGGTGTGATTTACCAGCTTGTACAATTTTGGAAAATGCAATACTGAAAGTTGTAATACAATAGCTTCAAACCGGACTGAAAATAGGCAGGCCCAGTTAATGTTTACACGTTAATGGGATATCAATTAATCACTGCACAATCAGCATTATTTTAGTTAGGTTGCTATGCTAACAACCCTAAAAACCTGAAAAGGAAAAGCATAGATGGAACTGAAATTGTGATGAAGGGTCTCGATCAACTCTTCACCAGAATATTTAGCACGACACAATACTGACTCCAATGGAAAGGAAAATAAGGCGTGGTGTAAAACTGGTTGGTGATTCACTCTGGTCTGTTTTGTGTCACCACTGACATTGAATTTCACCCTAAATAATCACAATTATTTCTCAAGACCATTCGGTCTTCAGTTCTCTACCAGAAGGCGGGTCCTTGCCAATTATTCTCAGAACCGTGGCTAATTAAGTGCCATGAGGATTTACAACAGGTAGGGCAAGGAGGCAGACCCCAAGTCTACCTCAGCTGGAACAGGGATTGAACCCATGTTTTTGGCATTAATCTGATCCACACGCTGGCCTCCAAGCTAACATTGATGGATCTATTCAAGAATAACAGTCTAAGTTATCAAATAGATTTTTTTTTCCCTATAAGGTGTGGAAAGAATTGCATAGGTTTGAAATCTGACCCTTCACTCAAGAAGTTTGAATCTAGTACAATGTGAATGAGTATTATATTCCAGTATTGTTTATACAGCAAACTGAATAACGACTTTTGCATTTGACTGGAACAAAAACTACCAGTTATTGGATTAGAAATGCAAATAGAGCTATATTCTCCAATGACAACTGTATTTTTTAGAATTAAATTTGCATTAAAACTGTGAAGAGAACTGCCTTCGACATTGCCTTATTTTTTTATAGTCAGATTTATATCACAGACAAAGCTCCAGTGAATATCGGCCACTGAATACAATGAATCCTGAGTTATTTGAGGTTAGGTAATCCAACTGTGAATTCAAATTTATGTCAAGGATTGCTATTTATTGATAATCTTTGTTCAATTAGATTGTGCCGAACTTCACCTCGCATTTACCCCTCCTCCCTCATGAAGCATAACCATCAACGTTGAAGAATATTAGGATATGCAAGTGTTCTTTTTGGAACAAAGAATTCTTCTGAAGCAAAAGATTTTCTCATTAAAAACATATCCTCAAAAGTAAAGCTAAGTCCCATTGTACAGGCCAGACTGCTTTGGGTTAAACTTAGTGCAATCATTTTTTTTGATTATTCATTTGAAGTCTCAGCAGGCCAACAGAAGCAATATTGTTGATTTATGATGGAAATTTCACTTATGGACCAGCATGGAGACAAAAGCGTGTGGTGAGTGTGGTTGGGGGCCTTGGGAGAGAGTGGGTCAGTGGCAATGGGGAAGAAGTAGTGAGGAAATGCCAAAGGAACCAATGTAAGGCCCTGGCAATTTTTTACTGCTGAGTTCATTTAAAATATCTTGATACTCCCAAATGAACAAGACTTAAAATGGCAGGGTTTGTGATCACTGTGGGAACATAGCAGGTAGTGTCCACATCATTTCCAGGGTGGGGCTAAAATTGGAGCTATCAATACTTCAAATGCTCAGCAGATTGCAACTCATGCTGGATGAGGGTGTAGGAATACAAAATGGCTGAGGGTGTAGGAATACAAAATGGCTTTAGCAACTTCTCTCCTAGACACGCAACTTAAGATTGACACTTTTTAGCCAGCATGGTGTTTCCCAGAATGCTCCTGAGAACTCCCAACTTAAACTCAACATCCTCTCTGGCCTGAGAATATTGCTGCATTTGTTGGCAGAGCCTGGAAACTTTTCAATTGGGCATACCTGTCATTGCTTCATTGAATTAGATAGTTGCATTCACAGTTCTGAATGTTAGCTAATGTCAGAAGCAACATTCAAAAGACTCATGGGAATCATTGGGAAGGCTCTCCATATTATCCATTGGAGATTTTAAAAGATGGGATTTACTAGAGGATAGGGATGCGGTGACCAATAGAAAGCTCATTTGGAAAGACTTTTACTAAATTACTAGGGAATAGCGATCCGGGAAAATGACACCGAGAAACATGAAACTTCACCAAAATATTTTAAAATGTAATATTTATTCATGGAAGCCTATTACATAACTTTGCCAGATTGCTACAAACTGTGCTGAGCTCATCCCCGAAGAAAAAAAGAATGTGATGAATGATGAACTTGTCAGGGTATGTGCAAACAACAATCAAAGCTGTTGTCAATAATATGTGAAACACAAGGTCTTGTATGTACTGAAGCAGCAAGTCAGAACAATCAAGCACTCTTGTGGGGAACAATGTGGGGAACATTCCAGGTGAAGCAGTGAATCACGTGCACTTCTTTCAATTTAGTTTATTGCATTTGCTGCTCCCAATGTGGTCTCCTCTACATTGGAGAGACTAAATGCAGACTGGGTGACCACTTTGTGCAACAACTTTGTTCAATCTGCAATCGTGACCCTGACCTTGCTGTCGCTTGCCATCTCAATTCACTATCTTTCTCTCATGATCTTCAGCCTACTACCAATGTTCCAGTGAAGCCCAACGCAAACTGGAGGAACAGCACCTCATATTCTGATTAGGCACTTTACAGCCTTCTGGACTTAACATTGGGTTCAACAACTTCAGACCATGAATTCAATCCTCAATTTTGAATTTTTTCACCTTCCCGCCCCCCCCTCATCAGGTGCCATGTTTTGCTTGCAGAAGGTGCTGACACTTGTTATGCTGTTAACACATTCTGCTATCTTACTTTCAGACAGGGCTGACTTTTATGCCACTATTAACACCTGCGTTATTTTTGTATTCAGCCATTTTGTATTCCTACACCCTCATCCAGCATGAGTTGCAAAGCTGCTGAGCATCTGAAGTATTGAAATGTCCAATTTAATACTATCATTAACACTCTCTTTGTCTTGTGTTCATGACATCTTTGTCAGCTAATCTTGCCTGACCGCCAATCCATCCCTGACTTTCTATTTTGCTCCACCATCTCCACACCACCGCACCCCACTCAGGACTTCAACAACATGAAACCCAACCTACCTCTCTTCAACTCTGAAGAACAGCTAAGTGGACTCAAAACGTTAACTCTGTTTCTCTCTCCACAGGTGCTGCCAGACCTGCTGTGTTTTCCAGCATTTTCTGTTTTTATTTCAGGTTTCCAACATCGGCAGTATTTTGCTTTTATTCTTGTGGGAAAAATGTCCTTCACTGATTGCCACCCCTCTTCTTAAATAACACTGAATCCTATTTGCTGTTTTTGATATATTTTGTGTTTCATATTTCATTGGCAAATGTAGCCTGTGTTTTATTAGATATTTCTCACTTAATTGTCACTAGGTTACTTCCGCCTCGACTCCCTGCTCCAGCCCCCACCACCACACCCCATGCATCTCCAATTGTTGCACAACACCCATCAGCTCATTTTACTGATGGAACTGCTCTGGAGCCTCTACCAGTCCAGCTCTGTAACTCACTTCAGAAGCAACATGATTTTACTTGTACTCCAATTCTCCTTCCCATCCATGATTAGAGATCCCGGCCTCTACTTCCTTCCACTGATGGCATTACCGGGCTTACCATTCAAGGAACAGCAGGGTTAAACAGATCTCCTACCTCTAAGCACTTGCCTGCTGATTCCTCTTTTTTTCAATCTGAGAATTCTGAAGTGATAATTGGTGGCACATTATCATACTAATGCCTCTGAGCGCTGATTTTAAATATGGCCAGGTTGTGCCCTTGCAATTATTTTATTTTCAAAATAGATTCAGGGACATCTGCTGCTCCAGCTCATTGAATTAAAAATTGCTCAGCCTTTTCCACAGGAGCAAAGCGCAAAATCAGTGTGGTCGACGTGTCTCATCTGGAAATCTCATGAGATTTGTCAATCAAATGGAGGGCTTGTATGGTCAGAATCAGCAATGAAGTGCTCCGAATCTTCAGCAAGCTCTAGTTCAATTTTAAAAATGTCAAGGAGGATGTATAGTTTACAATGAACTGTACTCAATGTATAATGGAAATTTGATCCTCTCACTCGACAACAAGTGTTTAGGATCAAAAATAGAAGAAACTATTGATAGAATGATACAGTACAGAAGGAGGCCTTTCAGCCCATTGTGGCTGTGCCAGCTCTTTGAAAAAGCGTTCCAATTAGTCTTATTCCCATGCTCTTGCGCCGTAGCTCTGTAAATCTTCCCACTTCAAGGCCAGGATTTTACGGTCCCTCCTGTCCGATGAGATATTACAGTCCCACCAAACTGCATGGAGATTTAAATGGCTCGCCGCATCTGCCGGCAGAGACACGCCCTGGCGGGGCCATAAAATCTCGGCCCAGGTGTTTATCCAATTCCCTTTTGAAAGTTATTGCTGAATTTGCTTCCTCGCCCATCATTTCAGGCAGTGCATTTCAAACCATAACAACTCACACCATTTTTTTTCTTCATTTCGCCTCTTGTTCTTTTGTCAATCACCTCTGGTTACTGACCCTTACTGCCAGTGGAAACATTTGCTCCTTACTTAGCCTATCAGAACCCTCTGTGACTTTGAAGACTTCTATCAAATCTCCCCATAGCTTTTGCTTGTCTAAGGAGAACAACCCTGGTGTCTCTAGTGCTTCCGTATATCTGAAGCTTTTCATTTTTAGTACCATTCTAGTAAATCTCTTCTGCACACTCATTAGGACCTTGACATCCTTCCTAAAGTGTGGTGCCCAGAATTGGCCACAGTACTCCAGATGATGCTTTTAATCAATGCTTTATAAAGGTTAAACATAATCTTCTTTCTTTTGTACTCTCTAATTCCATTAATAGACCCAAGGAGCCCATTGTCATTTTAACACCCTTCTCAACTTGACCTTCAGTAACTTGTCCTGGATTTCTCTCTCTTTGCAGCCCCTTTGAAATTCTGCCATTTGGTTTATATTGCTTCTCCCTATTATTCCTATCGGAAGACTCATTTAAACAAACAACACATAAACTGAGATGAAAACACAAATGTAACCCTGCAGTTAACTAAAACTTTCAGCATATTAATCAGCGGGCTGAATGGGGCTGCACACCAAATCATGTTGCCCTTAACCTTTGTGAGACTGTATAAAGATCTCCCTCAAATTCCTCACTCATTGAGCACAGGACAGCTTCATCAGCAGCTTTGTGAAAGACTTCACACCATCAAGTGGAATACAATTAAATCTCTCCATTAGCAGGGAACTGTGTCTGTCAGTGTTTTCCAAATGACCTTAAAGAAAGAAGCCATACAATCCATCAAGTTCCTATGAAGTACCAGTCAGTTTGTTGGATTATACCAGAGCAGCATTGCCATTTTCTGGCATTAAAAATAGCATAAGAAAAATAATTATAAAACGAGTGATATAGGACCTCTCAGTTGTTTTACTTCATTCTGTTTTACAATGGGACTGTGTGGATGGTGCCCCAACATTAAGCAATCTATCAGTTAGAGGGGGGATTTTCCTGGGCCTGGATGCAGCGGATAGCAGAAAACTGATCAGGTCAGGGTTGCTAACAGTGGGAGGGCATATTCCAGGAGGTTTTGTCACATGATTTCCTGCTTCCAACCACCCCACTCTCCACACTCTCACCATTAATTGCCTGTCATGTGCATCCTTATGAGGTACAGCCTACCTACACCAATCAGAAAGTGAATAATGCCTCACGACCTAATTGGATGAATTTTCATGGTCAGTCAAACAGCTATTTTTCCCATATTCAATATTTTTCTAACCGGTAAACAAGAGTGTTCAATTTCTCTTTTTCCAAAACTACTAATTTTCTTATTAACCCAGGACTTTTGTCTTGGAGCTGTGTCCTTTAAATTAGTCTTCAATTCCTGGAGACTGGAGGGGAATCCAGTTGGCAATTCTTGCTGGCGTTCATGCCTGTTAAGAATCAGAGAAGCAGGGAGTGTGAGTGAGTAGAGTTGGGGAAGGTTGCAGAACTAGATTGTCACAGAGCTGGGAAGAAGACATGCTGAGGGATGGGGAGTCACTAGAAGTCATAAAGGGTTTGGTCCAGGTTAGGATAGAGCTTGGTAGAGTTGCGGGGGGTGCGGTCAGCAACAGTTACTTTTCAACTTCCCTGTTAGGGTGGTGATGTGGCATAATGGAACACCTGCACATTGCAGAACAAGCCCATTGGAAAACTCAGGCATATCGATCATGGAAGCACTAACATGTAGTGCCACATAGTGACTGGATACAAGTTCAAATCCTTTCTTCTTCCCCAGCATGTCAGCCTGTAGTGGTTCAATTGGTGTCACTCTTGTCTCTGCATCACAAGGTTCAAGTTTCACTCCAGGACTTGAACACAAAAATCAAGGCTAACAACCCAGTGGAGCACTGAGGGAGTGCTGCACGATTGGAGATGCCATTTTCAGATCAGGTTTTAAACTGAGGTGCTATCTGCCTGCTCCGGAAGATGTGAAAGATTCCATGATGTTACTTGGAAGAGGAGCTACCTTAATGTCCTGGTCAATATTTACAAGAAAACAGATTATCTTGTCATTATCACCTTGCTGTTTGTGGGAGTTTGCTATGTGCAAAATTGATAGCCATGTTCCTGCATTCCAATGTTACAGTGACTATATGAAACACATCTCACTGGCTGTAAAGCACTTTGTGATATCTGGTAGTAATGGGAAGCACTATATAAATGCAAATCTTATTCCCTCCTAATGCTATGCATTTCCTGATCTTAGCCACAACAAACAGGTGGGACCTAAAATATAAGAGAGTGCAATAGAGCATTGACCAAGAAAAGACTCATTGTCCCATCAAGCTTGGCCTTTCCATAGTCCGTGTCCAACAAACCCCATCATTGATCCCACACCAAATTTAATTTCCTCTATTATTACTCCCTGACCCATAGTCTGTCAAAACCCCAGATGTTGGTGCCCTGTACATGCTGTATCAAAGCCATTTGTTCCCTCTGTTAAAGAAGACAGAAAGTTTTATGAATGCAAAAATTAGGGAAAAAAATGGTTAGTTAGGTGGACAAAGTAGAAAAGCTGAGATTAGTGCTTAGGAGAATAGAAAACAAAATATTCATGATATGTGGGTATCATGGGCAAGGCCAGGATTTATTGCCCATCCCTTATTGTCCTTGAGAAAGTGGTGGTGAACCGTTGTAATCTATGTGGTGTAGGTACACCCACTGTGCTGTTAGGGAGGTTGTTCCAGGATTTCGCCTCAGTGATGATGAAGGAATGGCAATATATTTCCAAGTCAGGATGGTGTGTGACTTAAGGGGCAACTTGCAGTTGGTGAAGTTTCCATGAGTCTCTGCCTGTGATCTTCTAGGTGGTAGAGGTGATGGATTTTGGGGTTGCTGCCAAAGAAGCCTTGGCGAGTTGCTGCGATGCATCTTATGTATGACACATACTGCAGCCAAGTTGTACAGAGATGGAGGGAGTGAATGTTTAAGGTGTTTGATGAAATGCTCATCAGTGGCTGCTTTGTCCTGGATGGTGTTGAGCTACTTGAGTATTGTTGGAGCGGCACATATTCAGGCAAGATATGTCTTGTGGCAAGGCTTTTGGGTGTGTGGAGACAACTCACACCATCAAATATCCAGCCTCTGACCTCCCTTAGATCTGGAGGACAAGTCTTCAGCACTGCAGTCAGGATGCTGTCAGGGCCCATAGTCTTTGCAGTATCTAGTGCACTCAGCCTTTTCTTGACATCACATGGAGTGAATTGAACTGGCTAAAGACTGGCATCTATGATGCTGGGACCTCAGGAGAAGGCCGAGCCGGATCAGCCTTCTCCTCCCATTAGTTGTTTAATTATCCATCACCATTCATAATTTGATGTGACAGGACTGTAGAATTTTGATCTAATTCATTGGCTGTGGGATCACTCAGCTCTGTCTGTCGCATGCTGCTTCCACTGCTCAGTACACATGTAGTACTGTGTTGTAGATTCATCAGGTGGGCACCTCATTTTTTGGTACACCTAGTTCTGCTCCTGACATACCTTCCTACACTCCTCATTGAACTAGAGTTGGACGCTGATTTGATGGTAATTGTAAAGTGAGGGATATGCCAGACCATGAAGATGATTGTGGTTGAATACAATTCCACTGCAGCTGATGGTGCACAGTGCCTCACGGATGCCCAGTTTCCAGCTGCTGAATTTGTTCTGAATCTATCCCATTTAGCATGCTGCTGGTGCCATGCAACATGATGGGGCTGTTCTCAACGTAAAGCTGGGGCTTAATCTCCACAAGGATTATGCGGTGGTCACTCCTGCCAATATTCACATTGATAAATGCATCTGCAATAGGTAAATTGGCGAGGACAAGGTCAGGAAGGTTTTTCCCTCATGAAGATTTCCTCACCACTTGCTGCAAGCCCAATCTGGCAGATTTGCCATCCAGGGCTTGGCCAGCTCAATCATAAATGGAGCTACTAAGCTGTTTTCAATGATGAACATTGAAGACCCCAGCCAGAGTACATTCTGTGCCCTCGCTGCCCTCACTGCTTCCTCCAAGTGATGTTCTGATTCTGGAAGAGCATTGGTTCATCTGCTGACAGAGGGTGGTGGTTGGCAATCAGCAGGAGGTTTCCTAATCATGTTTGACCTGATGCCATGACACTTCACTGGGTCTGGAATCAATGATGAGGACTCCCAGGGCCACTTCCTCCTGACTTTATACCACTGTGTCACCATCTCTGCTGAGTCTGTCCTGGCAGTGGAGTAACATTCTCAGGAGATAGCGGAGTCTGAGGCATTGACGATAAGGCATGATTCTGTGAATATAACTGTGCCAGGCTGTTGCTTCATTAGTCCATGTGTCAGCTCTCCCAATTTTGGCACAATTCCCCAGATTTCAGTGAGGGTGACTTTCAGAGTCAGCTGGACTGCTTTTATTCTTATTATACTTACAGTGGTTGGTACAATTGAATAGCTTGCTAGGCCATTTAAGATTGCAGTTAAGAGTCAACCGCATTGCTGTGAGTCTGGAGACATAAATAAGCCAGAATGAGTAAGGATGGCAGACTTTCTTCCCAGATGGGCTTTTACAACAATTCAGTAGTTTTATGCCCACCATTACCAATACTCGCATTACATCCCAGATTTTTATTTAATTAGCAGAATTTAAATTCCCATGTTCACAGAAAATAAAATTGTTATAGCACAAAAGGGGACCATTTTGCCCATCAAGTCTGTGCTGGCTCTCTGCAAGAACAAATGAGTTAGTCCTGCTTCCCCATCTTTTCCCCATAGCCCTGCATATATTTTCCCTTCAGGTGATTATCCAATTCCCTTTTGAAAGTCACGATTGATTCTGCCTCCAGCACCTTTTCAGGCAGTCCATTCCAGCTCATTGCATAAACAGAGTTTTCCTCATGTCACCTTTGGTTCTTTTACCAATTACCTTAAATCAGTGTCTTTTGGTTCCTGACCCTTCCACCAATGGGAACATTTTTTCTCTATCTGCCCCTCATGATTTTGAACACCTCTATCAAATCTCCTCCTAACCATTTCTTCTCTCAGCTTCTCCAATCTACCCACGTAACTAAAGTTCCTCACCCTAGGTACTATTTCTCTCCAAACTTTTCTGCACCCTCCCTGAAGCCTTCTCATCCTTCTTAAAGCGCAGTGCTCAGAATTAAACACGATACTCCAGTTTAAGCTCAAACCATGTTTTATAAAGATTCCATGATACCTTCCTGACTTTTCTCCTTGTTGTCTTTATTCATAAAGCCCAAGACCTCATATGCCTTTTTAACCACTTTCACAACCTTCTCTGCCACCTTTAGCAATTTGTGCCTATATACCCACCAGCTCTCACTATTTCTGTGCTCAGTTTAGAATTGCTGTGGTGGGATGTCAACTCATGGGAGGTGGATTCATCTTTCCAGATTGTTAGCCCAGACTTCTGCACAACTAATCTAGTAATATAACCACTGTGCTACTGTTCCTAGTGCTGGTAATTCAATCGTTTAAAAACTTGAATCATTTGCTGTCAGCCCACCTCCTGGACTGACACAGGCTTAACTCTGTGCAGATGCTCACATCTGATCATTGCCTGACCTCCTTGGACAGTGTAGGGAGAAAACTGCAGCCTTTGCTGGAGTCTAACTGCTGCCAGATGAGGACAAAAGGTCATTGCCAGCGATCATCTGCCCAATCTCTCAACCACAGACACCGCAACAATAAACCAAGAAAAAGGAGAGTAAAATAAATATATTACTTCCCTCCATACACCCCCCTCCCACCGCCATCACCTCACCCCAACCTACCCCCGATACTTGCGGCAATTCACACTGTGATGAAACCTCACTCTGAGTTTGCTTCCAGGATTTATTTTAGGCACACGATTATTAAACCATCACTCTGTCAGGTTTCACAGTAGAAGCAGAGCCAGTAGCAAAGTCCTTAATCAACTGCACACGTGTTGCTGATAGGCATTAAGTGGTAGGTTAAATAAAAAGCCAATTATTTGCTGCACATCAATTGGACATTGCACTATATGGAGACTGTTTAACCCTCAGCCAAGTGAGCTCTGACACCTAAAGATTGAGCTTCATTGAAAGAAAAGCTCCTCGAGAACAACAGGTGCTCCAGCAAGCAGCCTGTCAATAATTCACTAGACCTGAACCACAAATTTCGTCATGCGATTGGGCAGCCACATTATTCATTTCATCATGCGATAACCTCTGTCAATTAAGTGATAATAATGACGAGAATCTAGTTGGAAGACTGGGCAAGGCAGAAAATTGGCTGTTACAAAACATTACCTCATAATAACAAAACACGTGTCCCACTTTTCTGCAGTATTATAATCAGTGACAATCTCCTTATACGTTTTCGCTATGGCACTTTGAGAAGCATAGGAATAAACTATGCTATTAAATTGTATGTACAGTTCAGAAACAGCCCATTTAGTCCAATAGGTTCTTGCTGATTGTCAAGCACCACATGCGCCTTCTCCCATTCTTCTTCATTAACCCCATCAACATATCCTTCTATTGCTTTCTCCCTCATGTGTTTATCTAGCTTCCCCTTAAATGCAGCTGGTTGCTTCAACTACTCCTTGCGTGGTAGCCAAACTGTGGAACTTGCTATCTCATCCAGCTCCACAACCACCAAAATAACTGCACTCCTCTAATTCTGGTCTCTTTTGCATTCCCGATTTTGGGTGTACCTTCAGTTGCCTAGACCCCAAGCTCTGGAATACTCTCCCCACAACTCTTTGCCTCTCTACCTCACTTTCCTCCTTTAAGACACTCCGTAAAGCCCACCTTTTAGTCTTTTGACATAACATCTCCTTAAGTGGCTTGGTGTCATGTTTTATTTTATAATGCTCCTGTGAAGTATCTTGGGATGTTTTATTATAAATATATAAATATTTATAACACCACTATATAAATATGTGTTGTTGTTGTTATCCTCTATTCAGTCAAATCATGGTTGATCTGTATCTCAACTCCTTCAATCTATATCTCTTGATCTTCTTGCTGAATAAAAAATCTATTCATCTCAGCCTTGAAAATTGCAATTGACTTAGCATCCACAGTCTTTTAAGTGACAGAGTTACAGATTTCTTCAATTTGTTGTGTGAAAAAGCTGACTTCATTCCTAAATCACTGATCCCTAATTTTAAGATTGTGTCTCTTTGTTCTGGATTCAACCAGCAGAGAAAATAATTCCTCTGTATCTACCCTATCAAATCCTGTTAGCGTGTTCAACGTCTCAATTAGATCATCCATCAATCATCTAAACTCAGGGGAATATAGCTAAATACATGCCACCTCTCAACATTGTGTAACCTTCAAGCTTTGCTACCATTCTGGTGAATCTGCGGTGAACTTCCTCCAAGATCAATATATTCTCTTGAGGGGCAGTACCCAAAACTGAACGCAGTACTCCAGATGGGGTGTGACCAAGACTCTACAACTGAAACATAACTGAAACAATGTGGCTAACTCCTTAGCTTCAGTAAAAAGAGAAATAGTTCATCAATGGGTTCATGGATGAATGCAATTCACATGACAATGTAAATTGGACAGGTCAGAAAGTTCCATGCCTGATATCAGCTGAATTGGTTGATTTTAGCTAGGCCAATTGTGGAGACACCACTGGTGACCATAAGTGTTCCTGGGCAACAATAACAAAAAAATATTCAGTTCCTGATCAATTCAATGACCAACTGTTGGGAAGGCCATGTATGAAGCCAGAATTATATGTGGCTGTGATTCCCCACAAAGTCAATTAGCAATCCAAAACAAAACATCTGGGTTCACCCAAGAGGTTGTGGACACTCAGAACTACCCAAAGGTTATGGACCTGGTAGAATTGTGCCTCAATATGGAGTCAGTGCCTTCAGGAGAGGAGGGCAGATTATTCGGGGGGAAAGAGAGGAAAGAACATGACAAAGACAAAGGGTGGAATCGTTCCAGAATTGCACTAAATGTGGTAGCTGGCATTTTTTTTTAATTCATTCACAGGATATGGGCTTCTTTGGCTAGGCCAGCATTTATTGCCCATCCCTAGTTGCCCTTGAGAAGGTGGTGGTGAGCTGCCTTCTTGAACCGCGGCAGTCCATGTGGTGTAGGTACACTCACAGTGCAGTTGGGAGTTCGAGGTTTTGACCCAGCAACAGTGAAGGAATGGTGAAATATTTCCAAGTCAGGATGGTGAGTGGCTTGGAGGTGAACTTCCAGGTGGTAGTGTTCCCTTCTATCTGCTGCCCTTGTCCTTCTAGTTGGTAGTGGTTGTAGGTTTAGAAGGTCCTGTTGAAGGAGCCTTGATGAATTCCTGCAGGGCATCTTGTAGATGGTACAGATTGCTGATACTGTGCGTGATTGTGGAGGGCGTGAATGTTTGAGGATGTGATGCCAACCAAGTGGGCTGCTTTGTCCTGGATGGTGTCAAGAATTTTGAGTATTGTGGGAGCTGCACTCATCCAGGTAAGTGGGGAGTCTTCCATCACACTCCTGACTTGTGCCTTGTAGATGGTGGACAGGCTTTGAGGAGTCAGGAGGTGAGTTACTCGTCGCAGGATTCCTAGCCTCTGACCTGCTCTTGTAGCCATAGTATTTATATGGCTAGTCCAGTTCAGTTTCTGGTCAATGGTATGTTGATAGTGGGGGATTCAGTGATGGTAATGTCATTGAATGTCAAGGGGCTATGGTTAGTTTCTCTCTTGTTGGAGATTGTCATTGCCTGGTATTTGTGTGGCTCGAATGTTACTTGCCATTTGTCAGCCCAAGCCTCGATGTTGTCCAGGTTTTGCTGCATTGGACATGGACTGCTTCAGTATCTGAGGCGTTGTGAATGGTGTTGAACATTATGCAATCATTAGCGAACATCCCCACTTCTGACCTTATGATGGAAGGAGGGTCATTGATGAAACAGTTGAAGATGGTTGGGCCGAGGACACTACCCTGAGGAACTCCTGCAGTGATGTCCTGGAGCTGAGTTGACTGACCTCCAACAATTGCAACCATCCCACTTTGTGCTAGGTATGACTCCAACCAGTGGAGAGTCTTCCCTCATTCCCATTGACTGCAGTTTTGCTAGGGCTCCTTGATGCCACACTCTGTCATATGCTGCTTTGATATCAAGGGAAATCACTCTCACCTCACCGTTGGAGCTCTGCTGTTTTGTCCATGTTTGAACCAAGGCTATAATGAGGGCAGGAGCTGAATGGTCCTGGCGGAACCCAAATTGGGCATCAGTGAGCAGGTTATTGCTAAGTAAGTGCCACTTAATAGCAAGTGTTGATGACCCCTTCAATTACTTTATTGATGATTGAGAGTAGGCTGATGGAGCGGTAATTTGCTGGGTTGGATTTGACCTGCTTTTTGTGTACAGGACACAACTGGGCAATTTTTCACATAGCTGGGTAGATGCCAGTGTTGTGGCTGTACTGGAATGGCTTCGCTAGGGGCACAGCAAGTTCTGGAGCAAAAGTCTTCAGTACTATTGGCAGAATATTGTCAGGCCCTATAGCCTTTGCACTATCCAGTGCCGTCAGCCATTTCTTGATATCCTGTGGAGTGAATCAAATTGGCTGAAGACTGGCATCTGTGATGCTGGGGACCTCCAGAGGAGGCCAAGATGGATCACCAACTCAGCACTTCTGGCTGAAGTTGTAGCAAATGCTTCAGCCCTATCTTTTGCTCTGCTGTGCTGGGCTCTTCCACCATTGAGGACGGGGATATTTGTGGATCTTCCTCCTCCAGTGAATTGTTTAATTGTCCACCACCATTCATGACTGGATGTGGCAGGACTGCAGATCTTAAATCTGATCCGTAGGTTGTGGAGTCAATGTTTTACCTGCCAGGTGTAATGGTGGGTTTTTGTCTGTATCATCCACTTCCCACCTCATTAACTATGCAGCCACAGCAAACACGTCGTTTTGCTGGTGGGCAGCCTCTGAATCGCCCACCACACCGTTACGTCACTGTTTCCTCACTCCAGCCATGCACACAGTTCTCAATGCTTGCAGCCCTGGACTGCTCCAGTGAAGGCATGGCCCTGAAAGCCAAGAAGAGCTCAATGACCTGTTACTGGAACGCTTTTTGGAGATCTGCTGTGATATTCTCCACCCCCACTCCTCCACCAATGCTCAGGCCTCAGGAGGTCCAGCAATCTCGCAACTCTGGCTTGGGAGGCAGTGGCAGTGGTGGTCAGTGTCAACGCTGCACAGAAGAGGTTGATCTTCCAGTGCAGAAAGAGGCTGATTGATTTCATCTGTGTCACCAGGGTAAGGCAACCATTTCATCACTCTAAACTCAGACACTCAAAAGGCCATCACACATTCACTGACATCTCCATCACTGCCAGATCGCGGGACATCACCACTCTCTCTCACATACATCCTCACATCTCCATCTGGCCTCATCTCCTCTGGAGTTTACTTCCTCAGCCCTCACCCTCTTGAGACCAATTGCAGAGATCAACTTGTACCCTGACAAACACCCTGGGATACACCCCCCTCCCCCCTTCCTCAGTAATTCCCTAGCCCTGCAACCTCTTCTCTTGCCTGAGGCCACTTCAGCCCTTTCCTCAAGCAAGCCTTGGCCTGCAGCCATTGAAAAGCCACCCCCGCCTTATGGCTGGTCTGGTAGGTGGAGACCTGCCCATGAGCCCCTCTAAAAGTTTCGTGGTTCTGCCTGCGAAGCTTGGCGCTGATGACTGTGAGTGCGGCCCAAAGCAAGGTAGGCAAACAAATCTTGAAGTGCAGCTCGCCAGGTGCACGTCGCTTATGTACAGTTGTGAAACACATGCCTGAATCATGCAGCATGGATGGGGGGTGATTCTGGTGAGCTGGGCTTATAATGAGATGCTAAAGTATTGAAATTAGGTTCCTGACATGCGGAGGTGGAAAACGCGGCCCGCCATTGACGGGGGGAGCAGACGATCGCAAATTGGTTTCACGACGGCGTGAAACTGATTTTTGGCCTTCTTGCCATATTGTCCGCTCATGCCGCTGAACACACCTGCCACTGACGGGAGCGGAAAATTCCGCCCATAGATAACATCTCTGTGCAGAGGATATCTTCAGCTGAGCTCAACAGCGGCTCCCAGACATGGTTATGCAATTATTTGCCAGTAGGGCTGAACTCAAATTGGCAGAAAGCTGGCTGGCAAGGTTACTGGGGGAGGTTTGACTGCTAATGCTGCAGCTCCAATCTTAACCAGATCATGACTTTGATATCTGCAGACAGAAAGGGCATTGTACCTTCACCCAGTGAGAGTGGCTCCTTCAACAACTTTCTCATTTGTAAAATCATCTTTGGGATTGCACACTGAGACCTTGGAGAATAAAAGAACATTGAACATGGAGAACAATCCTTTGTCAAGGGCTTCCACAACATGTCTTTCATGCAGCTCTTTTACACTGGCTGGCTCAGCAGCTCTAGTTGCCCATTTGCACTTTGCCCACAGAAAAACTTACCAATAATTCTGAGTCATTTTCAGATGGCGCATACTGCAGATGAAATTCAACCCGAATGGTGGCATAAAACACACCTTACCGGACCAAACATCCATTCTACACCCATTAACTTCTATTGAACCCATGAGACAAGGTATAAAAGAGGCAGCCAATCCACCACCACCAGTTTTGGTCCTCTGTCCAAGTTGAATTTTATCTTAAACAAAAGCAGAATTACCTGGAAAAACTCAGCAGGTCTGGCAGCATCGGCGGAGAAGAAAAAAGTTGACGTTTCGAGTCCTCATGACCCTTCAATTGTTCTGTTGAAGGGTCATGAGGACTCGAAACGTCAACTCTTTTCTTCTCCACCGATGCTGCCAGACCTGCTGAGTTTTTCCAGGTAATTCTGGGTTTTTATTGGATTTCCGGCATCCGCAGTTTTTTGTTTTTACCTTTGAATTTTATCTTCACTGTTTTGGAATATAAAATACGACTTGAAATTAAATTCTTAGAGAATAGCAACAGCTTAGTACAGGTGTAAACAGGCAAAATTGAGCATCAAATCAAAGGAAAGGAGACTTGCATTTGTATAAGAGCCTTTCAGGACCTAATGAAGACCCATCGTGTTTTACAACCAATGAAATGCATTCGGAATGTAGTCACTGGTGTAATGTAGGAAATGCCAATTTCTGCACATGAATGACCAAGTAATCTGTTTAAGTGATGTTGGTTGGAGGGAGGTCTTTTCATTTTTATTATTCGTTGATGGAATGTGGACGTCGCTGACTAGACCAGCATTTATTGTCCATTCCTAATTGACCTTGTTCAGAGGACTGTGGATCTGGGGTCACATATTGGCCAGGCCAGGTATGGATGGCAGATTTCCTTCCCTAAAGGGCAGCAGTGAATAAGATAGGTTTTTGCAACAATCAGCAATGGTTTTATGATCATCATCAGACTTTTAATTCCAGATTTTTATTGAATTCAAATTTCACCATCTGCCGTGGTGGGATTGTCAAAGTGGCTGGGATACGGCAGCTGATGATGTAAAAAGGGGGCGAGGCTTTATTTCCCCCGACAATCCTGCACTGTACTTAAGGGTCTCCAGAAGTAGCTACATTCCAAATTTCTCAGCAGGCCTGGGTCAGAGGTCCAGGTGGGAAATGTAGAGCTCCAGACTAAGGAAAAATAGGAGCAGAGTGGCAATCCGACAGTGATTACCACTCCACAGAAGATTCGGTCCCAGAACTTATGTGCATAAACTAGGCTGGCACAGCAGCATAGTACCAAGGGGCATTGTTTGCATTGCTGAGATGCAGATATAATTCCAAGCCAAGGTTCTACCTATTAGTTCAAATGGAATTTAAAGATTTCTACCGACTACTTAGAAAGTAATTTCCTCCTAATAACCCAGCCAATATTCCTTCCTTAACAAATACAACCCAAAAGAAATTGATTAGCTAGTTGTTAATTATAGGATGCTGATGGTACACTATCTGTCCTATCTGATCCTATCTGTCCATACAATAAAAATATCATTGCATTCCAACATGGGGCTATGCTTTAAGATGTCCTAAATTCACATATTTCTTTTTCAAACAGTTTTTATTTAAGTGATTCCATGTCATACGATAATCCCAATAAAACTACCCAATAAAGATGACCACACAAGAATCATTACTCAGAATAGCAGATTGTCAAGACAGCTTGCAGCTGGTAGAATCCTCAGATCATGGCTCAGCTAGCTGAATTAGATAACAATGTTGTTTGGTGTGCTGCACAAGGGCGATTACCAACAGTTTGCTTCAGGCAAAAAAAATGACACCCGTTTTTTTTAAAGTCTTTTGGGTTGTCATGACATCAATATTTGTCCTGAATTTTATCAGCACTGATGGTAAATTGTCTTTTGCTTGATTAACATTTAGAAACTGATACTAACTTTGCCAATTTCTGTTAATCAGCTGCAGAGCATTGCCCAAATTAGTTCTGGTGAGAACGTCTTATCCAGTTGAAGGTAGCAGGGTCAGCACTACTCTTAATCTGCACCAAATATCCTGGTTGCCATTTTCACCATGGTAACCACCAAAAAGAAAGAAGCAAAAACAAAATAAAACATACATCATGAACTTCATTAAACATCACTCTTTTTAAATGTTTTGACTCCCTTACCCATCAGCAGCCAAGCAGATTGCGAGGCCTGGCCTGCTGTTGGCAGGAAGGCCTGCAACACCAGGCCACAGAGGTCAAGGGAGGAGGAGGGCAGGAGGACATCGGTGGGGAGGGGTGTGCGGTTGCAGAAGACATCAATGGAGTTAGAAAAAACATGAGCAGGGAGGAATGCAGGTAAGCTTGCTAGGCTGGGGAGGGGGAAGCACTCCTGGTCCTCCCAGCCCACATGCAGTGCTATGAACATACCTGACAGAACTGGCCCTTCCTGCCTCCTTTCAGCTGCTGGCATTCCCAAGGCCTGGGAACTCTGGATGCATTGATTAAAAGTAGAACCCTGGCTAAACTGGAACCACACAGCCTGACTGAAATATTTTGACAGACCTGCCTCTAAAGAAAAGATTAGTCCCCAGCTCTCAAACTGGGGATAGATGAGTTGGAGGTGGGTTAGGGGTGAGGTTACCATTTGAAAAATTAAGCCCCCATCGGCCAACCTTGGGTGTTAAAAGTCCCTACATACTGCACTGGCTGTAATGGTGCTTGAAGTGCATGTGCTGCACCTTGAGGGAGTGAAAGATCTTATACAGGTACAGCAAGTAATTAGGAAAGCTAATAGAATGTTATTGGTTATTGCAAGGGGAATTGAATATAAAAGCAGGGAGTTTATGTTTCTGTTGTACAGGACACTGGTGAGACCACATCCGGAGTACTAAGTACAGTATTGACAGAACCATTCCGAGGGTATGGTGAATCGGGGCAACTGCCCTGGGTCCCATGCTTTTGGGAGTCCCGGTCTTCGACATCATGATGTCAGGTGTAATACATCTGACACCATGCTGTATTACATCTGACACCATGCTGTATTACATCTGACATATGTTGTACATATCAGCTGATTCACTGTCTCTCGCACTCTAAGCTCAAAATGAGTGTTTACTGGTGGATATAAGTGAATAAGCAGTTCAGAGAAGGGTTACTAACTAATACTAGGAATAGGCAGGTTGTATTATGAGGGAAGGTTGGACTGCCTAGGCTTATAACCGTTGGAGTTTAAAAGAGAAAGAGACAGCTTGATTGAAACATAAGATCATGAGGAGTCTTGACAGGGTGGATGTGGAGAGGATGTTTCCTCTTGTGGGAGTATCTAGAACTAGGGGTCACTGTTTAAAAATAAGGGGGTTGCCCATTTAAGACAGAGATGAGAAGAACATTTTTCTCTCAGAGGGTAGCGAGTCTTTAGAACTCCCTTCCTCAAAAGGCTGGGAAGCAGAGTCTTTGAATATTTTCAAGACAGAGGTAGATAGATTCTTATAAACAAGGGGGTGAATGATTATCAGGGGTAGGTGGTAGGTTACAATCAGATCAGCCGTGATCTTATTAAATAGCGGAGCAACTCAAAGGACCAAGCAGCCTACTAACTCGCATGTTTGTATGTTCATACGATCACGCCATATGCTTAGCCCAGGCACTGGGCATTGAAAAAGGTTGAATGCATTCATGGAACTACACCTTTGTACAATTTCCAGCAAAGAAGGGGAATAAAATGGGGGTGGACAGACAGCGGGAAACAAAACAGCAGAAAAATTGGTTACATCAGAGTCCTTTCTAAGGAGCAATTGCATTTTTTTGAATTGCTGCCACATTTCTTACATTACAACAACAGGATCAGAGCAATTCTCCTCAGTGTCTTAACCAATATTTATTCTCCAACCAACTTCACTAAAACAGATTGCCTGCTCATTCACCCTGCTGTGCACAAATTGGTTGCTGCACTATCTACATTACAGCAGTGACGACTCTTTAAAAATACTTCATTCACTGTAATTTGCTCCCCCTGAAAGCAGTGGAGGCTGGCTCATTGAATATATTCAAGGCTGGGTTAGACAGATTTTTGATCTGCAAGCGAGTCAAGGGATAATTGGGGCTGGCAGGACAGTGGACTTAAGGTTACAATCAGAGCAGCCATTAACTTATTAAAGGGCAGAGCCAGGTTTGAGGCCAGAATGGCCTGCTGCTGCTTCTGTTTCTTATAATCCTATGAAAGTGATCTGGGATGTCCTGAAGTTGTGAAAGGATATTAATGCCAACTTTCTTCCATTTACAGGATCCTTGACAACTAGGAACTTGCTCTGAGAAATCATGAGCACTGCCCTTGGAAACATACAGCATGTTCCTGAGAGTGCTCCCTGCCAGTAATTTGCATTTAATCAGTCATTATAATTATTCAGTGGGGTAGAAATTGTACCTGCTGCCTCACCATCCTAAGCAGGATTTCCCTTCCCCTTCCAGCAATGCTCTTCCCCACCTGCTACATGCAAAAAGAGGGTGGAGGGAAGGAGGTGAAGCGGTGGTGTGGTGAGGTTGTGCTTTTGGGTAGTGTATGGTGTGATCGGAGTTCCCAGAGAATTTACCTCTCATCTGCCCAGTTACTGCCACTTCCTAGAACTGTCTTGGGAAGTGCCAGCAAAATCAACCTCCTAGTGGTCTCTTCCCCCTCCAAGTCATGCTCAGTATTTGATTGCTGAAAGCGTTAATCTAGGCTGCTCTTTCGCAAAGAATTATTCTGTTTCATTCTCCAACGTTCTCCATGCTGGTCTTATTCACCCTTTATGGGAA